>NC_142867.1:18422500-19080000 GCF_051225735.1 Oryctolagus cuniculus | reverse complement strand
AAAGAGCTGATAACACATGCAAACTAGAATCAGAATGTTAAATAAAAAAGCAAAATAATTATCATCCTGTTTTCTATTAATGAAGCCAACTGATAGTGAAGAGAGGGGAAAACACCATACCACTTAATGTTTAAAAACATAAATAAGCAGGGCTCGTGTGTGGCAGCAGAGGTTAATCTGCTGTTTGACACTGGCATCCTATATCAGAGGGTTTGAGTCCTGGCTGCTCAGATTCTGATCCAGCTTCTCACTCATGCACTTGGGAAGGGAGCAGATGAATGCCCAGTTGCTTGGGCCCCTAACACCCGTACAGGAGACCAGGATGAAGTTCTAGGCTCCTGGCTTCAGCTTGGCCCAACCCTGGCCATTGCCAACCATTCAGTTGAACCAGTGAACAGAAGATCTCTCTTTCTGTCACTCTGCCTTTAAAATAAAAAATAATAAATCTGTTTTTTTTTAAAGTTCCAATCCAAAGCATTATCATTATTTGACTTGTCTTACACCTTCCTGAGAAAGCTTGATTTGAAGGATTTGCTTGTTATTTGACCTGATTCTGGCTAGCTCAGAGGAAAAGCACTATTACTAAGGAGTTTGTTGCAGACAATCACTGACATCTGTTTAACAACAGACAAAAGAGCTTGGTAACAAACTTTAAAGGAAGATCTAGGGAATAAAATATCCACAGATGACTTTGAAAGGCTCCCATATATTCCCAAGCATCTAGAAGGATGTGTGCATATTCAAGGCTGTGTGTAGGCCTAGGAAAGAACTGGAATGGTCCTGACCTCTTACTCTGGCTTACCATCACATCCTGTGTAAGCAAGAAGTGAAGACCAAGGTAAAGTTGTAAAGTGCTAGAGCATTGAAAACAAGCTTAACAGACATACACAGATAGCTCTGGCAAAGGGCGGAAGACATATTGGTTACAGTCATTGAAGAACATCTCTGCCCATTCACTAGCTAACTACTAAGCTACTGACCAGAGGCTCTGATGACTGCATCACAACTATAATGAGAGTATAGCTGATACTATCTAAGATGATTAGAAAAAAGATGAAAACTAAATATTGGCAAGGATGTAGAAAAACTTTCAGGGCTGTGAGACTAACTGCTGTGGCACAATAGGTTAAGCCACTGCCTGCAGTGCCAGCATCCCATATGGGCATCAGTTTGAGTCCCAGCTGCTCCATTTCCAATCCAGCTCCTTTCTAATGTGCCTGGGAAAACAGTGGAGGATGGCCCAAGTTCTTGGGCCCCTGCACCCACGAAGGATACACAGAAGAAGCTCCTGGCTTATAGTTTTGGCTTGGCCCATTTGGAGAGTGAACCAGCAGATAGAAGATATCTCTCGCTGTATCTCTGCCATACAATAAATACAAAAATCTTTAAAACTTTTTTTTTTCAAAAATCTTTACTCTCATACAAATATATTGCTAGTATGAATGTAAAATGCTGATGTCACTTCAAAAAACAGTTTGTCAGATCCTCAAAAAATTATCCCATGCAATTCTGTATATTCCCAAGAGAAATGAAAACACATGTTTACATAAAAACTTGTTCACAAATACTTACAGCAGCATTATTTACAATAACTAAAAAGTGGAAACAACCCAAATGCACAACTAATGAACAGAAAAATAAAGTGTGGTCTGTCAATACAGTGGAATATATTACTTGGCACAATAAATACTAAGAACTGATACATGGTACAATATGGTAGGTGAGCTTTGAAAACATGCTCAGTGGAAACCACACACAAAAACCCACATATTGTATGAATCCATTGTATAAAATGTCTAGGAGAGAGGAATCCATAAAGACAGAAAACACCGGTTTTAAGTCCTGGCTGTTTCACTTCCGATCCAGCTCTCTGCTATGGCCTGGGGTGGGCAGCAGAAGACGGCCCAACTCCTTGAGACCCTGCGCCTGTGTGGGAGATCTGGGGGAGGCTATTGGCTTCAGATTCACAGCTCTGGCTGCTGCGGTCAACTGGGGAGTGCACCAGCAGATGGAGGACCTCTTCCTTTCTCTCTCTCTGCCTCTCCTTCTCTGTGTAACTCTTTCAAAGGAATGAATAAATCTTTGAAAAAAAAATCACTATTTAGGCTAATAATGTAATAATGTTCAATTTCAGCTCTATTATCAATTACTGAGACTATAAAACTGACTAGGTGGCAATCTGTTGAAATCTTTACTTAGTAATACTAAGTTGATCTTCTGTATATAAAGATAATTAAAAATGAATTTTAATGAAGAATGGGATGGGAGAGAGAGCAGGAGATGGGATGGTTTGCAGGTGGGAGGGAGGTTATGGGGGGAAAAACCGCTATAATCCAAAAGTTGTACTTTCAAAATTTATATTTATTAAATAAAAGTTTTCTAAAAAAAAAACTGACTAGGTGGTAAATTTTCATTGGCAATTTAAAGACTACTCTTACTTTCCACTCAAATAAATAAGAAAGTTATCTCACTGTTTCCTATCTCACCCTTGATTATATAAATTCAGAATAGAGGGCTTTTAGGCCTAAATACTGAGGAAAAATGCATATAAATTATACAAGCTGCACATATATTTATAGGTAAACTCCTAATTACATAAAATTGTATTTTCTGTTTAATCAAAAGTGAACAAATTCCACTGTTCTTTCAAAATTGTATCTTTGTATTACTACACAGGATGATGTAGTAGAAATTATTTCAATAAAAGACATTGTATCTCCAACTGAGAAACACCTAGAGTGGTGGATATTTGGTTGAGCAGTTAGGCCACTAGGTAGGATGTCTACATTCCACACTGGCACTGAATGCCTAGGTTTAAAATGAGCTCTGGCTCCTGATTTCAGTTTCCTGCTAAAGTGAACCCTGGGAGGCAAGAGTGATGGCTCAAATAGTTATATTCCTGCCATCCGGTGAGGGACCTGGATTAAATTCCTGGCTCTTGGCTTTGTCCTATATGCCCACCCACCCCCACCCCTGCCTCAGACATTGTAGGTATTTGAGAGTGAATCAATAGATATGAACTTCCTGTCTCTCAAATAAATAAATTTTTAAAAAACAAAAACTCTGAAAATTGGGGCAAGCATTTAGCCTAGTGGTTATTTGCAGGTTAGGATGCCAGTGTCCTACAACAGTGTACTGGGAGATACCCAGCTTCCTAACGTGGATCCTGGGAGGCAGCAATGACGGGTCAAGTAGCTGGATTCCAACTATCCACATGAGAGATCTGGACTGAGTTTCCAGCTTCTGGCTTCAGCACAGGCCCAGTAAAAGTCCCTGTAGATTTTGAGGAATAAACTTACAAGTAAGAGCTCTGTTTCTGTTTACAGACATCTAGAGAGTGAATCAGTGAACAGAAGCTCTCTCTGTGCCTATCTGCCTCTCTTTCTTTCAAATAAACAAAAAAAAATTTTAAATGTACCTGAAAATTAGTTTCTTTCCATCCAGGTTTCTTGGCCAGCATCCTCACTAATGCCTGACATGGCATTTCAGTTCGGTCCATTAGTTCAACAGCCTTGAAGTGAAATAAGAGAATAAGAATTAAAATGTTAAAAATTAATTCCAAAGGAACAGTCAATACCCAAACCAAGTAAGTTGCTACTTTTTTTTTAAAAGGTAAGTAGTTACTTTTAAAGGAGGCGGACCAATAGAATTAAAGAAGGTTATAGAGAGAGTATATACAGTTTTTGTTATAATGATTTCTTAATCTAGATGCTTTGATAAAGGGCTGTTATATTAAAATCATTGAAAACTCTTATTTCACATTTCAGGAGTTCACAAATAATTTGCTCCAAGGAAAATAACAGTAACCACTTTCATTTGCATAGTATGTGGCAGGCAGAAACTGCTTATCCATAGGTGTATTCTTACTTGATTTTCCTAAAAACATAGTGAAGTACAGTAGGTTAGAAGTAGTGAAGTGTTACATTTCAAAGATGCACAAACTCAGGTCTAAAGCAAATGAGCAGCAGATATAGGACTGGAAGCCGCTGTCCTCAAGTCCCAGTGCTCTTTCATGTTCTCCACACGACTTTCTTATTAGAATCACATGGTCTATGCCAAAAGTAGCTACCACACACGCCATTTCAACAGATTTTCAAGTGTTTCTCAAACCAACAGGTAATGTTTGTTTTAACAAGGAATCACAACAAAGGGGGAAACACAGAAATAGATGAGGAGAGGTTTAAGTGGAAAGATTTGCTTGCTTAGTAAGTCTATGAGCAAGTATCATAATTTAAAAATTCATCTAAACTTTATAATTCAGAATAATAACCTAATTTTCTTGAATAACTACTAAGTTATGAGCTTATAAAAGCCACAGAATGTAGATGTTGAAAGACAACACCACGATACAGCTATACATGAAGAGAAAAACCCCTATGTCCTCTTCAGTTATCACTATGAAACAAGTTCACTGGTTACAAAACAGCAATTAGGACAAATCCTTCAACTGTCAACTACACTGCTTCCATATAATTGGGTTTTCTTTGCCATTCCACTCATCCCTGCACCCCTACCTTCTGGAACTCTTCCATACAGGCCAGCCTTTCCTTCCAGTTGCTGCTGTCTAGCAGCTGTATACAGGTAGGGGGAAGGACAGCTGAAGCTTTTTCTTCACATACTTCTACCTGTAAGATACAACAATACCCTAAAATTAGGAACTGCTCAAGAAAACAGATGGCAAGAATGTACAAATACCCCAACCAAAACCAAAGGAACACTCCCATAGGTATGTTATTGTGTATGAGACTTCTATGCATTTCCTACTGACCTAAAGGGGAAGCTTGTCTAAGGCAGTGTCACTAAGCCAAAAGAAACTGACTGCATGATACAGAACCCAGCAAAGACAGACCTGAAATCTCAAAGGTCTCAATTTCCCACCATTTCCCAAGTTTCAGACATAGCACGTAACACTGACCGAGAGCTCGGGCTCCACTATTTCTTTGGTCTCCAGTGCTTTCTTGTTCTTGGTTCCGGTGCTCCCTGTGCCTCCTGGTGCAGCTGGTTTCCCCTTCTTAGGTGGCCCACCAGCCTAAAAACAATTTTTAAAAACTTAAACAGCTTAAGGATTTAAAAAATTCTTAAACCTTTTTGGGTCTCTGATCCCCTTTGAACATTTGATTAAACTGAAGAACTAACCCAAAATAAACAGTTTTTCACGTCCATAGAATTTAGGTTTTAAGAGTGGACAGACCATTTGGAGATCATCCAGGGGTAATCTATAGAACCCATATTAAGAATCTCTAATCCAGAATAAGCTACAAGATCAAAGAAACAAAAATGATAGACTAGAATCACAGTGAAGGTACAGACTAAACTGAGAATGACATCCTAATGCCTTCAAATGTCTCAACCTTTCCTACATCAGTACAGAATCATAATACTTACTCAGTACCTAACCCTAAGTTATCCTGTTTTCAGGAGAATATTCAAGGGTACTTCAAAAGTTTGTTAAAAAAAAAAAAAAAAAACAACTGGAATTAAATGTTTATTTCAGTGCAAAAAATTTTGAAATCTATGTATGTGAGTAGAATTTGCAAGGAAAAGAGGGGCTGTTATAGCAACAGCAGTTACTTGTCCAGTTACGTTGAAAATAATCATCTAATTGAATCTTTCCTTTTCTCTTCTTTTTTCTTTTTTTTTTTTTTCCTGACAGGCAGAGTGGACAGTGAGAGAGAAAGGTCTTCCTTTTCCGTTGGGTCACCCTCCAATGGCTGCCGCGGCCGGCACACCACGCTGATCTGAAGCCAGGAGCCAGGTGCTTCTCCTGGTCTCCCATGCAGTGCAGGGCCCAAGCACTTGGGCCATCCTCCACTGCACTCCTGGGCCACAGCAGAGAGCTGGCCTGGAAGAGGGGCAACCGGGACAGAATCTGGCGCCCCGACTAGGACTAGAACCCGGTGTGCCGGCAGCACAGGCGGAGGATTAGCCTAGTGAGCTGCGGCGCCGGCCTCCTTTCATTTTCTAAAGATTTTATTTATTTATTTGAGAGGTAGAGTTACAGAGAGAGGGCTGGTCCACTCCGCAAATGGCTGCAATGGCCGGAGATGGGCTGATCCAAAGCCAGGATCCAGGAGCTTCTTCCAGGTCTCCCACGCAGGTACAGAGAGAGTATACAGAACTTAGGACATCTTCCACTGCTTTCCCAGGCTATAAGCAGAGAGCTGGATCTGGAGAGGAGCAGCCAGGACATGAACCGGCCCCTATACGGGACTCTGGCACCACAGGCCGAGGATCAGCCCACTATACCACAGTGCCGGCCATGAATCTTTCTTTTGTTTTAGTTTTTCAGGTGACTTCTGTTTTAAGTATATGGTCATATAACCTACAAAAATGACACTTTTGCCTCTCCTAAGTATTAATACCTCTCACTATATTCTTCTACCTAAGCACAGATCATTATAAAACAATTACAGTACCAGCAGCATTCTTTTTTTTTTTTTTAAAGATTCATTTATTTATTTTGAAAGTCAGAGTTACAGAGACAAAGGGAGAGACAGGTATCTTCTATCTGCTGGTTCATTCTCCAAATGGCCACCAATGGCCAGTGCTGGGCCAGGTTGAAGCCTCTGTCCCTCTCTAACTTTGCCTTTCAAAGAAATAAAATAAATCTGGGGAAAAAAAAAAAGGAATATTTTAGTACTTTCATTAAGTATGATGTGTGCTGGCTTTTGGTTTGCCAGACTATAGCAATCAAGGGAATACCTGTCTGAGACAATTTTTTCTTTTTCTTTTTTTTTTTTTTTAAGATTTATTTTATTTATTTGGAAGACAGAGTTACAGAGGAAGGTAGAGACTGAGAGAAAGGTCTTCCATCCACTGGCCCACTCCCCAGATGGCAGCAATAGCTGGAGCTGCACGAATCCGAATCCGAAGCCAGAAGCCAGGAGCCGGGAGCCAGGAGCTCCCTCTGGGTCTCCCACATTGATGCAGGTGCCCAAGGACTTGGGCAGTCCTCCACTGCTATCCCAGGCCATAGCAGAGAGCTGGATTGGAACAGGAGCAGCCAGGACTAGAACTGGCACCCACATGGGATGCCGGTGTTTCAGGCCAGGGCTATAACCCACTGTGCCACAGTGCTGGTCCCTATTTATTTTCAGTAAGCTAAATAATATTAATTGTATGTTATAGAACCCAGCAAAAAAAGAAATCAAATCTTGTAGGTCTCAACTTTCTATGGTTTAATGAGTTTGAGGCACAATATATAATGACCTGAGAACTATATGGTTAAAAATTTTTATCAAGAAGATATGTTGATGGGGCCTGCACTGTGGTACAGGGGGTTAAGCCATTGCCTGCAATAAGCTACTGCCTGCACCAATTGGACACCAGTTCAAGTCCTGGCTGCTCCACTTCCAATCCAGCTCTCTGCTAATGCACCTGGGAAAGCAGTGGAAGGTGGCACAAGTATTTGGGCCCCTGACATCCATGTCGGAGAACCAGATGTGTTCCAGGCTCCTGGCTTTGGCCTGACTCAGCCCTGGTTGTTGCTGTCATTTGGGGGGGTGAACCAGCAGATGAAAGATCTCTTTTTTTTCTCTCTCTGTCTCTCCCACTCTCTGTAACTTTATCTTTCAAATAAATAAATATTTTAAAAAAGAAGATATGTCAAGGGGCTGGCACTGTGGGGGCAGCATATTCAAGCTATTGCCTGCAATACCAGCATCCTATATGAGTGCCAATTTGAGTCCCAGCTGCTCCACTTCTTATCTAGTTCCCTGCTAATGTGTCTGGGAAGGCAGCAGAAGATGGCCCAGGTACATAGGCCCCTGCCACCCATATGGTAGATCCAGATGGAGTTCCAGCCTCCTAGTTTCAGCCCATTCCTGGCCATTGCAGCCATCTGGGAAGTGAATCAACAGATGGGACATTGATTTCTCTCTCTTTCTCTCTCACTCTCTATAACTCTGCCTTTCAAATATATAATCTCTTAAAAAAAAAAAAAAGACATGTTGAAATTCATTATATTCCCTTTCAATATCTGAAGTTAGATTTCTTTTTATCTATAAACTTAGAAATTATAATATTAATCTTGAACCATCCTGGCAACTCTGAAATAAAACTTTAGTTGGTCATACTTTTTATTGTACCAGTGCTAACATTGTATTAAAGTCTTCATTTAAGTTAATTTCATCCCAATTTTAAAAATTAACAAAGTACACAACATTATGGCAATGTACATCACTGCTTACATTGTTCCTTCTACCTATTTTGGGTATTTGTTAAGAAATGCCCAAAACCTAAAAAGAAAAGATGGGATGGGATGATAAAGGATCAAGTTATTCTTCAACATCCAGATCTGTTCTGAAACAAATGTTCCCTTGAATAAATTCCAAGATATTAAGGTGCCATTAGCAAAATTAATGGTTTTTAAATAAATGGAAATGTTTAATACCTGCCGCTTCATATCAGCAATATGGTTTTTGTTGGTTCATAGAAACAAGCCCACTAAGAGATCTGAATATTTTCTAACCCTAAAAATGGAAAATCCTGTACTCTTTGATTAACTAGAATACCTTTCTGGATCCTTCCCTGTGCAGACATTTTCTTATAGAGAGTAACTTCAATTAACATACTTCCTATTTATCTTTTTTAGCAGATGTATATTTTAATTGACTGATTTTTCATTCCATTCCTAGCTGGGTCACTGGGTTAGATGCTGATGCTTTCCCACTTACCTTTTCAAAACAGGAATAGAGAGCAATTGCCTGCTTACCTCCCCCACCCCCACCCCCACCCTTTTTTTTTTTTTAAAAAAAGAATTCCTCTTAATAAGAGAAGACCAGCTAGCTTGGACATGGAAGGGTTTAGAGAAACAAAAGGAAAATACATTGTAGTAAGAAAAATGGATAAGCCTTAAGGATCTAATACTAAGTGAAACAGGCCAGTCCCCAAAAGACAAATACCAATGATTCTACTTATATGTGGCACTTAAAGTAGTCAAATTCATAGAAACAGAAAGAAAAACAATGGTTACCAAGGGCTAGGGTAAGGAAAGAATAAGGGGCTACTGTTTAATGGGTACAGACTTTCAGCTATAGAACTAGATGGTAGTAATGGTTGTACATTATGAACATATTTAATAATACTCAACTATACACTTGAAAAAGGTTAAGACAGTAAATTTTATGTTTATGGGGGAAAAAAGCACTCCCATATCTTTATTTCTATTTTTGTATCTATTAAAGTTCACCAAATGTATTATTGGAATACTATGATGTCTTCATTAACAAAAGTTCTTCTGTATTTTCAATGTGATCAATTAATTCATTTCTCAAAGTCATAAATGGAAGCACCACCATGAGAGCCTGAGAACTTTACTAAATTCTAATTTCAAAATATCTATTAACCTTAGTAGCAGGTGCCTTTTTTAAGGGTCCTGGTTTGGGTGCTGAAATGTCCTTCATGTCCTTATCTCCTGCAGCCCCTGAAGCAGCAGCCCTTCCAGGTACAGGTTTGAATTCCTTCTTATCAGCTCCTGGTCCAGCTTTCTTACCATGTACCAGTTCTACTTTCTCTGAACATTCTTTGATCTACAGAATGAAAGAGAAGCAAACATTATTTAGCACAATTCTCAAACATAACCACTATATTACTACTTATTAAGTCATTTCAAAATCACAACTATACATGAGAATTCAGAGAGAAAAGTTTTCAATGAAGATAGATTATACACTTTCTTGGCAGTGGGTATATACTAATGTAATATTTTATTTCTTCAGAAATTAGGATTTTAATAACTTACAATAACATTTTTGATGGAAGACATTCTTAGACAGATAATTTCTAAGATATTAGAAACACTTTTCTTACAACACTGTTTTCACCTTTATAGATAGATTACTCAGTAACTTTCTGGTTATACTCTGAAAGACATTTCTAATAATATCACCACTATAGCCTAGGATGAAATTTAAATCTTCAGAAGCTATGTTTCCTAACTGTAGGACTGAATGACCAGTAGAGAATGAAATAAATCAAAACTGAAAAGAGAAAGTACTCAAAACTGATTCCAATTGTGTATGTGTATAAAATTTCTTTCTTTCTTTTTTTTTTTAAAGATTTATTTTATTTATTTGAAAGAGAGAGAGGTAGAGATTATTTGAAAGACAGAGTTACAGAGAAAGGCAAAGACAGAGAGAGAGGTCTTCTATCTGATGGTTCACTCCCTAGATGGCCACAACGGCCAGAGCTGTGGTGATCGGAAGCCAGGAGCCAGGAGCTTCCTCCGGGTCTCCCACACGGGTATAGGGGCACAAGGACTAGGGCCATCTTCTACTGCTATCCCAGGCTATAGCAGAGAGCTGGATTGGAAGTGGAGCAGCCAGGACTAGAACCGGTGCCCATATGGAATGTCAGCACTTTAGGCCAGGGCTTTAACCCATTGCACCACAACGCTGGCTCTCCTTTTTTTTTTAAGAGTTATCTTATGGGCCGGCGCCGTGGCTCAGCAGGGTAATCCTCCGCCTAGCGGCGCCGGCACACCGGGTTCTAGTCCCGGTTGCCCCTCTTCCAGGCCAGCTCTCTGCTATGGCCAGGGAGTGCAGTGGAGGATGGCCCAAGTGCTTGGACCCTGCACCCCATGGGAGACCAGGAGAAGCACCTGGCTCCTGCCTTCGGATAGGCGCAGTGCGCCGGCCGCAGCGGCCATTGGAGGGTGAACCAACGACAAAGGGAGACCTCTCTCTCTCTCTCTCACTGTCCACTCTGCCTGTCAAAAAAAAAAAAAAAAAAAAAGAGTTATTTATTTGAAAGACAAAGTTACAGAGAGATGTCTTCCATCCACTGGCTCAGTCCCCAGATGGCTGCAATGGCCAGAGCTGAGCTGATCTGAAGCAAGGAGCCAGGAGCTGCTTCTTGTCTCCTACGTGGGTGCAGGGGTTCAAGGATCTGGGTCATCTTTTACTGCTTTCATAGGCCATAGCAGAGAGGTGGACCAGAAGTAAAGCAGCCAGGACTCAAACCGGTGCTCACATGAGATGCTGGTGCTGCAGGCCAGGGCTTTAACCCGCTGCACCACAGCATAGGCCCCTAAAATTTCTTTTCTAATGTGAATGGCGATAAAAAACAACAACAAACAAACAAACAAAAAAAAAAAACACCTGAGAAATTCTGATCAAAAGGATACCAGTACTTTAATTACCCAGAGATGAAACCAGGCAAACAGACAGGACTGTTGTCCAGTTTTATCACAACCCATTACTAACCTACCTTATCCAGCTTGAGTTTGTCCACATCAGCTAAGAATGGGTTTACTGCTTTCTCACCAACCACCTTCAAAGCAGTTCCCAATGCTTCAAATGCAGCATCTCTGACTTCAGGAGCAGAATCGTTGATGTGCTATAGTCCAGAAATAAGCAAAAGGATCTGAACCTAAGGCATTTTAAGTATTCCTGATATTAATTGAGGTTCATCATTGTTGGATAAAGAATCTGCGGTTTACAATTTGCTGTAGCTAATTGTAGCTTTCCTTTGCCAGTTAACCGTCTTTCACAAATTCTTTTGGAGTTAAGGAAAGCTCTGGTTACCCATTTAACAAGTTAATATTTTCTTAAATAAAGTCAGGAACCACTGAATGCATTTCAGGTAATGACAGACCAAACATATAATAGCAGTCCTATAAAATTGTGTTTCCTAGTGATATTGTAGCCATTTTAATTTGTGTTAAGTACACTCTATGTTAAGCAACTTATGACTATACTACAAATCTGATGCTTATGCATGGCCAGATCCAGCTGAACACCAATATGTGGGCCATGTAAGAAACAACAGTTGGTGGAATCATGGAGCTAATTTGTGGTTCCGTCAGGAATAGGAACACAGACAATGATAAGAATTTGGATTCAATTTCCAAAGTCGCAGAGGTTCTGCTCCTCACCAGATCATAATCTAAATCTGAAGTAAAATAATCACCATACATCATTAGAAGAAAAAATAACTTGTTTCAGTATAAGATGTTTCCCCAATTTCACAGAGTCTATACCTTAAGAAGAGCAGCACAAAAGGGCTTCAGCAAGCTCTTTGGCAGTGTAGAAGCAGTGCAGTGACGGAAGCTTCTTGCAATAAAAAGAGATGTCTGCTGCTTGATAGTTGGATTTTTATTATCCATCACTGCTAAAACATCTTCACTGATGTTCTGTAGTGTGGTCTTCAGAAAGAAAATGTGGTCATTGAGATGAGTTTTTAATTCTGAAGAACAATCAAAATACCACACTGACAAAAGGTACATTAAATAAAACCACATGCTCACACCGTCAACTTACAGTAAGGAAGATTGCATCGATTGCCTCCTGCAAGGCTTGTACCACTTGAGGCTTCTTCTCCTTGAATTTCTCCAAAATGGTTGGCACAACCTATGAAAGAGAACAGTTGGACTAGTATTTGGCAATGGAAAGGAATGACCTTTAAAAACCATATGCTAAATGAAAGAAGTCAATCACAAATTTTATATGAAATGCCAAATCTATAGACATAGAAAGTACATTAGTGGTTACCAAAGCCTAGGGGTAGAAAAGAACGGGAGTGACTCCTAATAGGTGTGGGGTTTGAGATACAAAAAATGTTCTGGAATTAGCGGTGATAGTTACACAACCACTAAATAAATCACTCAATTATCTACTTAACAAAGACAAAATTTACTATATGGGTTATATCTTGGTAAAGCTATTATTTTAAAAATTATCTTGATTCTATCAAAGAAACAAACATCAAAAAAAAAAAAAAAAAAAGAACATTCAAGTTAAGTCTTCCATAAATAAATCTTTAATAAAAAAAAAAAATAGGCAGGGGGTGCTGGTGCTGTGGTTAGAGTCCCAGCTGCTCCCCTTCTGACTCAGCTCTCTATTATGGCCTAGGAAAGCACTGGGAGATGGCCCAAGTCCTTGGGCCCCTGCACCCACATGGGAGATTTGGAAGAAGCTTCTGGCTTCGGATCAGCCCAGCTTTGGCTGCTGCAGCCATTTGAGGAGTGAACCAGCAGATGGAAGACTTCTTTCTCTCTGCCTTCATTTCTCTCTGTAACTCTGCCTTTCAAATAATAAATTGACCTTACAAAAAAAAAAAAAAAAAAAAGAGTCTTTCACTGGGAGCAGGTATTTATTATAGTGGTTAAGGGCACCTGTATCCCACATCAGAATGCCTGGGTTTGATTCCTAGTTCTGGTTCCTGACTCCAACTTCTTGCGAATGCACAATGGGAAGCACTGAGGTGGTGGCTCAAGTAATTGGGTTCCTGTCATTCTCCTGGGGACATAGATTACATTCCCAACTCCTGGAACCAGCTCCAGCCTTTACAGGCATTTGGGGAGTGAATTAGTAGACAGGAGCTCTCTTTTTATCCACCTCCCACCCTAGGAAAAAAAAAAAAAGCTATTTCCTTTCTTGAAGGGCACAAAAATCTTATGTAGAGATAATCAAGAGCTCTCATTTTGTACCTCTGTGGCAGAGTTTCTGAATCTATTTTCTGCCTCTACCTAAAATACAACCATGTAACAATTTCTATCAGTAAAATCTCTCAGTAGACAAAATGATTCTTAATGAGGTGGACTCAGGCTAGGGAAACTGGTATAGCATATATTTCTTCCTACCACCCAAGATTCTGATAAACCTCACTGTACTGGGATGTCTCTTATTCTTTTACCACACCAATAAAAAAAGAAATTATAGCAATTTGGTTCAGAATTTACCTTCTTAGTGAAGTCCTGTTTATCAGTGAGGATAAAATTTTTAAAAACTTGTATTTTATCTTTTAAGCTATTACTAGTTCATTAAATGTTAATATAAATTATATATAGTGACTTCCTTTTTTTTTAAGATTTATTTATTTATTTGAAAGTCAGAGTTATCCAGAGAGAGAGAGAGAGAGAGAGAGAGAGAAAGAGAGAGAAAGAGGGAGGTCTTCCATCCGATGGTTTACTCCCCAACTGACTGCAACGGTTGGGGCGGTGCCGATCCAAAGCCAGGAGCCAGGAGCTATCCCCGGGTCTCCCATGTGGGTGCAGGGGTCCAAGGACTTGGGCCATCCTCCATTGCTTTCCCAGGCCACAGCAGAGAGCCGGATCAGAAGAGGAGCAGCCGGGTCTTGAACCGGTGCCCTCATGGGTTACCAGCGCTTTCAGGCCAGGGCGTTAACCCACTGTGTCACAGCACCAGCCCCTAAACTGATTTTCAAATACTGTGTGTCAGCAAAAATTGAAGACTCACTTTATAATACTAGGAGTTAGTCCTTTGAAAATCAGGATATTTTAATGGGTAGAAAGCTAAGATTCAGTTTCGTAAGTATTACCCAAAAGTTTATAAATAAAGAAAATAAAACCAAACATGCCAGCCACTAACATATTTGAACCACAGCACATGTTTTAAAGTTTTAAAGAAAGAAAAAAAGCCTCCAAACTACAGAGCACAACAAAGTGAAACAAAGCCAGAATCAGCACTCAAACTAGAGGACCAGATAATTATCCAACGATGAGTTAGTAAAACAAAATGGATTTTAAAAATTGCTTTCTACCTCGAAAAGCTATTTTTAAAAAATATTTCTTGGCCGGTACCGTGGCTCAATAGGCTAATCCTCTGCCTGCGGCGCCAGCACCCCAGGTTCTAGTCCCGGTCGGGGCGCCAGATTCTGTCCTGGTCACTCTTCTTCCAGTCCAGTTCTCTCTCTGCTGTGGCCTGGGAGTACAGTGGAGGATGGCTCAAGTCCTTGGGCCCTGCACCTGCATGGGAGACCAGGAGAAGCACCTGGCTCCTGGCTTCGGATCAGCGCAGTGCGCCGGTCGCACCACGCTGGCCGCAGTGGCCTTTGGGGGGTGAACCAACGGAAAAGGAAGACCTTTCTCTCTGTGTCTCTCACTGTCCACTCTGTCAAAAATAAAATTTTTTTTTCTTTATTTTTTCAAAGAGTTACAGAGAGAGGAAGAGACAGAGAGATAAAGAGCTTCCATGTGCTGTTTCATTCCCTTGATGGCAGCATCAGCCAGTGCTGGACCAGGCTGAAGCTGGGAGCCAGTAGCTCCATTCAGGTCTCCCATGTGGGTGGCAGGCATCCAAGCATTTGGGCCTTCTCTGGTCCCTTTCACAGGTCACGAACAGGGAGCTTTATTTGACATGGGGCAGCCAGGACTCAAACAGGCACCATTTAGGGGTACCAGTATTAAAGGCAGCAGCTTAACCGGTTTCGCTAGAACACTGGCCCCATGAAAAGCTATTTTTAATACAGTAGTATAAAATATCCTAATAAGTATCAAAAAATGAACCAAAAGCTAGTTAATACATTCATAGCATATACAATATGGATTTCATATTACTATTAAAAACCTGTAATTTTGTTCTAATTTATTATTTACTTGTCTAAATATTTTACAAGCCCATCTTTTTATTTCCCTTACAATAAGCCAATCATGATTTACTTATTTTTGATCATGTCTTTTTTTCATCTAAGTTCTCTAAAAGTATTTTTAATGCTGTAAGTAAGCAATTTCCAAATACCACAGCTCCAGTGAGGCTAGATATTAATTTCACAATATACACTGACACATGATTATGGATTATTAGAAACTCTTGAGTCATTCTAGGAAATCAAATGGCACAGTGTGTTAACGCCCTGGCTTGAAGCGCCGGCACCCCATATGGGCATCGGTTCTAGTGCTGGCTGCTCCTTTTCCGATCCAGCTCTCTGCTATGGCCTGGGAAAGCAGTGGAAGAAGGCCGAAGTCCTTGGGCTCCTGCACCCACGTGGGAGACCTGGAAGAAGCACCTGGCTCCTGGCTTTGGATTGGCACAGCTCTGGCCATTGCAGCCATTTTGGGGGGAGTGAACCAACAGATGGAAGACCCTCTCTCTCTGCCTTTCTATAAGTCTACCTTTAAAATACATAAATAAATCTTTAAAAAAAAACTTAACAAGAAATTCGCTTTACTTAAAATATAAAAATTTATTCCAAGGGGCTGGTACTGTGGTGTAGGTGGTTAAGCTGCCACCTGTGATACTGGCACCCCATATGAGTGCCAGCTAGAGACCCTGCTGCTCTACTTCCAATCTAGCTCTCTGCTAATGCACCTGGGAAAGCAGACATGATGGCACAAATACTTGGGCCCTTGCCTCCCAAATGAAGCTGCTGGTCCCTGGCTTCAGCCTGGACCAGTCCTGGCTATTGTGGTCATTTGGGGAGTGAATCAGTGGACAGAGGAGCTCTTTCTCTGTGTTTCTCTTTGTAACTCTGATTTCAAATACATACATCTTAAAAAAAAAAAAAAAAAAAAAAGCCAGAGAGTTTCTTTAAAGCATAAAGCAAACTAGTTTGCCATTTTTTATAATTTATTGATTTGCATACAAAAAGGAATGTTACTTACATGTCCTGCATATTGTCCAAATTTCTTCCTTAGCCCAACAGCCAGGCCTGTAAGACATTTTGCTGCCAAAGCTACCAACATGACATTGGTGTCCTTTCCTACAACCTACAAAAGGAGAGAAAAAAGAAAAACTGCCATGACTCTGTAGAAGAATGTTGAAAAATATGTTCTGTGTGGGTGCAAACTGATGAAATCTTTACTTAATATATATCAAATCGATCTTCTATATATAAAGATAATTGAAAATGAATCTTGATGTGAATGGAATGGGAGAGGGAGCAGGAGATGGGAGGGGTACAGGTGGGAAGGAAGTTATGGGGGGGAAAAAGCCACTGTAATCCATAAACTGTACTTTGGAAAATTATATTTACTAAATATAAGTTTAAAAATAGTAAAAAAAAAAAAGGATTTTGAACATAAAAAAAAATGTATTCTCGAACTCTTATGTTAATGGATGACCAATTCTGCTTCCGACAAAAGAGGAAAGATTTCTCTTCGATAATGGCAAATTTAGGAGCCTCCTTTCATTATGTTTAAATTCCTAATTTAAAGTTTTACCAATAAAACATACATAAAACCACAGCTTAAAATTGTTAGTTCTCCAGTAGTGGCAGTCTGGGCTGTCAGCATTGCACAACTGTAGAAGATTCTAACAACAGTAGAGAAGCTGGAGGTCTCATGATTTTGTTTTGGGGCAGGGAAACCAAAAGAGTATACTCTGAGATACCACAGAACAGCAGCTAGTATTAACACCCAAGGAGCACCAGTAGAAACTGCTGTAATTTGGATGGACAATCTATCTCTCATTCCCTCTCTCTAATTCAGACCTTCAAATAAATAAATTTTCAAAAGAAAGAAAACAAACTGCTGTAGGTGCTTTCGGGAAATCCATGGGGATTCTAAATTGCACATACAACTCCTCTGAGGGAGCTTGTGACCTCAGACATTTTAGTCATCGAGTGATGCATTCAGATCTGATTGCATTGAGAGTCTCTTAGCAGATTCTCTTCCACCACAGTTTACACTATGTCGTCCTATGATACAATCCATAAAGCCCAGCACTTCGCTACACTCATGGGTAGTAGAGGCATCTGTATCAATTAAGCAAGAAAGTAACTATTACTGGGCTCCTTCCTGGGGTAAGATGGTCTTGGAAAGTTGCACTGCTTATAAATTCCCCTAAACTGCTGTTTTTTCATTCTTTCCCCAGAAGTAACATCTACATTCTACTTTAAAATTTATCCAGTCCCTTAGTTCCATAAGCAGAAGCACCTTACACAACTCCTAATATGTAGCCCACAAGTAAGGTCTAGCTGGCACCTATTTACATTCCTTAAGTGCTGAGGAATAAGGATTAAGAGACTAACATTTATTAAAGACAAACTAAGCAACACTATTTTGCAGGTGCTTCATAACCATTTTTACATCTAGTTTTCACCCAAACCCTGTGAGATAGATACAATTATCATCTCAGTTTTAGTTTTGCAATTTCAAAAATTAGAGGTTAATATGGCCAAGGTCATGTAGCTAGCATATAGCAGGGCGTGATTCAAGTCCAGGATAGTTCTGACTCCAAAGCTTTTGCCCGCTGTACTAAAGGATATTCATCCTCTGAACCCATGGTATGATAAGCCCATTTTCCTGATGAGATCAGATACTTCATGAATATTTTGTTAAATCTGTAATTACTATAAGTCTATGGAGAAAACCAATTCCATTAAGTTGTACTGAACTTGTTAATAGCATTTGTAAACATTCTGGTTATTTTTACTTACCAGAATACTTGGATATAATTTAGATGCTAGACTTCATATTTGGCATCTAAAACTATACGGTATATTCTAGCAATGGTTATTAAAAACATGCCAGACTCTTTTCCAAGAAATTCTAGTTCAATGAATCTGGAATGGGATTTGGACATCAGTGTTTTTTTAAATACAGCTCAAAATGTGGTTTTTGTTATATGGCCCTAATTATAAGCTATCATTCCATCTCTTTCTTAGGAAGTTTCCTCTTCCTACTCACTCAGCAGTAACCAGTGGGAGCTAAATCTATAGACACTCATGATACTAAGGTAATGTTAATGAAGATTTTGTGAATCTATTATATCTAAAATGGCAAAGGCTGAATGAACTTATAGATGAGCAACAAATGAAATACCCTAACATAGTACCTGTGATCACATGCATTATCATATATCCTAGTTTGACTTAACAAGTTATATTAAACTGGGAAATCAGAACGGGAAAACAGAAAAATGCTATTTTTCAGAAAATAATGTATGTAAGGTACTTTATTCCAGATAAGAAAAAATTAATGACTTCTGTTTTCTCAGTGACTTCTATCTTAGACTGGGAAATAAAGTTTTAGATTATAACCTCAATTTATTCTAAACATTTGGAAATTTTCAATAATGAAAAGTACTATCTCTTCTCTCATAAATCAGGACCATAGCATTAAAATGCTATGTACTTTGAAGTAATTATCAGTTAGTATTTATCTTTAACTAGTATTAACAGTTAAAACACAAACACATTGTTGACAGGCAATAATCAGTTAAACCCACTGTGAATTATTATGTTCAGAAAACTAGGGGAGTAGCCAGAACCAGCGAGAGGCGCCGGGCTCGCGGACCGCCGACATGCCCTTGGCTAGAGATTTACTCCATCCCTCTTTGGAGGAGGAAAAGAAGAAACATAAGAAGAAACGGCTAGTTCAAAGTCCGAATTCTTATTTTATGGACGTAAAATGCCCAGGTTGCTACAAGATCACCACGGTTTTCAGCCATGCCCAAACAGTGGTTCTTTGTGTAGGCTGCTCCACAGTTTTGTGCCAGCCTACAGGAGGGAAGGCCCGACTCACAGAAGGCTGTTCCTTTAGAAGAAAGCAACACTAGTGACCCACACAAACTCCTGGATTTGTGTTCTCACAGAAAGCCTTATCATAAGTTCAGTGATTCTAGTGAATCTACTAAGATAATGTAATTTTGTTTGATTTTATAAGGTATACAAGCTTTCCCCTATTTTGATGTCAGTTTTTCAATAAAGTTTTGATTATGGGCAAAAAAAAAAAAAAAAAAAAAAAAAAAGAAAACTATGTTGACTGCAGGTAGTAATTAAAGAGGAAAAAGGCACAAAGACTAAAAGTGAAAAATGACTAACGCCATATAAGAAGTCTTAAGAATATGTAATAAAACATTCTGAAGCCCAAATCTTAATCTCAAGATAAAAAAAATAGTTATCAACCACTACCTATAAGGAATTAAAGTCAAACAAGTTACGGGTAAGAGGCATCTTACAAATAACCTATGAAAACAAGAAAACCCAAGACTATGTTAAGTGAGGTGCTAACTCAAAGACAGCTTTGGGATGGGCATTTAGCCTAGCAGTTAAGATGCCTGAGTCCAATATAAAGGTGACTGGGTTCTATTCCTGGCTCCTGGCCCAACTCCAGCTTCTGGGAGACAGCAGTCATGGCTCAAGTCATTACGTTCTTGACATCGAGGTGGGAGACCTGGTGTAGGGTCCTAGCTTCTGTGGGCCCAGAGGGCAATGAGTCAGCAATTCAGTCTCTTTCACACACACACACATAAACACACACTCCACCACCACCACTGCCACCAAGAAGATAGCTCAAGAAATAACTTCAGGAATATCCTAAGGAATTTCAAAATGAATAGTTTTTCATGACATTCATTAAGGAAGAAAATGGGAAATTAAAGGGAATTACTTGACTTAGACAACAGAAAGAAGAGATTATGATGGAGGGAGAAGGGATCTGCCTGTATCTTATTCTTCAACAGCATTCTTTTTCCATTTCCACATTTTTGATTTACTTCTGTGAAGTCAACCTAATACGGATATGAAGTTGGTTTATTTGTGTATAAACATAGATAGTATCAAATTTTAAAAACACATTTCAGGTTAATTTATACAACTGAAGTTAACTTCTCACTTTAACCACTAAATTAAATTTCTTTTTACTTTATTATGGCTTTTGATTGACTTCTCCCATTGCACTATGTGTAGGGAAAAGAAATTTCTACTGCTACCCAAACTGATAAAGAAAAATTCAATGGCCTGGACGGTTGTTAGCAATCAATGCTGAAAGTTTTCATTTTACCTTCTTTAATGCTTTTACTAGATCCGCATAATCGCCTGCTTCCAGTTTGGGGTTTTTCACTAGTACCTCTACAGCCTCCAGGGCTTCTTTTCTCTCTTGCCATTTTTTTGCCTCCTGTAAGACACAATCTGAGTTACTTGTAGAAGAGAACATAAGAGGACAGAGTAAAAATCTGTTTCTTGCACTCTACTAATTCAAAGATATAACATTTTTGTTTTCAGAAACTTTTTCTATTTCTAAAGCTAGTTTTAAAAATTGCAAAACTATGCAATTAGAATATTTTATTCACTAACACATGCAATTTTTTAAATATATAACATATTTTCATAAGATTTCCTAATCCTAATAGACTTTTCCACCTCATTTTCAAGGCAAATGTTTATTATGTAAGTGTCAAATGGAAAATAAGGATATAATGACACATTTTTAGTCCATTTCATAGTGGCACAATTACAGCAGATAAATTTCCCTACTAACAACATTGAAAAGACCAGAAAAGGACAATCACATAACCAGCAACCAAAATTCTAATCCTGGAGATTCGTTTTCTAGATTGTGAGTATAATATCCTTTTATTTGATGCTATAAAATACACTTCACTAGAGATCAAACAATCATTCAACAATTTGAACACCCACTATTTGAAAAAAAAGTGAGGATTACAAAAATGATGACAAACACCATTCTGGAGGAGATTAGAGTTCAATTCATCAAATATTTATTTGCTAATCAGAAATTAACAGGATACTCGAGTTGCTGATAGCAGAGCTGGATGATCTCTAATAAGTACCAGCTGTGACCACCATGAACACTACACAAGCTGCTCTGGTAAAGGGTAAGAAGCCTAACCTAGCTTAGACAGTCCCATGGAATTTCCCCTAAAAAGCTATCTTTAGGGAGACCTAGAGGATGAAGAGGTATCACTGAAGTAAATGAAGAGACAAGACTGTCATAGGCAGAAAGAACAGAACATGTTAAGGTACAGAATTTTTTTTAAAAGAATGTGGTACTTTTGCTACTGGGAGAAGTTCAGTATGGTTGGAGCATGGAGAGTGGGAGCAAATGAGATATGGCTAAAAGGTAACTGGGGGCTTCAAAGGTGCTATAGGTGGCCTCTGTGGCCACAGGATGATTTCAGACATCATATCAAAACCCATGGAAGCCAGGAAACAGTTAAGAGTTTTAATATGGGAAAGTTTACATTATCAAAAATGTTAATGACACTGTGAAACAGGATGGGAAGGAGGTAAGAGCAGACACAGAAGTCGTGTGAGAAGACTACTTACTGCAATACTGAGGCAAGGCATGATGGTGCTAGTAGGGATAAGAGCCTGTTTCTCAACTAGGGATGATTTTGACTTCTAGGGGATATTTAACAAAGATTAGAGACATGACTTAAGGGATGCCATTACTGATAGCCCGTGAGTGAAAGCCAGAAGAGATGCAGAATATTCTACCATATACAAGACAGTCAGAACAAAGAATTTTGGGGCAAAAAATGTCAATAGTGCCAAGGTCACGAAATCCTAGGGTAAAGTAGTGGCAATGGGGATGGAGAACAGGGGATGAATTTAAGAAATATTTAAAAGCAAACTAGAGAGAAAAGAAAAAGAAGTCAGAAATAGTGTTCTGGTTTTTGGTAAGACAAGTAAAAGGATACCATTAATAGGTATATATACAAAGTAGTATAGGAACAAAGAAGAAGCCACAAACTCTACTAGGAGGAGAGAGGGCATGCATTTTCTAGGATATTCAAATACTTATTTAGAATTAAACAAATAAAAGACATTTAACCATTACTCACTATTTTGTCATAAAAGTCTTTGGGAAGTTTGGAAAGAATTTCTACTGCTTCCAAAAGCTCATAAGCATCTATCTGTGGCACTTCATCACCATCATCACCACCTTCAAGGAGAAAAACAAAACGAAGCTAAGAATGAGTAGACTTTTTTTTTTTTTTAAAGATTTGTTTATTTGAAAGACAGAATTACAGAGAGAGGTAGAGACAGAGAGAGATCTTCTATCCGCCAGTCCACTCCCCAGATGGCCGTAATGGCTGGAGCTGCGCCAATCTGAAGCCAGAAGCTTCCTCCAGGTCTCCCATGAGGATACGGGGGGAAAGGACCTTTGCCATCTTCTACTGCTTTCCCAGGACATAACAGAGAGCTGGATCAGAAGTGGAGCAGCTGGGACTTGACCTGGCACCCATATGAGATGCCAGCACTGCAGGCGGCAGCTTTACCCACTATGCCACAGCACCAGCCCCATCCCCAGGTAGAATGGTTTTTACTTATTAAACAGTCATCAGTCCTTTCTGTATTAAAATTTTATAAAGGCTGTGAATGGACTGGATCAGAGTTATTAACCCTGTATCCAACCTATGTTTTATGAAAGGCAATCCTCCAAAATATGTTCAGTGAACATGTATACTTAAGGCAGTGCCGGTTCTTGCTAATTTTTATTGGAATCAAGGTCTAATGTTGGCTTACCTCCCTCAGCATCTCCACCAGCAGACTGCTGCTGTTCCAGTTTAGCTTCTAGTTCTTGCTGGGAACGCAAAAATCGACTGGGTTTGGGAGCACCTGTTGGCAGTTTGACCCATTCCTCTTCTAGTTCCTTCAACTGTAAATATCATAAAATATGTTTAAGATATATCTACATTCTGCCATTAGAGGACATATTTAATATTTATATTGACTGATACGTTAGGACACAATTTCTTATTTATGTGGCTTGAACAGAGCAGACAAGAAAAGATAAATTTAAATTGTATATATTTTGTAGCATAAGTGAAACTGACTTATTTTTACTATGCTAAAGATATATGTTTAAGTACTAAGAAAGAATAAAATCAACTTTTTAGGACATTCTCATTAGTTCACTAATTCAGATATATTTGCTTCATTGGGTAAGTTCAATTGGGTAAAACCAATTTTAATGAAAAGCCAGATAAAACGCATTTCATCCTGAACCCTAGAAGGTAGCAGTGATGGCTCAAGTGGTTGGGTCCCCTGCCATCCAAGTGGAAAAACTGGATTGACTTTCTGGCTCCTGTCTTTTGCCCCAGTTAGGGAACACTGAGGGTATTTGGGAAGTGAACCATGTAAATAAATGAATAAATTTAAAAAAAAAAAAACAAAATTCATTTCATTCAACAGATGTTAAGTCCTGCCATCCAAAAAAAATTATAAAGTGATTATTTATTTATTTATTTATTTGGATGTCAGCGTTGCAGAGAGGGAGAGAGATTTTCCATCCAATAGTTCACTCCCTAGATGGCCACAATGACCAGGGCTGAATCAGGGTGAAGCCAGGAGCTTCATTCAGGTCTCCCTGTGGGTGGCAGGGGCCAACACACTGGAGCCATCTTCCACTGCTTTTCCCAGGCTGTTAGCAAGGAGCTGGATCAGAAGTGGAGCAGCAGGGACATGAATCAGCAGCACCTGTATGGGATGTCAGTGATGCAAGCAGTGGCTTTACCTGCTACACTGGCCCTGACAAAGGGATCTTTTAAATTGCTATAGATTTAACACTAGTATGTTAGAATCATTGAATGCATAGTATTAATCTGAGAGGACGATGTGACAGCAGAGAAAGTTAGCTATGTTCAGAAAAATCAACTGATTTCAAAATTTCAAAGGAAAAAGTAACATGGAAGGACAGAATATCAATAACAATAGGAAAGAAGTATCTTCATATTAAACTTATGCAAAGCCAACCAGAAAACACTGTGCCTCACCTGGACAGAGTTTATGTTTTGTAATGGGGGCCTCAGAGCATCCCGAATCCATCTATAAATCTCCACAGCAATTAATTTGGCTTCATCTCGAACAGCCTTCTCTCGAGATTCAAAGAGTTTTGGCAACACTTTGATAACTGGCTTCAGCAAGATGATTTTGGAACCAAATTCACTACAAGCAAAATATTGGGGGGAAAATGGTCAACATGCAATGTGCTTGGGTAGAGGTAATTTTCATTCATTCAAACACATCTTCATACCCGTATATTAACAGAGTAATACAGGTTGTTTTCTTAAGGTAGCAAAAGAAAGTGAACTGGAACTCATAACCATGTATACATTTAGGTGTCATTCTCTTCAGAATATTCTTTAATGTCTGGGACCCAAAATAACACCATCACTTTAAAACAAACTTTCCAGGTAAAAGTTGAGGAGCAGCTCAGACCTATTAAGGATCAACACATGTAATATATTAAATATTTATGTGAATACATATGAAAGCTTAAAAATATGAGCAAATAAATTGGCTTATAAAAATTTAGATGAGAACTTTTAATAGCTCCTATAAATAAGGTGATTCAATGTATGAATCCTGGAAGTTAGGTGTTTCATTCCTGATTTTGCAGTTATCATACTATAACTCTGGGAAATTTAAATCTCTCCTTGCTTCAGTTCAACATGGGGAAAACATTTACATTCTTTTTTTTTTTTTTAAAGATTTTTTTTTTAATTTATTTGAAAGAGTTACATAGAGTGGCAAAGACAGAGAGAGAGAGACAGAGAAAGAAAGAAAGAGAGAGAGAGAGAGGTGTCTTCTACCGGCTGGTTCACTCCCCAAGTGGCTGCAATGGCCAGACCTGAGCTGATCCAAAGCCAGGATCCAAGAGCCTCTTCCGGGTCTCCTACGTGGGTGCAGGGGCCCAAGGACTTGGGCCATCCTATACTGCTTTCCCAGGCCACAGCAGAAAGCTGGATTGGAAGTGGAGCAGCTGGGACTAGAACTGGTGCCCATATGGAATGCTGGTGTTGCAATCTGGGGCTTTAACCCACTGTGCCACAGCGCTGGCCCCAACAGTTGCATTCTAACTTCATTTAAAGAGATAACTTTTTTATTCTTATATTTCTGTCACATATTGTATTTTCAAGTTCCCAACTGGCTAATTTTATCTTTCTGATACCACTGCTAATGTATCTGAACAACAAATTCTGGAGCAGGAAGGATTTGGTTATGAAAGAACAATGAAAATCTATGTTAGTAGTAGGACTTCAAATATGTCATTTACCTATTATCTAATGTGTACATTTGTCTACATTCACACAAATGCACAAAACGATTCAAAAATAAGCTCTACTTCAAGAGATTAAAGAAGACTGCTTATAGACTTTCCTAGAAAGTGATTTTTATAACACACCTGGCTTTGTGCTGTTAAAGTATAGATATCATAAAGTGAAAAACAGATCACTTCTAAGATTTCCTTTAAAATGCACTGTATTTTGGCCGGTGCCGCGGCTTACTAGGCTAATCCTCCGCCTAGCGGCACCAGCACACCGGGTTCTAGTCCCGGTCGGGGCGCCGGATTCTGTCCCGGTTGCCCCTCTTCCAGGCCAGCTCTCTGCTGTGGCCAGGGAGTGCAGTGGAGGATGGCCCAAGTACTTGGGCCCTGCACCCCATGGGAGACCAGGAGAAGTACCTGGCTCCTGCCATTGGATCAGCGCGGTGTGCCGGCTGCAGCGCGCCGACTGCAGCGGCCATTGGAGGGTGAACCAACGGCAAGGGAAGACCTTTCTCTCTCTCTCTCTCTCTCACTGTCCACTCTGCCTGTCAAAAAAATAATAATAAAAGAAAAAAATGCACTGTATTTTATTAGAAAGGGACATTTTAACTTGGCTCAGCTAACCTTTAAGACTGAAGGAAGGGGCTAGCACTGTGACTCCACAGGTTAACACTCTGGCCTGAAGTGCCGGCATCCCATATGGACACCGGTTCTGGTCCCAGCTGCTCCTCTTCCAATCCAGTTCTCTGCTATGGCTTGGGAAGGCAGTGGAGGATGGCCCAACTCCTTGGGCCCCTGTACCCACATGGGAGCCCCAGAGGACGCTCCTGGCTCCTAGCTTCAGATCGGTACAGCTCTGGCTGTTGCAGCCAATTGGGGAGTGAACCATCAGATGGAAGACCTCTCTCTTTGCCTCTCCTCTCTCTGTGTAACTCTGACTTTCAAAGAATAAATAAATCTTAAAAAAAAAAAAAAAAAAAACAAAAAAGACTAAAGGAAAAGGATGGCTCTGTGGTACAGTGGGTAAAGCCTCCACCTGTGACACTGGCATCGCATATGGGCATTAATTTGTGTCCCAGCTGCTCTACTTCCAATCCAGTTCTCAGCTAATGGCCTGAGAAAAGCAACAAAAGATGGCCCAAGTGTTTGGGGGCCCTGATACCCACGTGGTAGTCCCAGAAGAAGCTCCTGGCTCCTGGCTTTGGCCTGGCCCAGTCCTGGCTGTTGCGGCCATCTGGAGATTACAGGTAAAAAAAAAAAAAAAAAAAAAAAAACACAAAACAAAACAAAAAAAAAACTTGTGTGTATATGTGTGTTTGCATGTGTGTATATTAAAGATTTATTTATTTCTCTGAAAGGCAAAGTTACAGAGAGGCAGAGCCGAAAGAGAGAAGTCTTCGATCTGCTGGTTCACTCTCCAAAAGGCCTCAATGGCTGGACCTGCACCAATCCAAAACCAGGATCCAGTAGCTTCTTCCAGGTCTCCCGAGTGGGTACAGGACTTGGGCCATCTTCCACTGCTTTCCCAGGCCATAGCAGAGAAGTGGATTGGAAGTAGAGCAGCCGGGACTCGAATTGGTGCCCATATGGGATGCCAGCACTGCAGGCAGTGGCTTCACCCACTACACCACAGCAACGGCCCCTATATATATATTATATATATATATATATAATATATATATATATATATATATAAGATTTAATTATTTATTTGAAAGTCAGAGTTATACAGGGAAAAAGAGTCAGGGGGAGAAAAGGGGAGAGAGAGAGAGATTTTCTATCCACTGGTCGCTCGCCAAATGGCCACAATGGCTGGGGCTGGGCCAGGCTGAAGCCAGGAGTCAGGAGCTTCTTCATTTCCCAGGGCCCAAGCACTTGGGCCTTTATTCTCTATCCTCACAGCACATCAGCAGGGAGCTGGATCAGAAGCGGAACAGCCAGGTCTCAAATCGGCACCCATATGGGATGCCGGCATCACAAGCGGCAGCTTTAACTGCTACACCACAATGTCGGCCACAATATAACACATATCTTTATTAAAACATTACTAAAGGTGCCAGTATTGTGGTACAGATCAAGCCACTGCCTGTGATGTCAGCATTCCATATGAGCACCAGTTCGAGTCTTGGTTGCTCCATTTCTGATCCAACTCTCCACTTATATACCTGTGAAGGTTGAAGATAGCCCAAGTACTTGGACTCCTGCCACCCATAGAGGAAGACTCAGATGGAGTTCCAGACTCCTGGTTTCAGCCCAGCCCTGGTTGTTGTGGCCATCTAGGGACTGAACCAGCAGATGAAAAGACCTTTTTCTGTTTCTTTTTCTCTCTAACTCTGCCTTTCAAATAAATAAATACACAAATATTTTTTAAAAAGAGCTATTACTAAGGATAGAACAAGACTATTGATAACTATGTGAATTCACTAAATTTCTTTTCTTTTGTTAAAGATTTTACTTATTTATTCGAGAGACTGATTTACAGAGAGAGAGGTAGAGAGAAAGGTTTTCCATCTGCTGGTTCATTCCCCAAATGGCTACAACGTCCGGAGCTGGGTAGATCTGCACTTGATCTTAGCCAAAGGGCTGAGAAGCGATAGGGTAGATCTGAAGTTAGGAGCCAGGTGTTTCTTCTGAATGTCCCACATGGGTGCAGGGGCCCAAGGACTTGAACCATCACCTACTCCTTTCCCAGGCCATAGAAGAGGGCTGGATCATAAGAGCAGCCGGGACTTGAAATGGCACCCTTATGGGATGCAGGTGCCAAAGGTGGGGGAATAGCGTACTATGCCACAGTGCTGGCCCCCAATTCACTAAATTTCTAAGATGATGCAATGAGTGCACTACACATTGCTCATAGAAACACATGCCTGTAACGCCGTAATACACAGAAATAAGGAAAATTTTTATCACAAGAATCTAAATGAAAGTCAAATTTTATAAAAGAATATAATGAACCACATGAGAGACAAACTTCAAGAATTACCAAATTTTCACATAAAATAAACAAAAGAAACCAGCTTTCCCAAGATGTAGGTCACAGAGCAAATTACAGAGTTGAGCTGGGATGCTCTTCACTGTTGGGATTTCACTGGAGCTGCTTTCTGAAGTATCTCATGTGGATAGCAATGAGAACAGGATATCAGATTAGAGGGTCTGCCAAATCAGAACAAACTACTGATTTGTTTAATTCAGAGTTCCATAGCAAATTACAGGCACTTGTTCCTGAAAGAGATTCCATTCATGAAAAACTTCAACCCCTAACAACTCTTACATAAGAATAAGTTATTTTCTATTTGCTGTTGCTCTGCTGTTTAAAAGCATGTAGCATGTGCTTCTACTTTACTAAGAAGGCATCTAAAATAAAGGTTTTCTTAGGCAATAAACAATGCCTTTAGCCAACATTTTAAAGTATATAAATCTATGCTTGAGCATATCAAGAGAAAACTGCTTAAATACTCTGAGGAGTGTTTTTCTACCTACCAGCCAACACTTAATCTGAAAACACATTAGTAACATTCCTTGCTCATCTTAATTAGAAATGGATTTACATATATATATATATATATATATATATATATATATATATATATAAAGCAACATGGTGGAGCTAGTAAAGCCAGCGCTTGCAATGCCAACAGCTGGTATGGGTGCCAGCTTGAGTCCTGGCTGCTTCACTCAATCCAGCTTTCTGCTAATGGGCTGGGAAAGGCAACAGAGGATGGCCCAAGTGTTTGGGACCCTGCATCTACGTGAGAGACCTCAAAGAAGCTCCTGGCTCCCAACTTCGGATTGGTCCAGCTCCGGCTGTTGCAGTCATTTGGGGAGAGAACTAGCAGATAGAAGATATCTCTCTCTCTCTCTCTCTCTGTAACTCTTTCAAATAAATAAATTCTCATGACACACTTAAGGCTAAAATTACTCAAAACAAAGACCTTCTCTAGGTCACTGTCCTGGTTGTTGTGGCATGCCAAGTCATGTTCAACAGTTTTCATTCCTGTTAAAACCAGGAACCCAAACTCAATCAAAACACTCTAGTTAACTAAAACTAACAAAAGAGTCTTACCTTAAGGCTTTCCTCAGTGTCTCTATACAGGCCACTACAATCTTGGGGTTCTTATTGTCCAGGCCTTTTAAGAGCTCTTCTTGCACAGCCTCTGCTTTCTCAATTTCTATGTACATGAGACAAATCTCTATGCCGAGCTCCTTGGCTTTCGCCTTGGGCTGGTTGAACACTTTACTCACAACACCTGACACAACTTCTCCTGTGGTTCTGTAATATAAACAACCACCATCATACACAAAAACTATAGAAAGGGTTGGAGACAGGTCATGGAATGGAGTGTAGTAGTAATTTTATAATTGCTAACATATAAAGCAAATGAGTTTCTAATTTTAAAATCCATTTAAAAAATTTTTAAAAATTTGTGTATAGTATAAAAGTTTAAGACATGTCACACCTGACAAGGTTTGAGTTTATAAATGCGGAATTCAAATCAGCAAAAATCTTTTAAAATCTCATAATCCAAAAAAAGTTATTGTAAATTTTTTGATATCCATCCTTCTAGATGTTAAATAAGCATGCACCATGCACCACACACACACACACACAAACACACACACAGATAAATGTGTATAAATTACCAAAACAGAATTACAGAGTGCTTGCTTTTTGGAAAAAAAATTAAAGTCATTTTAAAAATTTCTTACGACAATTTCTTCAGAGAGAAAGGATATTTTTAATAACAAAAGATGGCTCTTGACTCCTTTACAAGTAAGTTAAGTACTTCAAATCACTTCTAAATTAAAGTCTGGATTACTGGGAATTACTATATTACTAAGGATTGAGTGGGTTACGATTACACATTACATTTGTCAAAAAAACATGTGCTGGCACTGTGGCTCACTAGGCTAATCCTCCGCCTGCAGCACTGGCACACCGGGTTGTAGTCCTGGTCGGGGCACCGGATTCTGTCCCAGGTGCCCCTCTTCCAGGCCAGCTCTCTGCTGTGCCCCGGGAGTGCAGTGGAAGATGGCCCAGGTCCTTGGGCCCTGCACTGCATGGGAAACCAGGAGAAGCACCTGGCTCCTGGCTTCGAATCAACGCGGTGCGCCGGCTGCAGCAGCCATTGGAGGGTGAACCATTGGTAAAGGAAGACCTTTCTCTCTGTCTCTCTCTCTCACTGTCCACTCTACCTGTCAGGAAAAAAAAAAAAAATTTCTGGTATCAGAAGAAAAATGAAATTAAAGAGTAATGGTTTCATTAATGGTGATTATGGTTAATCAAACTGTCAAATGATTAACTTTACTAGAATAATCTTAAGTAAGTTAAAGCACATATTTTTTATGCAATTAAGTCAATAATTTAACATTTCTGGTTGTTGTTTAGAAGGTTCCTTTCAATACAAAGACTAGAGTTAGAAAAACGAGGTTTATGAAGTTTAGGAGAGTGGGGTGGCTGATCCAAAGCTCAAGTCAAACAGGTCAGGAGTCACAGGATTTACTTAGGTAGCATTACCTCTTTCAAGATAAAAATGTCTAATAACTGAAAAATAATCTAATAACAGAAAACTGATCTCAAGATCATCTATCTAGGAACCTTTTTCCAAAAAAAAAAAAGTTTTGTAATGCTCAATGTCTTTATGAGATTCTTTGTATGTCTTTCTACTTTTTAAAAATAATTGTTAAAAATTTTAATTGACTGGGCTGGCGCCCTGGCTTACTTGGCTAATCCTCCACCTGTGGCGCCGGCACCCCGGGGTTCTAGTGTCCCAGTTGCTCCTCTTCCAGTCCAGCTCTCTGCTATAGCCTGGGAGGGCAGCAGAGGATGGCCCAAATACTTGGGTCCCTGCACCCGCACAGGAGATCAGGAGGAAGTACCCGGCTCCTGGCTTCGGATCGACGCAGCGCCGGCCATAGCGGGCATTGGGGGACTGAACCAACAGAAGGAAGACCTTTCTCTCTGTCTCTCACTGTCTATAACTCTCTCTCTGTCTCTCTCTCTCTGTAACTCTGCCTGGAAAAAAAAAATTTTTTTCAATTGACATAAAATTGTATATGTTTATGGGGTACCATGTAATGTTTCACATATATACATACATACATATATTGGATAATGTCCAATCAGGGTAAAACAACATCTATCTCCTCCAACATTTAACATTTCTGTATAATGAAAACACTGAAAATCCTTTTAATTTTTTAAAAAGAAATATACAGTACATCATTATCTATAATCACTCTACTGTGCAAAAGAACACCAGAACTTCTTACTCCTATCTAACTATATCAGTACCCATTAAACATTTCCCCATCTTTCCTGCCCTTGGTCAAATTCTGATAATTCCTTTGTCAACAACCTGATTTTCTTCTAAGAGTTATTAAAGGCTTTTCTTTTTGGTTTAGAATAATTCCCATACAAAAAGCTCAAAAGGAAAATCACTTGTTCATCAAACCTCAAGGTAAAAATTTAAGGTTTAATTTAATTTACCTATCTGTAGCAATCTCATGCACCACTTAGATTAGATTAGTAGAGACTCAATGAAGAATAAGTATCTATAAAAGCAAGAAGATTAATACATGTTGAAACTGCTAATAACAAAGGACAGCAAACTATAGGTATACATAATTTAGTATCTTTAGCATTAGATGGGTTTTTACCAGAATAGTTGGAAAAAAGTTACTTACTTTCCTGCTACATGGGCATTTTCAACATAAACAAGTGCAGCTTCTAATCCTTTCAATTGAACCACTGCATTGGAATCAGTGACAAATTTTTTAATCAGTCCTAAATATTTGGACCATTCTGGGCTTTTTTCATCTTTTATTTTCTGGAAGATCTTCAGGGCCTCTTCATATCCACTTAACCTTGCTTTCCATAGCTAAAAGAAAAGTAATATTTTGAAACAAAACAAAATTTAATGATATTATAATCTACTGTGATTTTGGGGTAGGTCAGTAAAATTAATATCCTATACCAACAAATATGAACAAAGAACTCCATGACTGAAATAAGAAAGTTTAAATAAACTTAGTTTTCTTTTTTTTTTTTTTTTTTTTTTTTTTTTTTTCTCTTTTTTTTTTTTTTTTTTTTTTTTGACAGGCAGAGTGGACAGTGAGAGAGAGAGACAGAGAGAAAGGTCTTCCTTTTTGCCGTTGGTTCACCCTCCAATGGCCGCCGCGGCCGGCGCGCTGCGGCCGGCGCACCGCGCTGATCCGATGGCAGGAGCCAGGAGCCAGGTGCTTATCCTGGTCTCCCATGGGGTGCAGGGCCCAAGCACCTGGGCCATCCTCCACTGCACTCCCTGGCCACAGCAGAGGGCTGGCCTGGAAGAGGGGCAACCGGGACAGAATCCGGCGCCCCGACCGGGACTAGAACCCGGTGTGCCGGCGCCGCTAGGCGGAGGATTAGCCTAGTGAGCCGCGGCGCCGGCCCTAAACTTAGTTTTCAAAAAAGATTATCCACTAAACTTCTTACAAACGTTTAATATTGATGACACTCTGGCAAGGTCATGTAAAATTTATAACAGGCCAGGACTGGCTGGCATTGTGGTAGAGTGAGTTAAACCATCACTTGTGACACCAGCAATCCAATTTGGAGTCCCAATTGGAGTAGTTATTGCTTTATGATACAGCATTAAAGATGTGACAACCTGGGGCTGACGCTGTGGCGCAGCGGGTTAACGCCCTGGCCTGAAATGCCGGCATCCCACATGGGCACCGGTTTAGTCCTGGCTGCTCCTCTTCCTATCTATCTCTCTGCTATGGGATAGCAGTAGAGGACGGCACCCACATAGGAGACCCAGAGGAAGCTCCTGGCTCTTGGCTTCGGATTGGCGCAGCTCTGGTGGTTGCGGCCATCTAGGGAGTGAACCATTGGATGGAAGACCTCTCTCTCTCTCTGTCTTTACCTCTCTATAACTCTTTCAAATAAATAAAATAAATCTTAAAAAAGGAAAAGAAAAGAAAATGCTTCTGTTATTTTTAAAAGATTTATTAATTTATTTGAAAGTTACACAGAGAGAGGAGAGGCAGAGAGAGAGAGAGGTCTTCCATCTGATGGTTCACTCCCCAGTTGGCCTCAACAGCCAGAGCTTCGCCAATCCGAAGCCAGGAGCTAGGAGCTTCCTCTGGGTCTTCCACGTGGGTGCAGGGGCCCAAGGACTTGGGCCATCTTCTACTGCTTTCCCAGGCCACAGCACAGAGCTGGATTGGAAGAGGAGTAGCTGGGTCTCGAACCAGCGCCCACATGGGTTGCCAGCGCTTCAGGCCAGAGCATTAACACATTGCTTCATAGTGCCGGCCCCACGCTTTTGTTTCTAAGAAAAGAAAGCTGTCTACCCCACTACATGATGCTTTTAGGCACTCATAAAGAAGGCATTACACATTCTGCAGAACTGGAGTAATTAGATCAAAAGAGTAGAATAAATTATAATCATAAATTGTTCATTTTTAATCATTTAATCCAGATTTGACGTGTCCATTTTCTAAGTTTCAAAAACAAATAAATGCTCAACAGACACAAATAGAAAAAAAAAAATCCGCCAGTGCCGCGGCTCACTAGGCTAATCCTCCGCCTTGCGGTGCCGGCACACTGGGTTCTAGTCCCGGTCGGGGCGCCGGATTCTGTCCCGGTTGCCCCTCTTCCAAGCCAGCTCTCTGCTGTGGCCAGGGAGTACAGTGGAGGGTGGCCCAGGTACTTGGGCCCTGCACCCCATGGGAGACCAGGAGAAGTACCTGGCTCCTGCCATCGGATCAGCACGGTGCGCGGGCCGCAGCGCGCCGGCCGCGGCGGCCATTGGAGGGTGAACCAACGGCAAAGGAAGACCTTTCTCTCTGTCTCTCTCTCTCACTGTCCACTCTGTCTGTCAAAAAGAAAATCCACCAAATCACACTAGATTAAAAATCTCTTAGCACATGGCAACCAAAAATTAGGAACTCTTCAAGCGATCCATCTATTCTGTCTTCCCCCTTCAGTGAAAAAGAAAGTTCTAAAAATCTCTCCCACATTTGTTTTGCTGCAGTTTAATATACACCAATAATTTCTATGCTAATTAAAAAAATCTAACTTGCTCACGGTTAATCTGATTTTATCTGAAGAGATAACATACTGATTATTGATATTCAGCTAATTTATTAATTAGGTTAAAAGAATGGTCCTGGGGAAGATACAGGACCTAGCCTCCAAATTTCTATCCTTCATAGGTACAAAGTAGAAAACCAAATCTGGGGGGCCAGGCCTGCGGCGTAGCAGGTAAGGCTGCCACCTACACTGCTGGCATCCCATATAGGCACTAGTTCGACTCCCAGCTGCTCCACTTCCTACCTGGCTCTCTGCCGTGGCCTGGGAAATCAGTAAAAGATGGCCCAAGTCCTGAGACCCCTGCACCCCTGTGGGAGACCCAGAAGAAGCTCCTGGCTCCTGGCTTTGGATCAGCACACCTCTGGCCGTTGCGGCCAATTGGGGAGTGAACCCGCGGATGGAAGACCTCTCTCTCTCTCTCTCTATCTCTCCATCTCTCTCTGTAACTGACTTTCAAATAAATAAATAATCTGAAAAAAAAATCAATCTGGAAAATACCATACTCAGTGAAATAAGCCAGTCACAAAGGGACAAATACTGAATGTTATCCCTGATCTGTGATAACTAATAGAGTACCTAAAAGGAAATCTGTAGAAGTGAAATTGACACTTTGAAAGCAGTAACTTGAATAGCCCTTGTCTTGATTGTCAAGGAACCTTTTTTTTCCCTTAATGGAGAATGGGACTGGGAATGGGAGAGGCAGGAGGAGGGTAGGAATATGAATGGGAGGGTGGGTATGATAGGAAGAATCACTCTAGTCCTAAAGTTGTACTCATGAAATTTGTACTCATTAAATGAACAGTTTCTTTTGGGGGAAAAAAAGGTATAAAACCATGTCAGTTAACCTAGCTTGCATTTTTAGCAATCAACAACCATTAACTTTGAATAGTGAAGATTCACAACAATCTTTTTTTTTTTTTTAAAGATTTATTTATTTATTTGAAAGACAGAGTTACAGAAAGAGGGAAAGAGAGAGATCTTCCACTAGCTGGTTCACTCCCTAAATGGCCGCAACAGCTGGCGCTGGGCTGATCCAAAGCCAGGAGCCAAGAGCTTCTTCCGGGTCTCCCATGTGGATGCAGGGGAACGAGCACTTGGGCCATACTTCACTGCTTTCCCAGGTGCATTAGCAGGGAGCTGGATCAGAAGTGGAGCAGCCAGAACATGAATCAGAGCCCACATGGGATGCTAGCACTGCAGGCTGGCATTATGGCATAGCGGGCATCTGCTGGCATCTCATATGGACGCCAGTTTGAGTCCCAGCTGCTCCACTTCCAATCCAGCTCCCTGCTGGGAACTCAGTGGAGGATGACCTAAGTGCTTAGGCACCCATGTGAAAGATCCGGATGAAGCTCCTGGCACCTGGTTTCGCCTGGCCCAGCCCCGTCCATTGTGGCCATCTGGGGTGTGATGCAGTGGATAGACGACCTATTTATCTCTGTGTAACTCAGACTTTTAAAATAAATAAATAAATCTTTAAAAATAAATACATAGGGAGGCTGGCGTCGTGGCTCAATAGGCTAATCCTCCACCTACGGTGACGGCACACCGGGTTCTAGTCCCGGTCGGGGCGCCAGATTCTGTCCAGGTCGCTCCTCTTCCAGGCCAGCTCTCTGCTGTGGCCAGGGAGTGCAGTGGAGGATGGCCCGAGTCCTTGGGCCCTGCACTCGCATGGGAGACCAGGAGAAGCACCTGGCTCCTAGCTTCGGATCAGCGCGGTGTGCTGGCCACAGCGGCCACTGGGTGGTGAACCAATGGAAAAGGAAGATCTTTCTCTCTGTCTCTCTCTCTCTCACTGTCCACTCTGCCTGTCAAAAAAATAAATAAATAAATAAAAAGCAAATAAATAAATACATAGGGGCTGGCACCATGGCAGAGCACGTAAAGCAACCGCCTGCAGAGCCAGCATCCCATATGGACACTGGTTTGAATCCCAGCTGCTCCATTTCTGATCCAGTACTCTGCTAAGGCCTGGGGAAGCGGCAGAAAATGGCCCAAGTCCTTGGACCCCTGTACCCGCATGGGAAGCCCTGAAGAAAGCTCCTAGCTCCTGGCTTCGGATCAGCGCAGCTCCGGCCGTTGTGGCCAATTAAGGAAGACCCCTCTCCCTCTCTCTGCCTCTCCTGCCTCTGTGTAACTCTGACTTCCAAATAAACAAACAGATCTTTAAAAAAAATAAATAAATGAATAAATAAAAGAACTGTGAAGAACACAAAATAGTTAATATGAGAACTTAAAGTGTAGAATAAATTTTACAAAAAAAAAAAGAGACTGAAATTGTAAAATCTCCTAACTGGTAGATATTTGTTTTAAAAATAATTAAAAATGCAAGAAATTTTTAAATAATTGGGGAAAAAAAGATAATTTTAAAAGACACCCAGTAAGTAAATAATGATATACTGGTAATTCTGGTGACTAGCTAGACTACAGACTACATAGATAAGTGAACTCAAAAAATACAGGGATTCTAAGTACAAGTTCAGAATATACCTCCAAATAAGAGTTTCTTTACAATGAAGTACTACTAAGCAATTAGCTAAGTATACTGACCTGTAGCAGGAGGTGATGGAATTAGGTAGGTAGTCACTTTTTATAGCTACAAATGGTTTTTCACATTACTAATACTCATTTATCTTCCTTCCCTGAATTCTTTTGAGATTCAGAATAACATTTAATTGAGCTAGAGCAACCCACCAATTTTCAATGACAAAAAACAACATTTAACAAAGCTTCAAAATCTGTTTTTGAAACTGCCAATATTTTCAATGCTCCTAAGTAAGAAGTATTAACTGATGATGAAACAAGCCAATGACATTGAAATTGGAGTTCCAGACAAGTCTCACCTTGTGTTCACATTTCTGATCAACTGGCAGTTTCAACCATTCACTGTCATCTCCCATTGTGCTTCCAGCTTCTCCTCAGAATTAAGAGTATTTCCTGGAGAGATAAAAGTAGACACTTATTAACTGTAGTAATCAAGCAGTTTTTTTTTTTCTAAGACGAAATGACTTTTTGAGATCATTTCATCAAGCACACGCCATTAAGAAATAAGCTTGTGGGTCACTGATCAGATGCTCATTTGACTCCATTAACAGAAGATTTTTAAAATATCTACAAATGAGGAGCTGGCGCCGTGGCACTAGCAACCCATATGGGCACTGGTTCTAGCCCCGGCTGCTCCTCTTCCAATCCAGCTCTCTGCTGTGGCCTGGGAAGGCAGTAGAAGATGGCCCAAGTCCTTGGGCCCCTGCACCCGCGTGGGAGACCCGGAGGAAGCTCCTGGCTCCTGGCTTTGGATTGGTGCAGCTCCAGCCGTTGCAGCCAACTGGGGAGTGAACCAACAGAAGGAAGACCTTTCTCTCGTCTCTCCCTCCCACTATCTGTAACTCTACCTCTCAAATAAATAAACAAAATCTTTAAAAAATTTTTTAAAATAAATATCTACAAATTAAATCTACAAGATAGATACAAGCAAAGGTTTTTTCAAAAGTTTCCAAGAAAGCCTGATTTTTAACTATTTACCTAAAATTCCTTATAGAGAGGCTGGCACTGTGGCATAGCAAGTAAAGCCATTGCCTGCAGTGCTAGTATCGCCTGTGGGTGCCAGTTTGAGTCCTGGATGCTCTACTCTGGATTGAGCTCCCTGCTAATGTGCCTGAAAAAGCAGAGGAAGATGTTCCAAGTCCTTGGGCTCCTGTACCCATGTGGGAGACCAGGAAGAAGATTCTGCTCCCGGCTTCAGATTGGCCCAGCTTGTGCTACTGCAGCCATTTGGGGAGTGAATCAGCAGATGGAAGATTTCTCCCTCCCTCCTTCCCTTCCTCCTTTCCTCTCTCTCACTCTCTGCCTCTTCATAACTCTGCCTTTCAAATAAAAAATAAGTCTTTTTTTTTAATTTATTTTATTTTTGACAGGCAGAGTGGACAGTGAGAGAGAGAGAGAGACAGAGAGAATTGTCTTCCTTTACCGTTGGTTCACCCTCCAAAGGCCGCCACGGCCGGCGCACTGTGCCAATCCGAAGCCAGGAGCCAAGTGCTTTTCCTGGTCTCCCATACGGGTGCAGGGCCCAAACGCTTGGGCCATCCTCCACTGCACTCCTGGGCCACAGCAGAGAGCTGGCCTGGAAGAAGGGCAATCGGGACAGAATCCGGCGGCCCCACAGGGACTAGAACCCGGTGTGCCAGCGCCGCAAGGCGGAGGATTAGCCCATTGAGCCACGGCGCCGGCCGAAAAATAAGTCTTAAAAAATTTCAACATCACCTAGCTTTCTACCTAATTCTAATAAATATGACCCTATATATGAAGTAGTGTTACAGCTGGAGGACAATGTCAGTTCTGGACAAAGAGGAATTTCCACACAGACAACAAGAGTGAGCAGAAGAGAAGGCTTTATTTAGAGCAGGGGCCCTTGAGGCCAGCGCTGTGGTGCAGTAGGTTAACACTCTGGTCTGAAGCATCCCATATGGGCACCGGTTCTAGTCCCGACTATTCCTCTTCTGATCTAGCTCTCTGCTATGGTCTGGGAATGCAGTAGAAGATGGCCCAAGTCTTTAGGCCAGTGCACCTGCATGGGAGACCCAGAGGAAGCTCCTGGCTCCTGGCTTTGCATCAGCGCAGCTCTGCCCGTTGCAACCCATTCCATTGCGGCCAATTGGGGAATGAACCATCGGATGGAAGACCTCTCTCTCACTCTCTCTCTGCCTCTCCTTTCTCTGTGTAACTCTTTCAAATAAATAAATAAGTGTTAAAAAAAAAAAAAAAGCAAGCAAGCAAGCAAGCAAGCAGGGGCCCTCAAGGGAGGAGTTGCCTGCACGGTTGGCAAAGCATAGCCTTTTTTTTTTTTTTTTTTTAAGATTTTTGTTTATTTATTTGAAAGAGTTACAGAGGCAGAGAGAGATCTTTCATGCTGGCCTACTCCCTAAATGGCGCCAATGGCCAGGGCTGGACCAAGCAGAAGCTGGGCGCCAGGAGCTTTGTCATGTCCCCCTTGTGAGTGGCAGGGACCCAAGCCTGGGCCATCTTATATGCTGCCTTCCCAGGCACACTAGAAGGGAGCTGGATATGAAGTGGAGCAGCAGGGACTAGAATCAGCGCCCACATGGGATGCTGGCACGGCAGGCAGCAGCCTAACCTGGTACACCACTTAGTGCAGGCTCTTTTATCACATAAAATGGTACCAAAAAAGATTGTGTTGTTTTTGATTGATTAAAGTATTCAAGCTATGTCTAAATACACACTTTTGATTGGTCTTCATAGGCAGGAATTATCAGTCACTCAGGAAGATAGGGATAGAAATTATTGTCTAATCAGCAAACAGTGGGTTTCATTGCTTATCATGGGGGTCTGGGAGCACTATATGTTCTATCTCTGATAGACATCTATGTGTTCCTGAAGCCAAGTGCATTTGAAGGCAGTTCTCAGGAATAAGCGTCTTAAAAGTGCCTTTCACCTTTTTTTTTACTGCAACAGGGAACTTACCTAACTGCCCATTAGCAAAACTAACTCTCAGAGTAATAAAAAACTCTAAATAAACGATTCCTTTATAAGTATTCTTTATATTTAAATCCTTTAATGAGTTTTACAGTTAACATTCCTTCAACAAATTTATGCTATACTCCTTTAGATAACATTATTTTCTGATTACAAAATAATCTGTTAATTGCAGAAAATCTAGTAACTTGAAAATAGATAAGGATGGGGTAGGAGTTTGGCCTAGTGGTTAAGATATCTCTGTTCCAGGTCTGGTGCTGTGGAGTAGTGGGTTAAGCCTCTGTCTGCAGTGCCAGCATCCCATATGGGCACAAGTTTGTGTCCCAGCTGCTCCTCTTCCAATCCAGCTCTCTGCTATGGCCTGGGAAAGCAGTAGAAGATGGCTCAAATCCTCAGGCTCCTGCACTCATGTGGGAAACCCAGAAGAAGCTCCTGCCTTCTGATGGGCTCAGCTCCATTTGGGGAGTGAACCAGCAGATGGAAGACATTTTTCTCTGTCTCTCCCTCTCTCTGTAACTCTGTCAAATAAATAAAATCTTCCAAAAAAAAAAAAAAAAAAAAAAAAAAAAAAAGGCTCTGTTCCATGTCTGAGTACCTGAGTTCAATTTGCTGTTCTGCTCCTGATTTCAGGTTCTTGATAATGAAGACCCAGGGAGGCAGTACATACGGCTCAATTAACTGGGCTCCTGGGGTTACTGTCACCCAATGTAGGAGACCTGGATTGAACTCCCAGCTTCCTACTTCAGCCTGACCCAGCTCTGGCCACTGTAAGCCTTGAGAGAATTAATCAGCGGATGGAAGCATGTTCTCTCTCTCAAAATACATACATACACATATACATAAAGTCCTCTTGTAGCTTTTTTATTACATTTTCCCAGATTTGAGAATGATGTTTAAAGACTACATAACACTCCATTTTATAAATGTATCATAATTATCAATCTTATTGACATTTTAATTGTTTCCAATTTTCAATATTATAAATAACAGAAGAGGTCTGCTTATCTCTCCATTCCTAGTCCTGGCATAACATAAATTATATTTTCAACAAGTATTTAATAGATGACTTTGATAGTGTCTATTATGAATCAGGCATTGTGCAAAGAACTTTTTTTAAAGATTTTTATTTATTTGAATGGCAGAGTTACAGACAGAGAAGGAGAGACAGAGATCTTCCATCTGCTGGTTCACTCCCCAAATGACTACAACAGCTGGGGCTGGGCCAGGCTGAAGCCAGGAGTCAGGAGTATCTTTCAGGTCTCCCACATGGGTGCAGGGGCCCAAGCACTTGAGCCATCTTCCATTGCCTTCCCTGGTGCATTAGCAGAGAGCTGCATTGAAGTGGGGCAGCTGGGTTCCGAACTGACACCCATATTGCTTAACCTACTACACCACAACACTGGCTGTGCAATGTACTTTGTAAACATGTTAACTCACTGTGTACTCATATCAAATATATAGGCTCCCTATTTTATATGCAAAGATTAAGTAATTTGCCAAAGAAGTAAAACTGGTAGGAAGTGAGATTACACTAAAATTCTAAGTCTATGCCTCTTCCTTTACACTTTATTGTCTCCCATCAAAATGAAGGAACTGTTCCATGGAATGTTTTATGTATGTATATTCAAAGACTAATGAATTATAAAATTAGAATTCAATGGTATTTTTCAGGATCCGCATGAAACAACAATCTATTTTGGAGTAGGGGTTAATCCTTAACAATCTGCAGAAACTCAAATAATCACATAGCAATAGTGAGAGCTAAAAAGTACAACAGTTTGGAAAACAGTATGGTATCTACACTGAGGATGCACATAACATGATACTCAGCAACTTCATTTCCAGAAATACATCCTAGAAACTGATGCCAATTGTGCCAGAAGACTACATAAAGATGTTCACAGTAATATTGCTCATGAGTTAAAACACTTCACACATTCATCAATAAGACAATGAATAAATAGTGATATGCTCACAGAATGTATTATTATTATTATTTTTTTTTTGATAGGCAGAGTGGACAGTGAGAGAGAGAGACAGAGAGAAAGGTCTTCCTTTGCCGTTGGTTCACCCTCCAATGGCCGCCGCTGCAGCCGGCGCACCGCGCTGATCCGATGGCAGGAGCCAGGATCCAGGTGCTTTTCCTGGTCTCCCATGGGGTGCAGGGCCCAAGCACTTGGGCCATCCTCCACTGCACTCCCTGGCCATAGCAGAGAGCTGGCCTGGAAGAGGGGCAACCAGGACAGAATCCGGCGCCCCGACCGGGACTAGAACCCGGTGTGCCGGCGCTGCAAGGTGGAGGATTAGCCTATTGAGCCACGGCGCCGGCTCAGAATGTATTATTAAACAGCAAAGAAAATGAATGACCTATGCCAAACTTTTAAACTCTGTAGTGAAAAGACCAGTCTTTTTTTTCTTATCAATTGCTCACTGGCATGTTTATTAAAATATAAAAAATTATTAAATCAATATATATTTAAAGTTCTGCAGATGAATGCAAAATGGTCCAGCTGCTGTAGAAGAAAAATTGGCAGTTCCATAAGAAGTTAAACATGGAATTATAATATGACCCCATAATTCTATTCCTAAGTATGTATCCACGAGAACAGAAAATAGGTACTCAAATGAGTACTTGTGCACATGTGTTTATAACAGCACTATTCACAATAGCCCCAAAAGAAACCAACTGTCTATCAGTAGATAAATAAATTGATATATATATACACACACACACACACACACACACGATGGGATACTCCCCTGCAATAAAAGGGAATTCTGATACATACTTCTATGTGGATGAACCTCAAAAACATCCTGGGGCCGGTGCTGTGGCACAATGGGTTAACGCCCTGGCCTGAAGCGCCAGCATCCCATATGGGCACCAGTTCTAGTCTTGGCTGCTCCACTTCCAATCCAGCTCTCTGCTATGACCTGGAAATGCAGTAGAAGATGGCCCAAGTCCTTATGCCCCTGAACCCACATGGGAGACCCAGAAGAAGCTCCTGGCTCCTGGCTTTGGATCAGCGCACAGCTTTGGCCATTGCAGTCAATTGGGGAGTGAATCATCAGATGGAAGACGTCTCTTTCTGCCTCTCTCTGTAACTCAGACTTTCAAATAAATAAATACATCTTAAAAAAAATTATGCTGAGTGAAAAAAGCCAAACACCAAAGGTCCCATATTGTATGACTCTATCTATAAGGGCTATCCAGAACGAGTAAGTCCATAGGAAAAAAAAAATGCATATAGGTAGCTGTCACGGGATACAGGGAGCAAAGAGTAGAGAAAAAAAAAATACTTAAAGGATAACAGAGTACTGGGTACCCTGCAATGATAGGAATGCTTTGGAACTAGATAGAGGAGGTACACAACACCATTCACTTTAAAATAATTAATTCCAGGGAGGGCACAAAATGGTTAAAAGACTTGCAATGGTTCATAAACTGTTTTCAGAGAAGCTCAGAAATGGAAATAAGTGTTCAGAAACTTTCATAGCATGGAGTAAGGTATAAAAATGCAGCAAGAAGAATAAAAGTATAGAATGAGGCTGGAAAATAGTAAAGGTCAGACCCTGTAAAGCCTTGTAAGCAATGTTAGGTAATTTGAATTTAAACCCAAAATCAAAAAGAGCCTTTGAAGGACTATAAATAGGAAAATAACATACGTTATCAACTTTGTGATTTTTCAAAGACCACATAATGTAAATGTAGAGAACAGCTGAGGTAAAAGCTGCTGCCTGGGATCTGGTATTCTGTATGGGGGCTGGTGCAGGTCCCAGCTGCTCCATTTCTGATCCAGCTCCCTACTAATGGCCTGGGAAAGGCAGTGGAAGATGGCCCAACTGCTTGGACTCCCACACCCCCGTGGGAGTCCTGGTTTTGGCCTTGTCCAGCCCTGGCCATTGGGGCCATCTAAGGAAGTGGACCAGCAGATGGAAGATGTCTCTGTCTGTCTCTCCTTCTTTGTAACTCTTTCAAATAAAAAGTAAACCTTAAAAAAAAAAAAAAAAATCCGCTTGAAAGGCAGTGTAAGGAAGAAAATCAGTTAGAAGGCAGTGAGGTTGGGCCGGTGCTGCGGCTCACTAGGCTAATTCTCTGCCTGCGGCGCCAGCATCCCAGGTTCTAGTCCCGGTTGGGGCGCTGGGTACTAGTCCCGGTTGCTCCTCTTCCAGTCCAGCTCTCTGCTGTGGCCCGGGAGGGCAGTGGAGGATGGCCCAAGTGCTTGGGTCCCTGCACCTGCATGGCAGACCAGGAGGAAGTACCCAGCTCCTGGCTCCGGATCGCCGCAGCGCCCATTAGGGGAGTGAACCAATGGAAGGAAGACCTTTCTCTCTTTCTCTCACTTCTGTCTCTCTCTCTCACTGACTATAACTCTCTCTCTGTCACTGTCTAACTCTGCCTGGCAAAAAAAAAAGGGGGGGGGGGCAGTGAAGTCTAAATAAAAGATGACAGTAACCTAGACCAAAGGGTAATAGCATTCTAATTGTCAAATAATGCCCTTATTGAGCAAATGTAAAGGGATGTAAGAGGAGGAAAGAGATGAAGTTTTGGACAAGCTAAGTGAGATGCATGCTCATCAAGTGTAGATGTGGGCACAGCAGTTACAGATTCAAATCTGGAGGGACCAGGGCCAGTGCTGTGGTGTAGTAGGCTTAGCCTCTGCCTGTGGTGCCAACGTCCCATATGAGCACTGTTTCAAGTCCTGGCTGCTCTTCTTCTGACCCTACTCTCTGCTACGGCCTGGGAAAGCAGTGAAAGATGGCCCAAGTACTTGGGTCCCTGTACCCATGTGTGAGACCCAGAGGAAGCTCCAGACTCCTGGCTTCAAATCAGCCCAGCTCCAGCCGTTGCAGCCATTTAGGGAGTGAACCAGTGGACAAAGACCTCTCTATAACTCTACTTCTCAAATAAATAAATAAAATCTTTAAAAAAAAAATCTGGAGGGACACAGGAGTAGGGTAGGAGGGGGAGAGAGAGACATCCAACTTGGAGATAAAAATTTTGAAGTTATCAGTAGATGGATGAAATCAAAACTAAAGGAGTGCATGACAGTACCGACAAAAAGTACATATTGAGAATGAAAGAATAGAGTTCAGATGAAAAAAGGATTTATATAGGACAGAAGATGAGCCATTCAGTTCAACATGCATATTGCCTTGTTCATACAAAATGATAAATAATGGTGTGCTAGGGAAGAAAAAATATACAATAATCCAAAAAGCAGTACTAGTCTTAACAAATTTGGGCTTTTATTTTTTTGTGTGTATGTTTAAAGATTTACTTATTTGTTTATTTATTTAAAAGGCAGAGTGATAGAGAGGGAGCCAGAGCTCCTCCATTCATTGGTTGGTTCACTCCCCAAATAGCTGCAAACAGCTGAGGCTGGTCCAAACAGAGGCCAGGAACCCAGAGCTCCGTCCAGCTGTCCCACAAAGACGGCAATGGCCCAAATCCTTGGGCCATCTTCCACTGCTTTCCCAGGCACATTATGTATGCATATTATAAAAAAATATATATATACATGGATTCCAATTTTTTTTTTTGCACAAAAATAAACTCATATTGAAAGAGTTACAGAGAAAAGAGAGAGAGAGAGAGAATCTTCTATCTGCTTTCACTCCCCAAATGACTGCCAAGGGCCAGGGCTGGGCCAGGCTAAAGCCAGGAGCCAGGAGTTTCTTCCAGGTCTCCCATGTGAGTTCAGGGACCCAAGTACTTGGGCCATATTCCGCTGCTTTCCCAAGCACATTAGCAGGGAGCTGGACTGGAAGTGGAGCAGTTGAGACTCAAACCAGCACCCACTTGGGATGCAGGTCCAGGCAGCGGCCTAACATATTATGCTATAACACCAGCCCCTGACCCTCAGTTCTTTAAGGGTAGAATAAATGGCTGGTATCACTGCTTACGGAAGTGTCTTGAGGTTGATGGAACTTATGTTGAGAAATAATACCTATATTTCTTATCTTTTAATCCTAGCTTTCCACACTCTTTTACAACAACAACAGTCTTTCACCTGGCTACTTCACTCCCCAAACACCCACAACAGCCTGGGCTGAGCCAAGGCACCCAGGATTCTATGTGGGTATCTCATGTTGGTGGCTGGGGCCCATGTACTTGAGTTACTATCTGCTGCCTTCCCAGGTACATCATCAGGAAGCTGGATCAGAAGCTGAGTAGCCAGGATTCAAACTGGCTCTCTGATATAGGATGTAGGCATCCCAAATAGAAGCTTACTTGCTGCACCAACACACCTACCTCTCCAGAAACATTCTGAAATTCCCTCTTAAAAATATAAAACTCAGGCTGGCGCCGCGGCTCAATAGGCTAATCCTCTACCTAGCGGCGCCGGCACACCGGGTTCTAGTCCCAGTCGGGGCGCCGGATTCTGTCCCGGTTGCCCCTCTTCCAGGCCAGCTCTCTGCTGTGGCCCGGGAAGGCAGTGGAGGATGGCCCAAGTGCTTGGGCCCTGCACCCCATGGGAGACCAGAAGCACCTGGCTCCTGCCTTCAGATCAGCGCAGTGCGCCAGCCGTGGCGGCCATTGGAGGGTGAACCAACGGCAAAAGGAAGACCTTTCTCTCTGTCTCTCTCTCTCTCTCACTATCCACTCTGCCTGTCAAAAAAAAAAAAAAAAAAAAAAAAAAAAAATATATATATATATATATATATATATATAAAAACTCAAAGACCAGGTACTTGGCATCTAGCAAGAGTTCAATTAATGTTGTCAATTTATTATCACTGTCAATATTCGGCATTCTCAATTGGAAAATATTTCATTTCTAAATTATAGTTGACTTGATTTTAACATTTTATAAAAGAGTAAACACAGGGGCTGGCGCTGTGGCACAGTGGGTTAACGCCCTGGCCTGAAGCACCGGCATCCCATACGGACGCTGGTTCAAGACCCAGCTGCTTCACTTCTGATCCAGCTCTCTGCTGTGGCCTGGGAAAGCAGTAGAAGATGGCCCAAGTCCTTGGGCTCCTGCACCCACATGGGAGATCCGGAAGAAGTTCCTGGCTCCTGGCTTCAGATCTGCACAGCTCCAGCAGTTGTGGCCATCTGGGGAGGGAACCATCGAATGGAAGACCTCACTCTCTTTCTCTCTGCCTCTCCTCTCTCTGTGTAACTCTGACTTTCAAATAATAAATAAAATAAATCATTTAAAAAAAGAGTAAATACAAATACCCAAAACTGAATTTAGTAGGAAAACATTTTACTTACAATAATTACTTGAAAACGATACACTCACAAAACAATTCAAAATTAAATACCTACCCTGGATCTCCAATGTTTGGGGATGCTCTGACTCTCAAAAATGATAACCAAAAAATATTTTGTTGTTTCTTTAATGTGCCCCTGTTCTGGTTTTAATTAAACTCCAGATCCACTCTACCAAAAAAAGAAAAAAAAGAAATCCCTGAAAGATAACAGGACACACAATTTACAGACATGATAATTTTATTATGGTCCTTTATTTTCTTTCCTTTAATTTATGCATTGGTCAAACAAAGAAATGGAACTATGGGGCCAGCGCTGTGGCACGGCAGGTAAAACTATCTGCAGTGCCAGCATCCCATATGGACACCAATTCAAGCCCGGTTGCTCCACTTCCAATCTCTGCTATGGCCTGGGAAAGCAGTAGAGGACAGCCCTGGTTCTTGGGCCCCTGCACCCACATAGACCAGAAGGAAGCTCCTGGCTCCTGGCTTCAGATCAGCACAGCTCCAGCACTTGTAGCCATGTGGGGAGTGAACCAGCGGATGAAGACCTCTCTCTCTCTGCCTCTCTGCCTTTCAAATGAATAAATACATCTTTAGAAAAAAAGAAGAAATGAACTATATCCCCCTCATTGGGAACCTCTTTGATCTAGTTAATACTTAAGAGAAAGGCTAAGTATATGGCTCTGACTTGTTTAAATAAAAATTAAAATAATTTATCCCTTATTCTGTACGAAGGATCTACAAAAAGTTTCTTTATTTTGTGCCACAGACTCCTGGTAAAGCTTATAGACACTTTCACAGAACATTTTAATGTATAAAATAAGTAACATCATAGGAAATTATTTTGAAATATACTTATGTAAATATTTTGAAATGTGAATAATATATCAATAGTATATGAATATTCTTCATTAATATACTAAATAAAATCCAACAGCAGGCTTAGTAACTAATGTAATTCTGAAGTTATATACACAAAAATATTTTGAGACATTATTTCTCATTTTCAGTTACATTTTATAATATAATATGAGTACTTTCAAAGAGTTTAAGGTACCAGTAACCTAAGGTCCCTCCTAATAGTAACAGTTAATACTGACTTTTTTTTTTTTTTTTTAAGATTTATTTGAGGCCAGCACCGCGGCTCACTAGGCTAATCCTCCACCTTGCGGCGCCGGCACACTGGGTTCTAGTCCTGGTCGGGGCGCCGGATTCTGTCCCGGTTGCCCCTCTTCCAGGCCAGCTCTCTGTTGTGGCCAGGGAGTGCAGTGGAGGATGGCCCAAGCACTTGGGCCCTGCACCCCATGGGAGACCAGGAGAAGTACCTGGCTTCTGCCATCGGATCAGCGCGGTGCGCCGGCCACGGCGTGCCGGCCGCGGCAGCCATTGGAGGGTGAACCAACGGCAAAGGAAGACCTTTCTCTCTGTCTCTCTCTCTCACTGTCCACTCTGCCTGTCAAAGAAAAAAAAAAAAAAAAGATTTATTTGAAAGGTAGAGTGACCTGGAGAAGGAGAGGTAGAAAGAGAAAGAAGAGAACTCTCAATGTGGTAACATTGTTAGCTTTAAAAAAAATATTTATTTACTTGAAAGGCAGAGTAACAGTCCATCCATCCACTGGTTCAATTCCCAAATGCCCGCAACAGAGAGGTCTGGGTCAGACCAAAGCCAAGAGCCACGGACTTCATTCTGGTCTCCCATAAGGGTAGTAGGAGCCTAAATATTTAGGCCATCATCCACTGCCTTCCCAGGTGAATGAGCAGGAAACTGGATCAGAAGTGGAGTAGTAGGACTCAGATACAGAATGCTGTCATCACCAAACCAGAGCTTTACCCACTGTGCCACAACACTGGCCCCTAACCCTTTATTTAAAGCACTTTGTATTTACAGGTATTTATGATAATCATTTTATTTGAGAATCTAGTAGGAAGACATTTAATCACTTACATGTATTTCTGACTATATATATGTACACACAGTTATATTATTTCAATCTAGTTTTTTTTCGGGGGGGGGGGCAAGGTGGTATTATTCTCAGCTATGGGGTTATTCTCTGCAAACCTAAGATTTTCTTGTGCAAGAACTTTGTCTTATTTATCTCAATCCTCACACAGTTTCAATTTTAAAAACTGGGATAAAGCAAGTATCATCATCCTCTTCTCACATAAGAATAAAAAAAAATTGCTTGCCCAAGGTCATTTAAGTAGGAGAAACTGGCCTAAATGAGGGTTCTTAGTTCCAAGTTTAGTTAGATTACTACACTATCTACATGTAGTTTCTAGATAAATATACACCAAAGAGTATTCATACTTTATAAATAGTAAGACATATTTTGGTGATTATCTAACTCAATGAAAATCTGAAGAGCAAATGAGAATATATGTGAAAGACAAATTTATTTGCACCAAAGGACTGAGGTAATTTAGAGAAGTTTAAAATAAATTTTAAAACTTAGTTGGCAATAGAGAAGCATCCTTAATCATCAGCTGCAAATAATCCAGCCCAACAACCCACTGGGACTTAAAATGATCACTGTTTAATTGTGACTTAGGGTTAGCCAGGCAGTCCAATTCCTCCCCTAGCCCCTAGCAACCCTTATTCCATGGAGAGTTGACTCTACCAGTTGAAAAGCGAAGTCTTTCTCTGAGTTAAGGAAAAACTAAAGAGTGGTAGATTATAATCTGTATGATTCATAGTAGTTTTAAATCTAAATGTAATTCTTTAAGTTTTTCCTTTGTCATGTAAGTGACCACTTGTGCTAAACTTTGCCTCTAAACGCAAATTTTAACTAACAAATATCACAAAAGAAGGTGAAGTCCTTGGAACTTTCAGAATACACTCAGGAAGTAATGAAGGACCTCAGAGGAAGTATAAAAGGGAATACATGTAGACTAGAACTTCAATTTCATAAAATGTAACAATAAAAAAGCCAAACATTCAAAATAGCCAAAAAGTGTAGGCAATCCAAATATTGGTGACAAATAAATAATACATAGTAAATCCATACAGTGCATTATTTAGCAATTTAAAGAGGGCAATGACATGGGTAAAGCCTGAAAACACTATGCTAAGTCAATGAAGCCATTAAAGGATATTTACATGATGACATTTTATGAACTGTCCAGAATAAATAAAGTACATCTGCCAGTTGCCCAGGAATGGGGAAGGGGGTGGCCAAGGGCTTCTTTTGGAAGCAATGGAAATGTTCTAAAATTGTAGTGATGGTTACAAAGCTCCATGAATATATTAAGGCCACTGAACTGCACACACTTTAACTGGGTAAACTGTATAGCAAGTAAACTATATATCTCACTAAAGTATTTTTAAAAAAACTAGGGGCCAGCACCGTGGCACAACAGATAGAGCCACCACCTACAGCACTAGCATATGGGCTCTGGTTCGAGTCTGGGCTGCTCCACTTCTGATCCAGCTCTCTGCTATCGTGCCTGGGAAAGCAAGAGAAGATGGCCCAAATGTTTGGGCCCCTGCATCCATGTGGGAGAACCAGAAAAAGATTCTGGCTCCTGGCTTAGGCCTGGTCCAGCCCTGGCTGTTGTCCCCATTTGGGGAATGAACCAGCAGATAGAAGACCTCTCTGTCTCTGCTTCTCTCTCTGTAACTCTAGCTCTCAAATATAAATAAATAAATCTTAACAAACAAAAACAAAGACGGGATTAACCACAAGACAGTGGGATGATAGTGAAAGCCTCATAGAAAAGGTGGCAGCTGAATTTATGAATAACAGGTGGGATTTTAAAAAAATAAAGATGAAAGAAGAGATATTCCAGACTGAGGAAATAAGACAACCTTAGAGGTAGGAAAGTACTGACCTTGCTTAGAGAACACTGAATGGCTCCCTTTATTGCAGAGTAAGACCAGAAATGTAGACTAAGGTCAGATCATTAAGATAATTTTTACTATTAAGCTAAACAGCAGTGGAAGCCAATGAATTGAAACAAGAAAATGAATGATCCTATCTGCCTTAGAAAGATAAAGCTATACAGAATGAATTGGAAAGGAGACATACAGAGAGTCATGATAGGAAATTATTGTAGTATTCCAGGAGTAAGATGAATAGGAGTGAAACTAGGAGTCTTCTTGAAGTAGGAATGGAAAGGATGAGTAAGTGAGACTCAGGGGAGTTATATTAAAGAGGTAGGAATGGGGCTGGTGCTGTGGTGCAGAGGGTTAATGCCTGGCCTGAAGCGCTGGCATCCCATATGGACGCTGGTTCCCCTCCTAGCTGCTCCACTTCTGATCTAGTTCTCTGCTGTGGCCTGGGAAAGCAGTAGAAGATGGCCCAAGTCCTTGGGCCCCTGCACCCATGTGGGAGACCTGGAAGAAGCTCCTCCTGGTTCCTGGCTTTGGATCGGCGCAGCTCCGGCCATTGCGGTCATCTGGGGAGTGAACCAACGGATGGAAGACCTCTCTCACCTCTACCTCTCTCTCCAACTCTTTCAAGTAAATAAAATAAATCTTTAAAAAATAAATAGATAAATAAATAAAGAGGTAGGATTAATAAATAAGCATTTGGAACTAAGAATGTAGGACTGTGGAAGAGTCTACTAGGAAGCAAGAGGCTTGATCCAAGAGACAGGAAAAATAAAGGTACCAATGACAAAAAAAAATGCTAGAAGTTCTGGGTTGTTTTGGGGGAGTAGAATAAAGGTTAGGAACATGATGAATCTGGTTTCAGACTCAAGAAATAGTATCTTCAAGTAGTTGGAAATGTAGCATTAGGGATGAACAAAGGAACTGCATTTTATAAACTTAAAGAAAATCAAGGTTTCATTAAATAACAGAGTTTGATGCCTTAAGGGGGACTAAGATTTCCAACAAGGCCAAGCATTAACAAAATTACTTTGAACTACATAATGGTTACTATATATATATATATATATGTATATGTATATGTATATTATATGTGTGTGTATATATATACACTATATAATGTTACTATGATTCATTTTATTTAGTTGCTACTACAAATATTTAGAAATTTCAAATTATTCATAGTTCTCAGGTTTTATCCCAATCTACAACAGAAACAAAGGCAAGAAGGTCAGGTAAAATAAAACTGTTCTACATAAGCATTATAATCTCACACTACCAATCTATCTAAAAATACCTTCCAACGAGCTCAAATATCATATAGTCCATATTGTTGCTGAAAATTATTTAGTTAAAATTGTTTATTTTTAGACCATGGTTAAGAAATGTTTTCAAGGTTATACTTAAAAGCAGAACGTTGAATAAATTTCTAAACTATCTAATTTTCCAGTCTGGCATCCAAATAAATAACAAATTTCTTACTAAAATGATTATGTACTATAATAAAATACAGACTTCAGAAATCTATGCATTTTTTCATTCAACAACCAATAAGAAGTTAGACACAGAGAGACTAAGTCATGAGTAACATTAGAATTAAGCCTAAAACTTATCTACTACTTCTCAGTCTACTACTCTTCTACCACCTAAGAGCCAAGTATAGTGTCCTTTCATTTTAAACTTACGCTGTAATTTGACAGTCTATAAGAATGAATACAAAGCTACTAAACAGATTGTTTTAGTCTCCTACTTGGAAGGAAGCATTGGCAGTACAACTAATTGTATGGCAAATTCCCAAGCTCCTGACCCAAAAAAGCTCTTCAATATCACAATACAAGAGATCTGGACTAGATTACCATTCCTGAACTCTGACTTCAGGCTAGAGAGATGCTACTGCAGGAGCTCAGTGAGTCTGAGAGGAGTTTATGGAAATTGCTGCCTACTCAAAAGGCAATCCCCTTTGAATGACCAACAAGGCCTGACAGGATTTTTTTTTTTTACAAAAGGCAATAATTACAAAACAAAGGTAAAATAAAATGCTTATACATGCCCAGAGATCTTCATTCAAACCATGCCCAGGAAGGACAACTGGATTAATGCATAACAATTATGTAATTGTTACAGATAATTTAAGATTTTTATTAACTTGACCACAGCCAGACAAAATCTCATCTCTAAGTAGCAGATAACAAAAATAAAAAACCTTTCCCTCTAATTACACACACACACACACACACACACACACACACACTGCCCTCAGGTATTCCCCATTAACAAGGATAAGTGTGATCCTTTTGCTGGTGTATGCATCATCGGGGGCCAGAAATTTGAACTGCTTGTTTTTCTAGCAGGGTATCTCAACAAACTCTAGTGTATTTGCTTTTCTAGTCCAGTAACAGTGGCCTCCCACAAATTCCTCCCGAGACAGAGGACTAAAGGGCTGTCTCTTTCCTATCTTGCTATTCTTATCAGCGGGAAAGAAGGTTAACTAGATTGTTCCCAACAGATGAGCATAGTCAATGTCTCCAAAGAGGAACTGAAGACAAACGTAGGCCTTTGGGAAGATGGAAAGCTAAATCCTTCTGTGAATGAGGTCAACTTTCAAAGTTATTGTTCAACTGTAGCAAGGTAGCTGAAAAACTAACGCTTACTCATCCCAAAGCTACCCAGGTCTCTAAATCCCAGGCTAAGGCACCAAGGCCCAGTGCACAGGATTCAGCTCCACCCATCCAGCTCAACTGGGTTATACTCTGGTAAAGGCAATCCTCTGCTCACCCCAAGTAGGTACCAGGCTGGGGCAAACCCTGGTTGTGAGCACTGCTCATTCGCTGCTTATCCAAACAAACACCCTAGGGCCGCTGGGCTGTCACCACCCCGAGGTAGAGCAGATGCCGGGGCTTTAGCTCACTGCAGCCGGCATTGTTTACGCTCTTTCACCGCCTTAGCCTCTGATAGGCCAAGAAAGTCCCCCATACTGTCCTCCAGACTTCCGGCACGGACTTGGGATCCTGGCCCCTCGCCCGCAGTTTGACACTTACGCTCCCCGAGCAGGGAGAGGTCGGGGCCCTAAGGTCCGAGCAGGATCGGCAGGAATACCGGGCAGGCGGGGGTGGTGGCATTGGTGCGGCCGAGCCGCTGGGAAACGCCTCCTCCGGGGGCGGAGTCCAGAACACCGCTGTTAGAGCGCCCGCCCCACCCCGAACCCCTCCCCGCACACACTGAAGACTTAAAGGGGCCGCAGCCTACTGTCACCCAGGGGTTTGCAGGCCTTAGGGAAATGCTTCCAGCCCACAAATTTTTTAAGCAAGAGGCAAATGAAGGACGACTAGAGAGAGATTCTACTTCAGCTGATGGGACCTCTTTTTTGGTGCTACCACGGTAATGTTTCAGAGACAAAGATGACCAGTTCCCACTATCACAACCTAATTCCTCCTCCAAGGTTGTAAAAAATTACTGCAGGAAACAGCCAAAGCACACACAGCCCCCATAATACAAACTGCTTATTTCATTCACTTCCCCTGACTTCGGCACTTCTTCACATGTCAACTCAAAAGCCCAGAAAAGAATTCCAGCAGCCTGCGATGCTTCACCTCACTCGTTCACAGATGTCCTTTACTGTACAACCCAAGGAATTCTTAGACAATGACACAAGATGAGTAGGAAGGCAATAGGAGGTGAAATAGAAAAATAACCACCCCCTGCTTCTAAGTAAAATGGGATCTTCAATATTGCATGCAAATACAATTGTGATATGTGGTCATTTAATTTCATATGAAGAGTTCTTGAGAAAACAGTAGTAGAAACTGCATTTATAAATCTCAGGGATTGGGGCCCGCGCCGCGGCTCAATAGGCTAATCCTCCACCTTGCGGTGCCGGCACACCGGGTTCTAGTCCTGGTCGGGGCACCGGATTCTGTCCCAGTTGCCCCTCTTCCAGGCCAGCTCTCTGCTGTGGCCAGGGAGTGCAGTGGAGGATGGCCCAAGTGCTTGGGCCCTGCACCCCATGGGCGAATGGGAGACCAGGATAAGTACCTGGCTCCTGCCATCAGATCAGCGCGGTGCGCCGACCACGGCAGCCATTGGAGGGTGAACCAACGGCAAAGGAAGACCTTTCTCTCTGTCTCTCTCTCACTGTCCACTCTGCCTGTCAAAAATAAATAAACAAACAAACAAACAAACAAACCTACCTCAGGGACTGGTCTCTAAGATTGGGAAAGGTTATCTATAAATTTTAATTTTTTTTCCACAGAGGGAGTAATCTCTGCATGATATCAACAGGAAAGATTGAGGTGCTTTAAAGCCAGCACACCTGTGTCTAATTTAGAGAAATAACTCACCTTCCTAAAGCCTTGGACCATCACCAGACCAAAACAGGAGTCAGCTTAGTGAGGGTAAAGACCATTTATGAGTAATCTAACACCTCCAATCCAAACAAGTGTTCAAGCAGAAACCTGGATTCCAAAGGACAGGCTTGAAAACTCTTACTAAGGGACAGACCTAAGGTTACCCATATTCTTGCTAGGCTGCTAAAGTAACAAAGACAAACTGATTAGGATTACAATATTCTGATTTTGAACTGTTAAAATAATTTCATTCGACAGAGAATTTAGCTGTGAAATGACACTTCTGAATTAGATAATTAAACTACTACAGCAAATACCCACCCCCACCTAACCCACTTTAAATGAAAAATTAAGTGTATAGTAATCTTCCCTTATTCATGGGAGATATGGTTACAAGACCCTCAGGGGATACTGAATTATATATTTATATACACATAAACTGTTTTTTCCTATACATACCAATGATAAAGTTCAATATATAAATTAGGTATAGTAAGAGATTAACAATAATAATGAAATTAGAAAAATCAGCAATACACTAAAATAAAAGTTATGTAAAATTTATGAATTATTTCTACAATTTTTTTAAGATTTATATATTTATTTGAAAGTCAGAGTTACAGATAGAGAGACGCAGCAGAGAGAGAGAGAGAGAGGTCTTCCATCTGCTGGTTCACTCTCCAATTGGCAACAACAGCCAGAGCTGTGCTGATCCAAAGCCAGGAGCTTCTTCTAGGTCTCCCACGCAGGTACAGGGGTCTACGGACTAGGGCCATCTTCTACTGCTTTCCCATGCCTTAGCAGAGAGCTGGATCAGAAGTGGAGCTGCCAGGACTCTAACCGGCACCCATATGGGATGCCGGCACTGCAGGCGGTGGCTTTTACCCACTATGCCACAGCACCAGCCCTACTACAATTCTCCATGTAATATTTTCAGACTATGGTCCCTCATGGGTAACTGAAACCTTGGCAATTAAAACTATGAATGGGTGGGGAGGAGGAACTATTGTATTAACATTGTTGAGAAACAGCTTGCCAGTACTTTCTCAACTTCCAAGTGGAGCAGCCGGGACTTGAACTAGCACCCATATGTGATGCCATTATTGTAGGTGGTGGCTTAACCCACTATGCCATGATGCTGGCCCTAGAAGCTACACTTTGTCTTAGACTATACACAAAAATTAACTCAACAGATTAAAAAAAAAACCTAATATAAGATCCAAAGGATAAAACTCCCAGAAGAAAACAGCTAGAAAAGCTTTATGATATCAAATTTGGCAATGAGTTTTTGGATATGACAACAAAAGCTAGGTAGTAAATGTAAAAAGACAAATGGGACTATATCAAACTTAAAAAATTTTGTCCAGGGAAATTTTTTGTCCAGGGGAGGGTATTATGGCACAATGGGTTAAAATGTCACTTGGGGGGACCCAGCGCCATGGCACAGTATGTTAATCCTCTGCCTGCATCGCCCGCATCCCATAGGGGCGCCGGTTCTAGTCCCAGCTGCTCCTTTTCCAATCCAGCTCTCTGTTGTAGTCTGGGAAAGCAGTAGAAGATGGCCCAAGTCTTTGGGCCCCTGCACCCACGTGGGAGACCAGGAAGAACCACCTGGCTACTGGCTTCAGATTGGCACAGCTCCAGTTGTTGCAGCCATTTGGGGAGTGAACCGACAGAAGAAAGACCTTTCTCTCTGTCTCCTCCTCTTACTGTCTGTAACTCTACCTCTAAAAAAAAAAAAAAAGTCACTTGGAGGCATCCACTCAGTACTGGTTCCTCCACTTCACACACCTGGGAGGGAGTCCCTGCCACCCACATAGGAGACCTGGATGGATGCCCATAACAGCTGGCATTTAGAAGTAAACCAGTAGATGGAAGATCTCTCTCTCTTACTCTGTCTCTCCCTCTCTGTCACTTTGTCTTTCAAATAAACAAAACTTGAGAAAAATTAATGGGCTGGGGCCAGCATTGTGGCATGGCAGGTTAACCACTGCCTGTGATGCAGGCATCCCATGTGGGTGCTAGTTCTAGTCCCAGCTGTTCCACTTCTGACCCAGGTCCCTGCTGGTGGCCTGGGAAACAATGGAATATGGCCTAAGTACCTGGGCTCCTGCCACCCATGTGGGAGACCGGAAAGGCTACTGGCTTCAGCCTGGCCCACCACTGGCCAATGCGGCCATCTGGGGAGTGAGCCAATGAAGATAAGATCTATTTCTGCGTCTCTCCCTCTTTCTAACTCTTTCAAAATAAATAAATATTTAAAATAAAATAATGGGCAAAGGATTTAAATAGATAATTTTCAAAAAAAAGATAAACAAATGATCAATAAGCATAAAAAAAAATCATCTATTATTTTTCACTTTATGTTTCTGTGTGGGAACAAACTGTTGAAATCCTTACTTAAGGTATACTAAGCTGATCTTCTGTATACTAAGATAATCGAAAATGAATCTTGATGTGAATGGAAGGGGAGAGGGAGTGGGAAAGGGGAGGGTGGTGGGTGGGAGGGACGGTATGGGGGGGAAAGCCATTGTAACCCATGAGACGTACTTTGGAAATTTATAAAAAAAAAAAAAAAAAAAAAATGATCAATAAGCATATAGAAAGACACTCAACATCACTAACAAGAGAACTACAGATCAAAATCACAATAAAACATCACCTCACAACCATTAGGATGGTTACTATAAACAGCAGCATATAACAAGCCTTGGTGAGGATGTAGAGAAATCGGAAACTTGGGGTCTGCTGATAAGATTGCAAAATGGTGTAACCATTAAAGAAAATAGTATAGAGGTTTCTCAGAAAATTAAAAATAGAACCACTATGATCCAACAATTCCACTTTCGGGTTTATTATAGTCAAGAGAATTGAGAACAGGGTTTCACAGGGTTACGTGCACACCCATGTTCATAGCAGCATCGTGATAGCCAAGAGATGAAAACAATCAAAATGTCCATTAATAAATGAATGGATAAGCAAAATGTAGTTTATTCATACAATGGAATACTATTCATGCTTAAGAGAAAAGGAAGTACTGTAACATGACAGAACATAGATGAACCTTGAGGACACTGAAAGTAATTCATATTTTCACTTGCTAAGGTTTCAGTTACCTATGAGGATCCATAATCTGAAACGTGTAAAATTGTAGAAATAGTTCATAATTTTTATTTTTTAAAGATTTATTTATTTATTTGAAAGTCAGAGTTACACAGAAAGAGAAGGAGAGGCAGAGAGAGAAGTCTTCCATCCGCTGGTTCACCCCCCAATAGGTTACAACAGCTGGAGCTGTGCCAATCTGAAGCCAGGAGCTTCTTCCAGATCTCCCACATGGGTGCAGGGGCCCAAGGACTTGGGCCATCTTCTGCTACTTTCCCAGGCCATAGCAGAGAGCTGGATCAGAAGTGGAGCAACTAAGACTCCAACCAGCACCCATATGGGATGCCATTACTGCAGGCGGCAGCTTTACCTGCTACTACACCACAGCACCGGCCCCCGTAAGTTTTAAATAGCTTTTATTATAGTATATTGCTAATTTTTCTGATTTTATTATTATTGTTAATCTTTTACTACATCTAACTTATAATCATTGGTATGTATAGGAAAAAACAGCGTGTGCACATATATATAATTCAGCATCCCCAGAAGGTCTTTGTACCATATTTCCCATGAATAAGGGAAGACTACTGTACACTTAACTCTGTTTTATTTTATTTATTTATTTGAAAGTCATAGTTACACAGAGAAGCAGCAGAGACAGAGAGAGAGAGAGAGGTGTCTTCCATTCACTGGTTCACTCCCCAGTTGGCCGCAATGGCAGGAGCTGCGCCGATCCAAAGCCAAGAGCCAGAAGCTTCTTCCGGGTCTCTCATGTGGGTGCATGGTCCCAAGGACTTGGGCCATCTTCTACTGCTTTCCCAGGCCATAGCAGAGAGCTGGATCAGAAGTGGAGCAACTGAGACTCCAACCAGCACCCATATGGGATGCTGGCACTGCAGGTGGTAGCTTTACCTGCTACTACACCACAGCACTGGCCCCTTAACTCTACATTTAAAGTGGTTAATATGGGAGTGGGCATTTGGTGTAACGCTTAAGATGTCACTTGGCACATCTGCATTCTAAACCAGAGTGCCTGGTTTCAAGTCCTGGTTCTGCTCCCTGATTCCAGCTTCCTGCTAATATGAATCCTGGGAGACAGTGGTGATGGATCAAGTAATTGGCTTCCTGCCACCCATGTGGGAAACTTGGATTGAGTTCCTGGTTCTGGGCTTGCCTGTCCCAGGCATTGTGGGCATTTGGGAGTGAACTAGTGGTTGGGAGCTTACTCCTACTCTACCTCTCAAATAAATTTCAAAAATTAAATTAAAAAACCCACATATATATATATGCATATATCTATAGATGCCTCTCAAATAAAATATCTATCTATGTATCTGTATCTATATAAAGAGATGCACTTGTTGGCTGTTAATCACTACCAAAAATATCAATTATTCTTATGGGCCCTAAATGCAATCACATAGTATATCCATTTAAGAGGGAGTCAGATGAGATACAACATGCAATGGAGAAGCCATATGAAGACAGATCAGAGAAAAATTAGAAGAATCTAGAGCAATGTGGCCACAAAGGATCACCAGCAACCACCAGAAGCTGGAAGAGGCAAGGGAAAGATTGTGGCCATGTTGATACTTCAATGTTAGCTCTATAAAAGTCATTTCAGATTTCTGACTTCCAGAACTGTGAGAAAATAAATTCTGTTCTTTTAAACCACCCAAATCTGGTGAGTTGAAACAACAGCCATCGAAAACTAATACCACACTGTACCTATTTGAATGCACATAAAAATCCTGTGGAAGAAATCAATCCATGGCTATTTCTGAGAAGTGTGTCTTAAGAGCTAGACAAAGAGTTTCTGCTTTTTACCTTATTAATACTCATCCATACCATCTGATTTTTTAAACGACTTTTTAAATAAAATATTTATTTATTTGAGAGGCAGAGTTTCAGAGAGAGAGAGAGAACAGGGAGAGGTCTTCCATCTGCTGGTTCACTCCCCAAATGGTCACAATGGCCAGAGCTGGACCAATCTGAAGCCAGGAGCTTCTTCTGGGTCTCCCACGTGGGTACAGGGGCCTAAGCATTTGGGCCATCTTTCTCTGCTTTTCCAGGCACATTAGCAAGGAGCTGGACGAGAAATGGAGCAGCTGGGACTCAAACCGGTGTCTATATGGGATGCTGGTGGCAGAAGCCACAGTGCCAGCCCCAAGAAAGATTTTTTTTTTTAAAGATTTATTTTATTTGAAAGGCAGAATTATAGAGAGAGAAGGAAAGACAGAGTGAGATCAATCTTTCACCCACTGGTTCACACCCCAAATGGCCCCAACAGCCAGGGCTGAGCCAGGCTGTAGCCAGAAGCTTCTTCCAGGTCTCCCATGTGGGTGCAGGGGCCCAAGGACTTGGGCCATCTTCCTCTGCCTTCTCAGGTTCATCAGCAGGGAGCTGGATCAGAAGTGGAGCAGCCTGTATAGGATGCCAGCATTGTAGGCAGTGGCTTTACTCACTATACCACAATGACAGCCTGATTTGATTTTTTTTTTTAAGCAAGCAGCCTCTATGTCTTACACATAAATGTTTTTAAAAGAGATGGAGAAAGAAATATCTTTCATCACCTGAATCACTCCCCAAATGGCTTCAACAGCTAGGACTGAACTCAACAGCCAAAACCAGGAGCCTGAAACTCCATCCAGTGGCAGGGGTCCAAATACTTTAGCCACTTTCTCCTGGTTTCCCAGGCACATTAGTAGGGGGCTGGATTGGAAGCAGAGCAGCCAGGACTCAAACCAGTGCTCATATGGGATACCAACATAGCAGGTGCCGGCTTAACCTGCTGTGCCACAATGCAGGCCCCTTAAAAATTTTAAAACTTTAAATTCCTGCCTGGATGGAGCCGGCACCATGGTGTAGATGGTAAAGCCACTGCCTGAGGCACCAGTATCCCATAGGGACACTGATTCAAGTCCCGGCTACTCCATTCTTGATCCAGCTCCCTGCTAATAGCCCGGGAAAGCAGCAGAGGATGGCCCAGGTGTTTGGGCCCCTGCACTCATGTGGGAGACCAGTAAGAAGTTCTTAGCTCCTGGCTTCAGATTGGCCCAATTCCGGCTACTGTGGCCATTTGGGAAGCGGACCAGAGAATAGAAGATATCTCTCTCGATATCTCTCTTTCTTTCTAACTCTGCCCTTCAAATAAATAAATATTAAAAAAAAAAAAATTCCAGCTTGGAGTCTTGAAGCTGGATCTGCCCATACTCTTCCCATAAACTATACTTCACTTTTCCCTATTAACATTTTTTCGAGCAGCATTATCTCCTTTAAAAGAAAGAACAAATTCATAGTCAGTACCCAGAATATAGCACAGTGCTTTATTATATATATATATTTTTAATTTGAGAGGTAGAGTTACAGAGAGAGAGAGAGAGAAACAGAGAGAAAGCCTTCCATCCACTGGTTCATTCTCCAAATGGGTCACAATGGTCGGAGAAGGGCTAGTCCAAAGCCAGGGGCTTCTTTTGGGTCTCTCATGCAAGTGCAAGGGCCCAAGCACTTAGGCCATCTTCTACTGCTTTTCCAGACCATAGCAGAGAGCTGGATGGAAGAGGAGCAGCTGGGACACATCCATATGTGCCACTGTGCCAACCCCAGTGCTTTGTATTCTAATACAAGCCTAAACAGGGGCTGACAAAAACCAGACCATACAAATCCAAATGCATATTTCAGTTTTCTGGTTCAAAAAAGGCCTAGGCCAGGTTAGAGTTCTTAGGATCAAGTAAGGTGAGTGTTTTCAGGCTGGAAAACAAATGCCTTCTTTGGGTGTACAAGCAATCTATTCCTTTTTCTGCTACAGAAAGCAGATTATTAGCTAAACAAGTAAGATGCCATTTGGTAATACTCAAGAAAACGGTTGACATTCTGTTTGGAGGAACCACTCACATCAAACACTGTTCAAAAATGGGGAAAGTGTTGTGGTGCAATAGGTTAAGCAATTAATTGGGGTGCCTGCATCCTATATCAGAGTGCCTGGGTTCAAGCCCTGCCTCCTCTTTTGATCCAGCTTCCAGCTAATGCACACCCTGGGAGGCAACAGAGGCTCAAGTAGTTGGGTCCCCTGCCACCCACATGGGAGACCAGATAGACTCCCTGGCTCCTAGCTTCAGTCAGTTCTTGGTTGTTGCAGGCATTTGGGGAGTGAACCAGAGAATGGCATATCTCTCTCCACCTCTGTTGTTCTTTCAGATAAAAAACAGAAGGCAATCCTCTAAAGCACAGAAGTATTTTTACTTGGTACTCACAGATTTCTTTTTTAAAACTATCTATTTATTTATTTAAAGATTTATTTATTTACTTGAAGGCAGAGTTACAGAGATGGGAGCTAGAAAAGAGAGAGGTCTTCTATCCAATGGTTCACTTCCCAAATGGTCACAATAGACCAGGCTGGGCCAAGCCAAAGCCAGGAGCTAGGGGCCAGGAGCCCCTTCTGGGCCTCCCACATGGGCACAGAGGCCCAAGCACTTGGACTATCCTCTGCTGCTTTCCCAGGAACATTAGCAGAGAGTGAACCAGAAGTGGGGCAGCCAGGGCTCAAGTCAGCACCCATATAGGATGTGGGTGCCATAGGCTGCAGTTTTGCCTACTACACCATATAGCCAGTTCCCCAAAAATATTTTTAAAAGATTTATTTGAAAGTCAGAGTTACAAAGATAGAGGGAGAAACAAAGAAAGAGCTTCCAATCACTGGTTTACTCTCTGTGTGGCCATGATGGCCAGAGCTGAGCCAGGCCAAAGCCAGGAGCCAGGGGCTTCTTCCTGGTCTCTCATGTGCATGCAGCGGCCCAAATACTAGGGCCATCTTTCATTACTTTTCCCAGACCATTAGCAAGGAGCAGCATTGAAAGTGGAACAGCAGCTGTACCCACTTCTCCATGGTGCCAGCCCCATCTAAGCCAGAATATAAAGTTTTAAAATTTTTAAGGAGCCAATATTGTGGCGCAGCAAGTTAAGCCACCACCTGCACGCATATGGGATGCTGGCACAGTGCCAGTCCCCTCAGAAATTTCTGATACAGGATTTGGTCTTTCCTCTCAAATGAAGCACACAAGCTGGTTTTAGATTAGAAGGTTTTCCAGAGATTCTTTTAAAAAAGGAATGTATCACATAAAAAAAGAGTCAAAAGTATACTATGGAATTATAATACTAATTAAATTCCTGTATAAAAATATATAACATGGAAACTTGACGCAATGACAGAAATAAGTGCTATAGAGGCTGGCACTGTGGCGCAATGGGTTAAGCTTCTGCCTGCAATGCTGCTAACCCATATGGGCACTGGTTTGAGCCTCCACTGCTCCACTTCTGATCCAGCTTCTTGTTAATGTGACTGGGAAAGCAGTGGAGGATAACCCAAGTCCCTAGGCCCCTATACCCACGTGGGAGACCTGGAAGAAGTTCCTCGCTCCCAGCTTTGGCTTTGCCCAGTCCTGGCCACTGCAGCCATTTGGGGAGTAAATCAGTGGATGGGAGATCTCTCTCTGTTTCTCCTTTTTTTTCTGTAACTCTGCTTTTCAAATAAATAAATATTTAAAGAAAGAAATAAGTGCTGCAAATAAAAAAAATTGCAGCAAAACTGATGAGGAAATGAATTGTTCTAGACAACCAAGTATGCCAGATCAGAGGTCTATCTCTGAAACATCAATTGTTTTAGGTAACTTTTTTTTTCATATAAATCTAAGAAAATATAGAATCCTCAAAGTCTTATTGAGCAAAGCATATGAAGAGTCATTTAAACTTCTCAGGATAATCCATCAGAACAATCAAACGCAGCAACATCTTCAAGACCTACTGCCACAAACGACGCACTCCTTGTGGGGAAACTAAATGGTGCCAATGTGACTTTTTTTGAGTTATAAAGCTTCATATTTTGCAGCTTCGCTTTCTTCATCTTTGTGATCAAGCTAAAAAAAAAAAAATTTTATTTTGACAGGCGGAGTTAGACAGTGAGAGAGAGAGACAGAAGAGAGAAAGGTCTTCCTTCCGTTGGTTCATCCCCCAAATGGACGCCACGGTCAACACACTGCACCAATCCGAAGCCAGGAGCCAGGTGCTTCTCCTGGTCTCCCATGGGGTGCAGGGCCCAAGCACTTGGGCCATCCTCCGGGCTGTGGTGTAGCTGGTAAAGCTACCGCCTGCAGTGCTGGCATCCTATATGGGTGCCGGTTTGAGTCCTGGCTGCTCCTCTTCTGAGCCAGCTCTCTGCTGTGGCCTGGAAAAGCAGTAGAAAATGGCCCTAGTCCTTGGGCCCCTGCACCCACGTGAGAGACCCAGAAGAAGCTCCAGGCTCCTGGCTTCGGATTGGCACGGCTCTGGCTGTTGCAGCCATCTGGGGAGTGAAGATGGAAGACCTCTCTCTCTGTCTCTACCTCTCTCTGTAACTCTGTCTTTCAAATAAATAAAATAAATCTTCAAAAAGAAAAAAGAATAAGAAGATGACCCAAGTTCTTGGGCCCCTGCACCCTCATGGGAGACCCAGAAGTAGCTCCTGGCTTCGGACTAACGCAGCTCCTGCTGTTGCAGCCATATGAGGAATGACCAGAGGATGGAAGACCTCCCTCCCTCCCTCTCTCTCTCTCTCTACATCTGCCTCTCTCTAACCCTGCCTTTCAAATAAATTTTTTAAAAAGAGAAAGAGGGTACTACATCATAGTAACCAGAAGTGTTAGCTTGGCCGGCGCCGCAGCTCAATAGGCTAATCCTCTGCCTGCGGCGCCGGCACACCGGGTTCTAGTCCCGGTAGGGGCAACGGATTCTGTCCCGGTTGCCCCTCTTCCAGACCAGCTCTCTGCTGTGGCCCGGGAGTGCAGTGGAGGATGGCCCAAGTGCTTGGGTCCTGTACCCCATGGGAGATCGGGAGAAGCATCTGGCTCCTGCCTTTGGATCAGAGCGGTGCGCCGGCCGCAGCGCACCAGCCGTGGCGGCCATTGGAGGGTGAACCAACGGCAAAGGAAGACCTTTCTGTCTCACTGTCTACTCTGTCAAAAAAAAAAAAAAAAAAAAAAGTGAACAGAATCTGCTTGACGGAAGTCAGTAAAATTGTGACTGTCTACTTGGGCTGCTGAAAAAAGACTCTTTTGGCTTATCTCCTGGCAGTAGTTGACTTTCAGATAAGTAAAATGCAGAAAAAAATCCACATTAAACAAATGAATTTGATCTCAAGCAATGCTTGAAATGACCCAGCTTTTTTTCTCATCTTTATAATAAGGGTCTAAAATTTTAATAGTATGTCACTCCTTTTCTGTCATTTTGCTTTTCAAATAAATAAGTAAAAAGAAAAAAGTGTTATAAAGGGGAAAATAGATCTCAGTGAAAAGCAAATTACAAAGAGGGCATTTGTTTATGATCTAAACTTCCTCTGAAAGTCTCAGCCCCTGTCTTACTCTGTCTCTTAGCCTCTCAAGTAAGGTTTAAAAAAAATTTTTTTTTTTAATTAATAAGAGGGTACACGTTTGGTGTGGTGGTTAAAATGTTACTTGAAGCACTTGAATTCCATATTTAAGTGTCTGGTTCAAGTCATGGTTCCTCCCCTTCTGATCCAGCTTCTTGCTAATGCACACTGTGGAAGGCAGCAGATGATGGCCCAAATACTTGGGTCCCTGTCACCTACTGGGAAACCTGGATTGAGTTCTGGACCCCTGGCTTCAGCCTGTCCCAGCACTGGCTGTTGCAGGGATTTGGGGAGTGAACCAGCTGAGGGAAGATCTTTCTGTGTGTTCTGTTTCTTTCTTTCTTTTTTTTTTTTTTTTTTTTTTGTCTCTCTCTCTTTAAATACAAATAAAAATTTTTAAATTAATAAAATAGAATTGGATTATAATCCAAAGTACAAAGCAAACACACAGAGGCTGGCGTGGTGGTACAGTGGATTAAGCCACCACCTGCAGTGCTGCCATCCCATATGGATGCCAGTTTGAGTCCCGGCTGCTCCACTTCCGATCTCGTTCCTTGCTAACACGCCTGGGGAAGTTGCAGAAGTGCTTGGACCCCTGCACCCATGTGCAAGACCCTGGATGAAGCTCCTGGCTCCTGGCTTCAGTCTGACCCAGCTCTGGCCATTATGGCCAGTTAGGGAATGAACCAACACATGGGAGATGGAAAACTTTCTCTGCCTCTGTGGTAATGCCACCTTTTTTTTTTTCTTTAAGATTTATTTTATTTTATTTGAAAGTCAGGACTCACACATTTTCTTTCTTTCTTTTTTTTTTTTTTTTTTTTTTTACAGGCAGAGTGGACAGTGAGAGAGACAGCGAGAAAGGTCTTCCTTTGCCGTTGGTTCACCCTCCAATGGCCGCCGAGGCCGGCGCGCTGTGGCCGGCACACCACGCTGATCCGATGGCAGGAGCCAGGTACTTATCCTGGTCTCCCATTCGCCCATGGGGTGCAGGGCCCAAGTGCTTGGGCCATCCTCCACTGCACTCCCTGGCCACAACAGAGAGCTGGCCTGGAAGAGGGGCAACCGGGACAGAATCCGGTGCTCGGACCAGGACTAGAACCCGGTGTGCCGGCGCCGCAAGGCGGAGGATTAGCCTAGCGAGCCGTGGCGCTGGCCAGGACTCACACATTTTCTACCCTCCTCCCTGCCCCAGGTATATTAAAGGGATAAAGGATTCAACTCAGCGCATTCCCCAATGACACAGGAGAACAATTTGTGCTACAAAATAAAGAAGCACTGGACTATAACCCAGACTATAATGTAAATATTGAATCCACAATGATATGAATACTTGACTAAACTAATAAATGGAGGAGAAACCAATCTCTCATGTACACAGATACACCACTCTAAAAAGATTCCCTTCTCCTTAAATGCAGACTGCTCATAGTGACTTCCATTCAAAGAGTACACTAGGCTGGCGCCGCGGCTCACTAGGCTAATCCTCCACCTAGCAGCGCCGGCACACCGGGTTCTAGTCCTGGTCGGGGCACCGGATTCTGTCCCGGTTGCCCCTCTTCCAGGCCAGCCCTCTGCTGTGGCCAGGGAGTGCAGTGGAGGATGGCCCAAGTACTTGGGCCCTGCACCCCATGGGAGACCAGGATAAGTACCTGGCTCCTGCCATCGGATCAGCGCGGTGCACCGGCCGCAGCGCGCCAGCCTCGGCGGCCATTGGAGGGTGAACCAACGGCAAAGGAAGACCTTTCTCTCTGTCTCTCTCTCACTGTCCACTCTGCCTGTCAAAAAAAAAAAAAAAAGAGTACACTAAGGGTACACTAAGGGAAGGGAAAAAAGTAACTTCACAGTGCAGAAAGCCCACAAACACTAGGAGGTATGTAATTAAGGTCAATATTAACTGGTATAATCATGGTGATAGTATGTACGCTTGAAATAATGATGAAAATGGCAATCTATTTCTACAGCCTTCCTAACAAAAACCATAACCCCAGTCTATCATGAAAAAAGTCAGACAAATTCCAACAGAAGGACATCTTGCAATGTACTTGACCTCAAAACTTCTCTAGGGGCCAGCGTTGTGGCACAACAGGTTGAGCCGTCGCCTGCATCCCTTATGAGCAGCCAACATGAGCCCCAGTTTGAGTCCAGGCTGCTCTGCTTCCAATCCAGCTAGGAAAGCATCAGAGGACAGCCTGAGGGCTTGGACCCCTGCCACCTATGTGGGAGACCCGGATGGACTGCCAGGCTCCTGGCTTCTGCTTGGCCTGGCCCTGGCTGCAGCAGACATTCCAGCAGGATGGAAGATCTCTGTCTTTCCCTCTCGCTAATTCTGCCTTTAAATGAATAAATCTTAAAAAAAAAAAAAAAAAACTTCTCTACATTTGAAGATTTTTTTAAAAACTGAGAAATAAAAGTAGGAGGAGAGACAGATCTACCTTCCTACCCAGGTGATACAAACATAAATCTGTAACTTTTGTAATTATTTTAATTGAAGACTTCTCAAAGTAGTCTGTTGAAATACTACTCACATACAAAGATCCAGAAAGACAGTCAAATGGCTGGCTTTATACTGATTTTATCACTTTATCTTACAGAGAAGACTATGCCAGTTTCGGCCAATTTTGTTCAACAACTATTGTTGTTTTGATTTTTTTTTGTGCCACCTACTTTGTTCCAAAGGTCTTTTTGAGATACCTCACAGGAAGAAAAAAAATGCTCTTCTATCATCTCTGTGAGGAAATCAGAAAATAAAGAGCAAACAATAATAAACAACCAAAATATAACAATAAATACTACGCAGTAACTAAAGGAAAGTGAAGTAAAAGTGACTAACAGAGCTACTCTAACTGGGAGCTTAGAAAAAGATGACATTTGAATTGAGACCTGAAAGGAGCCCATCAGACAGGCCTAAAGTAGGGGTAGTACAGGATGGGAAGTTTCAGAGAACAGCAAGTGCCAAGGAAACAAGGAGCAAGTTTATTGTGCTGGAGGTGTAGGAAGCAGACAGGGTAACTGCCCCGAGGAATGAACTAATATACTCTGAACTCCAGAGGTAATGAGACTCATTTAAAAACCTTAAACCTCTCCAACACTGGAAGAATTCAGCATCACAATCAGATTAAGATCTCAATTTTGGGCAGGCAGGCTAATCATCTGCCTTGCGGCACCGGCACACGGGGTTCTAGTCCCGGTCGGAGTACCAGATTCTGTCCCGGTTGCCCCTCTTCCAGGCCAGCTCTCTGCTGTGGCCCGGGAGTGCAGTGGAGGATGACCCAGGTCCTTGGGCCAATGCACCCGCATGGGAGACCAGGAGAAGCACCTGGCTCCTGGCCTCAGGTCAGCGCAGTGCGCCGGCCGCAGCGCGCCGGCCTCGGCGGCCATTGGAGGGTGAAGCAACGGCAAAAGGAAGACCTTTCTCTCTGTCTCTCTCTCTCACTGTCCACTCTGCCTGTCAAAAAAAAAAAAAAATCTCAATTTTATGCTTGTCCTTAACCCCTCCCCCACTATTACAACTGTCTATCTCCCATATGGTAAACATTGTATTTTGAACCATCCCATCTTCCCTCTGAACACGATTGTCATTCATATTTCATCAAATCTATGGTAGAACTATTAAAAAAAAAAGGTGTGTGGGAGGTAATTCTATCCTGAGATTACAACTGATTTCTTAACGTATTCCATTATTTCATATAGCCCATCATATTCAAAGGTTAAAAGCAAAGGTCCTGGAGACAGAGTAACTTGAGTTCAAATTCAGGTTCTGTCACTTATATGACTGAGCAATTTGCATAACCTTTCTAAGTCTCAATTTCCTCATCTATAAAACACTGTGAAGGGCCAGCGCCACGGCTCACTAGGCTAATCCTCCGCCTTGCGGCACCAGCACACCGGGTTCTAGTCCCGGTCGGGGCACTGGATTCTGTCCCGGTTGCCCCTCTTCCAGGCCAGCTCTCTGCTGTGGCCCGGGAGTGCAGTGGAGGATGGCCCAAGTGCTTGGGCCCTGCACCCCATGGGAGACCAGGAGAAGTACCTGGCTTCTGCCTTTGGATCAGCGCGGTGCGCCGGCCACAGCGCACCAGCCGCGGTGGCCATTGGAGGGTGAACCAACGGCAAAGGAAGACCCTTCTCTCTGTCTCTCTCTCTCACTGTCCACTTTGCCTATCAAAAAAAACACAAAAAACAAAAAAAAAAAAACCACCACTGTGAGGATTAAAAATGATAAAAATGATAAAATGTGGCATCTAGTGAGTATTCAATAAATGTCAGCAAACATATTTGAACACTTATTTTGTTGAAGGACCAGAGCTGGGCCAGAGGGATTATAAAAACAACAATTTGCTTCAGTAAACTGTTTGAGAGATAAAAGTGTCAAACTACCTTAGGTCAGGAGTTTGTCTTTTTCTGGTTCAGCAGTGTATTCTCTGAATGTAAAACAATGCTTAACACATAATACAGTAAGTAAGTTTACTTATTGTTTGCAGTAAACAGTAAGTTTAATACAGTAAGCATCAACCTGAATATCTGAGATCCATTAATTCAAAGCTCAAGAAAAATCTAGCTTTACTTCATTATAAAGTTTTCATTCTCCATCAAGATTTTTAACACTATCCTAAGACACTGTTAAAGATGTTTATTATTTTTAACTGCTTCCAAAAACTTAGAACAATGTTCATAATATTAAGGTACTCCAATTTATTGCAATTAAAACTCTGCTGTTAAAATTGAACTTGTCAAAAGCTGTATCTATCTGTGATGGAATTAGCACACACTACCATTCATAATTCAAAGCTGATGAGCACAACTCAGGGAGTAAAGTATAAGGCATACTGCTACGAAACATCGTTGCTTGCCATTGCCTTCGTGAAGTCTTTAAAAATCCATGTAAACCTTTTTCTCAAGTTTACCAAGGATTAATTTACACTGACAAAATAAATTTATTTCATTTCACCTTCATATCAAAAAAATTTAAAACATCACTATAATTTTTAAGATTAAGTTCATTTCAGTCACTTAAAAAAAAAAGTCCAAATCTTTTACGACTTCTTAAAGTTTCAAAAGATTGTTAGCTTAATTTGTTGGCTCTCCAGGTCAAAGAAGGACTTTTCACGGTGACGAAAATGGAGAAAGGAGGAGCTCACCTTACTAAAAATGAGTTTTCAATTACTATAATTACGCATAATATAAGACAGGCAGCATTTCTGGGCCAAGATTTGATGCCTTGGCTCCCACGAGAATTAAATCAGAGCCATGCACAAATGTGGGGCAAGTTCTGCAAAAAAAGAAAAAAAAAAACCACTTCACCCGCTATGGACTGTGAATGAAAAACTCATTGTTGAGATGCATCACCACGAACCCATTTTCTGACACACAGCCACACAGCAGCCAGTCTGGCAACACCGCTTCCAACATTTCCTACCCAACAACCCAAAGGGGACGCATGGAAATCCTGGCCCGACAATGACCACGGTTGTAGATGGATACAAGCTATCTGCACGGCCGGCTGAGTGCCGAGAGCGAAAAAGAAAGAAATCTAGTTTGCCGAGCCCCCGCCTTCAAGCAGCAGGGCGGCCTGCCTCACCTACCGGTCCCCAAAACCTTCCGAGCTCAAAGACACCCGCACTCGACCGACATCTTCCGAGACAGAAAGCCAGGCGGAGCGGTGATGGGCTGGAATCGCCTACACCGCAGCACGCCGGTAGGCACACAGGTGTGCAGGCAAGGCCCCTGGCACCGCTGGTCCCCGCCAGGCTCCGAGGCCGCCAGGCCCCTCACGGCCGCCGGCAGCCCCCACGGGGTCCTAGCCACTCATTCATTCATTCGTGTGACAATTACGAGAGCGGCGTTCTACAGGGCCCCCGCCCCAGCACACCTCAGCCGCCAGGCGCGGCCCTGCGCCGCCCGCGAACCCGGGACACGGTCGCCCGCGCCCAGCCGCGGCGCTCTGCGAGCACCCGGAACCCTGCCCCGGCCCTCGCTGCCACGCGCGAGCGCCCACGCCCCTCACCCCCACCCCGCCCCGCCATCCGCGGGGTCTCCTGGCCTCCGCCCCGCTTCGCCGCCTCACACCTACCGGGTTCGTGAGGCAGTGGAGGCGCGCGTCCAGAAGCCCCCAGCGAAGGAGTCAGAAACCCCACTTCGCGCGCGCGCGACGCCCGAATGCCGGGGCCTAAGCGAGCGGGTCAGACCCACGGCCCCCTCACTTCCGCCGGGTCAAAACCGAGCGGCCTGCTCTAAGCCGTTTGAAAACGCTTGGCCGCGCACACCCCGCAGTGTCCTGGCCGTTTATTGGTCCGCGGTGGGCCGCCCATCGCTCTCTTATTGGTCCATTTGAAAGAACTGTGGGCACGCGCCACCCGCAGCCTTAAGGGGGCCGCGCGCAGCCGGTTGTCCCTGAGGACCCTGCACCGGGGGGCTCCTGTTGGGATCTGGTAGCTCCCGCGAAAGCTGCGGTCGACCCCGGGAAGAGGAGCGGGAAGCGTGTATGCAGCTGTGCGTCCCCGGCCATCAGTCTGTTTGCTTTGTCTAACTGCAGATGTGTAAGCTGCTGTCAACGCCTGACAGTATCTTGAGCCCTTTCATTCACCCACATACTGATTGTGAGGGAAGCCAGAGGGCTGCTGGGATGCGAATGGAGAAGCCAGCACTCCGCATTCCAGCCGCGAGCCTGCTCGGAACACATCCCTCCCCTCAGTGCGTCTTCTGCAGTTTGGTTTCCTCATCTGTGCAACGGAATAACGCAGGTTCCTTTACCAGCGGAATGTGAGGATTTTCCGTAACACATTACATGTCTGGGAAAGGCTCTTAGGAACTGTAATTGGTTTCTGCAAATGCTTCATACTACTTTTATTTAAATGACAGGCTTATGACCCTCAAATTCTGGTTTAGCCCTTCCTGGTCTCCCATGCGGGTGCAGGGCCCAAGCACCTGGGCCATCCTCCACTGCACTCCCGGGCCACAGCAGAGAGCTGGCCTGGAAGAGGGGCAACCGGGACAGAATCCGGCGCCCCGACCAGGACTAGAACCCGGTGTGCCCGCGGCTCTGCAGGCGGAGGATTAGCCTAGTGAGCCCCGGCGCCGGCCCTCCTTGGACTTTTCTATGAATAAAATCAGGTCCTTATTTTCAAGGAATTTATGATCGGTAGTGGTCAGAGGAATAAAACATATAGACCAGTCACTATATGAAATGGGAACTATACGAATGGAAAGCTACAGATGAATAGTGAAGAGAAAACTGATAGGGGACAACCTGGGAGGGGGGGATTTTTAATGTGGAATTTAAAGGACAAGTAGATTACCCATAAAGGACAAGTAGATTACCCAAAGACTAAAAGATGGACGTAAATAAAATTTTTTTGAAGATTTACTTACTTATTTGAAAGTCAGAGTTACACAGAGGAGAGGCAGAGAGGGAGACAGAGGTCTTCTATCTGCTGGTTCACTCCCCAATTGGCCGCAAGGGCCAGAGCTGCGCCAATCAGGAGCCAGGAGCCAGGAGCTTCTTCCAGGTCTCCCACACAGATGCAGGGGCCCAAGGACTTGGGCCATCTTCTACTGCTTTCCCAGGCCATAGCAGAGAACTGGATTGGAAGTGGAGCAGCTGGGTCTTGCACCAGCGTCCATATGAGATGCTGGCGCTTCAGGCCAGGACGTTAACCTGCTGCGCCACACGCCGGCCCCAGTAAAATTATTTTTTAATCTATCAAGTTGGTAAAGATGAAAAAGATAGTCAAAATTTGGAGGAAAAAATGCCATCCTCGTTGCTAAGAATATAATTGGTGTAAACTTTTAGGACAGTTTGACAGTTCCTAGAATGTCAACATACGTAATCTCTGGCCCAGTGATGCCACTATTAGGAATTTATCCTACAGATATATAGAGTTACACAAAGAAAAATATACAAGGATGTTTACTGCAGCATCGCTTAAGACAGCAAATAAAACCAAGGAAATTACATGTCCATCAATAGGGAACCTTTTTTTTTCCATTTTTTATTTGAAGGGCAGAGAAATAGGGATCTACTACCCACTGGTTCACTCTCTATATACCCACAACAGCTGGGGCTGTGCCATGTGGAAGCCAGGAGACCAGAACTCAATCTTGATTGTGGGCGGCAGGGATTCAAGTACTTGAGCCATCATTTGCTGCCTCCCAGGGTGTGCATTAGCAGGAAGCTGGAATAGGAAGTGGAGCTGAGACTGAAACTCAGGCACTCAGATGTGGAATGCTGGTGTTCCAAGCATTTATGCCATTAACATTTTTCCCCCATTGGAGCAGGGAGAATGTCTTATAGTAGAAAAATACCAGCAAGGACACAGAGACAAGAAAGTACATTGTGTGGGGGGCCAGTGCCGTGGCTCACTTGGTTAATCCTCCACCTGCGGCGCCGGCATCCCATATGGGTACCAGGTTCTAGTGCCGGTTGCTCCTCTTCCAGTCCAGCTCTCTGCTGTGGCCCGGGAGGGCAGCGGAGGATGGCCCAAGTGGTTGGGCCCCTGCACCCGCATGGGAGACCAGGAAGAAGCACCTGGCTCCTCCCTTCGGATCGGCGTAGCTCCGGCCGTAGCGGCCATTTGGGGGAAGACCTTTCTCTCTGTCTCTTTCTCTCACTGTCTAACTCTGTCAAATAAATAAAAATAAAAAAAGAAAGTACATTGTGTGTAAGGGATTGAACATGTGCCTTTGATTTTAGGACAGGGTTCATTTTGGGAAATAGAACACAAGATTAACAGAGAAGGTTAGGAGCAATTCTTAGAAAGTCTCTCTCTTTTTTTAAAATATTGATTTATTTATTTGAAAAACAGAGTTAAGAGTGGGAGAGTCAGAGACAGAGAAGTCTTCCATCTGCTGGTTCACTCCCCAGATGGCCACTATGGCCAGGGCTGGACTGGGCCAGACTGAAGTCAGGAGTCTGGAGCTTCTTCCAGGTCTCCCATATAGGTTCAGGGGCCCAAGTACCATCTTCTGCTGCTTTCCCAGGTGCATTAGCAGGGAGCTGGATCAGAAGTGGGGCAGCCAGGACTTGAATGGGAGCCCATATGGGATGCCAGCACTGTGGGTAGGGGCTTAACCCACTTGAGGCCACAGCCCCGGCCCCTCTTGGAGTCTTGAATACCAGGGCAAGGAATTGGTAATCTATAAGTAGATAATGGGGAGCTATCAAATATTTCTGAGCCAGAGAGTAAGAAAATCAGAATTGCACTTTAGGAAAATCAATAAGCTTGGTTGTCGAACATGGGTTAGATTGGGAGACCAGTTTGGGGTCTGATATGAAGGAACTGCAATGGAAAGAATGAGAAGAGATTCCAGAAAGAGAGATGGATCCAAGAGAGACAGAAAGATTTGGCAACCAACTATGTTACATGTGGCAGCAAGGGTGGGTCCCCTTCAGGGAGATGAAGCAAAGATTTGAGACTAGGGACTCAGAGAGCAGTGATTGCCCAAATGGAAATACAACGTCGGGTGAAGTTTGCCTTAAGGGGAAGGTGAGCTTATTTTTGGACATGTTTACTCTAGGTACCAATGAAACACTCGAGTGGAATCATCTAAGTAGGCCTTGATACTAAAGGATGGAGGCTGGGAAAATAGATTTAGACTCCAGTGATGTAGGTATGGAAGTCAGTGCCCTAGAATGGCTGAGTCCACAGAGGCTCCCTTTCTGGGCAGGGGCTGAAGTGATAGGCGATGGGGACAGGTATGAAGGGAAAGGACAGGCATCAGTCAAAGCAAAATACTCACAGTAACCTTTGAGAAATGGGTGGGGGGTGTACAGCAATAGTCTTCTGTTATCTGTCAATGACAGCTTAAAATTACTGGAAATAAAGTAATGAAAATTATATTTAAGGAAAAGGTGATAGTAACCTGGAATTCGCTCAATAAAGGATCTGTACAGGGGAATGGTGGTTAAAATGGCTGTGTCCTATATCAGAGTACTTGGGTTCAATATTTCGCTTGGGCTCCTGACTCCATCTTCTTGCTACTTCAGTCCTAGGGAGCAACAGGGATGGCTCAGGTAACTGGGTTCCTGTCACTCATGGAGGAGACAGAGTTCTTGGTTCCCAGCTGCAGCCTGGTCTAGCCCAAGCCGTTGCTGGCATTTGGGGAGTGAACCAGCTGATGGGAGCTCTCTCTCAAATAAATAATACTTTCAAAATAAAAAAAGGAATGCGTGCAGTGTGGGACCTGGAATAGTTTCAGAACAAGATGGCAAAGCCCCTTTTTGTCTTTAATGATTTAAGTACAGTCCTACTAGAAGGTGGCTATTAGATATCAATTTCCAGCCATTCAACAAATATTTATTAAGCACCTAGCATGTGGAGCAACTGTTTTGAGCACAAAGTAGTCCCCTCCCCTCAAAAGTTCTCTTTCTTCATGGAGCTCACATTATAGTGAGGAAACACAGAAAATCCACATATAAATAAACTCTAAAGCATGCTATTGAGTAATGTGCATAGTGAGAAAAGAGAAAAAGAATAAAACAGGGTAAAAGGGAAGTAGAGTTGTAGGTTGGAAAAGGGAAGTAGAGTTGGAAAAATGATAATTTTTAAAAGGGTGGCCAGAGCAGGTTTCATTTAGATTACATTTGAGCCAAGACTTGAGGAAAGCAAAAAAGTTAGCTAGGAATATATTTAGGGGAAGAGAGGGCCAGGCTGAGAGAACAGCTACACAAAGCCCCAGTGTCAGGAACATGCCCGACAGGTTTGAGGAACAGGGAGGCCAGTGTACCTGGAGCAGAGGAGTAGGCAGAGTGGGACAGTAAGAGATGAAATCTGACAGATAATGAAGGACAGAAGGGCAGATCCTAAGGGACCAATTAGAAACCTGAAACAGTACCTCGCCCATGGTGGGTGCTCAATAAATGTTTGTCATCTTCTGCAACCCAAGACTATCATCGAATAGCACTTTACCTGTGCATTTATTAGCTTTATGTGTGCCTTGCTTATTGCAAGGGCCTCTCAAGGGTTCTTCTCCATAAGGAGTATATTCACAGGACAGTGCTACCCCGTGGACATCAGATATCGAGGTGAACACTGTATTCTTGCAACCAGAAGCAGGGAACAAATGTCAGACATTGTGGCTGCTAACTGTGCTAGGCATTTGTGAGAAGCCTGCTAATATTGGGACAGTACTCCTTCTACTGTAATCACAAGCTGCATTCTGCCTACCAAGGGCCATGGATCCATATTTCCAGCCTAAGATGAGCAGCTTCAATGATTAAGTCCTTGTAACTTTCAGTCCAGGTGCCCCTGCATTATTACCTGGAGAAAGCAGTGGTGCCATTAATACAAATCTCAAATAGTTATAGATTATAATGCCTTACTTAGCCCCCAAGATTACAAGGCCTATCCTAGCTTGCATTCGGTTGCATTTAATAGGTTCTGGTTGAACAAAGGAATAAGTAACCTTTTTCTTTTCTCATTGCCCATTTTTCCACTTGGCATAGCCCCCAAATGCAGGCTGTCCAAGGACGTTGACCACAGAAGCATCAGCCCCACCACGGAGGAAGGTGAATGGGAGAGATAGGGACCCCATTAACTGGCTATCAACATGCTTTTAAGAGCTGAAGAGAAAACCACAGGGAAGGGCAGGATATGTACAAGTTCCTTACTCTGTTTCTCGTAAAATGACATAAGCCAACTGTGCAGCCTGGGACTAACTTAGCCCTTGGGTTTAAACTCAGACCCTTAATTAGGCTGTCGGATCTGTTTTTTTGTTTTGTTTTTCAATAGAGTAGCTTGCTTGCCCACGTGCTCTCTCTCTAATGCTTATTTATTTTCAACTACTTGAAAAGCAGAGAGAAAATGTCTTCCATCTGCTGGTTCATTCTCCAAAATACCCACAACAGCCAAGGCTGGGCCAGGCAGAAGCCAGGAGACTGGAGTTCCATCCAGGTTTCCCAAATGTGTGGCAGGAGCCCAAGCACTTGTGCCAACACCCACTGTCTCCCAGGACACATTAGCAGGAAGCTGGGGCGGACACAGAGTGGCTGGGACTTGAACCATGGATGCAGGTGTCCAAGCAGAGGCCTAACCTGCTGTACCCCTTGATCTGTCTTAACGTCATGTCAAGGAGTCCAAATTTGTGAGTTGGATACTTGACAGGAAATATCTGTTTCCTGTGCTGAGCTCTGCTGGCTTCTGCCAGCTGGTTAATGTGAAAATGATCTGGAGAAAAAATAAATGGGTGAATGAGGGAATGTTTCAAAACAAAGACTGCCTAAAACACTCCAAACACACATATCCTATCAAGTGGATCAGTTGAGTCATCTTTACATATGAAGAAAAGACATAGGCCATTTCTTAAGTCATAAAAGGACTCAATCACATTTTTCATTATGCTCATCAATCAGGGCACCAAAGCTTGCTGGCTACCCTTGAATGTCAGCGCATTACACTTGGAGCTTTAAGCACCTTCCACTCGTGTAGATGTTTCCTCGACGTTGCTAGGCATCATTGCCTTTGTGTTCTTCATGTTTCAGTTTGGTGAAAGCTTCAATTCCTGTTTTTCTGGGGGTGCCAAAGGTCTTTTCTTCTTAGGTTCCAATTTCTTTGTACAATTGAAGGGCAGTGGCTATTTTGAATGCCATTAGTTTGACGGTATGTCTTGTTTGTTAGAATTTGACCCATTTTCTGCCTACTTATGAGTTTCAGGTTTTATATCCAGAGAGCCAGAAAGGGAAATTTCAACCCCTCGTTCATCCCCAAGATGACTTTTTTTCTTGGGTGGGGGTATGCATTTCCCCAAAAGAGAATAGTGGGCATGAGAGGGACGGTTGTCCTCGAGCTGTTCCATTGCTTTTGTCCTAGCACACCGACCCCCTCACCACAGTTGGGCAAATTATACACTGCGGTTGATACTCACATAGTTTATCACTTAAACACAAGATGCTTCAGGTTTTTGGCTTTTGTGTGTGTGGAGGGATAGTAGTGATGTTACCAGACTCCCAGAGCTGTGTCTTTCCTGTTTAGGCATGGGCAGATGGGTGGTGTCCATAGGAGGAGATGAATGAATGGGAACAGACAGTGATGGTTTACAAAAATCAACTATTGAGACTTGGCATCAACTTCTATATCACGTATTGAAACTAGCATGATTCCCTGTTTTCCTTGAGGAATAGCATGTCTATAGCACTGGAGAAGGGATCCCCCCGCCCCCAACTCCCATTCCAGTCTTGAGATGTAGTGGATGAGCTATGAGAGGACAGCTTTTTAAAATAAATGCAATCTTAGTGATCATTTGATCTACTCTCAGAGTAACTATGAAAGCTGACAAAGACCAAACAGAGCTGGTGACAGATTTGGGAGTGGAATCAGCCCTCCTTGTCACCATCTTTCAGCACATTGCTGCAAAGCAAACTCAATTTCTGTGACACGAAAGTCCTCAAAGACTGGAAGATACATGGTATAAGTGCCATGGCATTGCCATCCGGGCTCCAAAGGAGATGACACTTCCCCCAGTGAGGGTACACTGGACCTCAAGCAGACATTGCCAACCAGAGTCGGTCTTCAAGATGAAACCCGTCAACCCTCCTCCAGAGGATATGAGGGTTTTCCAAGTCAATGAACTCTGGTCTCGAGTTGTCCTCTCAGGATGAGCTGAAACTTCCACAGGAACCTCACAGCCTTCATGGCTCTTCAGAGTCCCCACACCCTTGGGGACTCAGAGGTGATAGCTGCAAGCAGGTTTTACACAGCATGGGTCTGCCATTCAGCAGGTGCAGGATTAGTTATGACTCCAAGCCAGGCGAGGTGATTAAGAAAAGCTAAATTTATATTAAATTATCATAAAGTCCTAAAATACTGAACATAGTGGTTAAATAACTCCAGAAAGTCCAATCTCTCCAGTGAGTAACGTTAAAACCATTACACATGAGCGCAGGAGAATCACTTCCATTAGTTTAGGATAGAGAGATTTTGCTTTTTACAGAGTAAATCAGTGCTCAAATAGATATTTCCTCAAATATGTCCTTTCTACATTCTGAACAGCCCAAGTGCAATAAGATCTTTCCCCCTCTCTCATTAAGAAAATGTCACTTTTCTACTTTCTCCTCCGTCCCAATGGCAAATCTGAGGACTCAAAGTGCTCCTTCTTTTACTGCCTCATCAAGTGTGAAATGTCCCCTTTCCCCTTGGAAGTGGCACCTTACCTTTCTCACTTTGTGCGCTGGAGAAATCTTCTTGGCCTAGCCTAGCTCTAAGGGTAGGCCCCAAGCTGGAGCCTTCTACTGAGCAGGGCTCAGGGCTTGGCATCTCTCTCGCCATTTTAGAACTGACTGGCAAACATCGGCTCTTGTCCCTTTTCACTCACATGGTTGGAGTTGATTTCTCAATACCAATAACCACAGGAGATCTTTCAACTTAAGAAACTTCCTTTAGAAGCCCTCCCCTCCATTCTCAGCCCCTGTCACTCTCCTGCTAATTAAAATTAAATCCTGGAGAGAATTAATTCCTGGAAAGAATTCCTGCCCTGGGCTGGAAAAGGTGGTTTCTTCCATGTTTCTTTTTAACCTTTCAACTCCTCGCCTACCCCTTTGCATCTTCATTTAGCCCTTCTCACCACGAGACTTTGGATATTGCTGGTGCCACAAGGCTAGGTCAAAAAAAGCCAACTAACCCCCCCACACCCCCTTTCCCAATATTAGAGAAAAAAAAAAAAAAGCTAGGGAGAACTTTTAGGGCAGAAAAAAAAATCTCAATTTCCCTGACACATGCCTTGGTGTGAATGGACACGAGCCAGGTAATTGCATCTCAGCGTGGGAAGTCGGTCACTTTGCTGAGAAGACAGCTGGAATAGGAGCTTCAGCCCAGAGCCACAGGCTGGCTGTCCACTGACTTAGATCCCTGAGCACTCAATAAGGAACAAAGGAGGTTCAACCTCATGGATACCTCTCTTTACACCCGGGTGTCCCAAGTCTTTAATTGCTCTTCCTGATCATTGATGAAAACCTCTGGTCCTTTTCTGAAAGATCGTTTTGGGGGCTCTTCTGTCAGAACCCCAGAGAATGGGGGAGAGAGTGGCAGAATATTAAAGCTCACGGGGGATGCTGTATGGCTGAGGCAGAGCTTTGCTTAGACATTTAAGACTCAGACCCCAAAGGCCAACATTCGCCCAAGCCACCGCCTCACAGCCTGCTTACTTAGAGGGAAAGACTCAGGAAGGTCCTGGCCAGTGGTGCCTCCAGGAGGGAATTCCTATCAGCCTGTAGCTGTGTATTAGGGGCCCCAGACCTCTGAGGATAGACAACAGCTCCAAGTATTCTCCAACAGTTTCTGCCACACTCACATCTCACCAGTATCTACAGCTGATGAAACACTGACTCCTAGGACAAGAATAGCATCCACTGCCAGCAATGGACAGGACACTGAGGCCCAACTGCCCCCAAAAGCTTTTCCCTGTCACCAATATACTTGAGGCTGTGGGTTTCCCAGATGCCCAGACCGGCTGGGTTGACTCTTCCTTCTTCTCTCAGCCTCTACCTTTCACCCTCCTCTTTACCCATGACCCCGTCCCAGCCCCTGGTGGGCGAGTTCTCCTGGAGAAGCTGTCATGCCAGCTGCGATGGGGGAGGGTGCAGTCTTGCGCCGTCATCTACATCAGTGCTGTGGGGCAGGCAGTGAGGGCACCAAGGGTAGGGGAGGTGGAGCTCTACACTGATGAGGAATCATTACTGAGCCGTTTCAGGGGGCCCAGGACCGAGTACAGCAGTGAGGTTCATGGTAAAATCCAGGTCTATCTCTTGACATGTGCCATCATTTCTTGTGCCCAGGTAGTTATGGACTCAGGTGCCAAACAGCTCCCAGGGAAGACTTGGGAGCAATTATGGGGTGGGAGGAGGAGGAGGAGGAGGATGAGCACATAGGAAGGGGGCCTGCTGTACAAATGAGCACAAGGACCATTAAGTTCATAAAGGAGAAGGAACAGGCAGGCAGGGGAGAGAGCATGGGCATTTAGACCTGGCTCTCTGAGGAGAGCTTGCGTTCATGTTTCCAGCCCGTGTCTGGCAGAGAGCCCCGTCTTTCTGGAGTGGCTGCAGTGTGGACACTGCTACACTCAGACTGCTCCTCCTGCAGCAGCTGCTCTGTTTCCGTGTCATCCAGAGAGCCAGAGCTGGCCTGGATGGACACCGTGTCTGTCTTCATGCACACGTGATCCCGGAGAAGGCCCCCCCGGGAGCTGCGCAGCTGCTTGAGGTCATCCCACTCAGCATCGTCCCCCGACAGGAGACAGATTCCCTCTACGATCTTGATCTTCTCCTTGGTGTAGTTATGGTCAGGCCCTCCCTAGGGTGAGAGTGGGGAGACATGGTCAGTCGGTCGGCTTTCTACAAAGGATCTCATGGTGAACTAAAAAAGGAAGTAGGTGAGGTAAGCATGGGTGTGAAGAGTACAAAGATCCCACAAACAGATGGGGAAACTTGGACAGAATAAATCTCAAATAGGAGGCCTAGCATAAAAGGAGAGGAGCAGCTATGGTGAATACTTTGATTATCATACAGGAAGGGGAGAAAACCATGGCTTCCAGTCCTGCATCAGCTACATATTGGCTATGTCATCTTGGGTTAATTACTTAATGTCTTTAAAACTCAGTCTGCGTATCTGCAGTGTGGGGAGAATCACAGTTTCCACACTTCCCAATCAACTGTGGTCAGGGTTTAACAAGGTGATACGTGGAATGCAATTGTTAGGATACCTGGCATAAAACGCACCAAAATTTGTTAGCTATTGTTACATTGTTATTGCGGCTTATTAATGGGACTTCAAGCTGACATAAATAACCAAAAGCAAATGACGAAAGTAATTAAATGCGCATCTGTTCAGGATTTTAAACTACTATTTGTGCTAGTTCTTAACTATTTTTTCTTTCTAATTCTGTTAAGGTGAGAACTTGGGAACTAAGAAGGGCTCTAGAAACATCTTCTTATTTGGGTTCTAAATGTCAATCTAGTGGGGTTCCATAACCCATAACCTTTTGGGGGAGGTCCTTCTGGCTCTGCTCTCTCGAGCCCTGAGACCGTTCCCAAACAACCTGGGATTGTTCCAAGCACAGCCTTGAGTTTTGCACAGGCCTCCCCTTTATGGGTTCCTCAATGGCAGCTAACATGCTGCCACTCTCAGAGGAAAGCGCATCCTAGCTTGGAATCTGTCCCTGGGCCAGCATTCCTGCCAAGAGCCCTGCAACTGCTGTTCTCTGTTATTAATTCCAATTCAACATTAAGCAGGATACCGTGCTTGGGGCTCTGATGATTACAAAATATAAAACATGATCCCTGCGCTCGGAAAGCAACATCTCCCTTGATCGTGCAGAGAGACGGAGCACACAAGCACACACAGAGATGCCCATTCGTCAAGCACACCCTCCAGGCTGAGATTAGGGTCAGGTAAGATGCAGGCCATGCAGTCTTTATCAGGGCCACGCTGGGTAAGTCAGGAGGAGGTGGGGGATGCAGCACTAGCAATCTGGGGGACACCACTCCGTCTACAAACACACAGCAACAGGTACCTGAAATCAAGAGGAAATCAGAAGAGAAAGGGTGAAAGACTATCAGGGGGGTGCAAGAGCTGCTGAGGAAGAAGCAGACAACAGGAGAGAGCGGTCACCCAGTTTTCCCTTCTCATCTATGGCCCTCATCGTGGTTCTTTTCTGGGGTCGCAGACACTCCAGGATCCCAGAATCTGCCAAGTCTTTCTCTTGAAGACACTGAGGTGGGGGTCTACCATTCCTAGAACTCCCAGCTATCCCTGCAGCTTCTGTTGGACTGTAGTGGAAGCTTTTTTAACAAGGGAATTCATGGATCCAGAGAGGACATCCTTAATTATGTAAAGTGTAATCATTATGCAGGAGAGCCCTGCAGTTCTGCAGCCAGGTTCTGACTGAACTCACAGGGCACAGAAACATACTGACTCTAGGGTCTTCAGAAGGAATAACTCACGATGAAAGATTTCAAGGTTTTTTAAAAAAAATACAAGGGTTCTATCAGACTAGGAAAATCTGAAACCTAAGGCTACTGATGGCTTATAGGAAATGAGACTATTTTTCATGCCTAAATACTCAGCAAATAATTTTCTACTGAAGTGACAAAGGAGTTCACACAAAAAAATACATAAACCTTCATAATTCTAGAGAATTCTCTTACATCTGTGCTAAGAGGAAGGACAGCAAAAATCTAGCCATTCCCAGAAATAAGTGCCACCAGCTTGGGTGAGAGGCTAGTAAAGGGGTGCCCGGAAGTTCTTGGATTTTGTGAGTGCTGTTTAGGAAAACCCCCTTGTTTCAAAGGGGCACAGCCTCACAGCCAGGGAAGGACAATTCCAGGAGGGAAAGAATCCATGAGCCTGGAAAAGTATCTCCTGGCAAGGAGACGCACACTCCCTGCTTTCAGATCTAACTCTTCTGCTGCTGATTTCTCACCTCACTCTACTAGGGCCCCTCAAAGACTCTAGATCTCTCCACATTCCGTTCTTCTGCTCACTCTAACTTCCAAAACGGCAGATGAGACTACTCCGTAGCCTCTACTGATCTCCCTAGGCAACCAAAGCATAATCCCTCCTTCTTCCCCCCACCAAAAGATAAACCCCCAAAAACATTTAAAATTTTACCTCTTTCTTATAGCACAGTTGATTGTACATGGCCGGCTTCGGGACCGCTTCAATTTTCACTTCTTGAGTAGAAGTTCGGTATGAGGGGTTGCTGTAGGTCAGGTTCCCCATTCCAGGATCAGTGAACTTGGATTTTTTGTGTCTTTAGAGGAAAAGTGATGAGAAATTAGTTTCAGTCTTTAAAGGGATAACACCTGTCCCAATGATCCTTGCTTCCTGGTACTCACATCTGTCTAAATCCCCTCCCCTTGAGTGTGGGCTGCACCTGATGATTCGCTTCTAATGAAAAGAGTACACAAAGACAGTGGCACTAGATTGACAAGGAAACTGGATTCTGCCTTTGCTTGCTCTTCCTTACCCCCCCTTAAATATTTATGGTTTTTTTTTTTTCATTTTATTCAAAAGGCAGTGAGAGAGAGACTGAGAGTTAGATTTTTCATCCTTTGGTTCACTCCCCAAATGCCCACAATAGCTAGGGCTAGACCAGGTTGAAACCAGGAGCCCATACCCAACCTAGGTCTCCCATATGAGCAGCAGAAACCCAGGTACTTGAGCCATCCCCCGAGGCCTCTCAAGAAGCTGGATTGGAATCAGGGCTGGGGCTTGAACCAAGCACTCTGAATGGGATGTGGGTATCCCAAGTGGTGTCTTTTTTTTTTTTATTTTTATTTTTTTATTTTTATTTTTATTTTTTTTTTTTTATTTTTTTGATAGGCAGAGTGGACAGTGAGAGAGAGAGACAGAGAGAGAAAGGTCTTCCTTTGCCGTTGGTTCACCCTCCAATGGCCGCCGCTGCAGCCGGCGCACCGCGCTGATCCGATGGCAGGAGCCAGGATCCAGGTGCTTTTCCTGGTCTCCCATGGGGTGCAGGGCCCAAGCACCTGGGCCATCCTCCACTGCACTCCCTGGCCATAGCAGAGAGCTGGCCTGGAAGAGGGGCAACCGGGACAGAATCCGGTGCCCCGACCGGGACTAGAACCCGGTGTGCCGGCGCCGCAAGGTGGAGGATTAGCCTATTGAGCCACGGCGCCGGCTTCCAAGTGGTGTCTTGACCACTACACCAAATGTTTCCCTTTTGCTCTTGCTCTGGGGCAAGCAAGCTGCCATGGTGTAAGGCGAGGAATCAGTGAGGGAGGCCTCGATACCACAGTCTAAATCCTGCCAACATTAGGTGAGTGTGCTAAGAAAGGACTCCTTCTCCAGTCAAGTCTTGATAGGAGAGCACACCCGAGCCTGTGAGAGACCTTAAGGGAGAAGGACTCAGCTATGCTGCATCCAAATTTGTGACCCACAAAAACTGAAATAATAAGTGACTGTCATTTAAGTTGCTAAGTGTTAGGGTAATTTGTGATGACAGCTGATACACTAAGTTTTAGGGACAAGACAGATCTGTTTCAACCCCACCTCTGTTACTTGGAATGTTTGTAGACATAATCTAAACTCTCTGAGCCCCAGCTCCTCACCTGTTAAGTGAGGAATAATAATGCCTATGTTACAAGTTGTAGTGACGTGGATATCCATTTAGTGGTACCTGTTACTATTATTATTATTTTATTAATTATGAGCAGCAGCAAAAATTCAGGCAGTTTTTCTATAAGCTGTGTTAAAGCATTTAGGGAAAACTATAAAGAAAGAAGGACTAAAAAGAAGATTTTAAGTTGAAAAGAACACATCTCTTTGCCAGAATGGTTGATATTAAGCAATGATACAACAACCAGTATTGCAGTAAGTGGCTATGCTTGTGTAAAAGGAAAATCGTTTCCAGTGTCAATGGTTGGAGATAGTGTGGGGCAGTGGAAAAAGCCAGGATGCTAGAGGAGGTCCCAGCTGTGTCTCTCACTGTGTGCCCTTGGGTAACATCCTCTGCACCCTTGGTATCCCAGTCTATAAAGAAAACCCTAAGGGTTGCTTAGGCTGTGACTGCAGAAGAAGAGAAGCACTTGAGTTTTCATTATCCTTTTGCTGCTCTGACCAGGGACCTAATCTTGAAACAAGGCTGGTCAGGGGCCGGTGCTGTGGTGCAACGGGTAAAGCCACTGCCTGCAGTGCCAGCACCCCATATGGGCACTGGTTTGAGTCTTGGCTGCTCCACTTCCAATCCAGCTCTCTGCTATGGCCTCAGAAAGCAATAGAAGATGGCCCAAGTGTTTGGGCTCCTGCACCTGCATGGGAGACCTGGAAGAAGCTCCTGGCTCCTCATTTCAGATCTGCTCAGCTCCAGCTTGTTGCAGCCATTTGGAGAGTGAACCAGCAGATGGAGGATCTCTCTCTCTCTCTCTCTCTCTCTCTCTGCATCTGCCTCTCTGTAACCCTGTCTTTCAAATAAATAAATCTTAAAAAAAAAAAAAAAAAAAAGAAGGAAAGAAAGAAACAAGGCTGGTAGAGGTCAATTCCTTGAGCCATGGAGCTTCAGGAGATCCCACGTGTGCTACTGAGGACCAACGAGCATGTGGCCTCTGCAGCAAGGCTGACGTTACCTGTACAGCATCAAAGCTGCGATCACCACCAAAATCAGCAGAATGCTGAGCAGTCCACCGATGGCGTAGCTGATATGAAGTCCTTCCCCTAGGAGGAACAGACAGAGGCTAGGCAGGGACCACGAGTAACCTCCTGGCTGGTCTGGTTTGTGAAGGGCAGGAAGAGGAGGGGTTCCTTTGGTGGATGGTGAGTCCCACACCATCGAGGCTGGCTAGGGACCTCCTATTCAGAGGAGAGGCCACAGGAAGTGGGGCAAGGAGGCTGAGAAGAAGCCCATCACTCTGCCAGTATCTCCAGCGCCGCGTTCACCACTTACTAGCCACGAGATTTAAGAAGAGATGCTTCACTTCTAAGCCTCCATTTTCTCATTAGTTACATGTAAAGACTAAATCATTCATAAGGCTGACAGAAGTCCCCATTATCTGCAGTTTCAGTTACCCATGGCCAACCTTGGCCTGAAAATATTACTATAGTGCAGTGAGGAATTAATTTATTTTGAGAGAGACCACATAACTTTTGATGTAGCTTATTGCTATAGTTGTTCCATTTTGTTATTAGTAATTGCTGTTGACATCTTACTCTGCCTAATTTATAAATTAAATTTATGTGTGCATAGCAAAAAATAGTATATAAGTATAGGGTTCAGTACAATCCATAGTTTCAGGTATCCCCTGGGGGGCTAGGAGTGGATAAGGGGAGGCACTGCTATACTTAAATACACACATCCATGGCGTCTACCATTGCTTATCAAATGCCAGGCATATGGAAAGCCCACCATAAGTGGCGAAGGCTATTATGATTATTTCTATGCATTTAATCTAAGAAAAGAGGTCATCCGTCCCAACACACGCTCATGCAGGTCATAAAACATACCAGTGGAGACTTAGATTCCTTACATCTTCCTTTCCACAGACAGACACTCGGGGCTTACCTGGAACAGCAGGTATGGCCTCATTGGAATGCGCACAGAGGCCCAGCTGGGCATCCCTTTCAGAGCATCTGCGGAGCATAAAGAACTGAATGTAAGGCCACCTGTATCCAGGAATGCTCTCGCCCTCCCCCAGGAGAGGAGGAAAGGCCTGGGGAGGACAAGGAGAAAAGTCTGTAAGTGGGGCTTTAAGATGGGGCCTATCAGGAGCATGGAGATGGTAAGAACAGGAAATAGAGAAATCATTGTGAATCTCTGTTTTCAAGCTTCTATCCCACATTTAAATGTGTTTTCAATGTGAATCTTTAAAAATGAGGGGCAGGCATTGTAGTGCAGTAGGTTAAGCCACTGCTTGGGATGCCTGTATCCCCTTTCAGACTGCTGGTTTAATTTAGCTGCTCTGCTTCCCACTTAGCTTCCTGCTAATGCACCCCAGGAGACAAATGAAGCCTCAACTGCTTAGGCCCCAGCCACCCACATGAGAGACCCAGATGGAGTTCTAGGATTCTGAACTTTGTCTGGCCCAGTCCTGGTCTTGTAGACATTTGGGGGAGTGAACCAACAGATTGAAGATCTCTCTCTCTCTGTCTCTGTCTCTGTCTCTCTGTTGTTCTGCCTTTCAAGTAGATGAAAAATAAACATTTTAAAAATAATAAGGTCTTTAGCCAAAATGAGAAGCAGGTTTGGGAGTGAGCTGGAAGTATACAGAAAGAACGCTAAATATATCAAAAATAGGCTTTCTTAAAATACCAGGCTGAGTCAGATGAAGCCACTAGTCACAAGGTCTAAATAACACAAGGTCAAAAATAAATAAATAAATAAAAACTCTTTTTCTTCCCTTTATTCTTTCACAAGGGAATATGTAAGGCATCCAGAGGCATTTCTCAAATGACTAACATGAAATGCTCAGAAGGTAACTTCTTTGTGGCACATTATGAGTAAGCAATTAAAGACATCTCCTAAAAGGCCGGAGGAAAGCTACTTGAAAGAGTATTTGAGGGACTGGTGCTGTGGCATAGCGGGTAGGGCTGCCGGCAGTGCCAGAATCCCATGTGGGCACCCGTTCAAGTCCTGGCTGCTTCACTTCCGATCCAGCTCTCTGCTATGGCCTGGGAAAGCAGTAGAAGATGGGCCAAGTCCTTGGGCCCCTTCACCCATGTGGGAGACCTGGAAGAAGCTCCTGGCTCCTGGCTTTGGATTGCCTCAGCTCCAGCCGTTGCAGCCAGTTGGGGAGTAAACCAGCGGATGGAAGACCTCTCTCTCTGCCTCTGCCTCTCTATAACTCTACCTTTCAACTAAATAAATAAATCTTAAAAAATCAGTACCTGACACCAAGATGCCCTGCACTGTCTAACAGAACTCTGACAGTAAGAAAAGTGCCAAGGATGAGCCAAAAGCTGTCTAAATAAGCCTTAAGAAAATCGGAGACTAGTCATGATTGGCAGTACTTAAACATTAGTGAGAAAGGTACATGTGTATACCTGGCTCTTTGCTTCTCTTTACAGACTGTACAGAAAGACAGAATGGGGCATGCAGCCCATGAATCTGATCCTCTGCAAATCTGATAGCTTAAGGAGCATGGAATCTAGAGCTCTTCCTTAGGATTATTGCTTCTGCTTTCAGAATCGAAATGAAGTACACCTTGCAGGCTACAGCTAATATTAAAAAATAGACTACTGCAGTGGAAAAAGCCTCTAATTAGAAAAGTATCTGAGAAGGCAGCCATAAAAATATGCAATAATTAGAGGTAAGTATATGAGTGACCATTTCTACCTTATTCCTATCTCTATTTCCAGGTTTGTTTGTTTTCTTTAAGATTCATTTATTTATTTGAAAGGCAGAGTTACAGAGAAAGAGAGAGTGAGAGACACCTTCCATCTACTCATTCACTCCCCAGTGGCTGCAATGGATGGGGCTGGGCCAGACCAGGCCTGGAACGTCACCTGGCTCTCTCTCATGGGTATCAGGGGCCCAAGCACTTGACCATTCTGTGCTGTTTTCCCACTCATATTAGCAGGGAACTGGATTGGAAGTGGAGCAGCTGCGACTTGAACTGGTGTTCATATGGGATGCCAGCACTGCTGGCTGTGGCTTAACCCACTGGACCAACATTGGTCTTTTTCTTTTCTTTTTTTTTTTTTTTTTAAGATTTATTCATTTATTTGAAAAGCATATTCTCTGAAATAAGAATGTGATTTAATGATTACTAGCATCTCAGAATTGATATTGGGCATGTTTTCAGTTTACCTCTTAAACCAGGATGCATTTTAAAATTAACAGTGTGTTTAATTTAATGAAATATAATATTTTATACTTGATTTGAGAATTGTTTGTAGTTATGCTCACTTATATAATAATGGTATATGTGTGTACCTGTGTGAGTTTGGGTCATCATAAGCTAAAGTCTCATACCTCACCCCTTACAGAAAGCTTTTTTTGTTGTTTAAAAAGAAGATTTATTCATCTATTTGAAAGGAAGAGTCACAGAGAGGCAGAAGCAAAGGCAGAGAGAGAGAGAGAAGTCTTCCATCCGCTGGCCCACTCCCCAAATGGCTGCAATGGCCGGAGCTGTGCTGATCCAAAACCAGGAGCCAGGAGCCAGGAGCCTCCTCTGAGTCTCCCACATGGGTGTGGGGGCCCAAGGACTTGGGCCATCTTCTACTGCTTTCCCAGGCCACAGCAGAGAGCTGGATCAGAAGTAGCTGGGACCTGAACCAGCACCCACATGATATGCTGGCACGATAGGCAGTGGTTTTACCCTCTAAGCCACAGCGCTGGCCCCCAGAAACCTTTGTTTTTCAAGTCATAAAGCTACAATCCAGTGACTACTATAAGACAAGACTATAGACTTGTCTATATAAGACTGTATAACACAAACTGTGACACAAGGGGCCGGTGCTGTGGTGTAGAGGGTAAAGCTGCTGCCTGTAGTGCTGGCATCCTATATGGGTGCATGTTTGAGTCCCAGATGCTCTACTTCCAATCCAGCTCTCTGCTATGGCCTGGGATAGCAGTAGAAGATGGCCCAAGTCCTTGGGCCCCCACACCCACATGGGAGACCCAGAGGAGGCTCCTGGCTCCTGGCTTCAGATTGGTGCAGCTCTGGTCGTTGCGGCCAACTGGGGAGTGAACCAGCGGATGGAAGACCTCTCTCTCTGTGTAACTCTGACTTTCAAATAAATAAATAAAACTTAAAAAAAAAAAAAAAAAAAAAAAAAAAAAAAAAACCTGTGACAGAAGAATGAGTGTCACAGAGAGAGGGGAAGAATGCCATGGAAGAGACTCTCCCTGGGTGATTTCTCTTTAAAGCTGTTCTTAAAGCTTCTTGCCTTTAGAGCTAAAAATAGAATCCCTTGTGATAATCTACAAATTTCAGTGTCACCTCCCTCCCTAAATAGCAGGTACTAGTGGCTAATGATGTCATCTCCCTCCCATCTGCCAGGATTATCAAGCTGTGACCATGGTCTTCTCCTGGTGGGGACGGTGATGTGAATCAAAAGGCACTTAACCCTGTACTGACCCTACCTACCTTCCTTCAGCCTCCTCCAGAGATGTGCGGGTCCGGGCAGTAGAAGAATGCAAGATGGAAGGCGTTGTGTTGGGTAGCACAGGGCTCTTTTCACTGAAGCTGGTGGCTCTAGGGGCTGGTGGCACCAGGCCAGGTACTGGAGAGAAAAGATGATTGGAGTGGGTCACTGGATCCCAAAACCTCTACATATGACCCCAGCATAGCAGCTTGAGAACTGGGCAAAACAATCTGTGGCTGCCCCAATTCCAAGTACCCTCATTACAGGCTCTTTTTAGTATGGCACATAAAAAGGATTTGGATTTAATAGTAACAGCTCTAGATGGGCTAGCTGGCCCACAGTGGTCAGGAAGACAGAGTTATGCGCAGGCCACTGATGATTCCCACAGCAGGGTTCTGAGAGCCAGGAGACTTGAATTCTGTCCCAGAAGTCAGAAAACCAAAACATTCCTCCCAGTCGCTCTGCCATAAAACCTCTGAAGCAGAACGTCACCCCTGAGGGCAAAATTGAGGCTACAGATCCCCACCCACCTAGCCTTCCAAGGGCTCTACTGTCCGAGGGGTCATTCAGTCCAACTCACCAAGGGAGCAGGGCCGCCCATCAGGCTCATCAGGACAGGCACACACGAAGTCTGAGGCTCTGGCAAAGCAGAGGTGGGTGCAGCCACCATTGTTCACCCCACAGGCATTGGTCCCTGGAAGAAAAGCAGATGAATGTCTGATCTGAGACAGAATCTGGTCCCCAGTGTAATACTTCTCAAAAAAAAGAGGAAGTCTAGGGCTACCCCATTCCCAGGGACCAGGGGGCAGGGAGGTCTAACCACAAAGAGATGAAAAGGCCTAACAGCATCATGTGAACCAAATGGCTCTCCTTGTGCCCTAACTGTCTTGGTCACTAACAGTCTCTGTACCCAGAAGCTCACCAGTCTGCCGTTGAGGGGAGACCACGATGATATCCATGAGTCCTTCCACATTTGCCAACACTGTCTCCTTGCTGCGGCCTGAGTACTTGTCAACACGCTGGATTGACTTGGTCTGCCAGTCTGTCCAGTAGATCCATCTGTCCTGCTGCTCAGTAGAGGAACCCAAAAAAGAGTAAACACCCAGCAGTCAGACCCTGTACAGTGTCTGTGCCTCGGTGTGGGCTGTTCTCTGCTGAAATGCCCTCTTCTTTTTCTTATCCATCATATCAACTTCTCTGCACCCCCTGATAGGACCTTGTCCAGAAACTCTCCCCAGATCCAGAGAGTTCACCATTCTCTCCTGATGCTTTCTGTACCTTGTAGCCATTTTACAGGAGAGTTTTGACATTCTACAGTAACTTGTTTACATGTTTGTCTGTCTTGCCAGATTAGGTTCAAGAATGAGGGCCAGTGTTGTGGTATAGGAGGTAAAGCCACTGCCTGGGATGCCAACATCCCTTATGGGTGCTGGTTTGTGTCCCAACTGCTGTACTTCCCATCCAGCTCCCTGCTAATGGCCTGAGAAAAGCAGCGGAAGATGGCCCAAGTGTTTGGGGCCCTGCCACCCAAGTGGGAGACCCAGATGAAGCTCCAGGATCCAGCCTGGCCCAGGGCTGGCTGTTGTGGCCATCTGGGGAGTGAACAAGTAGATGGAAGATCTCGCTGTTGTTTCTTGCTTTTCCTGTAATTCTGACTTTCAAAACAAATAATCTTTTTAAAAAATAATAAACTCAAAGACAAGAATGTGTTTCATTCATCTCTGAATTTGTAGCATCTCACACTCAGTAGGTTGACTGAGTGGTTCCAAACCTAGCAAATCTGAGGTTCTTCCAGGTCCCTGACCTTTCGGGTCCTCTATTCTGGGGCTTGGCCCAAATCATCCACTTACTTCTTTGGACAGTTTCCTTCCAATACAATGATCATGAAATTCTCAACTGGGGTGGGGAGGGACAGTGAAAGGGTTTCCCTCCCATCCTAGGGTATGATATCAGCAGCTCTGGAGGAAACTTGCAGACTGACCACTGTTCAGTCCTAGCCTGCAGTTTCACAGTTGGAATATGAAAAAGAAGAAGCCTGTCATTGAGTAAAGCCAGATGATATCTTTTTTGGCTGGTTGGGTACAAGTGAATGATGCTTGTCAAAAAAGGACAAAGATTTTTAAATGATTAATCATCCCTGTTTTGGGGCCCCAGCTTAGTAGAAGTTAGTAGAAGTGCTTTTTCCTCCCCTCAAATTATTTTAACAATGTCAGAACTCCCCAAAATGACAGCTGGCTATAATGTAAATGGTTTCTAATAACATGCCTTTAGTGTTTAGCATGTGTCAGGTACTATACTGATGCTTGCTCAGGTTCAGTTTCTTCTTCCAAGTTACACAGTTTCTTTCGTAATATAGACAGGTACCTGGCTCACTGCAGTACTCAGAACTCTGGCTCTCAGCCACTGCACCTACTGGCATGAAATGAGCCCCTTGAGCTCTGATGCAGGAACCGTGCACAGCATTAAAATCAACTGGGGTGCTTAGAAAAATGAATATTCTGGGGGCTGGTGCAATGGCTTAGCGGGTAAAGCTGCCGCCTGCAGTGCCAGCATCCCATATGGGCGCTGGTTCAAGTCCCAGCTGCTTCACTTCTGATCCAGCTCTCTGCTGTGGCCTGGGAAAGCACGGAAGATGGCGTAAGTCCTTGGGCTCCTGCACCCATGTTGGAGACCCGGAAGAAGCTCCTGGCTCCTGGCTTCTGATTGGCGCAGCTCCAGCCACTGTGGCCATCTGGGGAGTGAACCAGCAGATGGAAGACCTCTCTGTCTCTCTGCCTCTTCTTCTCTCTCTGTGTAACTCTGACTTTCAAATAAATAAATAAATCTTAAAAAAGGGAGAGTATTAAAAACTTAAAAAAAATTAAAAAAAGAAAAATGCATGTTCTGGGCTTTGCCCTCATGAAGTACGTTCTCTATCACCAGGACCCAGGAACCCACACTTGAACAAGCTCCACTGCTGACTGTGTACACTGTTATTCCGTGTTGGAGCACAGAAGTGGTGGGTCAAGAATAGCAGGGAGCTTGGTGGCGAGGCTTTAGGGAACAGGAAAAAACCCTAGAACGAGCTTTTACAGCATACCTCTTCCCTGACAACAACTACAGCAGAGGTTGAGAGCCCCAAGGAAGCACCCACGTCAAGGAGGTTTAGTTACCTCTCTCCTGAGCCAGTACCTGTGTGAGGGCAAAGGGGTGGGACACATGGCTGACCAGGACCTGCCGCAGCTTCCCATTAAGGTCAGCGCTCTCAATCCGGTCCAGATGTGCATCTACCCAGTAGATCCTGTCAAGAAATGGAGAGAAGGGAAGCTGCTCAAAACACCGGCCAGGGAACCCAGCTCTTGCCCTTAAGGAGCAATGTGTCCCCTCCTGAGCTTAACCGGCAGGTGCTCTGAGCAGTCAAGATGCACCTGTGATGAGAGGGCATTCTAAGCCCCAAAGCTCAGTTATGATCCTAAGCAAGGAAGCCAGGGTTGTTGTGGGAGGGGCAGAAAAGGACCCACCACCCAGTCTCATCTTCAACTTGATCACTCTCTGACTCCCACCCAAGAATTTCAGCCCCGATTTTTCCAAGTGGCCTTAAGAAGTGACCTCAGTCTACACGGACCTCACTGAGGTTGACAAAAGAGCACATTCTGCCACCATGCCATGTGACTTTGATTCCTTTATTTTCTTCTGTGGGCAGAAAGGGGAACAGACTGCTTCCACACCCCTTTTGCCCTCTTCTCCAATCCTCTAATTTTTTTTAGTCTAAGACTAGGAGCTGCAAATTCCAGTGTCTGAAGGGATAAGCCAAGTAACAAACATAAGCATCAGCTCTGAGTGGATGGGAGGGAGTGGAGCATGGTCCAGCCAGGAGACGTGTTCTGCAAAATGTCCTCCCATTAAAAACAGGGACACATGTAAGCCAAGCAGACAAAACCCAGGGAAGGGGGCATGCGCATGTGGCCTGGCAGTTAAACTGACAGGATCCCTGTGTCCCCCACAGAAATGCCTGGGTCTGATATGCAGCTCCTGTTCTTGCTTCCTACTAATCTGAGGCTCCAGGAATTACATTCCTGACACTGACACGGGAGACCTGGATTGCATTCCTGGCTCCTGGCTTTGGTCTGGCCCAACCCTAGCCATTGCAGGCATTTGGGGGGGGAGTGAACCAGTGTCTGGGGAAGCTCTCTCTCTCTTAAATTTAAATAAAATAAAAGCCCATCTAGTGTGGAAGGCTGGATTCCACAGCCACTGCTCTGACACGCTGCCTTCTCTTTCTCACTGTTTTTGCTTCCCACCTATCAGGGAGCTTTCTATCTTTTCCTTTCCCCTACTTCAATCTCCAACAGCCTCCCTTCTGCCCACCCAGTGTCTAGGGGGCTGTCTGGGCCAAGATTCCTACCTGCGGGTATCATAGTCCAGGGTAAGGCCATTAGGCCAACCCAGGTCTGTGTTGATGAGGACCTTCCGCTCAGAGCCATCCAGGTGTGCCCGTTCAATCTTGGCAATGTGGCCCCAGTCTGTCCAGAAGAGGTACCTGGGACATAACAGGGCCACCATCACCAAGGCATGGAGAAATGGCACTCAGAGGTTGAGAGAAGACAGGGGCACAGCATATGACAATACCATTATCATGCAAGCACCCCTGCCAAGGGCTTTTCTTCCACTGACCCTTCTTGCCTGTATCTTTTTTCTGCTGGCCATCAACTTACCCCTTCCGGGGGAAGACGGCAATGGCCCGGGGCTCATCCAGGCTGTTGTTGATCAGCACTTTGCGGCAGGAACCATCCAGCCTTGAGGCCTCAATGGTATTTCGACCGGTGTCTGTCCAATACAAGTTCCTGGCCACCCAGTCCACTGCCAGCCCATCAGTGGTCTTCAGCCCACGCCCAATCACTGTCTCCATGTTGCTGCCATTCAGGTCTGCTCGCCTTGGGGAGAACCCAGGGTTGGATGAGTGACCAGGTTGTAATCAGGAATACACTGAAACTCTTGTCATCCATGTTCCCCTTCTGGACCTTACGCTCCAGAGAGAAAGAAACCAAGTATCTAATAGTAGCTTCTCCAGCACCCAGCACAATAAGTGCTCAGTTAAACTTCTGTAGAATGAACGAATGAATGAATGAATGAACGAACTGTTAGGAGTGTTTCCAGCTAACTGGAAATAGCAAGGGGTTTGAGCCCATGTCTTGCCAGAAGACAGGTTAATCATTTCTCATATATTCAAAGGAGACAAGGAGTGGTGATTATAAGAAAGGCAGATTTTCAAAACCTAGATGTGCATTTTTACAGCAGACTTAGAACAGAGAACTCAGCCTTAGGTTGGGGAGCATGTTATCGTCACCTGGGGGGCTTCTCCAGATGGCACATGCCCACCTGCTCCCAGCCTGTGACTCTAACACACCCCTCAGGGAGAGCCAGGAGGAATGTCCCCTATTCTTCCACCTGAGGATCTCTGCCATGGGAAACCATACTCACCTGTGGCAGGATATCAAAACAGCTTTGTAAACCACCATAAGCCTTGGCATTTGCCTAGGGCTCCTGTACTAGCTATAGCCTACTAACCTGTGAGTCCTAGGGGATTCTTGGAGCTCCCTCATGGCCCCATGGCAGGTGTGCAAGGCTCTAGGTCCTGGCCTGACTCTGTTTTACATACTAGCCTGGCATATAATTTTTAAACAAACAAAACAAAAACCTGGAACTCAGCTCTAAGTGGTAATAGCACAAAATGAACAAGTCAGAATTAGAATCCACTATCCAAATGACCAAATCAGTCTGTTTGAGGAACACAGAACGGACCCCTGCCCAGGAAGGAGGAGAAGTGCGTCTGTGTCCTCTGGAGGACTGAGCCCTACTCATACCTGATGACATCCAGGAACACATCTGTGTAATAGACCTTTCCATCCACACTGTCATAGTCCAGGGAGATGACATTGTTGAGCTCAGGGACAGGGACATGCACGTCTGTGTGGTCGCTGGTGTCCAGTGAGATACGCCGGATGGAGCCACGGCTGGAGAAGAGCAGGTAAGTCTCAGGAGAGGGGTCACAGGACTTCCCATCTCCCTTCAGCTGGATGCCAGTGGGGCAGGCGCAGGAGAAGCCCGAAGGCCGAGGCAAGCAGAGGTGGGAGCAGCCGCCGTTTCTCGAGCCGCACTTGTTAAAACCTGGTGATGGAAGACAGAAGCACAAGCTTTCGCACCCAGCGTGGAATTCTGTCGGAACGTCACAAAGGTCCTACTTTCTCATGCTGGCTCCTTGCTGTTCTAAGTGACAGAATTCAGTGTTGGGCAGCAGTGAGGCAGAGGGAGTGCCTCCAGGAGTCCTTTGAAGGTGATGGCATCGGGCAGTGTTATCCAAGCCACACTGGGGGAGTGCAGCCCGATCCTGGAAGGGGGCCTAGGTGGGTGGCTGTCTCTCTGACTGCAAAGGAGTTCTGTGCACTAGATATCTCTATGTGCAGACAGCCCCAGGAAGCCAGAGGCTCTGACTCATGGCCCCAGAGGTCTTCTCACCCAGTGGCTGTGCCCGGTCCACAGCCTGGATGTCCATGAGGCCTGGCAGGTTGGACCTCACCAGGATGACATTGCTGCCAGTGCCCTTGTCAGCACGATGGATGCTACGGGTCTGCCAGTCAGTCCAGTAGATGTAGGAGTCAAGCAGGGTCAGGCCATACGGGTGCTGCACTGGTGACACCAGTGTGTGCCGATTGGCACCATTTAGGTCAGCAGCCTCAATTCGCTACAGAGAAGGAGAGGAGGAGGCGGTAGCTGACTGAGAGCCCTCAATGGAGCTCCTGGTCAGCCTCTCCCATTTTCCCAGGTTTCTAGGAGGTGGCAGGCACAGAGCTCTCACCTCAGTGTGAGCGTCTGCCCACAGCAGTTGGGAACTGGTCTTGTCCACTGTCAGTCCATTGGGCCATCCTAGGTTGTTGTTGATGAGCACGGTGCGGTCTGAGCCATCCATTCCAGACCGCTCTAACTTGGCATTCTCCCCCCAGTCTGTCCAGTACATGAACCTGAGCGAGGAAGAATATTAACTGATTATACCAGCAGCCACCATATACCAGGAGCACTTACACTATGCCACACACTTTGCAAAGTACTTCACGTGCATTCTATCACTTAATCCTCACAGGGACCACAAAGTATGCATTTTCTCTGTCACCTCCCTTTTACAGGTAAGGACACTGAAAGGTGGAATACAAGATCCAAAGTGATGCAGTCAATACAAAGAATTTGAATTCTGCTTTTCTGACTCCAAGGCTTATGCTTTTATTTATTTATTTATTTTTGACTATTTTCTTTCTTTTTTTTTTTTTTTTACTTTTTTTCTCCCCCTCCAAAGAAACCTTTTATTTAAGGAATACAGACTACATGCATTTCATAAGTATAACTTTAGGAATCTAGTGACAAAGGCTTATGCTTTTAATCTCCACACCATACACTAGGGAATGGAACAGCTCCAGGGAGGTGGGTTATAGTGACCTTCACGGTTCAGTGTTCCTGTGATGCATGCTCGCTCTCCATTCACCCCATCCACAGCCCCAGCCTGCTCCCCAGAGTGACAGAGCCACCTCTCACCCCATCTCGTGGTATAGTACAATGGCCCGGGGACTGTCAAGGTTCTGCCACACCAACACTTTCCGCATGGACCCATCCAGGTTGCCCACTTCAATCCGGTTTGTTCCCGTGTCTGTCCAATACACCTTCCGGCCAATGGCATCCACCGCGAGCCCATCTGTAGTCTGTAGCCCTGCAGGAGGTCAAAAGAGCACGTTGGCTCCTGATTTAACACAGATGGGCTATTTCCCTAGCTCTGCTCCCAGACAGGTGATCAGTGAGCTGGGAGGAAGGCCCACCTGTGGTGATGATGTCCTCGTGCTGTGAGCCATCCAGGCTGGCACGGCTGATCCTGTGCAGCGTGCTGTCAGACCAGTACACTTTTCCTGGAGAGGGAAGGCTTCACTCAGCTGGGCCCTCACTCCCACAGTGGACACACACAGCTGATTCATGCCCAGAGACATGAGCCTTACCCTGAGAGAGCCCATAATGCTTAGCAGAGAAAAGCAAGAAAGATGTAGAAATAACATAGCAGGGCAGCTCTTGAAAGGAATTGAGAGAGAAGGGCCCCAAGCCATACCCTTGTACTCAATGAAAGTGCTGTAGAGATAAAAACAGGGGCCAGGCCAGAGGAATGGGAGTCCCCAGACTCTTAGCAGGAGGCAAAAGGGATGGGAAGAGAAGGCCACAGCAGGTGACCTCAGGCAGACAGAGAGCCAGGTGGGAGGGGAGGACCACACAGACCTTCCTGGGGGTCCACTCCAATGGCAATGGTGTTCTTCATGGTCATGTTGATGGGTACCACCACATCAGCAAAATAAGGGATGTCCAGGGAGACCATGCGTATGTCTATCCTCCTGGCGAAGATGAGGAAACTGTTCATGCCTGCCCAGGTAGGGAGAAAAGGAGGGAGGACAATCACACTAGCACAGCCACCAGGAGGATTTGGAGTCAGGCAAACCGAGGCTCCTGTCCTGATCCTGCTAGTTTCCAGCAGCGTGAGCCTAGCCAAGTTATTCAAACTATTCAAGCCTCAGTTTCCTCACTTATAAAGTGGGGGTGGCCATAGGGATTAAAAGAAGTCATGTAGCTGGCGCTGCAGCTCACTAGGCTAATCCTCTGCCTGCAGCACTGGCACCCCGGGTTCTAGTCCCAGTTGGAGCACCGGATTCTGTCCCGGTTGCTCCTCTTCCAGTCCAGCTCTCTGTTGTGGCCCAGGAGTGCAGTGGAGGATGGCCCAAGTGTTTGGGCCCTGCACCCACATGGGAGACCAGGAGGAAGCACCTGGCTCCTGACTTCGGATTGGTGCAGCGTGCCGGCCGCAGTGCGCTGGCCATAGCGGCCATTTGGGGGGGTGAACCAATGGAAAAGGAAGAACTTTCTCTCTGTCTCTCTCTCTCTGTCTAACTCTGCCTGTGGGGGGGTGGGGGAGTCATGTACATAAAACACTTAGCCTTAGGTCACATTCATAAATTATACCTAATTAATTAATTATTAATTAATATTACAGAAGTGGCTCTCTCTTTAAAAAGAACTTATTTATTTATTTGAAAGGCAAAGCAATAGAGAAGGAAAGAGAGACAGAGAGAAAGACTAATCTTCCATCTGTTGGTTCATTCCCCAAAGGCTGTAATAGCCAGATCAGGGCCAGGCTGAAGCCAGGAGCCAGGAACTCCATCCTGGATTTCCACATGGTGGTAGGGGCCTAAGTACTTACAACATCTTCTGCTGCCTCTCAGGCACATTAGTAGGAAACTGGATTAGAAGTAGAGGCAGGGGGCTGGCACTGTGGCATAAGCGGGTAAAGCCGCTGCCTGCTGTGCCGGCATCTCATTTGGGTGCCGGTTCAAGTCTTGGCTGCTCTACTTCCAATCCAGCTCTCTGCTATGGCCTGGGAAAGCAGTAGAAGATGGCCCAAGTCTCTGGGCCCCTGCACCCATGTGGGAGACCCGGAAGAAGCTACTGCTTCCTGGCTTCAGATCAGCGCAGCTCGAGCCATCTGTGAAGTGAACCAGTGGAAGGAAGACCTCTCTCTCTCTCTCTCTCTCTCTCTCTCTCTCTCTCTGCCTCTCCTCTTTCTGTGTAACTTTGACTTTCAGGTAAATAAATAAATCTTAAAAAAAAAAAAAAAAAGAAGAAGAAGAGGCAGGAGTTGATTCCAGTATAGGGGGTGAGAGTCCCAAGCTTACCTCACTGTACCACAAAGCCCCATCCCAAGGGGAAACTTGATTTCCAACATCTGGGTAGCCAGGTCCTCCCTCTGGGACCCTCCAAGGTCATCACATAGGTTGTGCACTCACAAAAGTGGAACTTTTAAGGGGAGCAGGTACCATTACATTGTACATACATAGTTTTATACTTAGTAGACCAATTTTGAGCAGATGATAGAAAGTGTTTTGTTCTAACCAAATCAGTATATGATGATAATTTTCTAGTAATTGAAAGTAAAGTATCCTGAGAAAGGAGCATCTTTTTCTCATATGCATGAAGGCACCACAAAAGTCAGGTCCTGTCCAGCTCCCCTGGATCTCTTCCCCTTTCCTAAACACCTAGAAGCAGCAGGGCTCCTGGATTCTCAGACCATACTGGCACCCACCTGCAGAGAAGGAAGACAGCTCTGCCATCTACAGAGGCTTTACCCAGATCCGTGATGCTTCAACTAACCTGGTGAACAGGTCTTGCCATCAGGAAGCAGGTTGATGCCTGTGGGACAAGTACAGCTAAAGCCATTTGGATTTGGGGACCGAAGACACAGGTGGCTGCAGCCACCGTTCTCCACAGCGCACGGTGTAGACACTAGGAAGGAAGAGCTGGGGGTCAGTGGGAAGGGCCACCACATAGGAAGGCCAAGGAGGATCTGGTGCAGGCCGTGGGCTGCTCACCTGGAGGCCGCCGGCGATGGAAAACGTGGATGTCCATCAGGTTCTCCAAGTTCTCCTGCAGGGTCTCCCTGTCTAGTCCTGTCAGCCGGTCAGCACTTTGTATACTCTTGGTCTGCCAGTCTGTCCAATAGATGCGCTCTCCATAGAGGGTCAGTCCAAATGGATGGGGGAGCTGGCTTCCGATCAGCACCTGTCAGGCCCCAGCAGGGTCCAACAGTACAGAGCAGTGGTCATGGTTTGGCGTGGAGTCAGCATGCGGCTCTGCCAGCACCACCTACTGTGTGACCTTGAGCAAGAACTAGTTACAATATCTAAGCTTTAGTCTACCAGTCTGTGAGTGTTTGGCTCCAAGTGTCAAGCAATGATTGTAAAAGATCATGTGTTACTTACAGAAGCTCAAAATATGTCTGCACAAATTACTTTTTTATTATAAAAGGAAAAATAGCAACTTTCCAGTAGACATCACCATTACCGTGCAATCAAAGTATATGTCACAAAGGGACAATCCAAAATTTTGTCTACTGATGAGATGCACTGAGAATCCAAACCATGACTTCATTTAATGTGGTACTTCTGCCCCAAATGCATAATTGGAATCAAGTCACAAGGAAACACCAGACAAAACCAAATGGAAGCATATTCTATAAAATACCTGGCCTTTAGTCTTTAAAAATACAAAAATCAAGAGAGATATTGAAAGGCTGACATAGTATTTAAAGAGATGAATGTGAAGACAAGATTACTAAACACAATAGGTGATCCTGGATTGTATCCTAGACTACAAGAAAATAAAAAGAAAGAAAAAAAGCTTTTGAGGACATTGTCAGGGCAATTGGTAGTGAAATGGAATACAGACTGTTGATTGGACAGTGATATATCAATGCTAAGTTCACTGATTTTGATAATTCTATAGAGGTTATTTAAGATGGTATCTTTATTCTTAGAAAATATGTGCTGGAATATTTTGGAGTCAAGGGCAGAATGTCTCCAATTTACTCTCAGATGGTTCAGAAAAATACCAGTGTGTGTGTGTGTGTGTGTGTGAGTGTGTGTATGTGTGCATATGGAGAATGAGAAAAATGGTAAAGCAGATGGGGCAAAATGTTGGTTATTTTGATCTTTTTACTATTCTTGCAACCTTTTGCAGGTTTGAAATTACACCAAAATAAACAATAACAAGAATTAGAGAGTGAGAGCTTGCTGATGGCCCCAGGTGTAACTGGTCATTAGTATCAGTTGCGATGGTTAATAGGCAAAGTCTGTGCATTTATACCCCCGTTGCACTATGCACACAAATGCCTAGTTTGCTCCAGAGGGTGGCCACAGACTCAGAGAAACAGCCTATGCTCCTTGCCTGCCCTGTAACCCCTGGGTCCCTCCAGCTAGGGTTGGCAGCCAGGCAGGGGTGCTGTCCTGGAGACTTCAGGACTGTGGGAAGATGCCTTAGTGGCACACTTACCTTCCTCTTGCTGCCATCTAGTCCAGCAAATTCAATGGTCTTCATGCCGGCATCAGCCCAGTACAGCCGCTGAGACCCATAGTCAATGGCTAATCCATTAGGCCAAGTCAGATTAGAAGAGATGATGACCTGGCGGCCCGAGGCATCCATGCCAGCTCGTTCAATCTTGGGGCTTGCACCCCAGTCAGTCCAGTACATGTACCTGGGTGAAGACAAGGGAGGTTTTGCAATCTTCCAGTTAACACCCCGTGGAGATTCAGGGTCTCTGCCTGCAGTAGCTGCCCCAGCCTCTGGCCTCAGTGCTAAGTCCAGCCTTGGGCTCACAGCTGTACCTGAAGGCTTCATCTCTTCTGTCAGTATCAGAAGTTACCCCCAGGGTCTTGAGAAAGACAGAGGCCATGGCTCAAGGAGTAGACAACAAATAAGAACTAACTTGAAAGAAGGGAAGTGAGAAAAAGGAATAAGAAAACATTTACAAGTGTTCCTGATCCACAGAGGAGACAAGGTTGTCACTACCCTTATGGATTCTACAGCGGCTCTTGCTTCCTTGGAGTGCGAGTGCGTGTAAGATCTGGCCACTCTCCATAATCTCCAGACTCCCTCTGGGACTGGGTCCTGGGGGTGGGTGGAGCCTGGTCCACAGGGGCAGCACTCACCCGCCCATGGGTTCCACCACAATGTCCCTAGGACGATCAAGGTTCTCCCAGATGAGTACTGTCCTCATGCTGCCATCTGTGTTGGCCACTTCAATCCGGTCTGTACCTAGCAAGAAATAAGGGACAAAGACATTAACTCCTGTCTTCTCTATTCATCCTTACACCTTCCACGACCAGCACAGAGTCTGGTATGCAGTAGGTACTCAATAAATATTTTGTGGGACAGGCATTGTGGTATAGCAGGTTAGGCTACTGCTTCAGATACCAGTATCAGTGCCAGTTCACATCCTGGCTACTCCACTTCCAATCCAGCTTTCTGCTAATGTGCCTAAGAAAAAAGCAGAAGATGGCCCTAGTGCTTGGGTCCCTGCCGCCCATGTGGGAGACCTGGACGCAGTTCCAGGCTCCTGGCTTCAGTCTAGTCCAGCCCTGGCTACTGTGGGCATTTGGGGAATGAACCAACAGATGGGAGATATCTCTGCCTGTCATCTGTCTTTTAAATAAATAAGTAAATCCTCAAAAAAATATTTCATGATAGATGTGCAATGGATATTTAGTGAATTAAATGCAAGAAGAAAATTCAAGGAAGTGGTCAGTTCTATTTTGGGGGAGAAAATGCTTTCTCCAGTCTAGTTAACCAACTCTATCCCTTAATTTAAGGCACTGCTTCTCAAACGTCAGTTGCATAGGAATCAGAACTTGTTAAAAAACAGATTCCTGAACCTAAGGTCTTCAAAGATTCTTTGAGTCTGGGGTAGGGCCCAAAAATTTGCATTTCTAACAACTGCTGCTGTTGGTGGTCCAGGGACCACATTTTGAGAATTGGTTTAAAGCGTTCCCACTACCTCCCATATCCACCTGGCTAAAAAAAAAAAAAAAAAAAAAAAAATTATGTTTCCCCCAGTCAATGATGAAAGGAAATCATGGGGCATAGGTTCCTTATCTAAACTACACTAAAACATTCCCAAACATCAGCTACGTATCAGAAGCAGCTGCCATGATTTGAGCACTCAGACCACAATGTGAGTTTCTCATGCTGACGCATGGGATATATGGTGGAGGAACACTGAGCCCCTTCTACTTGAGGCCAGGGTTTTGAGTAAGGAGGATCCCAAAGAGCCAAGCCCTACCTCCCGCTGCACATACCTGCGTCTGTCCAGTACAGTTTGTTGGTGACCCAATCAATGGCCAGGCCAGCAGGGCTCTCCAAACTGGTATCCACTACCACCTGGGCAGGATATAAAGTTGTATTACCAACTACACTTCCACCCTAGCTTTGGAGCCCAGACTCCACCAGTTCTCAAGATTGGCAAAAGTATGCGAAGCCCTTACCCTGGAGAGGGTGGATTCCAGCCCTCCCTACCTACCTCCTGTCCTGTTCCATCCCACTTGGCCCTGCTGATGGTGTCAGTGCTGACATCTGTCCAGTACACGTGGTCATCCCGGGAGTCCCAGTCAAGGGCCACAGCACTGCGCACGTCAGCCAGTGGGATGACATCGTCGGACAGGTCCTCTGTGTCAAAGCTGATCCGACGGATGTCCATCCTTCGGGCAAAAAGCAGGAACTTGTCAAGACCTGATCAAAGGCCGAAAGGGGTCTTCTTTTAATGCTCTAAATCCAGTAACAGTGACAGACACAGACGCTCACCTGCGTGACATCTGGTTCAATCACGCTTCCTGGGATCTCGTGCCCTTTGCCCCTGCTCTTCACACCTCAGGCCCCCTGTGAGCACTGAGCAGGCCATCTTGGCCAAATCAGACTTGAGGTTCACATGGAAATGGATCCTACCCCGGCCTACAGTGGAACCTGTTTAAGTGTCTGTCGGCTTTATCTCAACTTTTCTGTTTCTTCCACTGGCCTGAGAGATCCCTACCAGGACCACCCCCTGCTTCTCTGACTTCTATGCCTGCTTCCAAGCTCCTGCTGCTCCATCCCATGAATTCTTCCTCTCACTCTTCTCTTTGTAGCTTTAGCCAATGGTGACAATTCACTGATGCTTTTTCTTACCCTTTGTAGTACATGTTATTCTTTTTTTTTTTTTTTTTTTTTTGACAGGCAGAGTGGACAGTGAAAGAGAGAGAGAGAGACAGAGAGAAAGGTCTTCCTTTTACTGTTGGTTCACCCTCCAATGGCCGCTGCAGCTGGCACGCTGTGGCCAGCACACCGCACTGATCCGAAGCCAGGAGCCAGGTGCTTCTCCTGGTCTCCCATGTGGGTGCAGGGCCCAAGCACTTGGACCATCCTCCACTGCCCTCCCGGGCCACAGCAGAGAGCTGGACTGAAAGAGGGGCAACCAGGACAGAATCCGGCGCCCCGACCGGGACTAGAACCCGGGGTGCTGGTGCCGCAGGCGGAGGATTAGCCTATTGAGCCGCGGCGCCGGCCACATGTTATTCTTAATCCCATTTTCTAGTTGAGGACCACTGGGGCTAACAGAGGTCAGGTAACCCACCCAGGATCCCACGGCTGCATAGCGACCGGAGCTGGGCTTCTGGTCTGACTCAGAGAGGGAGCATGTGGCATCTTTGCAGCCAGCTCTCCTCCCCTCCCCCCCGCTGCCCTGTGTTGGCCTGTCTGAACACTCTCCCAGTACACTCATCCCCTGGTCTGCACAGAATTGGTTCCAGAACCCCTTTTGGATACCAAAATCTGCAGACATCCAAGCTCCTTGTGTAATATGACACGGTATTTGCATTTAGCCTGTATTTATCCTCCTGTATACTTTAAATCATCTCTGGATGATATACAATAACTATTACAGTATAAATACTCAGCCGCTTAAGCTGCTCCTTGTGACGCCAGCATCCTATTTTGGAGTGCCAGTTTGAGTCCTGACTGCTCTGCTTCCAGTTCAGCTTCTTGCTAATGCGCCTGGGAAGGCAGAGGAGGAAGATGGCCCCAAGTACTTGGGTCCCTGCCACCCATGTGGGAGACCTGGATAGAGTTCCTGCTGCTGGCTTTAGCCTGGCCCAGTCTTGGCTGTTGTGGTCATTCGGGGAGTGAACCATGAGATGGAAGATCTATCCCCTCACCCCCTACCCCGTGTCTCCCTCACTCTGTGTCACTCTGCTTTTCAAATAAATAAATAAATAAATATTTTTTAAAAAGTTATTATCCCAGATTGTTCAGAAATAATGACAAGAAAAATAAAGTCTGTTACATGTTCTGTACAGATGCGACTATCATAGGCCTAACTATGTAGTCCATGACCTGCAGGTGGTTGAATCACTGATGGGGAGCCCTCAGATACAAAGGGTCAATTGTATACTTTTCTACTCATGGAGGCACTTCCTGCCTAACATTCCCAGTTGTCCTCTAAGCTCTGAGAACCCTAAGACAATAGAGGAGCTGGCACAAAAGAATACAAGGGGAAAACGCAGAGCACGAAACTAGGTTATCAAGCAACGTGTGCACGAATGAAACCTCTGAATGTTTTCCCAGATGGCCCTCTCTGGAAAGGACCCAGATTCCAGGAGAGTTTGATTTTAGCCAGCTTGAGAGGGTCAGTGCGGTACACAATGGCAAATAAGAACAGCTACTACAGGGGCCAGCGCTGTGGCATAGTGGGTAAAGCTGCTGCCTGCAGTGCTAGCATCCCATATAGGCGCTGGTTCGAGTTCTGGGTGCTCCATTTCTGATCCAGCTCCCTGCTAATGGCCTGGGAAAGCAGCAGAGGATGGCCCAAGTCTTTGGACCCCTGCACCCACATGGGAGACCTGGAAGAAGCTCCTGGCTCCTGGCTTCAAATCAGCCCAGCTCCAGCCATTGCGGCCATTTGGGCGAGTGAACCTGCAGACAGAAGATCCCTCTCTCTCTCTCTGTTACTCTGCCTTTCAAATAAATAAATTAATCTAAAAAAAAAAAAAAGAATAGCTACTAGAAGCTGGCATTATGATATATCATTTAAAGCAGCTGCCTGTAAAGGTGGCATCTCATACAGGCAGCAGTTCAAGTCCCCAGATGCTCCACTTCTGATCCAGCTCCCTGTTAATGTCCTGGGAAAAGCAGTGGAAGATGGCCCAAATATTTGGGCCCCTATCACCCATGTGGGAGACCCAGATGAAGCTTCTGGCTCCTGGCTTTAGCCTGGCTAAGCCCTGACCATTGAGGATACTTAGGGGGTGAACTAGCAGATGAAAGACCTCTCTCTCTCTCTGTAACTCTTTCAAATAAATAAATAAACATTTTTTAAAAATAAAGAAAAAAATGCCAAAAGGAAAAAAGAACAGCTGCAAATATGTGAGGAGTAATCCCAGGCCCCTCACTAGCCATGCAGGTGCTTGGATCATTCCTCTTTGGACTATTCTATAAAAAGTCATCTCTGGGGGCCAGCATTGTAGCATAAAAGGTTAAGCTGCCACCTTCAATGCCGGCACACCTTATGAGTACCGGTTCAAGTCCCAGATGCTCCATTTCTGATCTAGTTCTCTGCTAATGCCCTAGGAAATAGCAGAAAATGGTCCAAGTGCTTGGGCCCCTGTACCTAAGTGGGAGACCCAGAAGAAGTTCCTGGCCCCTGGCTTCAGTTTGGCCCAGTTCTGGCCATTGTAGCCATTTGGGGAGTGAACCAGTAGATGGATGATCTCTCTCTAGCTCTCCTTCTCTCTGTAACCCTGCCTTTCAAATAAATAAAATGAATCCTTAAAAAGTAAATAAAAAAAATAAAAGGGGCCCGGCACCGTTGCTCACTTGGCTAATCCTCTGCCTGCAGCGCCAGCATCCCATATGGGCACCGGGTTCTAGTCCCGGTCATTCCTCTTCCAGTCCAGTTTTCTGCTGTGGCCTGGGAAGGCAGTGGAGGATGGCCCAGGTGCTTGGACCCCTGCACCCGCATGGGAGACCAGGAGGAAGCACCTGGCTCCTGGCTTCAGATAGGCACAGCACCAGCCGTGGTGGCCATTTGGGGAGTAAACCAATGGAAGGAAGATCTTTCTCTCTCTCACTGTTTGTAATTCTACCTGTCAAATAAATAAATAAATCTAAAAAAATTTTTAAAAATAAAATTAAAAAAAGGCCCCAATGCTCTGAGTTATCCAGGAACACCCTGCAAGGCAATAACCCTGCAGAGCTCACGGGAAGCCAGAGTGGCAGTTCCAGGAGAGACCAGGGCATCCCCTCATCTTTCACTTGTTGGGCACATACTGATCCAGGGCCCGTGCTCACGGAACAGTATCAGAGATCCTAATTCTGCTTCCCTGGTGGAAGGGCTGAAAGCAAGCTGAGGGTAAAGGTAAGGAGGTAGGAATTCATTCCTCTGATTTCGACAAGAGCCTGGGCCCCTCTTGCTGCCTGTATGTAGGTAAGCCAGGCTATCCGGTGGAACGATACCAAGCCTGGTTGTGGGTGTTCAACCTCAGCTGGGTGGTGTTAAGGAGCCTCCAGCAGCAACGCTGGGAATCGAGTCCTCAGCTTGCATACGGGCCCCTCAGCCTCTCAAGCTCTTCCCATCCCTCCAGCTCCGACCCCTGTTCCTTCCACCCATCCTCACGAGGCACCTCCATGAGGCTGACGTCCCAGGCCCACTTACTCTGGGCACAGGCGTGGCTGCTGATCTTGCGGAAGCCAGTGGGGCAGGCACAGGTGTAGTTCTGGCCACTGGGCAGACACAGGTGAGTGCAGCCTCCGTTGTTTTCCCCACAGCGGTTTTTCCCTGCTCAAAGAGCCCAGAGCAAGAAGGTCAGGTAAGACCCTAGGTTGACAGAGGCAGCCCCAGGGCTAACAATAGGGGTTTAGCTGAGCTCCCCAAAGGGAGAACCCATATCTTATTATCTTTGCATCTACCCCGGCTGCTGGCGCAGTGAGTACCTGACACATAGGAGACGCCCTGTAAATGTTTGCATGAAGTAAACCAATGAGACTTTTGGGATTCTTGATGCTGCACCACCCTAAATGTCCAGCAGGGGGAGGAATTAGCCTAAGTGATTGCCAGCCCTGCTCTTCCCGGCCAAGAAGAAATGGCAACTGTCAGGCCCCAGGAAGGCTCCCAGATCCAGGAAGCTATTCCGGCTCACCTGACGGCAGTTTTTTACCTGCAGGCTGGCGCTGGGGGTGCAAGGTGTGAATGTCCATGGGGAAGTGGAGTTTGTTTCGAATGATTTCCTGGTTCTTCCCAGTAAATTTGTTGGCACTGTTGATGCTCTTGGTGTGCCAGTCTGTCCAGTACAGGCTGTCTTCAAACACCGTGATGGCAAAGGGATGCGGGAGGCCTGGGGAAAGACCAAGAAGGTATCAGCCCAGACGTGGCCTGCCACGGCCCCTGGGCCTAGGCTGGGCAACGACTCAGATCTCACGGGGGCAAGGGTTGGGGGAGGAGGGTAAGAGAGGAAGGTCAGCAGAGCAGGGCCTTCACCTTGGCTGATGACAGCCTTGCGGTGACTCCCATCCAGATTGGCCCTCTCGATGACGTGGTGCTTGGCATCCACCCAGTACATCCGGCGCCCGGCATAGTCGATGGTGAGGCCATTGGGCCAGAAGAGATGGGTATCGGCGATGATGCGGCGTCCAGAGCCGTCCATGCTGGAAGCCTCAATGCGGGGCGTGTTGCCCCAGTCTGTCCAGTAAATGGTACTAGGACAAGAGAAGTGGAAATTGAAGGATGGACAGGAGACGATGGGTAGGTAACTGGGACTGTAATCAGGTAAGGGGCTTTTATCTGTTCAAGCCAGGGGACTCTAACTGTTTGGTCCACAGAGTGCTTTTGAATGCTTCAATTTTAAATGTCTTTTACACAGGGCATTTATTCATATAACAAAAAATTTTTTTCTATGGGAAATAACACTTTTTTATATGGGAAGAACACTTTCTTATGCACTAGCAAAAAGTAAACAGAACTCTCAACCCCCCTGGAATGGACAATAGTAGCATAGTACTCGGACAGGTACTATCTTCCTCACAATGTCTTCCAGTGCCTTTTGTATTTTTTACACACACATTTTTAAAATAGTTGGCACACAACCACAGGATCTTAGAAGACACCCCCTAAACTGACTCCACAGAATTTAAAAAAAAACCACAGCCTAAGAACTTCCATCTCAGGAGATTTTTTATTTAGTCCAGTCTTTTCTATTAATTTTTAAATCAAAAATTAATAAGATACAGAAATTAACACTAATCCTTATTAAACGTACGAGCTAATAATAAAAATACTAAACAGCTACAACTTATCTACTGCCACTTAAAAAAAACCTCATCTCATTAATCTTCACACAACTATGAGGTAGACTTTTTTTTTTCAATCACCAGTTTAGAAACGAGCAAATGAGGACAGAGATTAACCAGCCCAAGAAGGCACAGCCAGTTACTGCAGGGCCAGGCCCCAGATCACGTGGGTCAGGCTACAGCGTTGGTGTTGTTCACCCCACACTATGAGGACGTCCCCATGAAGTCTGGCCTTGGTGGCCTGGGAATCGTCCCTGGAGGTTGCAAGGGAGATTCGGGAGCTTGAGATACAACTCACTCACCCCTCCATGGGGTGTAAGGCAATGGCCCGAGGCTTCTCGAGGTTCTGCCACAGCAGCACCTTCCTGTGGGCCCCATCCAGGTTGGCCACCTCGATCCGTGACGTCCCCGAGTCGGTCCAGTAGAGTTTGTCGTGAACCCAATCCACAGCCAGGCCTCCTGCGGGGAAGAGGCAGCAGCCAAGCAGGAGGGATTAGCCTGAGTTCCTCTGTGCCATGCTAAAGCAGAAGCCCTTACACGAAGCAGTCTGTTGGGCCAGGCACTATTGGAACCATTTTGTATACATTCGCTCATTTCATTGTCATAACTCTGTGACAGCCACATGCCATGATCCCCACAAAGAAGAGGAAACTGGGGTACGGAAAAGGCAAGCAACTGTCCAAGGGCTGTTTCCTCCTCACTGCCCCACAAGTCCCACTTCCTGATTCCTGGTTCCGTAAGCCACACCCAGGGTCCCCACCACCACCACACTGACTCAAGGGGTTGCCAACTGCCACACAGGGTTTTCCAGAGGCAGCTCAGAAGTTCCACAAGGATTTGAGCCAAATGTGTGCCAGACCAAATTCTAGCCCATTTCACCAGCTTACAGAACAGCCTGAGATGGTCAAGTGAGCTACAGCGATCTTCTACATCTAGATGCACTTATCTGAATCAATCCAAATACTCTTAATAGCAAGTAATCATCAACACAAAACTCAGAAATAAACTGGCTGCTAAGGCTCACGGAGCACTAGAACTGCGATCCATCAACCTCTGATTCCATTATGACATTCGCCACAATGATCTCATTATTCTCACTGATTGCGCTCAATAACAAGCAAATGTTGTATCTGAACATATAAAGTTAATATGAGGGTACTTCAGAAGGCTTGTGGAAGATGGAATAAAAAGATTAAGTTTATTTTGGTGCACAATAATGTTTATACAGATATGGGGAGGGTCTTCAAAAATTTCATGGATAGTGCATGGTATAAAAACCAAATACTAAAAAAAAAAAGCAAAAACAAAAACAAAAACCATATACTAGTTAAGATGCCTTCTGATCCTGCATCAGTGTTTCTGGGTTTCATTCCTAATTCCAGCTTCTTGCCAAGGCAGACCCTGGGAGGCCACCCATGAGTCCTGGATTGAGTTCCTGGCTCTTGGCTTTGGCACAGCCCACCCTCCTATGTCACTGCAGGGGTTTGGGGAATGAACCAGCAGATGGGAGCTCTGTCTGTCTCTCCTTCTCAGAAAAAAAATTAAAAAAAATTGATGAAATTTGAAAACTGTGCATGGATTTCTTTTTTTAAATAAAATGTCTTTTTTTAAAAAATTATTTATTTGAAAGAATGAGAGAGAGAGAAAGATTGAGACTGATCTTCTATCCTCTGATTCACTCCCTAGATGGCCACAACATCCAGGAGTGGACCAGGCTGAAGCCAGGAGCCTGAAAGTCCATTTGGGTCTCCCACATGGGTGGCTGGGGCCCAAGAAGCTGGGCCACCTTCTGCTGCTTTCCCAGGCCCATTAGCAGGGAGCTGGATTAGAAGCAGAGCGGCCAGAGTTTGAACTGGCACTCACTCCAACATGGGATGCCACCACTACACATAGTAGCTTAACCTGCTGTGCAACACCGGCCCCTGTGCATGGATTTCAATATCTTGCTACACCAAACTTATCTTTTAATTCCATTTTCCCATTAATTCTTTTGTTTTTCCAGTTTATTTGAGAGACCGGGGTTGGGGGTGGGTGGGTAAAGAACACCCATCTGCTAATTCGCTCCCCTAATTCCCAGAGCCAGGGACTCAACCCTGATCTTCCACATGCATGGCAGGAACCCAGTTACTTGAGCTGCGGCTGCTGCCTCCTGGGTCTGCATTAGTAGGAAGCTGGAGTCAGAAGCCAGAGCTGGGTATCTAACTCAGGCATTCAGATAGGAGAGGCAGGCATCGCAACTGATACCTTAACCTGAACCATTAGATTAAATATCCACCCCCTCCATGAAGTACCCTCATATACACTAGCAAAGCTTTGATATATTAGAATTCCATTTAAGACTTCACTGGAAGAAAAAGATATTCTGCTTCCTAGGGTTTGCAAACCCCTTGCCTGCCTGCCTGCCTGCCTTCCACTGCGGCCCTGCCCCTTCCCCTGGGGCCTTGTCCCTACCTGGGCTCTCCAGCCCAGTAGACACAACCTCCTCCACATTGCTGCCGTTGAGGTTGGCACGGAGGATCCGGTCCAGGGTGACATCCGACCAGAAGACGAGCTCACGCCGGTGATGGAAATCAAGGGCGATGGCATTCTCCAGGTTGTTGAGCAGCAGGGTGTACTCGGAGCGGTGCGGCAGCACCTGCCGGATGTCGATGCGATTGGCAAACAGTAGCACAGGCTCCGGCCCTGGGACACAGCATAAAAACCAGGTCCCCACTGGGCTTCAGCGCTGTCCCTGATCCATACTCATCTCGGCACACACCCCCAGGTCCTCAGCTGACAGATGCTCCCCCAAGCGGTCAGTCTTGGTACTGCAGGAGTGGAAACCTCCAAACTAGACTCCCTCCATCCCACTCCTGTAAGGGGTTTCCTTGGGGCCCAGGATGAACTCAGCACTTCATTTTACTCTGATGGAAACTGCACTACCTGCCAGCTAATTCCTGAGCTCCGGATCACCTGGCGTTTCTCCACGCTCAGCCCGCTCCCCACCCGGCCAGCACCCCTTACCCAGCGCCTTGCAGCTGCGCCGGTCGGGCCGTAGCTCATAGCCAGCTTCACACCAGCACTGGAAAGCCCCTTCACTGTTGGTGCAGCCCTGGCTGCAATACCCCTCTTCGGCACATTCATTCACATCTGCAAACACGGGGCAGGGTCAGGAGAACTCCGTTCCACCACCCTCCCACCCCAATTCCCAGGCCAACTGGACTGGCTGCTTCCTGCCCTCATGCCCACCTACTTTCTAGGCTGGTGGGAAGGCCAGGAAACAAGGGGTTAAGGCTCTCTGGGGCCATGCACACTGAGCTGGGCTGGGATCCCAACTCTGCTGCTGCCTAGCTGTGTGGCTTTTGGTAAGTTACTGAGCCTCCCTGAGCCGTGGGCAGGATGATGCCACTTCTTAGGGTTATCGGGATAATGGGCTGGGGCCACGTCCATCCTGACCCGCAGGAAACACAGCTGCCTGTCTGCTGCCCTTGCCTACGGCCTGACCCTGCTGTAAGCCAGGCCCCAGCTCACCGTGGCACGTGCGCCCATCCTCCATGAGCCTGTAGCCTGTGTGGCAGGTACACTGCACTGTTCCCCGCACCATCTGGCACTTCTGGGCGCAGCCGCCGTTGTTAACAGTGCAGCTCTCCTCACCAGTCCGGGGCCCTGTGCCAGCCAAGGCAGAGAGTTGGGAGTCGAGCCCAGAATCCTCCCCCAGACAGCCAACTTGGCATTCCACCTGGCCCACGGAGCACAGCTCCCAAAGCTCCGAGAGTCCCCAGGGAGGATTCCCTTTGAGCCTTCTGGGTGGGGTTCAACCACAAGCCACGTGGCAGGTCCGCCCGCTGGGGACACTCACGGCAGCTCTGCTGTGGGCTTTCGTCGCTGTTGTCACCGCAGTCATTGACCCCGTTGCACAGCTTCCTCTGCCCAATGCAGCGCCCGTTCCAACACAGGAACTGGTCCGAGGCACACTGGGGGCTTCCTAGAAAGAGAGGGAGAGGGAGAGGGAGAGGGAGGGAGGGAGGGAGAGTCAGGTCACAGCGGGGCAGGGCTTGGGTCAACAAAAGGATGGAGCCTGTCATTTTCTAGGGCGAGCTGGAGACAGATGAGACAAGGTGGGAGGGTCGGGGTCCAAGGCAGGAAACAGCTCAGACAGGGCTGGCTGATGTCTGCATTCGTGCTCTCCCCTGGGCACCACAAGGCAAGGGACGGGATGTGGGACACAATCAATGTATCTCTGTAAGGCTGGTATGGTGTGGGCATGGGCTGTCAGCTCCCGAGAGGTAGGCTCTGGCTGTGTGTGGGCTGGGATGTGAGCGGCATTCGTAACTCATAGCCCTGATACCATGTTTCAGGCCCCCGGGGCCCCAGGTCAGTGATGCACCTGAGTTTGACCCTGGTCACTGGGAAGGGCAGGAAAATCCATAGCATGGGAAAATCTAAACATAGCACCTCCAGGGCAAACTGGTAGGGCAGCGGTCACACCCTCTTTCCACCCGTGGCCCCCACTCCAACTAGAGGCTAAGGGGTCTGGGGGAATCCCGGGAGACTCCACCTGTGTTCTCACAGTTCTCTTCATCACTGTTGTCTGCACAGTCGACCTCCCCATCACAGCGCCATGACAGGCGGATGCAGCGGCCTGACCGACAGCGGAACTGTTCTGCCGTGCACACCGAGGTGGCTGGGCAAAGCAAAGGCCTAGTGAAAGGCTGGCCTCGCTCGGCCTCAAACTCTGCCCTGCCACCCGAAACTGGAGCTTATGTCAGCACCCATGCCACCCTTCTCAATACCAGTGTGAGCTGGTCTATGGGGCATCCTTGTGGGAATCAGGCCTCAAGGCTCTTTACTGCCATCCTCGGGAAAAGGCCATGATGAGGCTGTATCTACTATATGACTGGTATCCGACTGGATATTGCGCCTCTGTGCAGTGTCCAACCCACACAACGGTGCATGGTGGTCCTGTCCAACAACCCCACTCCCTAGTTGCAGCCTTCGGTGCTGTCCCCCCACTCACTGCAGTTGCGCTCATCAGACTGGTCGTCGCAGTCCGCGTCACCATCACAGCGCCAGCCCATGTTGAGGCACAGGCCACTGTCACACATGAACTCCCCAGAGCGGCAGGGCTGGTGGGAGGCTGGGGAAACACAAGTTTTACGTCTCTAGCCAGTCTGTGCACTCAGTGTTCCATGGAAGACGAGAAAGCCCAGCCCCAGCACGCTGGCTCCGTCCAAGGAGGCCCAGGGAACCCAGGAACTGCCCCCGCCCCGAGCTCCCACCCACCTGTGCCTCGCCTCCCAGGGGTTCCTCCTGGCCTGGCCTCCCCTCCTCCCAGCTGCTGGGGCACTCACAGCAGTCAGACTCGTCCGACCAGTCTCCACAGTCGTCATCACCGTCACAGTGGTAGATGTCGAGGATACAGCGGCCGTAGGCGCACTGGAACTCCTCCAGGTTACAGGGGGGCGCTGGCACTGCCGAGGCTGGAAGGAAGGCAGAGGTGAGGAGAGGCGGTCACTCGGGCCGGGGCGCAGAGGCCCTGACTCCCCCGATGGGCAAGATGCTCAGGTAGGAGCCTTCCTGAGGTGAGACGTCACCAGGTTCCATCAGAGATTCCCAGAGCCAGGCGGATCCACCCCATGTGGGCAACTGCTTCCATCCTAACGTAGGCCAAGGAGGGGCTGCTCCCTGAGAACCCACCCACTGGCCCCTGTACAGACACTGCTCAGCCTTGCCCTGAGCCATGGGACCGAGCCCTCTGCCCGCACCCAGCCCGACAGCCTGAGGGCGGGGGCACTCACGGCAGTTCTCCTCGTCGGAGCCATCTTTGCAGTCTGTGTCTCCATCGCAGTACCAGTGCTCAGCTATGCAGCTGCCATCGCTGCAGCGGAACTCCTTGTCGGAGCACTTGCGCATGTCTGGGGGATGCAATGGGACAGCCCTCCTGAGGGGGTCCCAGAGGCAACCGTCTCCCCATCGCCCCTGACACCCAGCTCCACTTGGCCCTTGGGGTGCTGACCCAGCCCCTGGAAGACACCCAGCTTCAGTGCAGGCTCTCCCAGGAAAGCCAGGGTTCCCAGGATGTCCCCCCCCAGCTCCAGATCCCTGGTTCAGTTTCAAGGCCTGGCAGGGCTTGGGGCCATTGCTGCTCCCTCCTGCCATGGCCAGACCTCCCACCAGCCACCTTGCCTGCCTCCTTGCAGCCCATTCACTCACCACACTGCTCATCGCTGTTGTCACCACAGTCATTGTCACCATCGCAGTGCCACAGGCTCCGGATGCAGTAGCCATTCTGGCAAGGGAACTCGTCCTCCTCACACTCGCGGGGGGCTGTGGGCACAGAGCAGTCGGGCTGATACAGGCAGGGCGCCCGGTGCCCGGGAGCCCAATGTAAACCCTTCCAGAGTAGCCAAGCAGCCCCAGTGCTGCCTGTGGGCTCCAAAGGAGCCAGCAAGCTCCTGGGAAAGCACAGGACCAGGAGCCGAAACCCAAAGGCTCCCAGGGCACCATTTCCTCACGGAAAATCCTTTCCTGACAGAGCCTGATGGAGCGTTGTCAGACCCCCCCCGCCCCTCCCCCACCAACACTCACGACAGTCCTGCTCGTCCGAGTCGTCCTCACAGTCGTTGTCCCCGTCGCACACCCAGGAGCGCCGGATGCACTTGCCGTTGTCACAGTGAAAGTCAAGAGGGGAGCAGGTGGGCAGCACTGAGTCCCGGTGAGAGAAGGGGACAGGGAGTCAATCTGGCAAACTTCTCCAGGCAGCCTACACCCAGCCGGAAGTCCTTTCCCACTACCGCCTGCTCCACACTCCCCTCTCTGTCTTACGCTCTCCCCTCACTGACTCCTACGCCTGCCCCAGTGCACAGAGAAGCTCAGCAGAACCTATAACCTAACAAGAATCTCAGCAGAGCATGGCACTGAGGGACTCCCAGGGCCAGCGAGGAAGAGCAATGTCAAGAACACCAAGAAAGCAGCCAGAAAAACAGGAGCAAGAGAGAGGAGGACTCTCTCTCCTCTTCTCCCACGGATGTGATGACTGACACATCTGGGCTCGAACTCATTACTTTTCACACCAGACAAGCCATTTGCCCTTTCCGAGCTGTAGTTTCTTTGACTGTACAATGGGGATAATTATTCTTGGCTCAGAGAAGGCCTAGGGAAGAGCTGCATGAAAGTGAAGCATTTGTCATCATCACAATTAGCCGAACAGGTGAGGGCTAATGAGGCCCAGGGAGGAGCTCCGTTCTCACTAGAGAGGCTGCGGGTCGGAGACCTCACCCCAACACCCAGACCAGTGGCTCGCCAGTGCTATTTTTATGTACCCAGGCCAGGACATCATGGCCTCTGCGCATGGGTTAGGGAGAAGGGGATATGTAAACAGAATGTAAGACTTCTTATGAAGCTTATGTTATTTTACAAAAGTGTGTTAGACTGCAGAGCAAAATAAGGAACACAGAAGTAATCCGCACCCGTGTTTAGTATCTACATCTTTTAAATGCACAAATATTCAGTCCACACATGCATATTTACATAAACATGGAAAGATCTAGTTAAACAGACCATCTGCTATTTCAAAGGGGTTTTCTTCTACACTTTTTCCAGAGTTTGTTTCACTGGACAGATGAGGGGTCTTTGGTAAAGTTCAAGGAAAATGAATGTTATGAAGAAACTATGTGTGCATTTCAACAGTCTTCCTATGGCAAAATAAACATCTTTTAATGCCACGTTCCATGAACTTTTTGAAGTGCCCAGTAGAAATACAGAGGGCTGGAGCCGTGAACACTGTGGAGCAGTCACCTGTCTGCCGACCATCGTCACCCTTGAAAGAGCTCAATTCTCCAAGTCTGGCACAGTTGATGCACAGAGCACTCCATCAGCACCAGCCTTGCCCCTCCTCCACCACTTCCCATCACCCCTGGGAGGTACTTACTACATCCATCCTCATCGCTGTGGTCCCCACAGTCATTGTCTCCGTCGCACTGCCACTGGGCGGGGATGCAGGTACACTCGCCAAGGGCACTCACGGCACACGTGAAGTGGCTCCGGCCACAAGCACATTCAGGGCTGCTGGCCAGGCCTGGGCAGAGGGAAGAGAAACCGGAGAGGACTTAGCTTCTGCTCAACCAAAGCCTATTCTAGGGAAAGGTGGAGGAGTCTAGTCCAGGGGTTCTGTCACCTAGAGACCCACGAAGAAAATGTGGATGACGTAATTGGGCCTCCTCCCTTCTCCAGGGCATAAACGGTCCAGAAGACTCGATTGGCCATTGGCTCACAAACATCCAGGGACCTGGCCTATGATGGGGCTTTTTTTTTTTTTTTCAAAGTATTTGCAAAGGCCCAGGGGCCGAGCATGCCACCCAGGGGGTTGATGCTCCTGCAGAAGGTGAGCTGGGCACAGAAGGGGTAATGTGGAGAGGCGACCATAACCTGTCCAGAGCGATGCTGAGACAAGGATGCTTTTGCCTCTGGACTAGACCTTGGCAAGTTGACCAGGGAGAGTAAGAAGAGTGGAATTGAAATGCGGGTGCTTTTTAGGATGAGGAATCCACAGAGGGGAAGAGGAAGCAGCAGGTGCTGCTCTGAGTCCCTCAGAGCAGGAAGAATGAGGCTGGCGGAGGCGGGACCAGGCCCCCTCAGGGCAGAGTCCCTGGGACCAGCCCCAGCCCAGAGGAAGGATGGCAGATGAAGCCCCTCCCCCAGCCTCAGCAGCACGCAGCCGGGTTCCCCTATTGAGCATTAAGCTATCTGCCTGGCCAAGTCCCATGACCGGCTGTTGTGCCCCCTCCCCAGCATGCCCAGCAGGATGCCCTGGGATGGCGTGTGAATGGCTCGGTGCCCTTGCTCCAGCCTCAGCTGGAACAAAGGGTTCTGCCAGGGTCACCCTCCCCCTTCGCAGCGTTCATCTAACCCGCTGGGCTGCTTGCAGCTGGGGAAGGAGGGGGCCACCACTCATTGCTCCTCTCTCCCCCTTGCTTTCTTCTCTTCTTCCTCCCCTCACTGGGCTCTGCCCTCAGACTGGGCTGGACGGAGAAGGAGTCTGCTCTACATCGTCACCCCACTTCCTTCGCCCCGCCCAGCTTCTCCCTCTTGGCCCATCTTCCTGATGTGCATCCTCACCTCATGTTGTACTTACTTGGCCTAGCCTAGAGCTCGGGGCTGGAGTGGAAGGGTGTGCTGCTAAGCCCTGCAAAAGCGAGGAGTCCCTTCCCTCTCCACTTCAACCCCAAGGGTTAAGTGTGAGCATAAGGTAGAGCTTCTTTCTTTTTTTTCCTCTCTTTTTGACAGGCAGAGTTAGACAATGAGAGAGAGAGAGACAGAGAAAAAGGTCTTCCTTTTTCCATTGGTTCACCCCCAAGTGGCCGCTACAGCCAGTGCTGATCCGATGGCAGGAGCCAGGTGCTTCCTCCTGGTCTCCCATGGGGTGCAGGGCCCAAGGACCTGGGCCATCCTCCACTGCACTCCCGGGCCACAGCAGAGAGCTGGACTGGAAGAGGAGCAACTGGGACAGAATCCAGCGCCCCAACCGGGACTAGAACCCAGGGTGCCAGCGCCGCAGGTGGAGGATTAGCCTAGTGAGCCGTGGCACTGGCCAAGGTAGAGCTTTCTTAACCTGCAACAATGGAAGAACGGAGGCATGGCCTTTGTGACCTGTGGACCTCTGATGCTAGAGGCAAGAAGGCACATTTCTGCAGTAAAGACCACTGATTCCCACCTGGCTCTCTCGCCTGCAGTGCAGCCCTCCCCCTCCACGTGCTAAGGGAAGCAGCTGCCCTAAGGATGCGCTGCAGAAGCCAAGGGGAGGCCATCTTCCTATGCCTCACAGTCCAAGCCCAGTGCTCCTGCCTCTCCAAGTCTCTCTGCAAATGTAGGACAGAGGATTATTCCCCAGGGGACCGCTGAAGACTTGCCGGCCCCGGCTCCAGTCCCAGCGCCAGCACCATCCTCTCTGGCCTGTTCTGAAGTCCCTGAGAAGGGGTGAGGGCCTCTCTAACTCTGGCCTGGACTCCAGAGTCTGAGACACTCTGGTAGTATGACCAGCTCATCACGGCAACTCTGGCTGCACTCAGCGGCACAGAATGTCCCCTGTGACAAGGCCCTCCAGGGCCCAGACCCCCTTCGTGGTGAAAAGGAGAGAGAAGGTAATCAGTGGGTCTGAGCTACAGATGCCTGCCTGCCCCAGGGGAATCTGGCAATGTCTGGAGACATTTTTGGGTGCCATGACTGGCAATGCCGCTGGCAGTTAGTAGGTAGAAGCAGGGATGCTGCTCAACACAGCACAGGAACCACAACAAAGAACCGCCTGCCTCACGATGTCCACAGAGGTTGAGAAATGCTTCCAGCCCCATTCAGGAGGCCATGAAGATGCACCAGGGCGGCATCCATGGCCCAAGGGGTGACAAGAACAGAGAGGAGAAAGGGGGACTGAAGACAAGGGAGCAGAGAAAGCACTGGTCCTGGAGCAGACAGACCTGAGTTCCACCCACCAGCTGTGAGACCTCGTGCAAGTCACTGAGCTCCCTGCACTCCGATTTCCCCATTCACACACACACACACACACACACACAAAGACTACAAAATAAAGAAGAAAATAGAGATGATGACACTAACCTTATGCCTTGGCACACTGAAGATGCAAAATAAATGGAGAGTGAGAGTGTGGGGAAATGAGGGCTACATTTTTTTTCAAAAACGTTGCTTTTAAGAATCTGAGCATCTGGGCCGGCGCTGTAGTGCAGCAAGTAAAGCCGCTGCCTGCAGTCCTGGCATCCCATATGGGCGCCGGTTTGAGTCCTGGCTGCTCCACTTCTGATCCAGCTCTCTGCTGTGGCCTGGGACAGCAATAAAAGATGGCCCAAGTCCTTGAGCCCCTGCAGCCACGTGGGAGACCTGGAAGAAGCTCCTGGCTCTTGCCTTCAAATTGGCACAGCTCCGGCCATTGTGGCCATCTGGGGGGTGAACCAGCAGATGGAAGATCTCTCTCTGTCTCTCTCTACCTTTCCTTCTCTCTGTGTGTAACTCTGACCTTCAAGGAAATAAATAAATCCTAAAAAAAAATAATCTGAGCATCAAGATGGGGAGAGCAAGAAGAGCAGGATCTGGGGCAAATGAAAAGGAACAGAGGGCTGGCACCATGGCTCACTTGGCTAATCCTCTGCCTGCAGTGCCAGCACCCTGGGTTCTAGTCCCGGTTGGGGTGCCAGATTCTGTCCCGGTTGCTCCTCTTCCAGTCCAGCTCTCTGCTGTGGTCCGGGAAGGCAGTGGAGGATGGCCCAAGTGCTTGGGCACTGCACCTGCATGGGAGACCAGGAGGAAGCACCTGGCTCCTGGCTTTGGATCAGTGCAGCATACCAGCCATGGCAACCATTTGGGGGATGAACCAACGGAAGGAAGAGCTTTCTCTCTCTCTCTCTCACTGTCCACTCTGCCTGTCGAAAAAAAAAAAAAAAAAGAAAAGAAAAGAAAAGAAAAGAAAAGAAAAGGAACGGAGAAGGCAGAGGAGCCCGCCCCACCCTGCCCTTGGCCCAGTGCTAACAGGAGTCCTGAGTTCCCAGGGCAGACTTCAGGAACAAAGCATTCCATGGAGTGCATGGAGTGGGCATCGAGTTAGTCTGAGGCGGCTGGGGAGTCAGGACTTCCTGCAGGTCAGAGCAACATCTAAACACCAGTGCGGTGCTGAAGGTCAAGCAGCCACCGGTCAGGCAGCTCCTTGACTCGGGCATTCATACAGGAAACAGACGCATTATTCTCCAACAAGCCAGCTCCTTTGGACAATGACTGCCTCTCAGGAATCCCCAGCGGTGGAATTCTGCTTTTCTACTCAAATCCTGCCTCTGATCATAAAGGGCAGCTTTTTAACCCTTTTTAAGGAAAAGAATGATGAGTAAAGAAACAAATGACTGTGGGCGGCAGGACACAGCCTTCACTTTAAGAAGTGCTGAGTTATAGCACTCAGGCTTTGTTTCTGGCCTCTAAAGCTGTTTACAGCCACACTGCAAGTTCCCTGGACACCCAGGGACCTCGGATCTAACCATTTTCCACTGCTTTCCCAGGCGCATTAGCGGGGAGCTGGATCAGAAGTAGAGGAGGTAGGACTTGAACCAGTGCCCATCTAGGAATGCCGGTCCAGCAGGTGGTGGCTTAACCCACTAAGCCATAGCACCAGGCTCCCAAGTTCTTTTATAAGTGCCCTTCATATGCTCTATCACTGAAGCTTCCAACAAGCCTTGGAGGTGATTGAGGCGCTGTTATTATCATCACCATTTTATAGTCCAAGCCAGTGAAACACAGAAGTCTACAGACAAGTCACATGGGAACCAAGGGTTGGGGCCAGCATTCACACCCAGGTAGGTGACGGTAGTGCTACTTTGCAAGTCTCCAAAAACCCCAAGATCAGAAAGAAAAAATTTCTAATTTCTAAGTCCTTCTTTTTTTTTTTTTTTTTTTTTTTTTTTTTTTTTTTACAGGCAGAGTGGACAGTGAGAGAGAGACAGAGAGAGAAAGGTCTTCCTTTTGCCGTTGGTTCACCCTCCAATGGCCGCCGCTGCAGCCGGCGCACCGCGCTGATTCTGGCAGGAGCCAGGAGCCAGGTGCTTTTCCTGGTCTCCCATGGGGTGCAGGGCCCAAGCACCTGGGCCATCCTCCACTGCACTCCCGGGCCATAGCAGAGAGCTGGCCTGGAAGAGGGGCAACCGGGACAGAATCCGGCGCCCCAACCGGGACTAGAACCCGGTGTGCCGGCGCCGCAAGGTCTAAGTCCTTCTTTATGCATTCTCCATTAGCAAATACGCAGCGAGTTTATGAGTCCCAGATGCCCCCTTCTGGTTACTACTAAGGTAAAGACCAACCTCCCTTGCCTACTGGTAAAGGAGAGAATCAGGAAAAGGTTGGAATCCCAGTCCTCGGGAAGCAGTGTCTCAGCACTGATCCAGGAAGGAACAGGTCTTCTGACATGAAATTCTATTCTTCAGTTCCTCTTTACAGTCTGCATGTTATGTTTGTAGATTATTTTGTAGGCACTCTCGCTCTGCTCTCGCTCAGAGCAGTCACATGGTGCCCATTTGGCATGTGCAGTCACCTGCTTTGGCCAAGATCATGTGGGAAGTAGGAGAGCCAGGGTGGCAGCCCCACTCTGACTCTCAGACTGGTCCTCTTCTCTTAGTGTGATCCCAGAGTCTGCACTTTCAATAAGCTTTCCAGGGGACACTGAGGCACTCTTAAGGGTCTAGAGGCACCGCTGTCTCCTACTGCATAGAATGCTCCACTGCAGGTGGACCACACCTGTCACATGGAGGCACCTGAAAGAACAGTGAGTGCGCGCAGCTACAGAGCAGCTTTTTCCAGTTGAACCAGAGATGAGAAGGCTTAAGAAGCGCCCTGTTGAGTGTTCTGGAGTATGACGGCTACCCCTCACAGAAGGGATTAGGGTTACAATGGGAAAGAGAGGAATCATCATTCACAAAAATGATGGACATTTTTCTTCTAACCTGCCCAAGCCCTTCTCTCTCCTCCTGTCCACTGGTGGCAATAAACATTTTCTAATGGGGCTAAGTCATTTGAAATAAATATAAACTACATCCAGGCCAACTGAGGGACACAGCATTGACTTCAACTCCTCGAGCAGCTCTTCGCAAGCACCTCTCACCGAAAGGGATGCTCCAGTATCAAGACAAAACTGAAAGATGGCATGGAGCCACGGGGGACAGACCTAACCTCATGCAAGAGACTCTCAGACTCTGGAGAGACCTATAGATGGCACCTGCCTAAACGACATTAGCACTGATAGAAAAAAGGGTAAGTGCCAAGTAGGTGGCTACAGGAGGGCAGGAAGTGGGCCATTTTCCTGAGGCTGTCCCACCTGGACCCACCCCACCCTGGCTGAGCTGGAAGCCCCTGCTCTTCGCCAGAGAGGTCCTTCCGTGTTGCTCTCTTCCTTGACTATAGCTCTCTGGCAGTTGGAACTGTGAGAGACATAGTTTGTATTTGTACTCAGTGCACAGAGTTCAATGCTTGGTATGCAGTAGATGGTCAATATAGTTTGTTAAATGAATGAATGAGTGATACCTTCCTCTAGATGCCTCTGGAGTCCATGGAAGAGAGAGGCCCAGAGTAATAGAAATAAAAGTCGTTACTTCCTACCTAACCCAGCACTCAAGAGATCAGGAATCTTCCCTTCCAGGCAGTGTCCTGGTCCTACCCTTGTCCTGAAAGAGGCCTTTTCATCTGCCGTTTTCCCAGGCAGTGAGAATGACAAGCCATGACTCGACTTATTTTTGTTCCATGGTCCCTTTTATTCCCCGATCCCTCCCTGGAGGCTAGCCTTACTCAGCTGGTGTGCCTGGTAAAGTCCTCTCCTCTGTGGGCCTCTCCAAGGGGGACATCAGACACTGGTCCCAGCAAATGCAGTCCTCTACTGTCCTCTTAAACATAGAAGGGAAGTTCTTAATGGTCAGCCTGGAGGGTTAGGAGCCAGAAGAGCATGATGTTAAGAACATGGAACAGAACTTCCCAGGATGTCAATTCTGGCTCTGCTAGTTCCCAGCTATTTGACCCTGGGCAGTTATTTAATCTCTTTATATCTTAGTTTCTCATGAGGAAAAATTGTATAATAGGAGTCTCTACCTCAGATGGATGTTATGACAATTAAATTAGCTAAATCATGGGGCTAGTTTTTAGCCTGGTGGTTAACATGCTCATGTCCCACACTAAAGAACCAGCTTCTGATTCCAGCTTCCTGATAATGTGAATCCTGGGAGGTGACAGTGAGGGCTCAAACAATCACGCTCCTGACATCCATGTGGGAGACCTACACTGAATTCTGGCTCCTGACTTTGGCCTGATCCAGTCCTGGCTGTTGCAGGGATTTAAGGAGTGAACCAGCAGATGGGAGCACTCACACATGCTCACATTCTCTCTCTCATATAAATACATACATTTTAAAATAGCTAATTCATAAAATATTAGCATAATTCCTGGCACATGCTAAGGGCTCAATAAGTGACAGCTCAGGGACTGATACTGTAGCACAAGGGGTTAAGCTGCCCTCACTGGCATCCCCTCTTGGAGCACTGGTTCAAATCCTGGCTACTCCACCTCTGATCCAGCTCCCTGCTAATGCACCTGGGAAAGCAGCAGAAGATGGTCTAAATGCTTGGGCCCCTGCCACCCATGTGGGACAGCCTGATGGAGCTCCTGGCTCTTGGCTTTGGTTTGGCGCAAACCTGGTCATTTCAGATAGATAGATAGATAGATATAGATCTCTCTCTCTCTCTCTCTCTCTCTCTCTCTCTCTCTTTCTCTCTCTCCTTCCTCTATGTCACTCTGCCTTTCAAATAAATAAATCTTTTAAAATAATTTTAAATACATGATGGTTCTTGTTATTACTATTAGAGATCTGACTCACTCCAGAACTGTCTTATCCAGTCGCCCTGTGATTAAGAACTACTTTAGGGCCTGAGATGTCTGCAACCCTTTCTGTGTGCCAAGCAGTGACGCTGTTGGCATGAAGAAGTGGAAAAGAGTAAGTACTACGGCCAGTCCTGCTTCACGGCCTTTCTCTGGAGGAGTGAGGCACATGGTATCCTTTATCCTTGCCTAACTTACCATCAACTAATTCCTAGGAGGCGAGTGTAGGAGAGAAAATTCAGAACCTTAAGCACAGAGTAATGTGGAAAAATATTCATTTCCTCTTTTGTAAAATGGGAGCAATAATAGTATCTGTTTCATAGGGTTGCTGGCAGGTTTAAATGGAGAATACGTATGAAGTTCGTAGTGTGAGGCTCTTGTATTGTTGTTGTTACTAACCCCATTATCTTCATGCAGACGTGTCCCCTCTCTCAACCCAGTGATATAGCTTTGATATCAAGCTGTCTCTATGCAGGTTCTCAACATTTTATTTACCCTACCCAGAAGCTGACAATGCACAAATCCAAGGGGACTTGAACACGGCTGCGCACTGTGAAGGGTTGCTCAAAATACTGGGCATTTAGCCTAGTAGTTAAAGCCCTGGCTGGGATGTCTACATCCCATATCTAAGCGCCTGAGTTTCAGTTCTAGCACTGCTCCCAATTCCAGTTTCCTGCTAATGCCAACCCTGTGAGGCAGCAGGTGATGGCTTGAGTCCTTGCCACCCTGTGGGAGTTCCTGGCTCCTGGTTTTGGCCAGTTCAGCCCAGGCCTGCAATTCGGGAGTGAACCAATAAATGACAGTTCTCTCTCTCTCTCTCTCTCTGCCTCTCAAAAAAAGAAATAATAATAATAAATTTCAAAACAATTTATTGCTTTCTTCTGCAGTTTATCTCAAAACACAAGGTCCACACAGTAAGACACCTGGCTTCAGGGTGCAACAAATCACATTTTCTAGAAGCCTTTTAAAGCCTCCCTCAATCAAAAAGCACTTAGAGAGTAATTTCTTATATACTGGGATTCACTGAGATGTCTACAAAGAGAAGAGGTCAATGTAAAATAGAGATTTTTTCCGCAGCCTTCAGCTTCTGTGATGGCCTCTATTTAAAATATTCTGCTCTGGGCCGGCGCCGCGGCTCACTAGGCTAATCCTCCGCCTAGCGGCACCGGCACACCAGGTTCTAGTCCCGGTCGGGGCGCCGGATTCTGTCCCGGTTGCCCCCTTCAAGGCCAGCCCTCTGCTGTGGCCAGGGAGTGCAGTGGAGGATGGCCCAGGTGCTTGGGCCCTGCACCCCATGGGAGACCAGGAAAAGCACCTGGCTCCTGGCTCCTGCCATCGGATCAGCGCGGTGCGCCGGCCGCAGCGTGCCGGCCGCGGCGGCCATTGGAGGGTGAATCAACGGCAAAGGAAGACCTTTCTCTCTGTCTCTCTCTCTCACTGTCCACTCTGTCTGTCCAAAAAAAAAAAAAAAGAAAAGAAAAAAAAAATCTGCTCTGAAAGGTAGTATGAGTTGGATGTTTAACAGAATGGGCTCTGAGTTCAAATCTTGGCTCAGTTAATTACTAGCTGTGAGATCACAAAGCCTCGGTGTGCTCTAAGCCTCAGTTTCCCACCTGTAAGAGAGGCATCTAACAGTGCTTATCTCATAAGGATATTTTGAGGAGTAAATGTAGTAATACACTCTGACTGCTTATCCTAATGCCAGGGGTACAGAAAGCTCTTCAAAAGGTTATCTACCCAGAAGTATATTTGTACTTAGCAGACCACATGTCTCAGTTTGTGGTACAAAAATGGTCACCAAAGATCATCCTTAAAAGAACAGAAATTCTCATATGAGAGAAATACAGTTCTGAGCCACTCACTTGTACTGCTTTTCTGAGCCCTGTAGTTGAATCTTCTTTTTGAAACTGCCTGGAGGCTGGCGCCAAGGCTCACTTTGCTAATCCTCTGCCTGCGGCGCTGGCATCCCATATGGGCACCAGTTCTGTCCTGGTTGCTCCTCTTCCAGTCCAGCTCTCTGCTGTGGCCCAGGAAGGCAGTGGAGGATGGCCCAAGTGCTTGGGCCCTGCACCCACATGGGAGACCAGGAGGAAGCACCTGGCTCCTGGCTTCGGATTGGTACAGCGCACCGGCCACAGAGCACTGGCTGTAGCGGCCATTTGAAGGGTGAACCAACGGAAAAAGGAAGACCTTTCTCTCTGTCTCTCTCTCTCTCATTGTCTAACTCTGCCTGTCAAAAAAAAAAAAAAAAAAAAAAGAAAGAAAGAAACAAACAAACAAACAAACTGCCTGGGGTGGGGAGAGTGGAGAGACAAGCAGGGAACTTCCCTTTCTTACAAGCTAGGCTTGTGGATAGCATAACCTGGCATCTCCGTTTGGTCTCTAGACCGCTAGGGTTAACCTCAAGGAGAAGTTGTCTCCTGTCCTCATCTGTGTCTGCAAAGGTGGTGGCAGCCCAGTTCCTAAGGCTGGGGCCATGGGAGGGGAATCTAGTGCACTTCCTCCAACTCTCAACCCCACAGGCCTGACAGGAAGTGGAGCTGCTGAGCTTGGAGAGGTCACTGGAGCACTTACAGCCTCTTTCTTTCACGTGCTAATCAGGTGTCAGTCTCAATACCCTACCCTATGCTTGCCTGACCCTATACCCAAACAGAGGAGGGTCCCTCTTCCCCCAAGACTCTGCCTGGAACCAGGAGCTTCCCTGCTCGCTCCAGAAAACCTCTGGTGATAAATTATGCAGCAGCACCTTTGTGTCGCCGCCTCTCAGCCAGATGGGAGGTTTGCTCCCAGTCTTTTGTTTCCGGCTTGGCTCGGCTTGGCTCGAAGCTCTGATCCTCGACTCTGCACAGAGGTGAGGGGGAGCTCCCGTAGGCCAAGTCAGGGCTTGCAGCAAGCCTCAGCCAGGCCTTCCCCAGCTGAATCTCAGGTGGTGCCCCTCCCTCCTCGTGCTCACCTGCGTGATAGCGGAGCTCTGAAAGTCCCTGTCTGCACTGGGAGCAGGGCCATCCGGGGCATCTGGGCGTGCTGACAGTCAAGCCACTCATCTGTGTGCACTGATGAGAATGCCTACGTGCGGCTACAGAATGAAGTCTGCTCAGATGGGCGTGAGAGGTGCCCAGAGGCACCTAGGATGTTTCCTTCTTGCTAAATCAAAAATGCAGAGTAGAAAATGGAGTCAGATGACCGCCAGAGCATCAGCTCTTTCTGAAAAGGCTGCTCTTGGTTTCGGTCAGCTTTCCGAAGCTCCCAGAAACATCACATCACTGGCACTAACTTAAAAGGAAGAAACAAAGAGACCACAGGGGTCAAACTTTGGGGTGGAGGAGCTGGGGGCCGGGGGTGAGTCTGGGGTTAAAGATCTGCGTCAATGATCCCCGCACACTGACAGGACTCCTAATTGAAGACGGTAGTCTTGAAGGAAGGAGGTTTTGAAGCAGCCCAGCCCCCAAATTGGGGCAATTACTACCTTATGAGCTCTGGGGCCTGACTCCCTTCCCAGGCCGGTGGGAGGGACAGCTTGGAATTCTAAACTGTTCCAGCTTCCAGAGACCTCAGCTAGCACTTCTCAGCCCGGGGTCACAGCAACCTGAGGGTGAGAGGTTGCCAGGCTGCACCCCTGACCACCTGACAGGGAAGCTCTGGGAGCAAATTCCACGTCCCCGGATCACTAAGTCAGAGTAGATTCCCCAAGACCCACGCTACAGCTTAATAGACCTCCTTCCAGAAGTGTGGACACGAAGGGCCTATGCTTAGGTTTTATTCAGTTTTCAAGAAGGGGCAAGATCTTTAAAAGAGAAAATACAGAAAACCAGCTGCAGAGAATGAAGGACCAAGCCTGCTTTAGCACAATCATTTCTTTAGTACAATTATTTCTTCCCTGGATTCCCATATTCCAAAGGCAAGAACCATCTCCAATCCACTTATGCAACCTCACTAACAGTCCAGACCTATAGCAACACAGTAGTTGTCAGGTTCTGTGCCGAACAGTTTCAACGTACTATTACCTCATTGAATTTTTCCATATTCTCACGTGATAATTTACCAGTTTTGCCCTCTTCCTACCCCACTCCCATTTTCAGGAAAGAATATTGAACTCCAGGGGGAGAGTAAGCGTTTTGCACAGGGTCACCAAGAACTCATTGCCAATGTCAAGGTTCAAGCTCAGGTCTGCTTGTCCTTTTTCTTCACTGAGCTATGTGTGCAGTGGTTAGACTTGTGCTGGACAAATGTGTGTGCTGAATGGATGAACAAATGAATGGGTGTGGAGCCCAGTTTGGGGAATGCTCCTGAATGTACTAGGGAGAGAGAACCTGACAGTGCCAGCTCTAAGTTGGAGGGAGAGTGCAGGCACAGGCAGTCATCAGAGCTATTTATAGGTCCAAACTCCAGGCTCTGCAAGCCAACCAGTCAGCCCTGAGTCTTCTGAAGGACACTGAGTCTCACCAGGCTGAGAAGAGGAGAAGGGTTTCCACTGCCAGAGATGAGACGGTAATCCAGACAGTCTGGGGTCCAGATGCCCCATGCCCAGGCAACTGTGACAAAAGTCCTGGCTAAGATGTGTCAAGGAATGTAGAGAAGACTAACAGACTTAGCCAGCCAAGACCATGGAAGTGTCTCATAATTATGTGATATGCCCAGTCTTAAAAAGACAAGAGTACTTCTTAAAGTAGTTGCCGAAACTCTGTTCCTATTTAGGAACCCCCTGCTACTGACTCTGTCTTTAACAGAAGAGCAACATAAACAACCCCTCCCATTTTCCTTCTTCTTAGGGATGAAGACTGACAGTGCATCAGTAGAAAGTGAACAAAGAGCTATTAAACACCCTGTCCTCTGTGACCTTCCACGTTCTGCGCGGGCCCAGAAGATGGACTTGCCCGATGTGCTCTGTATCAGACATGGCCAGACTCAGTTCCCTTGCACCTGTCATTCATAATACCATGTGCTAGTCCCAAAGATGTCATCTGATATTCAACAGGGGACAGAAGAGGAAGTCCAAAACCAGTGACAAGCCAAGCATCTTTCACAAGTCCAACAGACCAGGGACAAGGTCACTCAAGCACCATAACAACCATGGCCATGACAACCATGACAACAACAAGATGGAAAGAAGACTGTTTTCAGCTGAACTCTTTCACACTCCTCCTGAGAAACAATTCTATCTCCCTCCACACTCCTGGAGAGAATCTTCAGCTTTTCACTTACATGGAAGTGACCTCCAGGATATACAAGGTCAACCTCAGGATAAAAATACCCATGGCTATTGCCAACAATTAGTTTTCCTTCCAAAGTCTTTGAGGCTGGGGTGTTATAAAGCCTGAAGCCCATCCTGTAGGCTCTAGGAAAAGCCCAAGTTCCAGCCGTATCCGCTTAAGCACCTTAAACTTTATTGACTTTCGGCTGTCAGGTTAGGTCTGCCTTACTCATCGACCACCTCATGTCACCTCTCCGAGCCCCTGGAATTTAGTGTCAAGGACCCTGGCAGTGGTATTTTCGGTTGTGCTGCTTCCTAGCTCTGCTAGTCTCACTGGTGAATTGTGAGTCTGTCCTGTCCAGGCCTCCAAGATGGCCCAGCATCCGGCCAGGTGAAGTGCAGATCTTCCTGCCACCACCTTACACATGTACACAAAAGAAGTCTTCTTTGATTTAGAAGTGTCTACTAAAGTTTTTTTTTTTCCCTTAAAAAGGAACCCAAAGGGGCTACGAAGGACCCTCCCATTCTTTCTGTGAAACAGGATATATATGCAATTCTCCACCCCCATCCTCCCTGTGGACATAATGTGTACAGTTCTGACAGTTCTGGGGCACTCTACTCCCTGGCCAGTCTCATCCTGAACCTTCCATCTCCCCTGTTCCCCAGGGGAGAAGGCGACAATCTCCACTTGGGCTTTGTAGGTGTCCGGTTTAGGCCTTTTTCTTTCTTTCTTTCCTCCTTTTTTTTTTTTTTTTCAGAGCCTTGCTATTTCCCTTGATCTTTTTCAAAACTTCCTCCAGGGGGCCGAGAGGGAAGTTCCATCCCCTTTCCTTGCAGCCAGAAGGGGGAAACCCCCAAAAAGCATGGCTGTCCCTTTAAGGGGCCCATGTGGTGGGAAGAACAGCTACATTCCTACCCCAGTAGGGCCGCTGTCCCGACACGCCAAAGAGGCTACAAATAACCTTCTAGGAGAGAGCCGGGGAGGGGGAGACAAGATGCAAGGCGAACCTGGGTCGGCCAGGCCACTACTCCTCTGAGAAAGAGCTCAGTCGGCGCTGGAGGACATGGAAAAAGCCATTTAAAACCCACGGGGGAGTTTAAATAACAGGCACGAGAACTCTTTTGGATTTGGGAGGCAAACCGATCTTTACAACAAGTGCCCTGATCACCTCCAAGTCCTGCCACGCAAGTTCAGAAACCTGCTCCATTTCCACGCGAGCTCCCCTACCTTAAAGAAAGAGCCAGCCGGTGCAAGGCCAGGGTCTATGGACCACCCCCACTCCCCCATCGTGAAGCCCACCCCCCTCACCCCGACTTGGAGGAGCACTGGAAGATCCGGATCTCCACAAACGCCCCCCCTCCCCAGGTTGAATAGCGGTGGGTGAATAGGGTTGGGGTTCAAAGATCAAAGTGTTTGATCTCCGGGCACAAACTAGAGGCAGCTGCTCAATCACGGGGTGCACCCACGGTCTTAAGCGGCTGCGGGCACGCAGATTCCACTGGGGCCCTAATCAGACACAACAGTTGCGTTCGGGCACCAAACACGTTATTAATAAGGAGCAGATGAAGCAGCAGTCGGGCTGCCATCCGCTCAACTCCCCCCGAGGGCCGAGGCCCCGCCGCGCGGGCGGGGAGGCTGCCTGCCGAGAGCCGGCGGCACCCCTGCCTCCAACCCCGGCCAGGACGGATCTGCCGGAGCCTTCCAGCAGTTTCTTCCCAAAGTCCCTCCTCAGCCTCTTTTTTAACAACCATGTCCCCCCCGCCCTCCCCCCTTACCCCGGGGAGGATCCAGGACAGGAAGCTGATTGGCCGCAGCCAAGAGAGGGAACCCAAAACACTACCGAGGGGAGATGCTGCGAGCTAGCAGCGCCCAAAGACCCTCGGCGGGAGCCAGGTCTGGAATCGGAGGATTGTTCCCTAGTGGAGGAATCCCTGGTGCTCCAGCCCCCAGATCCCACTGGGACCTCTCTCCGCTGTCCACCAGAGACCCCCCCAGCCAGAGCAAGGAAGGCTATTTACAACTCACGGGGTAGGCGACCATCCTCCCGCGCCTCCCTTTCTTCGCACACGTTCAGCCACATCAAGGACACAGAGACCCTGTCTTAACCTTAAAGGAAGGCAGCTCCCAACTCTTCAAAGAGCAGCGAGGGAAAGCGAGCGCACGCCTCGGATCTTACCCCACCCCGGGCCAGACCCCAGCTTGGGGCAGTTCCTCCACCACTGCCCCCTCTCGGACTGAGGCGCTGGGGGAGCTCCTGGTCGCCTCCTGGGCACGCAGCCGCGGGGCTGCTGCTTGGAGTAGGGGCGAGGGGTCTGAGGCCCCACACCGCGCCGTCCGGCTCCAGGGAGGTGAGTCGAGCAGCGGCCGGACCCAGGGACAAACTTTCCCGGCGGGCCGGTCGGCGCCGCTTACCGTGTGCGCAGAGCAGGGCGCCAAGCAGCAGCGCGCCCCACAGCCGCCTCATGGTGCCGCGGCCGCCGCCGGCGCTCCCTGCCGGCCGGGGGTCCCGCCGGCTCCCGCGGGGCGGTGCGGCCGAGGGAGTCAGCGAAGGGTCCCTGGCGAGGGGAAGCGTCCCGAGTCCACGGCGGCCGGTGCGCCCCGCCAGTCGCCCTCCGGCCGCTGCTGCCTCCAGTGCTGCCAGAGCCGAAGCCGCCCCGCCAGGGGACCGGGAGGGGGGTGTCCCGGGCCCGGCCGCCCCGCCCCCCGGCGCCGCAGCCCCCGCCGCCGCCACCGCGCCGGGGCCCGCCCCCAGCGCTGGCCCGGCCCCTTCCCGCCCTCGGCCCCCGCCCCCCAGCCCGCGGACCCCACCCGCCGGCGCCTCCCGCGCGGGCCGCGCTCCTCGGGCCGCCCCCACATTCCTAGCCCGGGAGAGAGCCCCCCTCCCAGTCCCCATTACTACTACTCCAGTGTCCCTAAGTTTAAAAAAAAAGTATCCCAGCGGCAGCTCTGGGACCCGCTCTCTCTCCGCTAAGGGAGGAGCGCCCCAGCTGACCCGAGTCTCCTGGACGTGACCCCGGGCCCCCTGCCGGCCCCGAGTCTAGAATTCATTGATGTCTCAGAACACGCAACGCTCGCTAATGCATAATCCGCTCGGTCTTTATCGACATCAAACGAGGGCCATCGGGGGCCGGGCGTGCTGCACCTCCACCAGCACTCTCACTGTCAAAATTCCTTTTCAGAGGTTTTCCTCTTGCGCCCCCTGCCCCCGCCGCGGTCTGGGCAGCGTTGTTCAGGGGCTAAGTAACTGCACGACCCTCCCCCGTTTCATTTACTCATTTCCTGAGGTGGCTGTCTGGGCCCTGTCGCCCCGGCTCGGACGCCCAGCGCTGGCCCCGACAGACGGCGCTCCTGCTGGCGGCCAGTGTAAATCAGCCGTGTTAGTCTCTTCACCTTCTTTGACTTTCTGACCCTGACGGGGCAGGGAGGGGGTGAGGCGCTCCCCGAAAGACCCCGGCCTCCGTCTGAGGGGCCCGCCCGCCATGTTTAACTTTTGGGTCAACTCCTCTCTGCTCTTTGCTTTGTGGCTTATTCTTCTCCTGGGTGTTGTACTGATACTCTGAGTTAATCTTGCCGCCTTCCCACTTTTTTCAGTTTGATGTATTATTATTATTTTGTAACTATTAATTTGTCCAAGTGCCCAGTTTTTTTGGGCGAAGCGTATCACTTTTCCCTCCAAGCTGATAGGCTTGCATTTCCTGGCTTTGGATAATCCGTGGGTTTCATGAAATTTCTTTCTTCTCATCAGGAAGACCCACATGCCCCGTGTTAGCTGAGGGGAAAGTAATTGGGTCTAGCGCAAAGTGGATATTAGAGGAGATTTCTCCAAATGAATAGGCTGCCATGTCTTTCTTTCCCATTTTTTCCAGGCTTTCCCTTCAAATTACCACCTTTGACCAAAACTGACCCTAACTGGACTTTGCAACAGCACCAGTAGAGAACCGTTAACTCTTTCTTGTGCAGGACTTCTCCAAACTATTTTGCCTGAAGTTTTTACCCAGATGCAATGTGGTTGAACTCGCATCTCCATGGTAACTAATACAGAGGCATTCCTCTGGCTGTGTAGTTCCTCTTGCCGACTGAAGGCGGCAGTAGAGTCAGGTCAGGTTTCCACTGTCTCAGCGCTGGAGTGGACCTTCCTGGCCTACATAAATCGCCTTAGTCTAAAACCCAAGGAGAAAAAAGTGACAAGCAAGGCATGATCTCTAAGCCCCACTCCCCGCCTTGCTAATGCACTCTTGGTTGTTCTCAGGGTTTCCATATGTGTTGCTTAAAAAGACTTGCCTTTCAACCTGTGCTTCTAAAGACTGTATTTTCTTTCCCAAAAGAAAACTAGAGACATGTGGTATAATGAATACATTTGTCCCCAAAAATCCAGGACAGGCAGTCCCCATGCTTGCAATGTCAGGGATTAAGAATTTATAAACAGTTTCCACTCTGTATGCAAAGGACAGGTTCCTTTCCAGAGGCATGATTTGTGTTGTTTTTCTGGGATTGCAAAGAAAGGAGGAGGCTGGCTGTCCCTGTCTGACTCAGGCTAGACAGACTGTGTTTTCGATGTGCATCCCAAGTCCTTCTTCATGGTTCAACCCAGTTCTGGTGCACAGAGCCATGCCTGGCTGCCGTGAGTCACTGGGAATATCAATGGATGGAAACCAACTTCCAGCACACTCTCTGCCTGGGTCACCCCCTAGGGTGAGTGGAGTCTTGGCTGTCAGAAACTGCTCTTGTGCCAGGAGGACTAAGCCATATTTATTTTTACCAGGCCTCTCAGACTTTCTTGTTTGGAGTGAGAGATCCTGAAAAGCATGCCAGAATGGGCTGTTTGTCTCTTTTATTGTCCCCCGGGACAAGCCCCTAGAAAAGTTGTAAGGGATTGCCAATTCCAGAGGGGGTCTCGGAGGCGTTGGTTCCCCCAGAAACACCACCTTTTCCTTCTTTCTTCTCGGGCAGTCCGGGGAGCTGAATTTCCAAGATCAGAATATTGCTCTGAATTAGACCATCACTAATGGCCTTTTCCAAGGAAACACACAGCAAGTGCTGCGGAAACAAGATAGAAATGGGCACGAGGCTGATCCAACTGGGTTGGTAGAATTCTCTTAAAACCCAGGCATCATTCACAACCTGCATTTCTAAATGTGGCTCCTCTAAGAGAGAAAAACCGCCCAGCAGTTGCACACTTTCAAACAGTGGTTCTCAACCAGAGGTGATTTTACAGGCAGAGCGCCATCCTGGAGACAGTTTTGGGAGTTGGTGCTCCTGGCATCCGAGGTGTAGAGGCCAAGGATGCCGCTTAACATTGGACAATGAGCGGCACATCCCCACGCAAGGACAGGGGACGGTGTTACGGCGCAGCCGGTTCAGGTGCCACTTGCAATGTCAACATCCTCTATTGGAGTGCTGCTTCCAGTCCCAGCTGCTGCACTTGCTATGGGAAGATAGTGGAAGATGACCCAAATACTTAGGCCTCTGCCGCCCATGTGGGAGACCAGGATGGAGTTCCTGGTTCCTGGCTTCAGCTTGGCCCAGATCTGGCTGTTGTGGCCATTTGGGAAGTGAACCAATGAATGTGAGATCTCTCTCTCTCCCTGTCACTCTGCTTTTCAAATTAATAAATTAAATTAAAAAAAAAAGAATTATCCGACCCAAAATGTTAATATTGCTGCGGTTGAGAAACTCTGCTTTAAAGATTAAAAACATAAGTCTACAAAAAATTGCTCTATTGTCTCTCTGGTCATTTTCTTGTTGAAGGCAATGTAAAAGGGGCAGAGTCCTTTAAGTCTTAGAAGGGAAAGCAGAGAGCACAGCTAAAGACGCTAAAGGCTGAGTCCTACTCCTGTCTACCTTAGGGTGTCCTATTTCCAATGTTCATTCACTCAGGAACTACTTGTTTTTTTTTGTTGTTTTTTTTTTTTTTGTTTTTTTTTTTTTAAGATTTATTTATTTATTTGAAAGTCAGAGTTACACAGAGAGAGAAGGAGAGCCAGAGAGAGGGAGAGAGGTCTTCCATCCACTGGTTCACTCCCCAGATGGCCGCAACAGCTAAAGCCAGCAGCCAGGAGCTTCCTCTGGGTCTCCCACATGGGTGCAGGGGCACAAGGACTTGGGTCATCTTCTTCTGCTTTCTCAGGCCATAGCAGAGAGCTGGATTGGAAGTGGAGCAGCCAGGACACGAACCGGCGGTTTTACCTGCTACACAACAGTGTTGCAGGAACTACTTATTAAGGATGTATTATGTGCCAGACATTTGGGGGCAGTGTTGAAAAAGTAGACTGGATGTCTGGAGCTTACAGAATGGTGGTTTCCCGGGCTGAAAGTATGCAGAGGAACTGAGATGATGAGCCCACCGATGAATTTTTTTTTTTTGACAGGCAGAATGGACAGTGAGAGAGAGAGAGACAGAGAGAAAGGTCTTCCTTTGCCATCGGTTCACCTTCCAATGGCCACCACGTCCAGTGTGCTGCGGCTGGTGCACCGCGCTGATCTGATGGCAGGACCCAGTTACTTATCCTGGTCTCCCATGGGGTGCAGGGCCCAAGGACTTGGACCATCCTCCACTGCACTCCATGGCCACAGCAGAGAGCTGGCCTGGAAGAGGGGCAACTGGGACAGAATCCGGCACCCCGACTGGGACTAGAACCCGGTGTGCCAGCACCGCAAGGCGGAAGAGTAGCCTAGTGAGCCGCAGCGCCGGCTACAAATGAATTTAAAGCTATAAATAATAGCGACTTGTAAGGAAAGGTACAGGGTTCCATGAAAAGAGGGACTTGGGTTAGATTTCAGGGTTTAAGGAAGCTGTGTTGGAGGCCCTGACACTTAAACTGAGTAAGAGTGGGCAGGCTAAGAGTGGATAAAGAAGGCCTCTCAAGCCAAAGAATAGTATGTGCAAAGGCCCTGAGCCAAGAAAGAATCCATAGGATTTATATAAAAATATCACTAACTTTTAGCAGTGAATGTCTTTTACCATGGTTCAGGGAGCTGCTATTGGAGACTGAAACAGTGAAAGCCTCAGGGTGGAGGGCTTATAATCTTATTTGCATTTCTGTGATTTTTTTAATTGCAAGCCCTCCACGCCACCATTTCTGTTGCCAACATTTTTCTTTTTCCAGCTCAGCAATGGTCCTCAAGTCAGGATCTGGGGTATGTGGCTGATTCAGTTCCTTGGCCTAACTTGGGGCACACCCTGAAAGGTGGGGCTTTCTAGTATATTTGCTAATCTCCTAGAACCTTGACATTCACACACCTGGCACAGATTACTAGAGCATTTGCAGCAAAAAGCTCCATATATCATGATTATTTTAGTAGCAAAGATAAATTTAGAATGGTAGATAAACAAATGGATCAATGAATAAATATTCATTTACAAATGAATATGAATCAGACATCTAAGTTGATGGTCTCTATTTCCATGCTTGCCCCTTTATAAATTTGTTCTCTACACAGCAACCAGAATGACTTCTTAAAACGCATAAATTAGATTCTGTCATTCCTGGGCTTCAGACTTTCCAATGGCTTCCTGTTGTACTTAGATTAAAATCCTTACTCCTTCCATGGCCTTCAAAATTCATGGTCTGATCTTGGCCTACTTCTTTGACCACTGTTCACGTCACTCATTCTGTTCTAGCTCCATTGGCTTTCTTTCAGCTCTGCAACCTATCAGTTCCGTCATACAATTTTTACAGGTTCTGTCTCCTCAACCCAGCATGCTGTTTCCCTAGAGCCTCCCACTGGCTACTCTCAGGTCAGTGTCATGACCTCAGAGAAGCCTCACCAGTTCACCCTAAAGTTGCCTTGTTCTTGCTCAGTATCTCCAGCCTATTTTATTTTCTCCATAGCACTTGCCGCTCCTTAAAATTATCTTGTTTGTTGTTACATCATTTTCGTCTATCTCCCTACTATGAGATAATAAGTCCCCCCCCCCTTTTTTTTGACAGGCAGAGTGGACAGTGAGAGAGAGAGAGAGAAAGGTCTTCCTTTTCTGTTGATTCACCCCCCAATGGCTGCTGCGGCCGGTGCTCTGTGCCGATCCGAAGCAAGGAGCCAGGTGCTTCCTCCTGGTCTCCCACGTGGGTGCAGGTGCCCAAGCACTTGGGGCATCCTCCACTGCCTTCCGGGGCCACAGCAGAGAGCTGGACTGGAAGAGGAGCAACCGGGACAGAATCCGGCGCCCCAACCAGGACTAGAACCCGGGGTGCCGGCGCCTCAGGCAGAGGATTAGCCTAGTGAGCTGTGGCGGGGGTCTCCCATGTGTTTTATTCCCTGGTACATAAGAAGAGTGCCCAACACCTAACTCTTGATGTAATTCGTTAAGTGGATGAAAATGAGACAGTCTTCTAGGGCGGGGGGAATACCATGTTGGGTAAGCTAGGGCCCCTAACTTTAGAAGCATAGTGTATCGTGGAGAGGAAGGCTTGAAAAGCAGTGAGAAGGGCTATGGAAACAGAAGAGAGGACCCTTAAGTTTGGGGTAGTTGTACGTGCAAGGTGGGGAAATTATCACTGTGTAGAGAAACGAGAAAATAGGGCAGAGGCAGAGATACTCCAGATGAAAGGAACCCATGAAGGCATAATGTCTTCACAGTGGCCACCATGGAAAGAGAACAGCCTGTAGTTGCCCGTGGCTAGAACATAAGGTGATTAAGGAAGGCAGGAAGGGGTCTCTTAATTACCAGCTACTGCTGAAAATTGTTTCTGAATTAAATGCCCTTTAAATATTTTATATCTGTTTCTTCAATGAATATTCGCTTTCTAAAAAAAAAAAAACAAGAGAGGAGTTGTACTATTTTTTTAAGTCATTGTTCTGTTCTTGCAATAATTCTGACTCTAGACAATCAAAACAAGAATTTTCCACAGAGAGGGATGGCCTAGTAATAAGGTAGCATCTGGTTTTCTTTAACTGATATCTAAAATTTTACTCTCCTGAGAAAACTTTACTATTTAAATATCCTTCAGAAAACATTTGCGAAATAATTGCAATACCAGAAAAGAGTTTAAATCCCATCTAGTCTAAGTTTATCTCTTATGATACCTGAAATGAGTATGTCTTGGAAAGCAGTTACCCTCCAATGTTCCCTTAAAGCAACAGGACCATGAAGTGCAAGACTGTAGTTTCTTTGAGGGGAGATTCTCATCCGTGGACTTTTCTATGCCCTCTTTGAAGCTATGTGCGTATTCATGTTTTTTTTGGTAAGTTCTTTAAGTTCACCTTCGCCAATAAATAGTTTTAAAAAGGACCTTTATCTTACATTTACTCATTTCAAGCTTAAACCCACACATCCTGACTTTCAACAAATATTAAATCTTGGGGCCAGCACTGTGGCGTACCGGGTTAAGCCGCCGCCTGCCATGCTGGCATCCCATATGGGTGCCGGTTCGATACCCAGCTGCTCCACTTCCAATTCAGCTCCCTGCTATGGCATGGGAGAGCAGTAGAAGATGGCCCAAGTCTTTGAGCTACTGCACCCATCTGGGAGATCCGGAAGAATCTCCTGGCTCCTGGCTTTGGATCAGCGCAGCTCCGGCCGTTGCGGCCAGTTGGGGAGTGAACTAGCGGACAGAAGACCCCTCTCTCTCTGCCTCTCCTCTCTCTGTGTAACTCTGACTTCCAAATAAATAAATATTTTTAAAAAGTCTTTTTGGGCAGTGGAAAGTTTTTATTTTTTATTTTTTTTTAACAGGCAGAGTGGACAGTGAGAGAGAGAGACAGAGAGAAAGGTCTTCCTTTGCCGTTGGTTCACCCTCCAATGGCCGCCGCTGATCCGATGGCAGGAGCCAGGTGCTTTTCCTGGTCTCCCATGGGGTGCAGGGCCCAAGCACCTGGGCCATCCTCCACTGCACGCCCTGGCCACAGCATAGAGCTGGCCTGGAAGAGGGGCAACCGGGACAGAATCCGGCGCCCCAACCGGGACTAGAACCTGGTGTGCCGGCGCCGCTAGGCGGAGGATTAGCCTCGTGAGCCGCGGCGCTGGCCGTGGAAAGTTTATAACAGCAAATAAGATATGCTCCCTGGCCTTGAACAATGCTTAGTCACTATTACTAGTCTGAAGCAAAACTATGGAGGTTGACTTGGGAGGCGAAAAATAATGGACACAGAGATAAGTCTTTTTAGAACAACAACCACCAAAAAAATTTAAAAATTAAAAAAAATTTAAAAAAAAATCAAAAGCCTGGAACTCAATTTGGGTCTTCTATATGGCTGGCAGGGACCCAGGTACTTGGGCTCTCACCTGTTGCTTCCTAGGGTACAAATTAGCAGGAAGCTGGAACTGGAAGAAGAAGCACTCTGATATGGGGTTGCAGGCATCTTAAGTGGCATCTTAAGCAATGTACCGAATGCCTACCCCATGCCTATGCTTTCTGATAGATTTTTTAAAAAGATTTATTTATTTGAAAGAGTTACACAGAGAGAGAAGGAGAGGCAGAAAGAGAGAGAGATCTTCCATCTGCTGGTTCACTCCCCAGTTGGCCCCAAAGGCTGGAGTTGCACCAATCTGTAGCTAGGAGCCAGGAGCCTCCTCCAGGTCTCCCACATGGGTGCAAGGGCCTGAGCACTTGGGCCATCCTCCTCTGCTCAAGATACTAAACACTACTCCAGACCATAGCAGAGAGCTGGATTGGAAGTGGAGCAGCCGGGCCTCAAATCGGCACCCACATGATATGCTGGCACTGCAGGCCTCACCTGCTACGCCACAGTGCTGGCCCCTCTGTAAGATTTTTGGTGCCTTGAATTTTCTGGAATTTTTATTTAAGAAATTTGTTTTATGGATTGGATGCTATTCATTTTCTAGACTTAATCTAGGAAGGAACAAATTCACTTAACAGGCATCTCTTCTGCCTTCTGCCAAGTACCTCCAAGAAACTGAAAGATGAAAACTTGCTCTGCCCTCAGGGGCTCACAATTTAAGAGTTCAAAGAATTAAAGAAATGCTTATAAAATATATATTCTATAAAAGAGGATGGCACAACTAATTTTCATGGGCTACCAAGAAGAATCGGACAATCTTCCCCCCTTTTAAGCACTATAAAAGTGTAATTCCCTTCTCTTTTTGCAACATTCAAAAATATAAAATAATGTACAAGTCCATAATTGCCTTTGATCCCCGGTTCAGTTTTGTTTTCAACTTTTATTTATTCAAGATGCAGAGAGACGGCGTCGGGGAGGCAGCTGGGGAAAGAGAGAGAGAGAACCATTCACCGACTCAATCCTCAAATGCCTCCAATATGAAGGAGGCACTCAATCTGAGATTCTCACCTGCGTGGCAGGAGCGTAACTACCTTCATAGCTGACTCTCAGGGTCTTCATTAGCAGGAATTTGGGATTAGGAGCTAGAGTCAGGGATCAAACCCAGGCACTCCAATTCAGGACACAGGCATCTTAACCACCAGGGCCAGTGTCTGGCCCTCCAGTTCAATTTAAGCCATGTCCGCTTAACTGCTTTCTTATAATGCACTAGTTATTCCTAATTGCCCAAGAGTTTGTGAACGTTTTTCTTTGTAACTTCTTCCAAAGCCCTGGCCTGTTGATTTCTAGCAGTTCAAAATGACTTTCTTTCTGTAAATAGCATTTTTTATTTAAACATGTTAATCCCAGTCAGTGGCATCGCACTTAGTTTCTGTTTTGCTCTTGCGAAAGATAAGTCTTCTAAGAAAGCCTAGTAGCTCAGCATGAATTTCATGACCTGCATTTTTTAGTAGCTACTTCGCCTTTAGCATCGTTTCTGCTTGATGAGTTGATAAAAGCTTGTCCTAGTTTCTTGAACCTGTTTTGTAGCAATAATTCAGCCTGCATTTATTCTTTCTTTATTGTTTCCTTGAGGTTTAAAACTATTCAGTACATTCATCTTTGCTTTTCTGTAGTCTTCAATTCCAGGGAGGATTCCCCCCCCCTCCCCCAATCAATCTCTTTAATAGGTCCTCTGCAAAGCCAGAGAGGTCTATTAGTTTTCTTTTTATAAAATCAGACATTATGGGGACGATGTTGTGATGTAGTGGGTAAAGCCTTTGCTTTCGACACTGGCATCCCATATGGGTACTAGTTCGTGTCCTGACTCCTCCACTTCCAGTCCAGCTCCCTGCTAATGGCCTGGGGAAAGCAGCAGAAGATGGCCCAAGTGTTTGGGCTCCTGCCACCCATGTGGGAGACCTGAATGAAGCTTCTGGCTTCTGGCTTCAGCCTGGCCCAGCCCAGGCCATTGCAGCCATCTGGGGAGTAAACCAGTGGCTGGAAGGTCTCTCTCGGTCTCTCTCTCTCTCTCGCTCTCTCTGCAACTCTAACTTTAAAATAAATAAATAAACCTTCGGGGCCGGCGCTGTGGTTCACTTGGCTAATCCTCTGCCTGCAGCGCCGGCATCCCAAATGGGTGCCGGGTTCTAGTCGCGGCTGCTCCTCTTCCAGTCCAGCTCTCTGCTGTGGCCCCAGAAGGCAGTGGAGGATGCCCCAAGTGCTTGGGCACCTGCACCCACGTGGGAGACCAGGAGGAAGCACCTGGCTCCTGGTTTTAGAGTGGCGCAGCAAGCTGGCCGTAGCGGCCATTGGGGGGTGAACCAATGGAAGTAAGACCTCTCTCTCACTAACTCTGTCAAAAAAAAAAAAAAAAAAAAAAACTTAAAAAAATCAGGCATTATAATCTGACAATGGCTCAACAGATCATTTTCTTCTTTTTTTTTAGTTTTATATTCCATTCCTTATGTTGCAGTACTGCCTTTACCATTCTCATCTAGTTTTGGTCAATTTCCTATCATTCACCTCTTTTCAGGATTGTGGGGTTAGTATTTAATGTACTGGCTTATCTGAGTGATCATTTGTGTAGGTTAATGCTTTAGGAATATGTTAATATGATTTAAGAATCCAAAAAATCCTTTTAAATCTAAGGCTGATTTTTTTAATTATCATTCAACAGGGTCCCAAAAATTACACTTGATTTTAGCAACTCTTGCATATTTCCATTCTTCTTCAATCTGATGTGTGTTTCACTGAAAAAAATTCCTCTATAACCAATGCACTGCCAAAATCTACCATGTAATCCATGACAGAAATCTAAAAAATAAATAAATAAATAAATAACCTAGGATTTTTCCTACCACTCATTTATTGTTTGTCTTCAGATTATAAAACACGCCCATTACAGAAAATTTTAAAAATACAGAAAAATATAGAGAAGAAAAACGTGAACAATCAGCAATTCTACCACCAGGAGAAAGCTTCCTGTTATTTTTACGAAACTCCAAATTTTATGGAAGCCTTAGTATAGCAACCTCTCACCCCTTTCTAAGTTTGTCCTCAGTAGACAGATCAGGACTTTGAGAGAAAAAGACTGACTTTAAATACAAGGGTCCTTAACAGTTTTTATGGAGGGGATGGAACCATAGGAAAAACCTACAAATTGCTCCAGAGATGACATCTTGTTCTTATTTAGCTTTCTTTGAGTCATTAACAGTCGGGCGCCACTGGTGCTGAAACTTATCATTATTATAACCGCAAATGGGTTAATGCCCAAACAAAGCTATATTCTTGGGGCCAATTCCCAGCGCCACTACACAGACCCCAGTAGCAGTACCCTGCAAGTTCCAGGATAATGCTCCACAAATAAGAGGATGTCAAATGTTCGGCCTGGGCTCAAAATTCTCTTCTTTTATCTGAGGTCTTTGAGTTGCTAGCAGGGCAGAGCAGAAGGAAAAATAAATAAATAAAAACGAAGCCAACAAACCCTAAAAACAGAGGCTGTGTGTTTTAGTGGTCAGACCACTAGCCTGGATGCTCAGATCACTGAGACCTGCTCCAGCTCTCCCACTGACTGGATGGATGATGATACACAAATTACTTTAAAAAAAAGTTTTATTATTTATATGAAAGGCAGAGTGGCAAAGAGAGCGATATCTTCCATCCACTGGCTAACTCCCTAATTGCCTACAACAGCCAGAGCTGGGCCAGGCAAAGTCAGGAACCCAGTACTCCATCTGGGCACCCCGCCTGCGTGGCAGGGACCCAAGTTCTTGGGCCATCATCTGCTGCTTTCCTGGATTCATTTGCAAGAAGATGGACTGTAAGCAGAGTAGCCAGGACCTGAACCAGCTCTTTGACTTGGGGTGCAGTAGTTCCAAGAGGTGGCCCAACCCATGCCACCATGATGCCTGCCCTCACAAGTCACTTTTGTAATTTGTGCCTCATGTTTCCTATTTAGAGAAAGGATACTAGCCTCCGGAATAGCGAGAAAATAAATTTCTGTTGTTTCAACCAAAAGAGAGAGAGAGAGAAGTGCCTCAGAAAGGTTTAATAAGGACAAATGAAATTATCAGCAAATAGCTTCAGGTCGCTTGGGAATAAAGTAAAATTATCATCCTTAATAATTACTATCTATTCCTACATTAATAATATAGTAATAAGCCACAGGTATGAAGCCCTCAAGCTGCCTGGGGGAAGCAGGGGAGGAAGAAGGCGAATATTTTTATCAACCGTGCAGGCCTTCACATCAAATGCCAAATCAGTAAGTTTATTGCCTTAAGATACTAAGTTCATTACCTCAAGATACTAAACACTACTCCGAATCTGGCTCTCTTTACCCTTACCACATCCAAACTCAATGACTCACAGGGGCCTAGAATTGAGACACATCTACAATTTCCAGGGAAAGGGAGAATTAGGAGGTTTGAGGCTCCTTGCAGGGGGGAGCTAAGAATAGCCCCCTGGGAGCACAGAGAGAACTTCCTCTTACCTTTTCCTCTCAGTGTAGGTGGTCTGTTGGCTTCCCAGCCATTCCTTTGATGGCATGATTTTTGTTTTCTTTCTTTTTCACAAAACCTCACCTTGTAGGCGGGGGAGGGCACTAACTAAAAAAAGTGAGGACAGAGTGGCTTTTTCGGCAAGGCTGGAACTGTGACAAGTGCCACAGACTTCTGACCTGCTGTTAGAAGGGGAGTGGAGCAAACTGAGAAACATCTGGGAAGTCGAAAACCAGTGAATACTTTCTCATTCTAAAGGAAATTTTTTTTTAAAGCAATGGGGAAGCTGCCACCTGCCACATGCGTCCTGTATCAGATCACCAGCTGGAGTCCCAGCTGCTCCACTTCAGATCCAGCTCCCTGCTAATGCACTTGGAAAGAAGCAGATGATGGCCCAAGTACTTGGGTTCCTGCCATCAAGACTTGGACGGAACTCCAGGCTCCTGGTTTGGCCTGGCCCAGCCCTGGATATTATGGCCATTTGGGGAGTGAACCGGTGGATAGAAGATCTCTCTTTCTCTCTGCCTTTCAAAAAAGTAAAATAAAATCTTAAAAAACAAAATAAACAAGCAAAACCACATCCACACAAAGCAGTTTGGGGGCTGGCACAGTGGTGCAGTGGATTAAATCACTTGTGACATCAACATCCCATATGAGTGCCGGTTCCAGTTGTGGCTGTACTATTTCCAATCCAGCTCCCTACTAATGCCCCTGGGAAAGCAGTAGAAGATGGTCCAAGTGCTTGGGCCCCTGCTTGTGAGACCTGGAGGAATCTCTTGGCTCCTGGCTTCGTTCTGATCCAGCCCTGGCCATTACAGCCATTTAGGGAGTAAACCAGTGGATAGAAGATGTCTCTGTGTCTCTCCCTCTCTGTAATTCTGCCTTTCGAACAGATCAATAAATCATTTTTAAAAATAGCAGTTGGGTGTCTTTTGGGGAAAAATCTAATAAATATCCCAGTTTATGCACCTCTCTCCACAGGAAATGAAGTATCTTGGAAGGAAAAAGACACTTGGAAAAGGTATCAACTAGTAAGGGAGAGGAGAAAGAAGGGCTTAGGAAATTTGAGAGAAATGTCAATTACTTTAGGACTAAGAAAGCACCTTTTGGTATCCAGCACTATCGTGGACAGAAGACACTCCCCAACCTCCAGAAGCAGCCAAAACACACGCACGTGAAAGCGCTTTGTAGCAATTTAAGATAGTAAAGAGATTAGGTAATGGGATACTAAGTATTTATGGAAGTTCATGGGTGGCAGCTATTATGGTGAGTTAAGATAACAGCTGTACAAAGCAGGAATAGTTATGAAATTCAGAAATTACAGATATGGACAGCTGACAGTAATTCTTCGACACCAGAAAATATGACGGATTCAAAAGAATTCTCCATCTCAGATTCCTTTTAAACCAAGTCCTCAAGAATAGGAGCCCAGAAAAACCGCAACAGCCGCGAAGCGACTGCTCCCGGAACTTGTGTGGCCAGTTCGGAGTTTCCATACGGAGACCGTTTGCGTGACACCCTCTCCGCCTTTCACCTTTCCTCCTGCCGCGTGGGTGCCATGGCAACGGAGGGAGCCGGCGACCTGGGTTCCGGAAGCCGGGTAGCTGGAGCTTTGAAGATACCCGGGTCTAAAGATGCTGAGTCCGGAGCGCCTAGCCCTACCGGACTACGAGTATCTGGGTAGGAGCTTCCTTCAGCCTGGGGGAAGGAGAGAAGTGAAGACGACTTTAGGCCATGTCTGGGAGGAGGCGGGGGCGGGGTCTGGAATGGGCCGGGTAGCGAGGGATGGGGAGGGGCGGAGAGGCGGGGGTTCTAGGGCTGAACGCCTAAGACCCTACAGAGGAAAAATAGCATCTGGAGAGTAAAGACTGCAAAGTGTCTGGGCTGGAGCTCAGGCAATGCGGATAGTACTCAAAGGAGGACAGGTTGGGGTTCAGAATTTGGGGCCTTATTGGAGCTGAGAATTTGAGGCCCTGTTGGTTATGCTGGTAGTGGATTAAGGACCCTTGGAACCTGAAGTGGCGATTCAGTCATTGGATGAATGATCATTTTACCGTGACAGCACCCGCTCTCATTTTGAGCTTTCCTTTCCCGTTAGGCACCGTGCTAAACATTTTACCTGCATTGTTCATGTCATTGGAGGGGGTTCCAAGAAAGGCAAAACCCGAAGGGGAAGGGGCCGGTGGTTATTGGGGTGTATTGGCACAATTTTGGGGAAAAAAAAAAACTTACCAGCTTGACATTCAGTTACAAGGCAGGGGACAAAACCTACTAAAAGACCTGATTTGCAATCTTATTTGCCCTGTCTGGCATGCTCATAGAAGGGTGGCATAGGTAACTTGTTTTCACAATAAAGTGAGCACCTGAGCTCTTGACTCAGCTCAGTATGGCTGTAACCATAGCACTGCACTATATTGAGTACTGGCAGCACCTAAGGCATTTCCTGGGTGACGGAAGGCACGCACACAAACACACATTTTAAAATTTATAGACCGGTTTTTTTTTTTTTTTTGACAGGCAGAGTGGACAGTGAGAGAGAGAGAGACAGAGAGAAAGGTCTTCCTTTTGCCGTTGGTTCACCCTCTAATGGCCCCCCGCGGCCGGCGCGCTGCGGCCGGCACATCGCGCTGATCCGAAGGCAGGAGCCAGGTACTTCTCCTGGTCTCCCATGGGGTGCAGGGCCCAAGGACTTGGGTCATCCTTCACTGCACGCCCTGGCCACAGCAGAGAGCTGGCCTGAAAGAGGGGCAACCGGGACAGAATCCGGCGCCCCAACTGGGACTAGAACCCGGTGTGCCGGCGCCGCAAGGCGGAGGATTAGCCTAGTGAGCCGCGGCGCCGGCCTTATAGACCGATTTATTTAGAGGATTTTTAAGTTTACAGAAAATTGAGCAGATAGTGGAGTGTTCCCAAATATCCTCTTTCCCTATTCAGTGTCCTCTACATTGGACGTGTTGCAGTAGTGTGCTGTATTTGTTACCATTAATGAGCCACAGTCAACACGTTATTGTTAACTAAAGTCCTTAGATGACATGAGGGCTCAGCCTTTGTGCTGTACAGTTCTATGGGTTTTGACACTTGCACGTGACTCCACTGAGTGTCACACAGTGATGCAGGCAATAGTTTCAGTGCCCTCAAGTCTTCTGTGCCCCACCCTTTCATCCCTCACTGATCTCACTTTCTCTAAGGTTTTGCCTTTGACAGAATATCATATAGTTGAATTTATACATGGTGGAACCTTTTCAAATTGGTTTCTTTTCACTTAGCAATAGGCATTTAAGGTTCCTCCCTGTCATTTTGTGGCTTGGTAGCTCATTTCTTTATATCACTGAACAATATTCCATAGTGTGGATGGTCCATGTATAATTTTTAAATGATAAGCAATTCTGGTTTACATTTTTGACTTGATAATATGAAAACCTGATTAAAAAATGAAGCCTTCTCCCACTCCTTCGCCTGTCTGCCTGTTTCCCACCCTGCCTCAGCAACCCCCCACCAAAGGTAACTGGTTCCCTATGTATCCTCCGGAGGTGTACATAATATACAGAAGAGAGTAGACAGTGAATAATTTTTCACTTAATATGTCTCAGAGTAATTTCTGTATCAGTAGAGTGCTTCTTTACTCTTTCTAAAATTTAACTTTTGGCTACATGGTATTTAAGTAATTTATTTAGCCAGTCCCATATTGGTAGACAAAACGCTGTAATAAATAACCTGCAATTTTGTTCCTTTGCCAGCGTATCTACAAGGATAAATTCTACAAAGTGGAATTGATGGGTCAAAGGCATATGCATTTGAAATATTGATTTATATTGCCCAATTACCCTTCATAGGGTTGTACATTTTACAGTGCCACCAGCATTGTAAGAGAATGACTATCCCCACTGTCTTGCCAACAGAATAGATCAGACATTTGGATTTTTTCAGTCTGTTGTGTGACAAATAGTCTCACTGTAGATTTAGTGTGCATTTCTTTTATGATGTTGATTTTTAACGAAGTTTAAGGGCTGATTGGTCTATATATGCTCTATCTCTTTCTCTCTGTCTCTCAGATGATCACATCCATCAATTATCCAAAACAAGATGATAATTTTATATTCAATGAATAATAATTTTTTAAAGATTTATTTATTTATTTGAAAGAATTACACAGAGAGAGGAGAGGCAGAGAGAGAGAGAGGTGTTCCATTCTCTGGTTCACTCCCCAGTTGGCCGCAATGGCCAAAGCTGCGTGCTGATCCAAAGCCAGGAGCCAGGAGCTTCTTCTGGGTCTTCCCATGAGCGTGCAGGGGCCCAAGGAATTGGGCCATCTTCTACTGCTTTCCCAGGCCACAGCAGAGAGCAGGATCGGAAGTGAAGCAAGCGGGACTTGTTCCAGCACCTACATGGGATGCCGGCACTGCAGGTGGCAGGTTACACCACAGCGCTGGCCCCAGTAATTTTAGTGTCTAGCAATTCCTAGATTTTTGCTAACAATTTTACATATTTTATGTCATTTATCCAGTACTCAATGAACTTATGAAATATTTTTACAATATTTATTTATTTATTTGACAGGCAGAGTGACAGAAAGAAAAGGAAGAAAGAAAAGGAATGAAAGCAGGAAGAGAGAGAGAGAGAGACGGGGTCTGACGCTGTGGCGTAGCAGGCTAAGCCTCTGCCTGCAGTGCTCACATCCCATGTGGGCGTTGGTTTGTGTCCCAGCTGCTCCTTTTCTGATCCAGCTTTCTGCTATGGCCTGGGAAAGCAGTAATTGATAGCTCAAGTGCTTGGGCCCCTGCACCCATGTAGAAGACCAGAGGAAGCTTCTGGCTCCTGGCTTCAGATCAGCCTGGCTCCAGCTGTTGTGGTAAACCAGCGAATGGAAGACCATTCTCTCTGTCTCTCCCCCTCTCTGTCTGTAACTCTACCTCTCAAATAAATATATAAAATCTTTTAAAAGAAGGAAAGGAAGAGACAGACAGATCTTCCATCTGCTGGTTCACCTCCCGAATGACTGCAATGGCCAAGGCTGGTCCAGGCCAAAGTCAGAACTCCATCCAGGTCTCCTGTGTGGGTTGCAGGGACCCAAATACTTTGGTCTTCTGCTGCTTTCCCAGGCAAATTAGCAGGGGACTAGATCAGAAGCAGAGCGGCTAGAACTTGAACTGGCCTTCTGATATGGAATGCTGGTGTCCCAAATGGCTGCTTAACCTTCTGTGCCACCATGCTGGCCCCAAACTTCTGAAATATTTGAAGAGCTTAGTTTATTGTTCAGTTCCTTGGGTGGTTGCTGTTTGAACTGGCATATTTGGTGTACTGGTGCTTCAGTGAGTAGAGGCTGGTGGTCCCTTTTCAGGAAGACTGGTTCAGTGACCGTGTTGACAGTGAGCTGACAAAGTCTCTGGTTGGTTGGAAAAGCTTCAGTGCTGGTGCAGTCCAGTCACCCACCTGCTCTCTGAATTCCAGACAATTGCTCCTTCAGTTCTGTTGCTTATTTATTTAAGTGTCATAAGTCCCTAGTCTAGCCACCATCTGGACGTTCCTACTGCTCTAAACAGGGCCTTATTACTCCGTGACTTCCTCATGGCTCATCAAACTGTACAGTTCTGCTGAAATACATGCACTTTTAGGTGAGGATCACCCTGCCTGTTGCTGTGCGGTTTCTCTTAGAAGCATGCTGTTTTGAAGCGTTTACTCTCCATCGTTTAAAACCATTCCCTCCAGGTTGTATTACTAATATATGTCCTGATTTAAATTTTTAAATACCTGTGGGGTTTTTTTGTTTGTTTTTGTTTTGTCTCATGTTTACAAATTAAAAAGTCCCTTTCGGGGCTGGCACTGTGGCACAGCAGGTTAAAGCCACAGCCTGCAGTGCCAGCATCCCATATGGGCGCCTGTTCCAGTCCTGGCTCCTCCACTTCTGATCCAGCTCCGGGTTAAGGTGCCTGGGAAAGCAGCGGTGGAAGGCCCAAGCTCTTGGCCCCTGTACTCATCTGGAAGAAGCTCCTGGCTTCAGCCTGTTCCCAACCCTGGTCCTTGTGGCCACTTGGGAAATGAACCAGCAGATGGAAGATCTCTCCCTCTGTATCTGTAACTCTGACTTTCAAATAAATAAATAAATCTTTAAAAAAAAAAGTTCTTTTCATATGTAGGCCTAGAGAAGAAAATACATACAGAGAAAAGAGAAAGGGAAGCCCTATGCATAAAGGGAAACAGAAAAACTAAAACTGAATATGGCTTGGTAAGTCTATCTAGAGACCTCTTTTTAGGAATATGGTGTAATTTACAGGGACACCTATTTGGTGAATATCTGTTGATATCTGTTTCTGCCTGCCAGCTAGATAGCATATTTGCCTTTTTGACGATTAGGGAAGAAAATAATCTTTCATCATGTTGAGAACTGATCCTTTCCCCTACTGACTTTGTGGAATAGGAACCTGTAATCATGGCCTGGCATGGCTCAGGATCTTAGGATCATCATTACAGAATGCCTCAGTGATGTTCACGCCTACAGTCATCAGAATGTAGCGATAGACGTTGTATTAATGCCCAGGCCTGAAGAGGGAGAGGAAAATCTGGTAAGGAGATGAAATACGTGCAGAGTCCTTTATATAAGACCCGTGGAAGATTTCTAGCCTTGTAAAAGCTACTTATTGGAAGCTTCTGCCAGAGGCTGAGGTGTGTCTGTGTGTCTGGGAGGGTGTGGAGAGCGCTCAGAGCCGAAGGGCAGCCTGTTCTGATCCCAGGTTTGCAAAACACAGCGCCTACGTGAAGACCTGAGACTAAGCGTGAGGGTGTGATGTTTATTTTTTGCTCCACCTAATTTGGTGAAGTGCATACTTTCCCTCATACTCTTCTGTTACCTTGGAACCTGCTTATTTTCACTAAGGTTGATAATAAGTTGACAAGATAGATAACACTAGGAAATCAGAGATGGTCTTTCTCCTTTGGGGGCTATGCATTTAGAGAAATCACAGTAAATTGGATAGTTTTTGTTTTAAAACTATAGTTTTGGAACTCTTCCTGTATGCCTGGCACTATGCATTATCTCGTTTTAGTCTGCAGCCACCATTGCTATATGAGCTCCAGTTAGTGGTTATTAATATCATCTCATTTTACAAATATGGAAACTGAGGCTTAGAAGGGCTGAATGATTTATACAAAGTCACATAAGAAATGATCCATGGAAAAGCAAGGATTTAAACCCAAGTTTGTCAGATTCCCTAGCCTGCCCCCCCCCCCCCCAAAAGGGTAAAAACAAACAATCGTTAACTCAAAGGGCAGTCACCCTTGCTTCCTTGTTAAGGATAGACCTCTCAAACAGCTCATTAACTACAAAGAAATTTCCTGAGATCAGACATTTAATCTTCCTCATTATTTTATACCCTCTTTTTACAATGTAGACACTTCAGACATATATATGTGTTAAATGGAATATGAATATTCTGACCTTAGGGTATCCCGAATGTGAGTAGCTAACAACTTATTATGTTCCAGGTGCCATTGTAAGTGCTGTACATATATTAATGCAAATGAAGATAGTCCCAGTTGTTATCTCCATTACACAGATGAGAAAACTGTAGCACAAAGATGCTAAATACTGGTTAGTAGTAGAGCAAGAATTCTAATCCAGCCATCTGGGGACAGAGATTGGCGCGGTGGTTAAGATGCTGCTTGGGATACTCACATCCCATATCAGAGTGCCTGAATTCAATTCCCAGCTCTGTCCCTGATTCCGGCTCCCTATACTGATGCACACCTGTAAGACAGCAGAGGATGCATCAAGTAGTTGGGTCCCTGCCACCTATGTGGGAGATCTGGATTGAGTTCTGGGCTGCTGGCTTTGACCTGGCCCAGCCCCGGCTGTTGTGGGCATTTGGGGAGTGAACCAGCAGGTGGAAGGTCTTTCTTTCTCTGTGTCTCTGCCTTTCAAATAAACTAAAAAAAAAAAAAAAAAAAAAAACCAAAAACCTAACACAGTAGTCTGATTCTAGTCTATCTGGCTAAATTCTATGCTGTAAAAACCTTGAACAACTCCAGAAATGGGCCTCAAGCTATTGCAGCCCTCTATGTGGATCCTAGAGTAAGTTCAGGTGACCCCCAAAGGCTTCATTTAACATTTCTGCCATGAGAGGGCATCCTAGGAATCAGGATGGGTTAGGGAGTGGTAACATTCTAGTTCCTCTTGCCATTGGACTCATCTCTTAGAAGCAAGCAATGAGAAAGGTAACTTCTAAACCATTTGGGGAGAGTTTTATTGACAATAATGGGGTAGCTGTGTGACCCTGAAGAAGTTACTTAACCTCTCTGAGCCTTAGTTTTTACTCTGCAAAATGTGGAGAATAATAGTATTTACCTCCTACATGTAAGCATTTAGAGCAGTGCCTGGCAGCCACATTGTGTCTACATCTTGAAAAAAGGGTATGAAAAGATGAGTAAGATACCATCCTATTAGAGCACCAGTGTAGGTGCTCGGTAAGTGTTGGCTGCTGTTATTGTTACTATATTTGTAAACAAATATGTCATACATCTGTGGCAAACACCCTTCTCAAGAGCTATTCCTGGTTAAGAACTGGGTAGGACAGACCCACTTTTCTCTCCTCTCCTCTCTTCTCCTCTCCCCTCTCCCCTCCCCTCCCCTCCCCTCCCCTCCCCTCCCCTCCCCTCCCCTCTCCTCTCCTCTCCGACAGGCAGAGTTAGACAGTGAGAGAGAGAGAGAGAGAGAAAGGTCTTCCTTTTTTTCCCGTTGGTTCATCCCCCAATGGCCGCTGCGGCCGGTGCACTGTGCTGATCCGAAGCCAGGAGCCAGGTGCTTCTCCTGGTCTCCCATGCGGGTGCAGGGCCCAAGCACTTGGGCCATCCTCCACTGCCTTCCCGGGCCACAGCAGAGAGCTGGACTGGAAGAGGAGCAACCGGCACAGAATCCGGCGCCCCGACCAGGACTAGAATGCGGGGTGCTGGCGCCGCAGGCGGAAGATTAGCCTATTGAGCTGTGACACTGGCCCACTTTTTTATTTCTTAAGTTAAAAGATTATTTAAAAGACAGAGCTCCCATGTACTGGTTCACTCCCCAGGTACCTACAATGACCAGGACTGGGTTGAGCTAAAGCCAGGAATTCAATCCAGGTCTCCCATGTGGGTGGCAAGGGCCCAACTACATGAGCCATCACCTGCTACCTTCTAGGTTCAGCAGGAAGCTGGGATTAGGAGCAGAGCCAGGAATTGACCCAGGCACTCTGATAGGGAATGTGAGTGTCTTTACTGGTGACTTCAGTGAAAGGTCCGACGCTCACCTCCAGATCCGCTTCTATGAGATCTGTGACTCCTCTGGCAGGTGACTGGCTTGAAGATTCCCACTGCACTGCTGTCTGAATCCCTCCTTCCCCTTTCTTGCCTTCCCAGGATCTCACCTGCATTGTGGTCTTTCAACTCCCACAGGCTCCTCCCCTGTTTCCATCAAGGGCATTCCCCCTACTATGTCTGTTACGTGTCTGATCCTGTTTCAGTATCTGCTTCTCAGAGACGCCATCTAAAAGTCGCTGATAGAGTCTCTTCCAGCCATGAGGTTCATACAGTTTCTTTAAACCTTGGCAGAGGTTCTGACACAGGACTCTTGCTGTGGGAAGGACTCTTCCAGAGAATATTTTTTGTAATTGTTGATACCATAGTGCATGATATTTACTTGTCTGAGTGCCAGACACATTTTTTCCCCTTTTGGGTGTATCCTGATAAGGAAACTTATTTTTGCTTGAATATAATTGCGAACCTTCCAAACCAATCCTATGCTACTTAAAATTTTAAGCATGAATCCTGTTAAGACCTTAAAGCACCTGATATTGCAAAAAAGAAATAAAATATTATAGATGTTAGACTGACTTCCTAAATTTTTGGCAGTTAGGTTTATAATATACAAAACTGGTCACTTAGAGCAAGGTTTGGCCTAGAAGTTAAGATACCAGGTAAGGTGTCCACCACACATATTGGAGTACCTGGGTTCGATACCCAGCATCAGCTCTCAACTCCAGCTTCCTGCTAACGCAGATCCTGGGAGGCAGCAATGATGGCTCAAGTACTTGTGTTCTTGAGATCCCATGTGGGAGACACTGGCTTCCACCCACCCAGTCCCAGTCATTTTGGGCTTTGGGGGAGTGAACCAGTAGTTGGGAGCTCTGTCTATTTCTGCTGTTGAAATAAATAAATGCTAATCCAACTGGTCACTTTAAAATACTTAGGAATAGGTTCATGAGATCATCTCTTCTTCACCCCATTGTTATTTTCCTTCCTTTCAGAACACTTCGCTATATAAAGCTAGGCATGCATATAAAGTATTCTTTATCACAGGTAATTTAGCCACAGAGGGAAGTGGGACATATCACATGAAGTGGCGGTGTCAAAAGTGCCATTACAGAGGGGGTGACCTCTGTGGTTCTGGAGCCAGCTGCTGTCTTGGCTCTCCATAGCGTCTCAGTTATGGTGGGGGCAGCAGTTCCCTTGGTGGCTTTTGAGTTATTCATGGAAGTTCGGCCTAGCCTCCCTTTCTTCCACCTTTCTAAGGACTCTATAAGCTGTTTAGTAAGTATGAGAATATCCTTTTATTGGAAAAAGAAAGAGCAAGTGAGTTCCAAGACATGTTGTTTCTGACCTTAGCCCACTTGCAAAATATTCCCCAAAATAAATTTCAGGGTGATTTCAGTGTTAATCTTAAGATTTTAAAATAGCTCTTTAAATTTTTGGCCTTGTTTATTTTTGTTTATTCAAATAATCTCAAAATCTTTCCTCCAAATGCTGCCCAAATGTTAGGAATCACTTTTATTTGCACAAATACAATCTTTGCTAAGTGAGTAATTCTAGGAGGCTGAGTAGGCAATTTGAGTTTTAGAAATTAATGAAAGTAGATCGCAAAAGACATGATCCATTAATTAACTGTAGTTCCTCATTCTGTTTATATCCTCATCATACTTATCACACTTAGCTTGTTTTTTCTACTTGTCTACTTGGCTATTGGCTATTTTTTACTAGCATGTAAGCCATGAGGGTGGGCTTCTCTCTCAGTACCTCCAATATGAAGCACAGTGCTTGGTCCGAATAAAGTGCTCAGCTGAGTGAGTAGTCTATTTGAAATAGCGGAATACATTTTAAAATAAATGGTTCACAGGAATCCAGTTCAACAAATGGTTATCGAATTCCTTGCCATTTGAGAGACACTGTGTTTTTCTCTCCACTTCCAAGGATGAAAAAAAGGGTAACGGATTAAACCTGCCCTGGATCTTTTTTATTTTAAACCCTGATTATGCCTATGGTTGATTTTTTTGGTTGATAGTTTTTATGTTTTAGTTAAAACATTAGTCTAGTTTTTAAATTGATATTTTAAGAAGGAAGGCCATTTTATATAATTTGGGGGCATCTCCATGAGATCCTGTGTTTTAGTTGGGCAGAGTGAGTGAGATGCTTTGATTAAGAGTGGAATTACCCTTGTAAATTCATCTCTGGCTCCTCTTTCTGTGTGGGGATCACCCTTGCACTACTTCCTTAAGCAGCCTTAGGAAATAGCTCATTCTATGATTGGAATTTCAAGTCAAAACACATTTAACTGAGCAGAATTTTAATGATTTATCAAAGAGAGGAGGGATTTTCCCAAACACATCTGAACTTACCAAATTACTGATCCCATTAGCTATGTTTTTTCTTAAGCACCTTTCTTTAAACAAAGCAATTACTGCTGAAATCATCAAATGTATTTTTCATAAAAGCGTTTGACTAAGTTTTGTTTGATTAGCAGGAACCTAGTAAAAGTAAATATTGTTTGAAAAGGCACTTTCAGAGTCCTTTCTTTTTCTTCATTGAATTAGCTTTTTAAAAGCACTATTCTTTGGAGAGAGTGAGCCTTTTTTTCCAGCTGTCCTATTGTGTAGCTCAAGGTCTTGTTAATACTATTATCTGGCCCCCAGATTACAGGTAATTGTGATAAAACACAAGATTCAGTTTCTGTAATCTCACACAGAAATCTGCTTGTGCCCCAGGACTTCATATCAGGTGTTTGTTATATTTAGACTTCTCTCACCTGGGATAACCTCACTGGCCCTGTAGACAGAGGCATCTGGCAGGGATAGGGCTACATTAGGACCCATTGTCTTCCCTTTTTTTTTTTTTTAATTCATGTGGCAGGACTCCTCCTGTGGCCAGCTTACATGCAACGTGCTCTAAATGGGAAAATTATATATTTCAAAATAGGCACGTTTGAAACAATAACACTTTTGAACGCGAAATGTACCAAAGGCCACATGTCTTTGGCTTTGCTTGTCAAATGGAGAGGCTGCCAGAACCGCTCGGCTCCATGGTTCTCATGCCCCAAAATCCTGCAAATTGACACATAAGTAGGCAACACACAAAGAAGTTCCGACCATGAGAAAGTGAGTTTGGGCGCTTGGGCTGGCCTCCTTTCTCTCTGTGTGAAGTTCTTTCCAGCTTTGCTTCTTCTGTCCCATCTTAGTTTTTCAAAAAGGAGAGATTAAATGTGTCTGGTATTTCAGCATGTTAACTGCATGGGCAACATGAGGCTAGCACTCAGGCCACTGTTCAGCCTGTCATATGGAAGGAATCGCCTTTCAGGGGAGATTATAATTGTGTATGTAGCCACACAAATGCACATTCTGCCTGGAGGAAAATGCACAGAAGAGGCGGCCTTATGCTGCCACTCAGGACGCTTTGTGGAAAGCTGCATAAGAAGCCCTTACATGGCACAGTCACCTCTTTTGGGCTTAATGAGTCATCTTTTTGTGTGATAGCTACTTAAGAAAAAAAAGAGGGGGAAGAAACATGCTCTTCCTCAAGTGAGTTGCTTTCATTGGCCCTACAGCTTTGTCTGAGTTTTGTGCATTCCTGATGACATCATGTACAATGGTAGTGCACAGAGAGTGAGCAAAAAATAATTTCGCTTTTGAGCATCAAGACAAAACTAAGTCCAATTTAGAGAAATGGTAACAGTAAGCTTTTCTTTTTTTTTAAGATTTATTTATTTATTTGAGAGGTAGTGTTACAGATAGTGGAGGGAAAGGGAGAGACAGAGAGGTCTTCCATCCACTGGTTCACTCCCCAAATGACCGCAACAGCTGGAGCTGCACCAGTCTGAAGCCAGGAACCAGGGGCTTCTTCTGGGTCTCCCACACGGGTGCAAGGGCCCAAGCACTTGGGCCATCTTCTACTGCTTTCCCAGGCCACAGCAGAGAGATGAATTGCAAGTGGAGCAGCCAGGACTTGAAACCAGCACCCATATGGGATGCTGGCACTGCAGGCGGCAGCTTTAACCTCTATGCCACAGCGCCGGCCCCACAATAAGCTTTAAAAACTGTGAACATATGAGCTTAACAACAAGCATAACTCCAGTCCTTTTCGGAATGGGAAGCAAAACTAGAAGCTCCATACTCGTGAATTATTTGGTGTTCATACTTCAGTCCATGGTCTAGTGTTCATGGTTAAAGTGAAGGCTGCCATGGAAGTCATTAAGCTCCTTGAGCATTGCATCTATAAAAACGTGAAAGGTAATTGCCACCTACTTCACAAGAACTTTTGATTGAGAAGATAAACAAATGGAGTTCTTTATAGGGAAGATGTTTTGTAAATAGAAAATACTCTTATTATTCTCCTTGATCAAATTTCCCCAGCAAATGGGAGTTGATAAAAACTACCTCACAGAGGGTTGAGAGGATGAATTAATTAATGTAATGAGACCTAAAATTTATTTCCTCTCTTGATAGTCTATAAACCATCAAGCCTGCTGTTTAGACAGATGATTACCTTGTAAAACCTCATATGTGTAGTCAATCTTGCCTCTTCAAGAGTTGGCATGGGAGAGAATGGTGAATTTATAAGTAAAAAAGAATAGGTTAAATCTTCAGGGCGAACGGCCCTGCCATTCTCTTTTTCTCTTCAAGGTTATGCTTACAAGTAGCCTTTGCAGTCTTGCTAATCTTTGTTGCCATGTCTGGACAAAGGGACTGTTTTGACCTTTGCTCTTTCAGTAAATATTTATTTTTTGATTTCTAATTTCTAAAGGAGAAATCAATTTACAAGGAAAAGAAGTAATAGATTTGCCTCACTCACATTGTGAGCTTTTTCTTGTCTTTCTTAAAAGTATGGTGAGAGGAAATATTGTTGAAGGACTTGACATTAGGCTCCCTGACTCTGGAAAGTTCTCAGACTCAGCCAAGTAAGAAAAACAGCTTTGGCTATTATCTTTAGAGAAAAAGGGATGCTATAAAAATTACATTTTTAATTAAAATTATTAATGACATATCTTCTTCCATGATCGTATTCTCATAGGTATTAGGCAGAAAAACCTGAGAAGACACCTCAGGTAATTTTACAAGTTCAGAATTTCATCTTTTGTTTCCAGTTATATTTATTTATTTCTTAAGATTTTATTTATTTATTTGAGAGGTAGAATTACAGACAGTGAGAGGGAGAGACAGAGAGAGGTCTTCTTTCCGTTGGTTCATTCCCCAATTGGCTGCAATGGCCAGAGCTGTGCCGATCCGAAGCCAGGAGCCAGGAGCTTCTTCCTGGTTTCCCACATGGGTGCAGGGGCCCAAGGACTTGGGCCATCTCCCACTTCTTTCCCAGGCCATAGCAGAGAGCTGGATTGGAAGAGGAGCAACTGGGACTAGAACCGGTGCCTATATGGGATGCGGATACCGCAGGCGCAGGATTAACCTACTGCGCTATGGTGCCGGCCCCTCCAGTTATATTTAAAACTAATATTTGGGTGATTTCATTTATATTGGGAGATATAAAGGGAGGAAAGCTTATTTCATTTAAATTCTGCATTCTTAGGCATCGATCATGTCTCCTACATCTTAAAAAAAAAAAACAAACAACAGATAATATTTCAGCTTCTAAGTAATACAACTGCCCCAGTACTGTTTTAAGCAGAAAATGGGTTCAAATAGATGTTCTCAGTATGCTAGCACCCTTCTCATAGCCAAGAGGACAGGAGACAGACAGCAATCTCATTCAGTCCTTACAACCCCTCTGTAAGGCAGACACCAGACTGATCCCTGTGTTCCTGGAAAAAAACTGAGATTTAGGCTATGTAACTTGTTCAAGGTAGTGTGAGTTCCAGTGTCTTTTTTTTTTTCTCTCTCTCTCTTCTTTAAAATTTATTTGCTTGAAAGGCAGAGTGACAGAGAAGGAGAGAGAAAGAAGTCAGAAGCCAGGAACTCCATCGAAGTTTCCCACATTGGTGACAGGAACCCAAGTACCTGGACCATCATCTGCTGCCTCCTAGGTGTGTTAGCAGGAAGCTGAGTTGGAGCAGCTGGGTCTTGAATCAGGCCCTGCATCCCGGGATGCAGGCTTCGCAAACAGCGACTTAACCCACTGTCCTTGTACCGCAGTGCTTGTCCCCCACATTCAGTGTTTTTGATGCTGCCACTCAGTTTCAGTTGAATTTGACTTTCTAGCTATTAATTATGAAAACTTCCACCTATATTCACAACTTCCCTCTCTCCAGACTAATGTTTCCTACTGGGTCAGTAAGCTGTTGAGGTCTTACTGAAGTTTTGTACTTCAGAAGGTTTTCTGCCCCTGCTCCCATGCTCTCTCAGGGTGTTAGGTGTTAGGCTAACAGCTGAGCTGCTAGTATAAAAAGATCCACGGGGCTGGCACTGTGGCGCAGTAGGTTGATCTTCTGCCTGCGGTGCCAGCATCCCATATGGGCGCCGGTTCTGGTTCTGGCTGCTTCTCTTCTGGTCCAGCTCTCTGCTGTGGCCTGGGAAAGCAGAGGAGGATGTCACAGGTGCTTGGGCCCCTCTGCACCCTGGTGGGAGACCCGGAGGAAACTCCTGGCTTTTGTTTTCAGATTGGCTTAGCTCCGGCTGTTGTGGCCATTTGGGGAGTGGACCAGTGGATGGAAGACCTTTCTCTCTGTCTCTTCCTTTCACTCCTCTGTAACTCTATCTCTCAGGTGAATAAATAAAGTCTTTTTAAAAAAAATCCACACCCTTCTCATTTTCACCCCCCTAACCCAGTGTAGTGGGTCTTATAGAAAAACAAAACAAAAAACACTCTCACATAAATCTAGGATGTGGAAGGCAAGCTCTGCACTAGTCATTGTAGGATTTCAGGCCAGCAGGGCAGTCATGCCACTGGAAACACATTGTTTACAAGGATGCCTAACTTGTAGCTATTTCTAGAAAGAGAAAAGAGGAAGATGTGAGTCTAGGACAAGGACCTTCTAGGCAGGTAAAGCCAAAGTTGCAAACATCCCTTGTGCTCTCATTACATAGGTGATAACTTCTTTTTTTAAAAGGTTTATTTTGTTTATTTGAAAGGCAGAGTTAGAGAGAGAGAGAAAGAGAGAGAGAGAGAAAGAGAAATAGAGATATCTTCCATCTACTGGTTCACTCCCCAAATGCCCACAAGGGCCAGAGCTGGGCCAGACCGAAGCCAAGAGCCAGGAGCTTCTTCTGGGTCTCCCACATGGGTGCAGGGGCCCAAGCACTTGGGCCATCCTCCACTGCTTTCTCAGGCTTAAGCAGGGAGCTGGATTGGAAGTGGAGCAGCTGGGACTGTAACAGGTGCCTGCAGGGTATGCCAGCATTGCAAGTGGTAGCTTTAGTACTATGCTGTTGCAGCTTTACTACTATGCTACAATGCTGGCCCCCATAGGTATTGCCCTGCGGTAGTGCCTCCCAGTGTGCGCTTCCCCAAGGGAGAGTGGGGCCTTCCTGGCACCCATCCCACCTGGGCTTGTGTGTCAGGCATCGATTGACTCTTGCAGGAGGGTCCTCAAGGTTTTTCCCTAGCAAATATGCTAATGTAGATCCTAATGTCTGGGTTGGGAGAAGGGAGAAAGGTTACTGCTCTGTGGCAGCTAGAACTTAGTGAAAAGCCCCTGCTGGCTGCAGATGGGGCTTGGGATTGATGTCCTCCTGGACAGTTCAGTGCTAGAAGAATAGGAACATGGGTTTAGGGGGTGCCAACAAGAGCCTGTGGTGCCTAGTATATGAGTACATACTAGAGATGTCTCTCCTATTCAGGTAGCTGCTTGCCCTTATTCATAGGTGAAGCAGAAGGGTACCAGAGGTATTTGACCTTTTCTTCCTTAACTCTACCTCTTCAAGTACAAAGACATTTCATTCCTGGTCCTTGTTCTCCCCTCTTCTGCTTCCTGCTCTCGGTGAGCTCTGTTACTTCCTGTATAATATATATGTATATTATATATGTATGTATATGTATATATTTCTTTTTCTTGACTCTGTGTTGCCTGTTACTTCTCTGTGTCTCTTTCTGTCTTTCGAAAATGCTCATGACTAATGGGAATAGCCCATTTCCATTTAATGAGCTGTTCACTTTAGTGAGGATGTGGGATTTTAGGGTTTTTAGTTCTTCATCATTGTGTTTGTTGTTGGGCTTTGAGGGGTAATTTTGCTGACAATTTTCTTTTTCTGTTGGGGTTTGGGAACCATTGTAGGGACCTGAATCTTGTCTCCAGAGAGCTAGTTTCACAGTATTGAATTTCTCTACCTAAACTGATTGATTGATAAGAGATTTCATAGGAGAACAAGGAAAAGGCAGAGCACAGAAACGAGGGCAAGAGGGCGTTTCAAGATGGAGGCAGTGCTCAGTGCTCAGTGCCATCAGATGCCTCAGCGAGGTCAAGGAAGATAAGGGCCACCAAGGAGATTATTAGTGGCGGTAAGTGAGGTTTCTGTGGAGTAGAGTGGCAGGATGCCTGAAGAATAAATGGAAACGGTGAGAGAGTTGACACTAGGCTATATATTTTTTTAATATTTATTTTTTATTTATTCGAAGGGCAGAGTTACACAGAAAAAGGGGTCCTCTATCTGCTGGATCACTCCCCAGATGGCCACATAGCCAGGGCTGGACCAGGCCAAAGCCAGGAGCCAGGGGCCAGGGGCCAGGGGCTTCATCTGGCTCTCCCAGATGGGAACAGGGGCCCAAGCACTTGAGCCATTTTCCAGGTGCATTAGCAGGGAGCTGGATCAGAAGCAAAGCAGCCAGGTCTCAAACCAGCGCCCATGTAGGATGCTGGCGTTGCAGGTGGTGGCTTAACCTGGTACACTACAACGTTGGCCCCTAGATTTGTGGGAAGACAGATGATAACAAGAGGAGGGGAGGGAGAGTTTGTTGTTTTTGTGTTCAGATGTAAGACATTTGAATGAAAATGGGAGTTACTATATTGTATAGAAGGACAGAGAAGACCGAAGAGAAGGAAAAGATGAAAGATGACTGGTGGAGCCCATTTTTTATGAGGTGGGAAGAAATTCTGGGGTCAAAGGCAGAAGTACAAGGCTATTTAGAGAGTAGGAGTCAGGGCCACATTTATCCATTAGGCACTTGAAGCATAGAGCCTAACCTACAAACTGTTGGGAGATCTTTGAAAGTATTTGAGACCTAAAAAAGTTTGTCCACCTCAAAATATGGGGAAATGCTTGAATATCTATAAAACACAATGTCATTTTCCTTGTTACATTTATTTTGACAAATGTCTTACTATGTTTGAAAGTAGTTTATAGGAAGATTTTTCTCAAATAGGAATAATTCCCAAGTGAGAAGTCAGATCATAAGATGGTCTCAAAAGGGCTCTTCAAGGAATAATTATATTTGAACAACAGAGGTTGAAAGCAAGGATGATGAAAGACACAGTTAAACTTAGAAATAGAGCTAAAAGTTGATGTTAATTGATCTCTGTCTTTCTAAATGATGTTTATTTATTTGAGAGGAAGAGGGAGAGCAATCTTGTTTGTTCATTCTTCAAATATCTGCAATGGCCAGGGCTAGGCTGGGGCTGGAGCCAGGAGCTGGGAATGCAATCCAGGTCTTTCATGTGGGTGGTTGGCAGTAACCCAAATACTTGGGCCATTATCATTGCCTCTCAGGGTATGCATTAGCAGGAAGCTGGGTCAAAGCCAGAACTAGGTATTGAACCCAGATACTCTGACATGGGGTGCAAGGATCTTAATCAGTGTCTTAATTGCTAGTTTAAATGCTCACCTCTGAGCATACTTTTTTTTTTTAATATTTATTTATTTGAAAGGCAGAGTTACAGACAAGGATAGAGACACAGAGAGAGGGGTCTTCCATCCTATGGTTCACTCCCCAAATGGCCACAATGGCTGGAGGTGGGCGAATCCGAAGCCAGGAACCAGCAGCTTTTTCTGAATTTTCCATGTGGGTGGGTGCAGGGGCCCAAGCACTCGAACCATCCTCCATTACTTTTCCAGGCCAAAAGCAGAGAGCTGGATTGGAAGAGGAGCAGCTGGGACTCAAACCAGCGCCTGCATGGAATGCTAGCACTGTAGGCAGAGGCTTAACCTACTATGCCATAGTGCTGACCCCCCCCCCCCCCCGGGTATTCTAAAATAATATACTTGTACTGTGCTCGTCTTGATTTTTCAGTTTGGAAAATAATCTAATGATTTCCTCTTATGAGGAGGAGGAGGAATGGGTCACTTTATAGTCCCTAAGCTTTCCTTCATTAAAGTCTTCCAGTAAAATTATAATTTTGGAAAAACATTATTCTATGTTTATTATGACTGTGGACATGTTTATGTCAATGTATACACATAAGAGGTTGAGCACCTACAGTAAAAATGTTTCAGGTTTTGGAGCACTTCATATTTCAGATTTTTAGATTAGGTATGCCCAAATGGTAAAGTCTATGCAAATATTCCAAAATGGAAGAAACTCTGAAATGTGAAACACTTCTGGTCCCAAGCATTTCAGATTATAGATACTCAGCCTGTGTGTGTATGTGTGTATAATATAGTATACTGTGATTACATTTCTCATTTTTACTTTTTTTCTTATTCCTGGAATTAATAACTGTGTTATCTTTTGTACTTGGTTTTATATGAATTTGTCTTTAATTCATCCTAACTTTCCTGCCAAAATATCAGTCTCCTTTCAGTTTATGCAAACAGATATTATCTGTTTAAATTTTTTTTCCTTCACGAAAAGAAATTATATTCAAGTACTTTTCTAGAGTAGTCTTTCATCTGTTTCTTCTCTCCAGTCTGGCCTGATCAATGTCTAAATCCTTTATCCTTATCATAGGTATTACTTGTCTTGCTCAAGTTAGATTCAAAGTTCCCTAAATATCATGTCTTCCTTTTTCCTTATCTACTCTCCATCTTTTGGTTAGATTGCCTCTCCAGCAATTTTCTGAGAAAGGTTGCATGCAAAGTAAAATTCTGGGGACCCTTGTGCCTCTGAAAATGTCTTTATAGTATCCTACATTTGATTGATAGTTTAGGTAGGTATAAAATTCTATGTTGGAAATAATTTTCCCTTAGAATTTGTTTTAAGATTTATTTACTGGGACCAGCGGTGCTGTGGCCTAGTGGGTTAAGCTGTCACCTGCAATGCCAGTATCCCATAAAGGTGCTGGTTCAATCCTAGCTGCTCCACTTTGATCCAGCTCTCTGCTGATGTGCTTCGGAAAGCAATGGAGGATGGCCCAAGGACCCCTGTACCCTCATGGGAGACCTGGAAGAAGCTTCTGGCTCCTGGCTTCAGCCTGGCCCAGCCTTGGCCTTTGTTGCCATTTGGGGAATGAACCAGCAGATGGAAGACTTCTCTCTCTCTCTACCTCTGCCTCTCCCTCACTATAATTCTGCCTTTCAACTAAATAAATAAATCTTTAAAAAGATGATTTATTTCTTTCTTTATTTGAAAGGAAGAGTGACAGGGGTTAGAGAGAGAGAGAGAGAGAGAGAGAGCACGCACTTCTATCTACTGGTTCACTCTCCAAATGCCAGACAGGTCTGGGCCAGGCTGAAGCCAGGAGCCAGGAAGTCCATCTGGGTTTCCCAAATGGGCGGTAATAGCCCGATACTTGGGCCGTCTTACACTGCTTTCCCCAGGTCCATTAGCAGGGGTCTGGATTGGAAGCAGAGCAGCCAAATAGGCACTCAGATATGGGATACTGTTATCGCAAATGGTGGCTTAACCATTGAGTCACAACACAGGCCCCTCCCTTGGAATTTTTAATGCTTTTCTCCATTGTCTTGTAGCTGTTGAGAAATCTAATGCCATTCTTCTGTGTGATATTTCACGTAGATGTGCATGGGTTTCGATCTTTATTATTCATTATTTGAAACTCTTTCAATGTGAAATTTGTTATCTTTCATCTCTGAGAGATTTTCTTGAATTATATGATAATGTCTCAACTCAGTTTTCTCTGTTCTGTCCCTGGAATATTTATTACTTAGACATTAGACTTTATAATGACTTCATGCTCTAAGTGTCTTATCTTCTCAGATTTTTTGTTACTGTATAAAATATCCTGTGATGATCTTCATTTTTCTTAAGATTGATTTATTTATTTGAAAGAGTTATAGGGAGAGAAGAAGAGACAGAGAGAGAAATCTTCTGACCACTGATTCACTCCCTGGATGGCCATAATGGCCAGCACTGGGTCAGGCCAAAGCTGGGAGCCAGGAGTTTCTTCTGAGTCTCCTACATGAGTAACAGGAGCCCAACCACTTGGGCCATCGTCCGCTGATTTCCCAGGCCATTAACAGGAAGCTGGATCAGAAGTGTAACAGCTGGGACATGAACCAGTGCCCACATGGGATGCTTGTGTTGCTACGCCACAACGCCGGACCCACTGTGAAGATCTTTACTCTTTTTGTTTTCTTCTATAGAATAATAAAACAAACCTATTAGGGTTCTCTGGAGAAAAATAACCCATAAGATATACAAAGATATACCTAAGTATATGCAGATTTATTATGGGAATTGGCTTACAAGATTATGGAGGCTGAGAGGTCCCACCATCTGCTGTCTGCCGATGTAAAACCAGGAAAGCTGATGGTATAATTCAGTCTGAGTCCATAGGCCTGAGAAGGGGGCAGGAGAGGGGGACACTACTCAAAGTGCCAGAGTTGGAAAGCTCAGGAATCAGGAGCTTCAGTGTTTAAGAGCTAGAAGAGCCCTGCCTTTTTGTTCTGTTTGGGCCCTCGTGGATTGGATGATGCATACCTACATCAGTGAAGGGGAATCTTCTTTACTCAGTCTACAGATTCAAATGCTAATCCAGTCCAGAAACAGAAATAAACAGAAATTATGTGGGTTTTTATAGGATTTATTTACTTATTTGAAAGGCAGAGTTACAGAGAGAGAGACAGAGAGAACAAGATCTTCCATCTGGTGGTTCACTCCCCAAATGGCCATAATGGCTGGAGCTGGGCTGATCTGAATCCAGGAGCCAAGAGCTTCTTCCGAGTCTTCCATGTTTCCATGTGGGTGCAGGGGCCCAAGTATTTGGGCGATTTTCCTCTGATTTCCCAGGTGCATCAACAGGGAGCTGGATCAAAAGTAGAGCAGCTGGGACTTGAACTGGTGCCCATATGGTATGCTGGAACTGTGGGAAGTGGCTTTACCCGCTACACCACAGCACTGCCCCTCTGTTGTTATTTTTTATGTGTTTTCAGATAGAAACTTTCCTCAAGTTTTTGGAGTTTCTTGGATATCTGTTCAAGTGCTGAGTAAGGGACAGTCTTACAGAGTGATATATACATTTGTATGTAATCTCTGTGTTTTTAATAGAGTACCTCTGTTTGCTTATTTTTTTTTTATAAATTTATTTATGTTTATTTGAGAGAGAGAGAGAGAGAGAGAAAATCTACCACTGGTTTACTCCTCAAATACCCATAACATTTAGGGTGGGTCAGGCTGAAGCTAAGAGTCTGGAACTCCATCCAGGCCTCCCGTGTGGGTGGCAGGAACTCAAGTACTTGAGCCATCACCTGCTGCTTCCCAGAGTGCACATTAGCTGGAAGCAGAGCTAGGACTTGAACCAGGCATTGTGTTATAGGATGCAGCCATCTTAACCACTTTGCCAAATGCCTGCTTTGAGCACCTGTTTTCAACTGTTCTTGGTTTTCCCAAGTTCAATGTTCAATAGAGAATAAACCTTTAATGATAAACCTAGTTGGAGGAAGAAAAGTAACTTTACTACACAAATTGGGAAGAGGACATAGAAATGTAGTGACTTCTAAAGACTTTTTAAAAAAGTTAATTTATTTGAAAAGCTGAGTGACAGAGAGAAAGAGATCGTCTATCCTCTAGTTCACTCTCTGACAACAGCCAGGTCTGAGTCAGGCTGAATCCAAGAGCCTGGAACTCCTCTGGATCTCCCACGTGGGTGGCATGGGGCCCAAGACCTTAGGCCATCTTCTATTGCCTTCCCAACGACTTTAGCGGGAAGCTGGATCAGAAGTGGAGTAGCCAAGACTTGAACGAGCCGCTCTGATTTATGGGATGCCAGCGCCTCAGGCAGCACCTCAATCCGCTGCACTACATCAGCCCCTTATGTGGACTTTATAGTCTCTTTCCAAGAGCAAACATTTAAAATTTTGATAAAGTAGTTTATCAAGTTATTTATTTACTAGTTTATGCTTTTTATGTTTTATTTATGAAATATTTGCTTAGCCCAGGTCACTAAGATTATATCCTGTATTTTTTTTTTTTTTTTGGAATTTTGCTTTTAGCTCTAATGTTTAAGTCTCTGGTCCATGAATTAATTTTTTTTTCATGGTGTGATATAAAGGTCAAGCTTCTTTGTGTACGTGTAGAGGTATGAACATCTAATTATTCATGCACCATTTGTTTGAAAGATTATCTTATCTCTATTAAGTTGCCTTGTAACTTTTGTTAAAAATGAATTGGCTGGTGCTGTGGAGGGGTAGGGGAAGCCTCCACCTGCGGTGCCAGCATCCCATATGGGTGCCAGTTCTAGTCCCAGCTGTTCCTCTTCTAATCCAACTCTCTGCTAAGGCCTGGGGCAACAGTAGAAGATGGCCCAAGTGCTTGGGCCCTTATGCCCAGCTCTGACCATTGCGGCCATTTGGGGAGTTGGACCAGCGGATGGAAGACCTTTCTCCATGTCTCTCCCACTCTGTCTGTAACTCTTATCTCTCAGATAAACAAATAAAATAGCATTTGTTACAGTTTTAAAAAAAAGAAAATGTAGGCCGTCACTGTGGCATAGTGGGTTAGGCTTCCTCCTGCAGTGCCAGCATCCCATATGGGCCCCGGTTTGAGACCCGGCTGCTCCATTTCTAATCTAGCTCTCTGCTGTGGCCTGGGAAAGCAGTAGAAGATGGCCCAAGTCCTTGGACCCCTGCACCCACTTGGGAGACCCAGAGGAAGCTCCTGGCTCCTGGCTTCGGATTGCCATAGCCCTGGCCATTGTGGCCATTTGGGGAATGAACCAGTGGATGGAAGACCTTTCTTTTTGCCTCCCTCTCTCGCTCTGTAACTCTACCTCTCAAATTTTTTCTCTCTCTCTGTCTCTGCCTCTCAAAAAAATAAAAACTATTAAAAAATTAAAAGCCAAGAAAAATATTAGGGTGATGTTTCTTGAAAAGCAATAACACAATAAAGAACTATTTCTAACCCTCTAAAACCATTTAGAACCACTGTTAGTCTTTATGATATCAGATATTCCTGTCTTGTAATAAGATATGAAAACTTTTAAGATGAATAAAGGTCCCTATGGCTCCCTCAGCAGCTTTGAGTGGCTCTGTCCCACCAGTCTCCCTTTGTTGATATCTAGTTTTGTTTCGTTTTATTTTTATTTTTTCTGCCTTTATGTCTAAGAATACAAGAGCCTCAAAGCCCTTCCTCTCCCATATTTGCCAGTGGCATGTTGTGTATTGTGTGATTTTTGTTGTTGTTGTTGTTTTGTTCTGATTAATGTATTGGTTGGTGCAGGCTGTGGGAGAGTGAACCAGCAGATGGGATATCTTTCTTTGTCTCTCAAATACATATATAAATACATATATAAATAAAAGATTTTGGAAAATAAGTATATCTTTTGATCCTAGAGCCCTATTCTGGGAATATAGTCTACGAAAGTTACTCAGAAGAGAAAAGGAAAGTTGAATATCTTTTCATCTGATTATTGTTTGTAACCCTTGACTATTTTACTGCTCCACTGTGGTCTTTTTACTTTTATTTGTTGAATTCTGCTTTTAAAGAAAAATTTAATTTTTATTTATTTATTTTTATTTATTTGAGAGGTAGAATTACAAACAGAGAGAGGGAAAGGTCTTCCATCCACTGGTTCACCCCCTAAATGGCTGCAACAGCTGGAGCTGGCCCAGTCCGAAACCAGGAGCCAGGAGCTTTTTTTTTTTTTTTTTTTTTTTGACAGGCAGAGTGGACCGTGAGAAAGGTCTTCCTTTTGCCGTTGGTTCACCCACCCTCCAATGGCCGCCGCGGCCGGCGCACTGCGCTGATCCGATGGCAGGAGCCAGGAGCCAGGTGCTTTTCCTGGTCTCCCATGGGGTGCAGGGCCCAAGCACCTGGGCCATCCTCCACTGCACTCCCTGGCCACAGCAGAGGGCTGGCCTGGAAGAGGGGCAACCAGGACAGAATCCGGCGCCCCGACCGGGACTGGAACCCGGTGTGCCGGCGCCGCAAGGCGGAGGATTAGCCTAGTGAGCCGCAGCGCCAGCCAAGAGCCAGGAGCTTCTTCTGGGTCTCCCACTCGGGTACAGGGGCCCAAGCACTTGGGCCATTTTCTACTGCTTTCCCAGGTCATAACAGAGAGCTGGATAGGAAGTGGAGCAGCCGGGACGTGAACTGGCGCCCATCTGGGACACCAGCACCACAGGAAGAGGCTTAGCTTTCTAAGCCACAGTGCTGGCCCCTATTTGTTGAACTCTTTAGTACAGCCATTAATTCTCTAAATATTAATGTAAATTAAAAATATGCTATCTCAAAAAAATAAAATATTAAGTTGAAAAAACAGGGAAGAAATTGTGCAAAAATGTTTACAGTCACATTATTATACCTTTTTAAAAAGACTCATTTATTTATTTGAAACTCATAGTTTCACAGAGAGAGGAAGAGACAGAGGAGAAAGAGAGAGAGAGGGAGAGAGAGGGAGAGAAAGAGAGAGGTCTTCCATCTGCTGGTTCACTACCCAGATGACCACAATGGCTGGGGCTGGGCAGCCTGAAGCCAGGAGTCAGGAGCTTTTTGCAGATCTCCCACATGGGTGCAGGGACTCAAGTGCTTGGGCCGTCTTCCACTGCTTTTCCAGGCACATTAGCAGGGAGCTGGATGCAAAGTGGAGCAGTCGCGTCTTGAACTGGCACCCATATGACATCTCAAGCCATGGCTTTACCTGCTATGCCACAACACCAGAGCACCATTATTTTTAATAAAGAACTGGAAATAATAAAAAAATTCTGTATTTAAGAAATATTTTAAAGTCAAATAATAGTAATGATCTTAAAATTAATTTTATTTTTGAATTTTATTTTTTAATCTCAAGAAAATGAAACTAAAAGGAAGTTCCTTCGTCTCTCCTGCCCCTTTGGCATCATGCAAATCCTTCTCCTTAGCTTAACATTCTCCTTAAGCCAGATCCATTAACAAGGCTTTCTACTGGGTCATTTTGTTTTAGAAAACCAAAGTATAAATTCAGAAAAATAGAAGAGAATATAGTAATTCCATACTCCATATCTATTTATAGTAAAGATTATAGAAGCTTCCAAACTGTCTTGGAGAGTAAAATATCTTTCTCTCCCATGATCTGGTGACAAAATTAAGTGAGGGTCAATGGAAATAATTTGAGAGTTTGTTCATATGCAGAATTCTTTGTGAAAGTGAAAGATACCTTGCCCCCAAAGAGTCATAAGTAGTACCAGGATTAGAAGCCAGGTTTTAGGGCCCATGCTATGGCATAGCGGATAGGGCCACTGCCTGCAGTGCTGGCATCCCATATGGGTGCCGGGTCATGTCCATGCTGCTTCATTTCTGATCCAGCTCTGCTATGGCCTGGGAAAGCAGTAGAAAATGGTTCAAGTCCTTGGGCCCCTGCACACACATGGGAAACCTGGAGGAAGCTACAGGCTCCAGCTTCTTATTGGCCCAGCTCCAGCTGTTGCTGTCATCTGGGGAGTGAACCAGATGGAGTCAACCAGCGGATGGAAGAACTCTCGCTCTCTGCTTCTGCTTCTGTAACTCTGCCTTTCAAATGAATAAATACATCATTAAAAAAGAAAGAAAGAAACCAGGTCTCATACAGTGAGTCCTCCCTACTGGGGCTATTGAGCCTAGGTGCCCGTCTGTGGGACAGTGCAGGGCTGGGCTCAATTCTCTGCTTAAAAGCTGCACTGAAATTCAGCTTACCTTTCTTTGATGAATTGAGTTACTTGAGCAATAAACGTTTTCTGAACATAGGAAGCAGTTGCAGAAGTGTCTTATGCCTAGACTGTGACCTAGGTTGTCCAAAGAGAAGAGGATACTTAAGAGAAATTGTACTCACCCTTTGCCACCTTGTGCTTCATGTGCTTCCCCTCACTTCTTCATTTCCCTCTCGAGTTCAAAATGCAGGATCTGAGAAGGAAATAGAGCTGTCATCAGTTCTAAAATTAAACAGAATGTTTCCTCAGTTAGTAAATGGAAAAATTAATTTTAAAAAGCTTTTATGTAAGTTCTGTAAAGTACTAAGACATTGATTTGTGGTCTGTTTTGCAATTCGGGTATTTAAATTTATATTCATTAATTATCACTAATTATAATCATTTGAAACTTTCTAAATTTCTCTAAGATTTATTCTAATTATGTGATTCAGTGAAAATATTTATACTCATGAAATTAAGGTTCAAATTTTTGCCCTACCACTTCTAAACTGTGTCATCTTGGGTGATTTCTTCATTTTAAAATGGAGGTAATAAGCCCAGCATTAGCTAACTCCTAGGTTGATTGTAAGGTTCCATGAGATAATGTGTATAAAAGTATAGTAAGCTTTCATGAGCAGGACAAATATTAGTGCTTAAGTTATGAGAGTCATTACTTTGTTTACAGATTGTAGGCATTAAAGATGGCAGTGCATCTGTCAGACTCTAAGGAGTGTCTGGGAAAGCTCTGTCATATGCTCGTATGCACTAACTTAGATTGATGAGTAGGCCAAGAAGCTTTCTTATTGGTCAGTTGCCAGCTACATTAGTTTGATCCCTTTGTTTATGCTTTCTGGAAAATATAGATGCTTTCTGTTAGTACTAGGTTTGTCTGCACACAATAGGGAAACTTAAAGTAAGAAGGTGGAAGATTATTTCTCTGGAGCAGGGCAGTCCAGCTGGTTTGGTGCTCTCCAGGGGATCATCAGGGACTCAGGCTTCTGTTTTTCTGTGCCGACACCCTAACTGTAGATGCGTTCTTTACCTCATGATCTGTGAGTACTGAAGGAACTCCCTTAGTCCCTGGAGTATAAATGTGGGACATCTCTCAGCTGAATCAGTGCCTTTAAATACTTTGTAGAAGATCCCCAAAATATATATTTTTATATTTTATACCTTAATCACATGAGTAAAGCCTGGCTACAAGAGAATCTGAGAATGATGATATTTTTGCCAGTGGCCACAAGCCCAGGTACGTATGTGCATGTGGGGAATATATGTTGCGGTGGGGTTTGCATAGGGGAGCAGTGTTTATAAAAGAAACATCCATGTATCTGTACAGAATGCTGCAGCAGAGACTGCTACTTGACAGCTCCACCAGCCTTTACCTCCTTAGAAACATACTCCAGTTTTACCTGAAGAGCAAAGAGACCTGGGTGGGGTCTAAAAATCCTGGGAATATATTTTTAAACTTAACAATACTTGTATAAAGAAATATTTATAATGGCAAAACAAAGCATGTTACTAAATACTGAAAAATATAGTAAGTAAATAAAAAAAAGGAAAGAAAAATCCCTAGAAAATATAAGGGTTTATTGATCTATTTTAAACCCTCTTATGAATACATGTCTTTTGCTCCTTTTACTTTAGTTTTTCTCATCAGTGAGGAAATTAGAATGTTCATTTGTTACATGATTTGTTTTGCTTGCTTTGTATAAAGAAAAATTTGGGTATTGTGATTATAGATGAAAATTTGGAAAGCAAGGGCTATGTTTGAGCAAGTCCAAGAACTTTGCATCACTGAATCAAGAGAGGCAAAACGAAGAGATGCTTCAGTTTCTTTATCTGTAAAATGATTTTTTTAAGTTCTATTTCTTAAGCTGTTCTCATTGAAGAGTGATGGTGAGACTAGAAATGAAGGTGCAGTAAACTTCCCATTTAAGTGCAGTAGGCCCGTCTTTACCCATAGGTTCCAAGACCCCCAGCAGATGCCTGAAAGAGCTGTTAGTCCCAAACCCTATACCTTTCATGTGCTGTTCACTGCAGGGAACTAGGACTGTGGAAAGTGGAGATAAAGGGAATGACTGTGCAAGCCAGGGAAGCCAGGGGACAAAATCTGTTGGGGTGGGGGGCCGTAAGTGACTTCAAGTTCTGATGAAGAATTATGTGTTCAGTGGAAGTTGAGAAGGACCAGGGATTTTCAGGTCAGGAAGCTTAATGGGTCATCATTGTGTTGGTTGCAGAGTTTAGGGAAAGTGGTAAAAAAGAAAATGGCCCATTTGCTCCTAGGAAGAGAAATGGAGATTCTGGGATTATTTTTTAAGATGTAAGCCATGAACCCTCAGGAGCTATAGATGAGCTGCAGGAGAGTTCTTAAATGCTGTAAAATTGCAAGCAATGTATTAAATTATATCTATTGCTCTGTGAGAAAGCATCTGCAGCCTTAATCAGATTATTATAACCTAACCATAAAAAGCACTCACTCTTCAAAATGAATGATAAAGACTCCGAATGATTCAAAATGGGGGAAGAGAGACACCAGTGGTCTTGCAGCAGGTGAATATGGTCTTTGTGATATGACCATAGAAAGCTAGATTTCAAGCACAGAAATAAAGAGTGAGAAAATTTTGTAGAATGGAAGGGAATTTGCTGTCATATAGTTTTGGTCTTGGCTTGCCATTAGCTGTGTGATCTTCGGCAAGTTAAATAACCTCCTCAGGCCTCAATTTCCTCAAATATAAAATGGGGATAATAAGTATTTACTTTAAATGGTGGTTGTGTAGATCAAATGAGACAGTGTAGGTTGAGCACATAGTACAGCGATTGGCACATGGAGGGTGTTTGGTAACCCTTTCCCTGACAAGTGTTTTGGTCATTTTAAAGCCCTTACTATATATTTCCTTTAGGGCTGGTCCTCAGCGAGTCCTCCTGCAGGGATCTGTTCAGTGATGCTCACACTCAAGAAGACCATGTCTTATCAAGTGGTTAGTTTAAGGACTCTTTCCCATGCAGATTTGCAATCTGGGTGTGTAAAAATCACACACTGCACTTGTTGCCTGGCAGCACGTGTCCCTGAGTGGTAGTACATGGCTTGCATTGTAATGTCATCAGTGCTGGGGCTAGCTGGCTGGACATGTACTGCCACATGGCCTAGGGACTCCATTCCTCAACAGAATAGCAGCCAGAACTAGGGTTAACAGAAAATGACAAACCAGGCATGGATGAGGGAGGCGCCAGCAGAGCAGCGGGATGTCCTTTGATTTGCTTCTGTTATTTGCATGTCTTTCTTGTGATGTCTGTGAAATGTTCAGAATGACAAAGTTTTTAAAAGACCTGCTGACTCCGCCTGGAAAATGTGAAAAACCTCCCGTTCAGAGACCTATTATGTCCAGCTAGCCTGCATTTTCTATATCTTTTTCTTCATTTTTTATTAATGCAAACATTTGCATGAAGACAGAACCTTTGTTTCTTAAAGAGTTCATCTGCTCCCGCTGCTTACTGGCCCTGCCGCGCAGCAGCACAACAGAACCTTTGTTACGCTGTCAGCAAAGCTGTTTATGAACGGTGGCTTACTGAGGACTGCTTCCTGTGCTCTGTGCTTCCATTTTGTCCAAAGAGAAAAAAAGAAAATCGTTCTTAGGACTGAAAAGAATTTGGGCTTTCTTTTATTCAAGTCCTGAGTGTTGAAATGACAAGTAGCCCCCAAATTTGTGATGAACTGGTAATTGCATCGAGCGCATTTTTTGCTTTACCTTGAACATAATGAGGCTCTTAGTAACAATAGAGGGAACAAGTGCCTTCTCACTGGAATAGAGAGAAGGAACAGTAAAAAGGCAGCAGGATGAGTGGTTGAGAACAGGACAAAAGGGGCTTCCTGTAAGAACCCTAATATTCTAACAGAATGTGTTTTGGTACTTAGTGTTTCCCACCTGGGAGGCACAGTCCTGAAATGGCCCAGTTGAATAAAGAATCCCACCACAGTTTATAAATAGTGGACACAGTTTATGTATTCATTCAGTAAATATTTGAATGACTACAATGTGAAAGACACTGAATGGTCCTGAGTGTTAAAAGGGGATGACAGAGAATGAGTTGTGATACCTCTCTGTCTTTAAGGAGCAGAATGTCTAGCAGAGAACTCTACATCCAGGTAGAAAGCGCTATTGGAAATTTTAAAAATACATATTTAGGGAGTTAGGGAAAAGGAGAGATTGTTTCTGGCTGGGAGAGAATCAGGGAAAGCTTCAAGAAGTTGGACCTGGCAGGAAAGGAAGAATTGGATATTGCAACATTCCTACAAGTAATGAGTCAAAAATTACATTGGTCTGGTAAAATAGATCCAGAGTATATTTTTATATTTTTATTGGGTACTTTGGTTGTATTTTTTTTACCATTAATTTAGACAATATGTTGTTAGCATGACTTTTCTGTGTAATATAAACTGGGGCCTCCTCAGTTGCCCATACTATATATACCTGCCAGTCATTCACCCCATATGGTTTTTGCACACTTTGGCCTAGGCCTCCAGGGCATCTATAAATATCTACAATAGCATCCTTTACTTTCATAACAAAAATAGAAACTCGAAGGGATTATTGAGCATTATTACAGCCCCATCCCATAAACAGGGCGTAGACATAGTTCTTAGTGGGGATTTGACATGTGAGACTCTCGTTTGATAAAGAATCCCCATCTTCATACAGAGGCAGAGAGGATCAGGAATCCTAAGCCATGAGTTTTCAGCTACCTTAAATTAGAACTCTTCCATATCATCTTGTCATTAGAAAAAAATGAGATCCTGTTACTGTTATCTCAGTTGCAGTGAATGCCAACTAATTTTTGAGATATTTTTGAACAGAAAGTGTCAAAGAAATAAGTCACTGCATTAATATTGTGTATATTCATAGTTAAATTGCATGTTTCCAATTTAATAATAATCAGTACTTTCAATAATTTGTAAATACATGGTTTTCCCCCAAAGGGAACTTCTTTTGATGACTATGTAGCACAATTCATGTTCACCCTGAAACTGTGCTACTTCCTACCTGGCATGACATTATAAGTGGTACATGATTTACTCCACGTTTGTCAGTTTGCAAGTGTTTTTTAAACTCATGGTGCTTTCTGGAAAATAGTCTCATGCATGTTTACAGAGTTGATGTGATAACCATACTGCTCTATGAGTAACTATCTTATTTTTGCAAAGTTATTGTCAAAACAGTAACTTTTTGATTCTTAATGTGTCCCTTAGATTGTAACTGGGGAACTTAAATGCTACTCTAGATTTTTCTAGTGTTCTATGTTAAAGCTGAGAGCTTTAAGTTTGAAGTTCTATGAAAGCCTCCTTAAAAAAAAAAAAAAAATCCTAGTTTCTGGCACTTGTTATTCCAGGACTCCAGACTACTAATTCTGTATTGTGAGATTTAGGCTGTAAAAACTGAGACAGTAAGATTTAAACACCTTGCCTTGACATCCCCAAAACATAAAAAAGCCACCAGTTTTAGGAAGGAAAATGGAGGAGGTGAGGATTAATAGTTGACCAGAGACTATTTGAATGCGAAGGCACTCAGCTTTGCACAGCTATTAGCTGTTACAATGCTTCTTTTGGTTGAGGGAAGTAAACTCTAGTTTTTTATCCTCTACTTTACATAAAGATCTTTAGCTACCTCTTGTTTGCTGGCTGTCACAGGTGATGTTAGCATATGTGTTTGTTTTGCCTTTGTTTGCCTCTGGGTTGTCTTTTAGTATTTGACTTTGGCTGTATAGGAGCATTTAGGTGAATTGGATACACAAATGCAATGTATTAATTTTATCTGTGGTATAATTAACTATTAATGTAAAAGATTTTTCCTTAAGTTGTAAATTCGTCCCTCAGAAAATCCCATCTGATACGGGTCATACTGAATGGCTCTGACAGCGTGGCGGCATCCTGAAGTTCAGACCAAAGGCCAGAGTTCAAGGCTTTTTTCTGCTGTTAACCAGCCCTTTAACCTTAGGCAAATTATATTTCCAAGTCTTTTTTTTTTAAGCTATAAAATGAGGATAAAATAAAAGAATATAACTTGTAGGATTGTTGTGAGGAGTAATGAATTACTACTCATAAAGTACTTAGAATGGTATCATACACATTCAGCTTAATAAAAGTTGGCTGTCTGGGATGGGTTTCCAGTGATTAAGACTCAACCTGGGAAGGCCTGAGGTTGGAGTCCTGGCTCCACTTCCACTTCCAGCTTCCTGCTAATGCGCACCCTGGGAATAAGCAGATGATGGTTTCAGTAGGTGTGCCCCTGCCACCCATGTAAGAGACCCATTATTGAGTTCCTGGGCTTGTCTAGGCCCTGCTGTTGAGGGCATTTGGGGAGACAACCAGCTGATGGAAGAGCTCACTCTCTCTCTCAATTTCTGCTTGCTCTGTTTCTCTCTCTTAATATGCTTAAAATAATAAGAAAAAGTCAGCTGCCATTATTTATCTATTAATTTATTTGAAAGGCAGAGTTACAGAGAGGCGGGTGGGGGGGATGTCTTCCATCTGCTGGTCTACTCCCCAGATGGCTGCTGATCCAAAGCCAAGTGCCCAGAGCTTCTTCCTGGTCTCCCACGTGGGTGCAGGGACCCAAGGACTTGAGCCATCTTCCACTGCCTTCCCAGGCTATAGCAGAGAGCTGGATCAGAAGTGGAGCACCGGCACTTGAAGCAGCACTTATGGGATACCAGCACTGCAGGCAGCAGCTTTACCTGCTATGCCACAGTGCCAGCCGTTGGTCAATACTTTCACTTTATTTTTCTCTACTGTATGTTTTAAACTTCTTTTTAAAAATTGTTTTATTTCTTTTCATTTTATTTGAAAGGCAGAGAGAAAGAGAGAGGAAGAATTAGAGACAGAAGAAAGGAGACTTTCCATCTACTGGTTCACTCCCCAAATGCCTGCAATTGCCAGGACTGTACCAGATCAAAGCCAGGAGCACAGAACTCTGTCTTCCAAATGGGTAGCAGAAACTCAAGTACTTGAGCCATCACCTGCTGCCTCAAATTGTATGCATTAGCAGGAAACTATATCAGAAGTGGAGTAGCTTGGATTTGAACCAGGCAGTTCAGAAATGGGATGCTGGTGTTCCAAGCAGCAACTTACTTGATGCACCAAATACTCACCCTTAAGTTTTATTTTTTGTTATACTCAATATGTTAATCATAAAATCAAGATTATGATAAGGAACTAGGGATTATCTTAAACTAAACATTATACCAGAAGAAAATATAAGATAATAAGTTTACACACTTAGAGTAGAGAAGGATTTTATGAACAGGACACACACACGAAGCCACAAATAAACATTTTGGAATATATTTACAAATTCTATATAATGAAAGATACCACAAATAAAAGAAAAGCTATAAGGTTGATATATATGTATTCGTGACATATATAGATTTGGAAAATTTGATAAACCATGAAGAAAAAAAGACAACCAGCAAGGAAAATTGGCAAAGGATGCCAGAGTGTTATTCACAGAAGAAGAAATATACATAGACTGAAAATATGCATAACTTTCTTTGTAATCAAGGAAAATAAAATTAAAACAACAGACAGAAGCTGTTTTAAAACTATTAAATTGACAAAATTACAGTTTTACACCAAGGATAATGAAATCAATCTCTTGGCTAGAAGTAGTATAAATTGGAATAACCACTTTGTAAAAGCGATTGTTTATCTCTAGTAAATGTGAAGATGTATACATTCTAAGACATGCCCAGTGGATTTCGAGATGTCTACCTTGGGAAAAACACCTGCATATAAACACAAGCAAGCAGGTATAAGAATGTTCAACCTAGCAGAGTTTGTTAATAGTGGAAACATGGGAATAGCTTAAATATTTATCAGTAAATATTTACCATCAGAAAAATAGCAAAAGGGTGGGTTGGTTCTATGTTGTTTCATAAAAGATCTTTAGACATCGTTGTATGAAAAAAAAAAGCAAGGTACAGGGGCCAGCGCCGTGGCTCACTTGGTTAATCCTCCGCTTGCGGCGCCAGCATCCCATTTGGGCACTGGGTTCTAGTCCCGGTTGCTCCTCTTTCAGTCCAGCTCTCCTCTGTGGCCCGGGAGGGTAGTGGAGGATGGCCCAAGTGCTTGATGCCTGTACCCACATGGGAGACCAGGAGGAAGCACTTCACTCCTGGCTTCAGATCAGCACAGTGCGCCGGCTGTAGTGGCCATTTTGGGGGTGAACCAACAGAAGGAAGACCTTTCTCTCTGTCTCTCACTGTCTGTCAAAAAAATAAAAAAAAATAGCAAATTTTAAAAAATAAAAAGCAAGGTACAGAAAAGTGTATGTCATTTACTTAAAAACAGAAAGCTCATAAACTGTGTATCTTTATATTTTTTAAAATATACATCTCAAACTGATAACAGTTGGAACCTGAGATTGGTCTTTAGCCTTTTCTGTATGCTTGAATCTTTAAAAAAGCATTATGTTTGGGCCGGCGCCTTGGCTCACTAGGCTAATCCTCCACCTTGCGGCACCGGCACACCGGGTTCTAGTCCCGGTCGGGGCGCCGGATTCTGTCCCAGTTGCCCCTCTTCCAGGCCAGCTCTCTGCTGTGGCCCGGGAGTGCAGTGGAGGATGGCCCAAGTGCTTGGGCCCTGCACCCCATGGGAGACCAGGATAAGCACCTGGCTCCTGGCTTCGGATCAGTGTGGTGCGCCGGACGCAGCGGCCATTGGAGGGTGAACCAACGGGAAAGGAAGACCTTTCTCTCTGTCTCTCTCTCTCTCACTGTCCACTCTGCCTGTCAAAAAAAATTAAAAAAAAAAAAGCATTATGTTTGTAATTAGAAATGGACATTCTTTATAATTTAAAGAACATTCCAATAATTTCCCTAACTTACCAATTTAAACTTCCTTTGTAGTATTAACAGGGAAAAGTTCATAATTTCTAGATAATACAGTGTCAGGTAGGACATACTGTAGATTTTTGAATTTTTCTTGTTTTGTTTTTCTTTCAGTTTTGATTGAGAAGTTGTGAGATCTGATGAAGTCAAATCTAAGTTTGAATACTAGCTCAGCCATTTGTTTAGACTTTGGGCAGCTTCCTGAACCTCTCTGAGCTTCAAAAAAGGCTATTAATCTACTTCATTGGGTTGTATAAGAATTAAATGTGCTAGTTCTTTTTCATTTCCCCATCCCTTTTGGTCAAGGGAAATTGATCTACTGTGGTCTAAGATCAAAGATGGTTTTGTATGGATGATAAAATTTTTCACCTGAACACAGTGTCTTTGGACCAAGACAAACCAGTAATGATGGAGGTTGTAAATAATTAATTTTAGAAGTCTAGTAACTTTTTAAACTGTTAAGCTGTCTATTTGTACCTCACAAGATCAAATACTAGATCATAGTAGTGATTTATAAGTGATATTGAACTTGAAATTTCTAAGCAAGTTTATATGACCGGTTGTTGGTTAAGAATCTTACTCATCTCAGAGAACAGTTTGAATTTAGTTCAACAAACATTTGTGCCAACCAGCATCTGAATCTCAAGAGGCCTCAAAGACTAAACTATGTCTCAAAAGGACTCTGGTAAGGGAGGAAAAAGTCAGGTTTAAAGTTATGTATATGTATATACTCTGTTTTTTCCTTACACTAGTATTGTTCTTGTGTATGTCTATTAAAACTACATAGTAACTCATGAGTATTTTTCTGATGAGATTTGTTTGTTTTCTTTTTGAATTTAAAATTCAGAATTATATATAGAGAGGGAGAGACAGAGCGAGAAAAAGATCTTCAATCAGTTGATTCAGTCCCCACATGGCTACCATGGCCAGGCCAAAGCCAGGAGCCAGGAGCTTCATCCAGGTCTCCCACATGGGTGGCAGGGGCCCAAGCACTTGGGCCATCTTCCGCTGCTTTTCCCAGGTCATCAGCAGGGAGCTGGATCAGAACCAGAGCAGCTAGGACACAAACCAGTGCCCATATGGGATGCTGGCATCACAGGCTAGGCTTAACACTGTGTGCCACAATGTCAGCCCCTATTCTTTATACTGAGACTCTGTATTGAATAGTAATTTTTATAAAATGTTTAACTGATGTAGGTGGAAATTCTAGATGCCTCAAGCAAAAATTTTCAAATGAGACCCCTTATCATTTAATTATGAAAAAAAAAAAAACAGCTAATACTTTGATGGTACTTATGCTTGGGAAGAGAGTAAAAAGAAATAGTTTTGGACTTTCCCCATATAAATTAGGGCCTCCTGAGTCATTAGTAGTTAATAATGGAAGGCTTCACACAAGTTTAAAGCCTGTAGCTAAAATGAGTGTATGATTATATATATTACAGGCATAGAGTTTTATAAAGCCCAAGAACCTTTGAATGTAATCTGTAAATATTCTTGGTTGGTTGAGCAGAACTTTAAATAAATGGATAGAGGCTAGTATGCATTTGAGCATATGTTCCAAACATCCTGCTAAGGTTATTACAGAGGCAGAGTCACAGACAGAGGGAGAAACAGAGAGAGAGGTCTTCCTTCCACTGGTTCACTCCCCAAATGGCTGCAATGGATCTGGCGGGGCAGATCGGAAGCCAGAAGCCAGAGCTTCCTCCTGATCTCCCACGGTGTAGGAGCCTGAGCACCTGGGCCATCTTCTAGTGTTTTCTAAGGATGTAGTTTATTATCAGACATACTGTTCTTTTTTTTTTGTTTTTTTTTTTTTTTTGACAGGCAGAGTTAGAGACAGAGAGACAGAGAGAAAGGTCTTCCTTTGCTGTTGGTTCACCCTCCAATGGCCGCTGCGGCCGGCGCGCTGCGGCCAGCACACAGCGCTGATCCGAAGCCAGGAGCCAGGTGCTTCCTCCTGGTCTCCCATGGGGTGCAGGACCCAAGCACTTGGGCCATCCTCCACTGCCCTCCCGGGCCACAGCAGAGAGCTGGACTGGAAGAGGAGCAACCAGGACAGAATCCGGCACCCCGACCGGGACTAGAACCCAGTGTGCCGGCGCCGCAGGCAGAGGATTAACCTCGTGAGCCATGGCGCCGGCCAGACATACCATTCTTAATATCAAAGCAGGAGTAACTGAGGATGAGTCAACAGAACCAAGGTTTTGATTCACAGTTGCTTTCACTTGCTGAATGCATGTGAGGATCATGCATTGTATACTTAGTTGTCCCTTAAATTGTTCAGTATAGCATGACAAAGTTATAAATGCTTATCTCAGACATCTGAGCAAGACATGGACAGTTTGAGGAAAAATACAGCCTTATTGGTACACATTAGAAAACTTAATCCTGATCTTGTTGTGGAAGTCACACAAAGCAAAAAGGAAAAGCCAGACTTAAGTGCTTTTCCTTTTCCAAGAGGGCAGCTAAGGTGCTCACATATCTTTGCCCTCTGGGGGTGCAGGTGTGCTGTTTTTATTCTTTAATAGTTCACATAAATTAAAGCCTATTCCTTTGCATTTAAAAAATAATATAAAATGACACTCTCCAGGTTTTATTGCCAGCCAAAAGCTTTGAACTTCTGTCTCATTAAAGTTTGATAAACTGTAAGGATTTTCCAGGGTTGGGTGGTACACTTAACCACAGAGAGAACATGGGACTGATAAAGAGCTGCAGGTGAAGGAAACCACCAAGGAGCAGCAATTAGAGCTTCCAACTTGGCTGTGGGTTGTGTGAAATTCTCTGCAGGGGGACCTTTTCCCTATCTGCCCGGGGGCCTTTGTGCTCCTTCCCTCCACCTACAGATTAAAAAGAGCACGGGGAGTTTTCTGTTTCCTCTTTGTGAACTAGGAGGAATGGGTAGGGTGAATACTTTGTGGTGGGATGGTTCTTTGTTTGGAAAAAAATAAAAACCTTTGAAATTTGGGGACATGTTATAACTTCACACAAATGCTGACAGGTATGCAGGTGGAGATAGGAGAGAGAGGCAAATTCACAGGGACACAGATGGACTTCATCTCTCAGGTCATTTTACTTTCAATATGCACTGCTGCCTTTGTGCTGGGGTAACATGAAGATTAATTTTTGCACCTGTAAGTGATTTTTAAAAATTTTTTATTTTATTTGAACAAAATACAGAGAGAGGTAGAGTCAGAGAGAGAGAGAGAGGTCCTCTATTCTGCTGGTTCACTCCCCCAAATGACTGCAACAGTCAGAGCTGAGCTGATCCGAAGCCAGGAGCCAGGAGTTTCTTCCAGGTCTCCCACATGAGTGCAGGGACCCAAGGACTTGGGCCATCTTCTACTGCTTTCCCAGGCCATAGTAGAGAGCTGGATCCGAAGAGGAGCAGCCAGGACTCAAACCAGCGCCCATATGGGATGCCAGCGCTGCAGGCGGCTCCCCTATAAATGATTATAATGTGTTAATGATGAGGTTGTAGGCCGGCGCAGTGGCTCACTAGGCTAATCCCCTGCCTGCGGCGCCGGCACCACGGGTTCTAGTCCCGGTTGGGGTGCCGGATTCTGTCCTGGTTGCTCCTCTTCCTGTCCATCTCTCTGCAGTGGCCTGGGAGTGCAGTGGAGGATGGCCCAAGTGCTTGGGCCCTGCACCCCATGGGAGACCAGGAGAAGCACCCGGCCGCGGCGGACATTGGAGGGTGAACCAACGGCAAAGGAAGACCTTTCTCTCTGTCTCTCTCTCACTGTCCACTCTGCCTGTCAAAAAAAAAAGCATGAGTTTTAGTATTAAACAAAACTTGGTTTATATGTTGGCTTCCCTGATTACTAGCTGTGTAATCTTGAGCAAATTAATTCTGTAAATCTCAGCTTTGCCATTTATAAAGCAGAAACATAAAATGATCTATCATAGGATTTTTGTGAGGATTAAATAATGTGTGTGAAACAGTTAGTGAGTACCTGACTCTTAGGTAGTTAATTGTGTACATGCTCAGAAATGGTGTTAGTGTTTATAATAATAAACTAAATGTGATTGGCAGATAAACAGATATGGTTCTCTCTCTGGTGCAATGTCTCTTTTTCAAAAAATCACTCTAGGAGGACAAAAGCGCTTTGATATTAATGGCTCTGAAAACATTTCTCCTGTAAAGTGCTTTCACATTGACTTTTTTAATCCCTGGAGCAAGAGAGTAAAAGCAGCAGGATTTGCTTCTAAGTAGAGCTCTTTCATTTCTATCATCAAAAAGAAAAAAATCCTGTACTAGCCTTAGGTAGAGGTAAGTCATAAAAGGCCAGGAAGGAATCTTTTTGTAAGATGAGGTTAAGCGGGTGGAAGAAAGGAAGGGGAATACAGTGGAGAAAATAGAGTTGATGTTAATGTTAGTATGGCCATTTTCCCCTCCCCATTTGATATGTACTTACTTAAACTGATTGTTGTCTTGAAAACAATTAATGCCAGAAATTAGCATGTTATCTCAGCTTCACTCTCAGTTTTGGCCATTTCTTAAAAAAAAACAATTTTCTAGCCAGATGCACTGTTGAGTTAATGAAGCACTGATTTCGTTTTTGTTTTCACATCTTTTTTGCAGGGAGGAGTGGGTAACTTCCAGTGGTTGGCAGTCGTTAGCTTTGGGAAGCACTCACACAGATAGAACAAGTCATGGAATGTAAACATGGCCTTCTCCTGGGCTTTAGGCTGGTGCAAAGGTGCTCAGATCTTGGATCACTGCAGCCCGTGTTGTCAAATGAAGACTCTTGAATTCAGCTCGGTAGATAAACTTATTTCTTTTATGAACTTCACTAAACTACCAGGACTTCAGGAATAGTTTTTTGAAGCACCCATTTTTAGCTAATTCCTCCATATTTTGCTTAGGAATTAAACTGTGAAAGAGGCAATTGTCCACCTTGGCACCAACTTTGTGGAATTGGTTTCTAGTAAACCGTTCGTTACTTTTGGGTTTTTTGTTCTCACTGCCCCCAGAAGAAAGCAGTGTTCTGATTTTTTGGATGGTGAAAGGGAATGTGAATTGGACCCTTGTGTGTAAGATGTACTGGGACACAACTGTCATATCTGAAAATAAAATTAGGAAAGGAAAGAAGCATTTGTTGAATACCTGATGTGTAAGACGTTCTGGCCTGTGTTGCGTAACTAACTCTTTGAGATGAAGTTTTAAGAAAATATATTAGGTGGGGCCACTGCCTGCTGTGCCAGCATCCCATGTGGGCATGGGTTCAAGTCCCGGCTGCTCCACTTCCAGTCCAGCTCTGTGCTATGGCTTGGGAGGGCAGTGGAAGATGGTCCAAGTCCTTGAGCTCCTGTGTCCACGCGGGAGACCCAGAGGGAGCTCCTGGTTCCTGGCTTCGGCCTGGCTGAGCCCCAGCTATTGTGGCCATTTCGGGAATGAATCAGCCTCCTCTCCTTCTCTGTCACTGTAACTCTGCCTTTCAAATAAATAAATAAAATAAATCTTTAAAAATACAAAAAGAAAATGTTAGCAAGAATGCACTGTGTGCTGGCACTGTGATATTTTGCATACATTATCTTATTTAATTCTCATAACCTTGTAGAGTAGATAAGGTAGGATTATCATCCACATTTTAAAATGAGAAAATAGGCTTGGAGAGTAATTTGCTCAATGTCACTGTGGGAAGTTATAGGACTGAGAATTTAACTCATATCTCTCTATTCTCAAAGCCCAGGTTCTTAACCAGTGAGCTTTAACTTCAGGGTACGTAAGAAGCTCCAGGGGCAGGTCTTGTGGTACAATGGTTAAGACACTGCCTGGGATGCCCGTACCTATATCAGGATGGCTGGGTTTGAGTCTTGGTTTCACTTCCAATCCAGCTTCCTGCTTATGCAAGACCCTGCAAGGCAGCAGATGATGGCTCAAGTGCTTAGGTCCCTGCTACCATGTGGGAGACCCAGATGGAGTTCCCAACTCCTGGCTCTGTCTCCTTGCCTATCATATAAGTAAAAATACACTTAAAAAAAAAAAAAAAAAGCAGCAGCAGCAGGGATACTTGTAAAATTACTAGGCTCCAGTTAGAATTTTTTTTTTTTTTTTTTTTGACAGGCAGAGTTAGTGAGAGAGAGAGAGACAGAGAGAAAGGTCTTCCTTCCATTGGTTTACCCTCCAAATGGCCACTACGACTGGCGCTACACCGATCTGAAGCCAGGAGCCAGGTGCTTCCTCCTGGTCTCCCATGTGGGTGCAGGGCCCAAGCACTTGGACCATCCTCCACTGCCTTCCCGGGCCACAGCAGAGAGTGCAGTTAGAAATTTAAGGTTCCTAAATTTGAGGTGGTATAGATTATAAATCTGCATTTTAACAGGGTATATGCAAAGTATTTCAGACCAAGTGGTTGATTGACCATACTTTGAGAAATAAGTAGAGTTGTTTATTGCTCTCCACACAGGATACAGAAGAAAACAGGTGCAGATTAATGAGCTGGCCAAGATTAAGCTACCAAAGACAGAGCTATGATTCAAACCCAGGTCTAACTCTAATACTTATATTTTTTATTAGAAGCCCATGAGTAATTCATGCATCTTTCATTCATAACAACTGAAGAAAGCATGAGAGCCAATAAATTGAGCCACACAGATTTAATGATCTTGTTATTTATCCAGGTTAATAACTTACATATATACCAATATTGAGATTGTTATAGTCTTTGAACTTTTTCAGTTACTTTTTTTGTGATTTAAAGAACTGAGTTTTCTTTCTAATCAGATTATCCCTGCTTCAGGGGTGGACCCCCTGACTCCCTGGGGATAAGTATCTTGGACATGCAGACATGGGAAAAGCTAGAAGGAGATGTAAAGAAAAGAGCTGTCAGGAGTGTCTGCTAAATGGTGCTGAAGTGCCTCTTCAGAGCACCCTCAGCATTGGAACCACGACTGAGGGTGAAAGCTGAAACCAGTCAGATGGCAGTAGGTCGCGTTCTACAGCAAATCCCATTCTACCCTTTGAGGGCCAGCAAGTTTGCTTAGCTTAGCCTGTTCCAGTCCACTGGAATTTCTAGGACAGAGCCAACACCTTCATTGATTTATATGGCCTCCTACTGGGATGGGAGAACTTTGTTTTCTTCTTTTTCCTTTTTAATCTCTCTTTGTCTCTTCCTTTTTGTTTGCAGCACAGCGACATGTCCTTACGTACATGGAGGATGCAGTGTGCCAGCTACTAGAGAACAGGGAAGATATTAGCCAATATGGCATTGCGAGGTTCTTCACTGAATAGTAAGTACATGAATGCCTTGATAACAGGGTGAGCCAAGAGGAGGCTTTTGGAAGCAGGCGAGGGTACATGAAGAATAGAGCAGGAAATGCTGATTATGTTGTGGCAGGGAATGCTTAGTTTGGGTAGGTTGGTTGAGGGCTGCCCACACATGTTTTGGAGCATGCCTTTGGTACAGCTTGTTTTGTCCAATGATATGTCTTGTGAATGATTGTGATTATAGCAGCTTAACAACTGCTTGTTTGATCTATCACATCTGGTTCTTTAGATTCCTTTTAAAATTTTAAACTTCCTCCTTTATTCAAAATAGTCACTCTCGTTTCTTTTAGTTGGTGTTCATTTAGCCGGTGTTTTTCATGGCTGACTTTTCTCATGGAGTTGTGCAGGATGATATTCCTCTGCATTTTTCTTTCTATCTATCACTTAATGATTTAAGAGTGTTTCCAGGAGGTTGTCTTTTTTATTATTATTATTATTTTTTGACAGGCAGAGTTAGACAGTCACAGAGACAGAAAGGTCTTTCTTCCATTGGTTCACCCCCCAAATGGCTGCTAAAGCCAGAGTGCTGTGCCGATCTGAAGCCAGAAGCCAGTGCTTCTTCCTGGTCTTCCATGTGGGTGCAGTGCCCAAGCACTTGGGCCATCTTCCACTGCCTTCCTGGGCCACAGCAGAGAGCTGGACTGGAAGAGGAGCAATCGGGACAGAATCCGGTACCCCAACTAGGACTAGAACCCGGGGTGCCGGCACCTTAGGCAGAGGATTAGCCTAGTGAGCCGTGGTGCTGGCCTCCAGGAGGTTGTCTTTAGTAGGTTATACTTTTGAAAGATTATGCCTCTTTGTAAAGTATGTTTGGGTGCAATATATAAAAGTAAAAGTGATTATTACTTTTAGAATATCAGTAAATTTTTTTTACACTGAATGAGATAATCACTTTAAAATACCTTCAAATTCATGAAAGGATTATTAAAAATATGAAGCTTTGTTTTCTTTTTTTTTTTTTTTTTTTTTTAATCTTTTATTTAATGAATATAAATTTCCAAAGTACGACTCATGTGTTACAATGGCTTCCCCCCCATACCGTCCCTCCCACCCACAACCCTCCCCTTTCCCACTCCCTCTCCCCTTCCATTCACATCAAGATTCATTTTCGATTATCTTAATATACAGAAGATCAGCTTAGTATACCTTAAGTAAGGATTTCAACAGTTTGCTCCCACACAGAAACATAAAGTGAAAAATAATAGATGATTTTTTTTAAATGATGATGAAATCAGATCAGACCTATTGTCATGTTTAATCCCAGTGAGAGTCAAGTTGGGAATTGATAATTTCTTTCTTTTTTTTTTTTTTTTTTTACAGAAGATCAGTTTAGTGTACATTAAGTAAAGATTTCAGTCGTTTGCACCCCCATAGAAACACAAAGTGAAATATACTGTTTGAGTACTCGTTATAGCATTAAGCCTCAGTGTACAGCACGTTAAGGACAGAGATCCTACATGAGGAGTAAGTGCACAGTGACTCCTGTTGTTGACTTTACCAATTGACACTCCTGTTTATGGCATCAGTAATCTCCCTATGCACCCGTTATGAGTTTCCAAGGCTATGGAAGCCCCTTGAGTTCTCCGACTCTTATCTTGTTTAGACACGGTCATAGTCAAAGTGGAGGTTCTCTCCTCCCTTCAGAGAAAGGCACCTCCCTCTTTGAAGACCTGTTCTTTCCACTGGGATCTCACTCACAGAGATCTTTTTGCCAGAGTGTCTTGGCTTTCCATGCCTGAAATACTCTCATGGGCTTTTCAGCCAGATCCGAGTGCCTTTAGGGCTGATTCTGAGGCCAGAGTGTGAAGCTTTGTTTTCATTAACAGTGTGCCATCACATATTTATACAGTCATTTGGATTCTCTTCCCTTTTTTTCTGATTTATTGGGAATACTCAAAGAATCAAGAATCACTTCCTACAGATTTCCTTCAAGGTGTATCACGAACTCATGTCCATCATCTTTGAACTACATAGACACTTTTTTCCCTTTCTGTCCTCCCAAGGCTCCGTGGAGATTATACCTCTATACTAATGGCCAAAATTTGGGTAGCTATTAGGGGAATACTTGACCCTCCCTTTGCTGAACTACAGTTCTTGTAAATAAAATGTAGATTTCTTATGGATCGGAAGGATGACTGGGAAAAGCAAGTTTTCCGGGAGAAGGACTGGTTTCTTCTCCCAGTCTTCTAAGGGAGAATGATTAGAGAGAGAAATATTGCTTGTTCTTGTGGAACGGGCTGGAACCATCGAGGGGGCTGCGAGTGGAGACTGAGATTGAATAGGCTTGCTTGCGTTTGCAGACCTGACAAGCCCAGGGGTCGAGTTTCTAGGCCGTTTAATCTGCACCAGCGCTGCTGAGGCTCCTGCCAAGTGAAATACAACTCCTCTGGGGGTAATGCTGCTTCCTGGATTTCCCCACCAATCTCCTTTATAAGTCTTCTCCTTATTTCACTGGTTCTCTGAGGATAGGCATCATTTCTACCTTACTTTTGTATTCTCTGTACTTAGCACGATGTTTAGGTAAATATTTGTTAAATCTATAGCTGCATCCATATTTTAAGTTATTGTATACCATCTACTCTTATTCTTGATCTGGTTAGGAGGAGGACTGTTTTCTTGTTCTTCCTTCTCTTTGTTGAATCTTTTTGGTAGAACTCTATATCTGTTATTTAAGAAGCTGTATACTATGTGTCTCACACTCCAAGAGTGAACCCTGGTGGTCTCTGTAACTGATACTGAACGCTAGAGAGTCAATAGTAAGGGTTATAGCTCTTTCAGAATGCTGTTAACGATAGGTAGCTTCTATCCATTAATATACTGTTGAAAAAACATCTTAAGATTTTTCCATAGTGCTGATAGAAATCTAGTTGCCAAGTAAGCTGTTTTTGTCCCTAGGAAACTAAAACTTACAAAATATATATAAGAGTGGCACATACTTGACACGTCTATAACTCTAAGACATCAGATTGGCCTGAAGTGGGTTATTTCGAGAAGCAAAAAGAGAAGCAGCATCAAAGTTCCAAAAACTTTAAAAAAAAAAGACTTGCAAGTTGTAGCTACATGACATTGGGAAGTCATCCAAAAAGTAGACAAGGCAACCTGACTAATTTAAGCTCCTGATTTTACTTTGATTGTGAATTTGATTTCTTTCAGATCTCAGTTTTCACTCATTCATAGAAGCAAAATGAAGTAAAAAAGGAGGAAGAAGAATTTTTATCCTTATAAGTTTTCCCTGTATAACCTTGGGCAAATTTCTGAAATATAGGCCTCAATTGCCTCTTCTATGAAATGGGTTTAATGAAGCCCTTACCTGCTAATAAAAATAGCATAATATGGGTAATTATATATTATAATAGGCAGTTTTCATTAAACTTGTACTTTGTCTTAACCACTATCCTTCTTTGAGGTAGGTACTATTTTTTATTTATTTTTTTTTGGACAGGCAGAGTTAGAAAGTGAGTGAGAGAGACAGAGAGAAAGGTCTTCCTTTCGTTGGTTCACCCCCCAAATGGCCGCTACAGCCGGCGCTGCACCAGTCCGTAGCCAGGAGCCAGGTGCTTCCTCCTGGTCTCCCATGCAGGTGCAGGGCCCAAACACCTGGGCCATCCTCCACTGCCTTTCCGGGCCACAGCAGAGAGCTGGACTGGAAGAGGAGCAACCAGGACAGAATCCGGTGCCCCAACTGGGACTAGAACCTGGGGTGCCGGCGCCGCAGGTGGAGGATTAGCCAAGTGAGCCACGGCGCCGGCCTGAGGTAGGTACTATTAATATCTCTATTTTACAGATGAGGAAATTGAGACTCTTCAGTTAAAGGCTCACAAGCTAATAAGGGCCAGAGTCAGGAATCAAGCCTCCTCTGCAGTATTCAAAGCCACTGTTCTTTATTTCTGGTTCTAAAGGCACTTAACTGTCTAAAGTTTCTGGAGCCCTGACCAGAAAAACTTTTTGAGATCTCTTCTAGGTATAATTTCTGCAATTCTTGATTTTCCCTTATGAACTATACTTTGCAAACTTATCAGCTTTGTCTGGTGACCTCAGTTCATTGCCAATTATATGCTTTGTGTTATTGTTTTGAGGAATATAATTGTTGCTGGCTCTAAACAGCAGGAAGCATGATTTAAAAAAAATGTCCAGGTAAAGTTGCAGACTCTGATGTGTCCTGGCTCAAGCTCCCCATTTCAAGGAAATAAATAAAAATTTTAAAATAAATAAATAAAATATGTTGTGTGTGTACTTCCATCTCACTATTTCAACTTTATACCTTTAACTATGGGTGATGTAAATCTAAACAATAATAAAGTACTCTTCAGAATTGTTTTTGGAAGGTTTTCCTGCCAAAGGCCTTTCTTTTGTGGGTGTGCTTGCCCTCTCTGCTGTCGCCCGTTGGTTGTGGATGTTTTCCCACAAGTCCATGATTGTTCTACCAAATCTAGATAAATTGTAAAACACCAGTGGTTAAGCCTTCTTGTGTGTGCATCTGCAAGGCTGTGAGCTCTGTAGATCAGATTCCTCGGGACACTAAATCCCGGAGGGTTTTCCTTTATGTTGTACGTAACCTGTACCGCTGAATGTTGTCCTTCAATGATTGCAAGGTAAGAGGAATTAATATTTAGAGGTTAGCACCTCTAAACAGACCAAGAGTCAGCGCCAGGTCAGGACTTCTGAAGAAGTACATCCAAGAAAAAGAGGCAGAGTAGCTGACACTTAGAAACCACAGCAGAGGGTGACCAGGTTCTTGTGGTAAAGATAAACTGAAAAATATGGCTTTATAAGACATTGAAAAATAATGATGAGAGAAAAATTGGCTGAAATCTGAGAATTCCTATCAGAATTGGGAACTGTTCTTCACAGGCTAAATTGATAGTTACACCCCTGTGGCATCAGGGAGCTTGACGTCCATTTCCTAATATAGAAAAGAATGGTACTCTGTGGTCTTGGCTGGTGGGCCCAGAAGGGCTCTTTCCTATGATCAAGTGTCCTGTTTTTGTTTTTATAAATGATTATTTTAGTTCCTTGGTAGTTTACATGATGACTGTTTTGTTTGTAAGGGAAATAAATATGCAGATTACCTTCATTGATAGGAATTTATTTTGAGGATAAGAACACGAAACAGCATTCCTTCGTGGATTCATTTATTCACTAATTATTTTTGAGTACCTACTATCCATGTGCCTGTGTGTACTTGTATCAGGCAGTGGGACTGTATTAGTAAGCAAGAGAAATGACCTTATGGAAATAATGTTTTAATGAGGGATATAGTCAATAAACAAGCATACAGATAATGATGAGAATTGCTAATAGGTAATAAGTACTGCTACTAGGGGCCAGCATTTTGGTGCTGTATAGTAATCTGTGGTTTGCCAGGCATCCCTTATCCAAGTGCTAGTTCAAGCCCCGGTAATCTGCCTGCAATCCAGCTCCTTGCTAATGCACCTGGGAAAGCAGTGGAAGATGGCCCAAGTGCTTGGGCCCCTGCACCCATGTGGGAGACCCAGATGGAGTTCCTGGCTTCTGGCTTTGGCCTGGCCCAGCCCTGGCGGTTGCAGTCATTTGGAGAGTAAACTAGTGAATGGAAATATTTCTCTCTTTTTATCCCTTCTTCTCTCTTTGTCTTTTTTTTTTTTTTTGACAGACAGAGTGGACAGTGAGAGAGAGAGACAGAGAGAAAGGTCTTCCTTTTGCCGTTGGTTCACCCTCCAATGGCCGCTGCAGCCGGCGCACTGTGGCCTGCGCACCGCGCCGATCCGAAGGCAGGAACCAGGTGCTCCTCCTGGTCTCCCATGGGGTGCAGGGCCCAAGCACTTGGGCCATCCTCCACTGCACTCCCGGGCCACAGCAGAGAGCTGGCCTGGAAGAGGGGCAACCGGGACAGGATCCGGCGCCCTGACCGGGACTAGAACCCGGTGTGCCGGCGCCGCAGCTCACTAGGCTAATCCTCCGCCTTGCGGCGCCTTTAAATAAATAAATCTTTAAAAAATTTTGAGACAAAAAAAGATGTATCAACCTTAAAATATGGGCAAATGCTTAATTATCTATAAAACATGTCACTTTCACTGTTAAATTTATATTGACAAATGTATTATTTACTATGTAGTATAAGTACAGTGGTAGAAGCTTTATTTGTCAGTTTTTAGAAAAGGACAATTAGTAATTTCATTTTGATCTCTATTAATCATTAGAATTCAGTTGGGAAGTTACATACCTTTTTAATAAAATGTTTCAGCATCACATTCATTTGTTTTAATTAGAGTAAATCCCTGAAATGTGAACTTCCTGAATTCAACTCTTGTTGAAGAAAAGGAGTTTCTCATACTGTATGTTCCTGAGTCACTTAAAAACCTAGAATATAACTCTTATGAAAACAGCCCATGGTTATAAAACATGTAGTATTTCTTCTCTTTTTTTAAAATCAGGTACTCTTAAGTGCTAAGAAAAGATGACCCACTTCTTTCGTACATAATCTGGATCAGGGTATAAACTTTCAGTCCTAGAATTGGCAGATTTTCTAGGATTATCCACCATCTAGCATTTTAAGTAATGTTTTGGGTTCTTCTTGTGTCTATGGTAACGGAGGAGCAGAGAGTTGGGGCAACAAGAAACACATCAGAACAAATGAGGGCTTCACTGCTTCCCAGGCTCATCGCTTCCGTGCGAGACGGTCTGAGACTTCTCTGCCCTTCCTACTCCGTGGTTCTCCCACTTACTGTTGTTAAATTGAGCCAAAATATGGTGTAGTAAGGTAATGGTGACTAATCCTATTATAATTTTCTAAAAAGGGGGTAATGCTTCCTGTATGCACCCCACTACCACCTTTTTTCCATAGTTCAATCTTAGCTGGAGTTGACACATTGTAACAGAAAATTACACATTTCTCATTGTCAGCATTTGGATTCTCAGACTCAGATAATTGCCAGGAATAGATTTTTGCCTTCAGTTAAAGCAGTCTTGTCCTCATTATTACTGGCCCAGACACTCCTGTTAAGCCATCGTTGATGAAATCTGCAGAGAATTTTGGTTCTTTTCTGTATTACCAGAGGTATGCTATAGCAGAAGGACTCTTGGGAGCCACAGCAATGAGTTAAGAGTCACCAAAATTTATTTTGTAACTTGAAAATCCAGGGTCACTGAGGATACAAGAAGCTGCCTATTTGTGTAGAATCCATCTCTCTTCAGTCCCTTCATGTTATAGGTACAGGAAATCATCCAGCAGCACTTGACCTGGTAACTGAGGAAGCGATTTCACAGCCCACTGGTCCCCTGATTCATTTAGAAATCAGAGTCAAAGGTTATAGAAGTAATAATTGGGCCCAGATTCTGCCTGTCAGGAAACCTTATTTCGTCACCCCCTCCCATCTACAAGTCAAATGTAGCTGTTGTTAAAGCATTCAGTAAGAGGAAATGAAGGAACTCCGTCCTTGGCTGAAATATTCTCAAGATCCAGTAATATTATTTCTGTTTTCATGGGAGCTGCTTTTGCAGCTAGCTAATATCAAACTTGTTGTAATTCTGCACACTGAAACATCTCCCATTGGAGAAATAACTTGATTTATTCCAATCTATAAATAATGTGAAGAATCTTTCCTTGTCCAAATTCTGATATTCCTTCTCATTCCACCGCTCTGATAATTCCCTGAGTACTCCTCTGGCAGTCAAGTGGACACACACAAATCTGAATTAACAAATTGTTGTGTGATTATTAATGCACAATAGCTCATCAAAAGTTAAGAAACTTTACTTCACCAATAACATGACAATTTAAAATGTTCAGAGCTTTTAATTTCTTCCATAATTTCCTCAGAAGGCCTGTGGTACTGGCAGTGCAGGCCTGGCACAAGAACAGGAAAAAATGATACAATCTGGCACCTTTAACTAGAAGGTCTTTAGTGAATGGGGAAGGGGTGGAGGGGACACAGGGGAAGGAGGAAGGACGGTTAGGATTTTGGCAGCCACACAAAGGTTCTTCTTCCCTGAGAAAAGTGGAATGAGAGTCAAATGAAGCCTCTCTCTGCTGTTGTGATTTGCTAAGATGGTTGTCTGCCTCTTAGCTCCCAGTCCTATGGCAGGTGCGTCCTTTCAGTCAATGACTTCCCCACAAAACAGATTATTTATCAGGATCTTTCAAGAGGGGTCATATTCAACCAATTTCCTGTCTGAAGCTGTAACTGTCTTTTCTTCAACTGTCAGATGTGGTGCTGACTCACACAACAGAAACTGTCTAATCAGAAAATGACATGAACCTGTAAATTTATTTTAGAACACATTAGTTCCAGGATTACTAAGTTCTGGGGCTGCAGCAATATAATACTATGATGAGAAAAGTTTGGGAAAAGCATTGTTTCCTGGATGACCGTAGAAGCAGCTTTGAATCCCATCCCTTTGTCATTAAGTAACATCAACAGTAAATGTCCTTGTTAAGATCCTTGTGTTAACTTTTCCAGGTCCAGGCCTAGATCTTTACTAGGGGTGATAAAACCTGTCTCATATAGTTGTTATTCAAATTAAACAAAATGACATGCATGAAATTTCTTGAAACAGTTCATGGAGCAGGGCCAATGTTGTGCATTGTAGGTGAAGCTGCCACCTGTGATGCTGGCATCCCATATGGGCACTGGTTTACATCCCAGCTGCTCCACTTCTGATCCAGCTCCTGCTATTGAACTGGCGAAAGCAGCAGAAGATGACCAACTGTTTGGGGCCCTGCCACCCAAATGGGAGACCCAGAAGAAGCTCCTGGCTCCCAGCTTCAGCCTGGTCCAGCACTGACCATTGTGGCCATCTGAAAAATGAACCAGTGGATGGAAAATCTCTCTCTCTCTCTCTCTCTCTCTCTCCCTCTAACTCTGACTTTCAAATAAATAAATTAATTAATTTAAAAAAGAAGTTCGCAGAAGGGTCCAAAGTTGCGGCACAGTGTATTAAGCTGCCACTTGTGAATCCTGCATTCCCATATCAGAAATCTGGTTCTGAGTTCCGCCCACTCCACTTCCAATCCAGCTTCCTGCTAATAAGTCAAAGAAGGTAGCAGAAGATGGCCCAGGTACTTGGGCCCCTGCTACCCATGTGGGAGACTAAGGTGGAGTTCCTGGCTCCTGGCTTCAGCCTGGCCCAAACCAGCTGTTGCAGCCACCTGAGGAGTGAACCAACAGATGAAAGATCTCTTTTTCTGTCCCTCTCTTTTTCTCTGTCACTCTGCCTTTCAAATTAAATGAATAAATAAATAGATCTTTTTTTTAAGTTCACAGAAAATGGAATTAAAAGATAAGTTTGGTGCAAGAAATTTTGAAATCCATGCATACCAGATATCTTCAAAAAGTTCATAAAAATGTGTATTATGAAAAAACTGTGTCCAGATTTAACTTTCTGTGTCATTTCTCTTTTGTCCTAATTTTATGGATTTTTTTTTCTTCTCTCTGTGGATCTGTTGGAAAGCAGTAGTCTTCTTTTTAAATAGATCAGAATTGAAGATCTTGAAGACATTTTAATCTCTCTGATTTTCTGTAAGTCTTCTTTCTTCCCCTGCACTTTGTGTACTTTTTTGGAGACTAAGCCATTCATGCGTCCCTGCGTAAATAGCAGCCATTTAGTGCCCGCCACTTCACTTACCATATTGTTCATTCAGACAGTAGCCTAAGGAAGCTTTCTTCACCTGTAAGCCGTTTTCTCGCTTTCTGTCTGTGCCCTCTTTCCTCTGTCGCCCACGATCAAACATTCAGGGCGTCCTGGGAGAGCTGAATCGATCAAGGCTGCCCAGCTCTGGTCGTTCCTGCTCTACGCTGAAGCAGGACCGGGATGTGTGTGGGCTAATGAAAAGCAGACGTTCTCTGCGGAGGTCACGGCTCCTCACACTGGCAGGCTGCTCCAGGAAGCTGTTTATCTGTGCTTGCTGAGCCAAGCTGCGTCCTCTGAGCAGCTGGAACGTGTGGAGAAACCACAGAGCACAAAGAGAGAACGGTACACATGCAGTTCCATGCAGGGAGAGTGTGTTCACGCCACGCTGCAGTTCACATGTGGGGGAGAGTTGTTCATCTGCACACCCTCATACTCCACCTTCCGTGCAGTGTGTGACCCCTCAGGGGAGCTGAACCAAGAGAACTGCACTGCTGTGTCCAAGTTGCCCTGAGCATCAACTAACGTGCCACGAGAGAGAAGAGATACTATGGAAAACTTGATATGTAAACCACCTTTTCATGGCAGAGTTTCTGGAGACAGAATTGATGTTTAGCATCTTAAAAGATACACGCCTGGTCTCTAAAGCAGCCCAGACACTCTGTGTTTTGCATGTTTTTGCCAATGTTTTTCTTCATCCCTTTTTCAGAGATTGAGGGCTGCAACAGAGCTTCACGTGTACTCTGCATCAGTTGGAATGTAAGGGTAACTTGCCTGCAGTGCTGACATCCCATATGGGTGCTGGTTCGAGTCTCAACTGCTCCACTTCTGATCCAGCTCTCTGCTATGGCCTAGGAAAGCAGTAGAAGATGGGCAGGTACAGGGGCCCAAGGACTTGTGCCGTCCTCTATTGCTTTCCCAGGCCATAGCAGAGAGCTGGATTGGAAGTGGAGCAGCTGGGACTTGGAACTGATGCCCATATGGGATGCTGGCGCCACAGGTGGAGGATTAACCTACTGCGCCACAGCGTCGGACCTGCCTTCATTTTTGAAGTGCAGTTTTTTTTATGGTATAAATTCTAGGCTTATTCTTCCATTATCTCTTGGCTTTTACTGTTTCTGCTGAGAAGTCAGCGTAGTCTTACTCTTGCTTATTTGGAAATGATCTGTCCTTTATATCTGGCTATGTTTTGGATATTCTTCCTTGGTCTTTGATTTGGGGAGATTTAGTTTAGGTTTGCTTTTCCTTATATTTAAACTATTTGATGTAATTATTTTTTAGAGATTTATTTATTTATTTGAAAGAGTTCCACAGAGAGAGGAGAGGCAGAGAGAGAGAGAGAGAGAGAGGTCTTCCATCCGATGGTTCACTCCCCAAGTGGCCGCAACGGCCTGAGCTGCACCGATTTGAAGCCAGGAGCCAGGAGCTTCTTCTGGGTCTCCTGCACGGGTGCAGGGGCCCAAGTCTTCTACTGCTTTCCCAGGCCACAGCAGAGAGCTGGATTGGAAGAGGAGTAGCCGGGACTAGAACCAGTGCCCATATGGGATGCTGGTGCTTTAGGCCAGGGCGTTAACCCACTGTGCCACAGAGCCAGCCCCAGACTATTTGATATTTTTAAAATGCTTCTTGAACCTGTATTGCTATCTTTTATCAGTCTGGAGATATTTTCAATTATTAGCTCTTCAGATTTGCTTCTGTTCTATTCTCTATCTTTATTCTTTTTGAGATTCCCATAAGGTTAGACGTTTTCATAATTTCCTTATCTTTTATGGACTTTTTAAATGTTTTTTCCATCATTTTGTCTTTTATATCTCATTTTGTATACTTTATTCTGATCTGTTTTCTAGTTCATTCTCTTTTCCCTTATGTCTAATTTGCTGTTAAACCCATCTACTGAGTTCTTAATTCTGTCATATTTTTTAGTTACCAAATTTCCATTTAGTTCTTTCCATTTTAGTTCATTGCTAAATCTTGTCTTTCATTGGCTTGAACACTTTTTTTTTTTTAACTTTTCTTTAATGAATGTAAATTTCCAAAGTACAGCTTATGGATTACAATGGCTTCCCCTCCCCCCCATAACTTCCCTCCACCCACAACTCTCCCCTCTCCCGCTCCCTCTCCCTTTCCATTCAGATCAAGATTCATTTTCAATTATCTTTATATACAGAAGATCAATTTAGCATATATTAAGTAAAGCTTTCAACAGTTTGCAACCACACAGAAACACAAACTGAAAAATACTGTTTGAGTACTAGTTATAGCATTAAATCACAATGTACAGCACATTAAGGACAAAGATCCTACATGAGGAGTAAGTGCACAGTGACTCCTGTTGTTGACTTAACAAATTGACACTCTTGTTTATGGCGTCAGTAATCACCCTAGGCTCTTGTCATGAATTGCCAAGGCTATGGAGGCCTTTTAAGTTCGCCGATTCTGATCATATTTAGAAAAGATTATAGTCAAAATGGAAGTTCTCTCCTTTCAGAGAAAGGTACCTCCTTCTTTGATGACCTGCTCTTTCCACTGGGCTCTCACTCACAGAGATCTTTCATTTAGGTCATTTTTTTTCCCACAGTGTCTTGGCTTTCCATGCCTGAAATATTCTCATGGGCTTTTCAGCCGGATCTGAATGCCTTAAGGGCTGATTCTGAGGCCAGAGTGCTGTTTAGGACATCTGCCATTCTATGAGTCTGCTGTGTATTCCGCTTCCAATGTTGGATCATTCTCTCCCTTTTTTTATTCTATCAGTTAGTATTAGCAGACACTAGTCTTGTTTATGTGATCCCTTTGACTCTTAGTCCTATCATTATGATCAATTGTGAATAGAAATTGATCACTGGGACTAGTGAGATGGCATTGGTACATGCCACCTTGATGGGATTGAATTGGAATCTCCTGGTATGTTTCTAACTCTACCATTTGGGGCAAGTCCCATTGAACATGTCCCAAATTGTACATCTCTTCCCTCTCTTATTCCCACTCTTATATTTAACAGAGGTCACTTTTCAGTTAAGTTTCAACACTTAAGAATAATTGTGGGGAGCAATCCGGACTAGACTGAGTTACTCGAATTAAGACTTATTCTATGCATCTGCTCTCCCACAATATGGCGCTGGGAGAGAAGTAAACAGCTTCCGCACAGCTGCCTCCAGTTCAGCCAATAAACTGTAGGACTTGCTCCTGATTGGAGGAGAGCAGCGTACTCGGCGTGTGGGCAGCCGAGTTGGGATTGGCGGAGGAGGACTATAAAGGAGGAGAGAGACGGCATGCACCAGGAACATCTAAGGGGAACATCTAGCTGAAGGAACACCCGTGCAGCCCCCGAGAAAGCCGGCCGGCGGTGTGCCGCTCCCCTGCGGAAGTGGGGAATGTGGCCAGGGGGAACTGCCCTTCCACGGAGGTGGAAGGGATAGTAGCCAACCCGGGAAGGACCAGCAGCAAACCCGGGGAGGGCCGAGCAGACGAAAGAACAGCGCAGGGTCCTGTGTCGTTCCTCCACGAAGAGGGGGAGCGACAATAATTGTGTATTAATTACAAAATGGCTTGAACACTGTTAAACATGATTATTACAAAGTCCGTAATTTATATCTGGATTTTCTGTGGGTCTGTTTCTGCTGTTTGTTCTATCAATTTTTTACTCCATTATCTTATCTTGTGTTAAGCTATTTTTCCTCTAGTTGAATGTAGTACATTGTATATGAGAAATTACAGAGATAATGTGAAATCTTTCTTCAGAGGAGTTTTATGTTTGCTTCTGGCATATGGACTGGGCACGAGCAATCCTGGACTACCTCAGAACTATTGGGTTGAAATGACTTGAAGCTAGCCTTAAGTGTAAAGATGGGCTGATTTCCAGGCATAGCTCTTCAGGGTATGGAAAGAGCCTAGGAGTTTACTGGAGTCCCTGTTCCCGGTCCAGATGAGTGCTGCGCGCCAGAAAAGTCATTTGAAATCTCAGGTACTTAACATTAACTCTAAAGTGTTAATTATGCAGTGTATCAACTGTACCTTCCAGAACTGGCTGAGGACCCTAGAACCATTATTGAGAATATCTTATTTTTGAAGTGCTGATAAATGTAAATGGTATGGTGAGGTAATCTGGTGCAGTTAGAATGTGATATGAAAATATCTGAGATTTCTGTTATTGACAAAATCACAGGTGTTGCTAATTCTATGTCTAATTAATAATGAAAGGAAATTCTAAATTTCAGTCAGAGGTTAGTCAAAATGAAGATACAAAATTTTTCACATCTAAGTGTGTGGATTCCTTGAGTCCATTCCATGGAACTCTTGTTATGTGAGCAAAGTGTTTAGAACCTGTAGCCATGAGGAAAAGTGGCACCAAGTGCCCAGCTTGCTTCTCTGGGTTTTATTCTTCCATTATGTGGCTTGTCATTCTTCATTTCCTTTGGTGGCTGTCTTTTGACTTCAGACGTAGGCCTTTCATAATTCATTCCGTTTTTCTCATCCAGAAGGGTTTGTCTGGATAACCTAGTCTACCTTTTTTGAGAGAGGAACTCTTGCGAACTTGCATTTTGTCTCCCTCTCTCTGTAACTGTGCCTTTCATATGAACAAAATAAAACTTTAATAAAGAAAAAAGAAAACAAACAAAAAGACATAGCAATTAAAATAGGGCATTAGAAGTACTGGGTCAGTGAATAAACTAGTATAGAAGTAATCAGTTGTATAGTCAGGAAATGACTCACAAAGGAGTGACATTTAACTTAGGCCTGGAAGAATGTGTAGATGGTTCCCAGGGAAAGGAGAATGGAAGCAAAGGGAGAGAGACCAACATGGGAAAGGAATGGAGATGGAAATGTGGACGCTAAGCTTGATGTGATGGGAACATAATGAAGAACATGAGGGGAGGGGATCGAGAGCATGGTGGAAAATAAAATTCAGCCAAAGAATGGTACTGGACTTTCCTTAAGAATCTCACAAATTCTGCATCAGTGAGTTTTTGGCTAAAGCAACAGGAACTGACTCTGGCCACCTGAAGCAAAAAGAAGACATTCATGGAAAAATGTGTGCATTGCAGTAACTGTTTGCAGTTCAGACTGTTGTGAGAACTTTGCCTAGTTTGCTGGTGCTCAGCCTCCAGAACTCTCTTGATTCCTGTCTGTTTTCTAAGTCTGGTCCTTCAGCCACCTGTGGATTTTATGAGCTACCAGTTCTCTTCTAGTAAGGCCCCGTTTTGCTTGGTATAGTCAGATTTTGTTTCTCTGTTGCTTGCAACCAAGAAGCTTGGCTGCCCTTTTTTTTTTTTTTTTTTTTTTTTTTTTTTTTTTTTTTTTGGTACCTTGATGGCTCACTTAGGACTACAGCAGTTACCATCTGACACTGCATTCTCATGAATTTTCTGTGGTAATGACTTTCTATAGGGGAAAATGAAGAGGGATGATTGGGCCGTTACTCTTATTTGCAAGTAATATTGAGATTTTGTTTGCTGTTTAACACCATCCCAGGTAAATGTTTCTTCCTCTCCTGTGTGTCAGTGTGATCCCTAGGAAACTATCGAACATTGCCGACAAAGACGTATTGCTAGAGTATCGGAAGTTCCCTGAGAGGATCTTGTTCCTCCAGCCACACTGCACCCCCGCCCACTAACCATCCACTCCCTGCATCAGATTCTGCCTATTGCCTATTCAGCAGCCACTTGAGTGTGAGTAAAGTTTTCTTCACAGCAGAGGGGGAGGGAAGAGAGAGGATGGTTAACGGGTATAAAGTGCAGTTAGACAGGGGGAGTAGTTCCCATATTCTGTAGCATAGTCGGGTAACTATGGCCAACAACAGTTAACTGTGGATTTCTCAAAATAGCTAGTACAGAGAATTTTGAATGTTTAAAAAAAAAATAAGTGATAGATATACCAGCTATCCTGATCTGATTATTATACATTGTGTATGTATACCGAAATATCACACTGTACCCATAATTGTGTATAATTATTGTTTCAATTAAAATTTTAAAATTCCAATATTTCCTAATATGTTCTGGAAATATTTGATAAAGGAATAAACATATTTTTTATTTTTACTTATTTATGTTCATTTTCTTTGAAAAGCAGAGAGAGAGTGAGCAGGTGAGACAGAGAAAGCTATCTTCTATCCACTGATTAACTCCCCACATGCTGCCAGAAACCTGGGCTGGGTGAAGTGGAGGCCAGGACCCCAGAACTCAGTCTAGCTCTCCCACATGGGTGGCAAGGACCCACGTACTTGAGCCATCACCTGCTGCCTTTTAGGCACATTAGCAGGAAGCTAGAGTGAGAGGCAGAGCAGGGACTTGGAAACCAGGCACTCTAGTATGTAATGTGAGTTTTTTTTTTTTTTTAAAGATTACTTATTTGAAAGAGTTACACAGAGAGAGAAGAGGCAGAGAAAGAGAGAGAGAGGTCTTCCATCTGCTGGTTCACTCCCCAGTTGGCTCTAACGGCTGGAGCTGCACCGAACTGAAGCGAGGAGTCAGGAGATTCTTCTGGATCTCCCACACAGGTGCAGGGGCCCAAGGACTTGGGCCATCCTCTACTGTTTTCCAGGCCATAGCAGAGAACTGGATTGGAAGTGGAGCAGCTGGGACATGAACCGGCACCCATATGGGATACTGGCACTGTAGGCGGCAACTTTACCCGTTATGCCACAGTGCTGGGATGTGAGCTTTTAACTGCTGTGCCAAACACCTACTTCTATAACTAATTTTTGAATGGTGACAGAAGTGGAATTCAAGCCTATTTTAGGGATTTGAAACATTTATGATCCATGGTTTTTCTTAGAATAGACATTTGTCTTCCCAGCCATTTCTATCAAAAAAACCTATGAACGATCCATTTATAATACATTGTTATTACATTTTTCATATGAATCTGAAAAATGTGCCAGTTGGTAGAAATTGCAGAGAAGCAGCATCTGACATTGACAGATTAAGGCAAATGGAGGCAAGATAAGAATTTGGGTGTAGACATCAATGGATAGGAATTTGCAAGTTTTGACTTCTGACTTGCCCGTGTTGTTTCGGTAGGCTGGGTTAAGAATGAGGCAGTGAGTTTTTAGGTGTGGACACAGTTTTTTTTTTTTTAAATTTAATGAGCATAAATTTCCAAAGTACAGCTTATGGATTGCAATAGCTTCCTCCCCCCCATAATTTCCCTCCCACCCACAACGCTCCCCTCTCCCACTCCCTCTCTCCTTCCCTTCACATCAAGATTAATTTTCAATTATCTTTATATACAGAAGATCAATTTAGCGTATATTAAGTAAAGATTTCCACATTTTGCTCCCACATAGAAACACAAAGTGTAAAATACTATTTGAGTACTAGTTATAGCATTAAGTAAACACCTAAGAGTAATTGTGTATTAATTACAGAGTTCAACCAATAGTTTTAAGTAGAATATATGCAACTTTTGTATTGTTGTGGCTTGGACACAGTTTTAAAGACACATTTCTACCATTGAGCTTCTCGAGATTGATAAAGAGAAGAATGGAGAATAGTTTTTCTATACCATGTATTCATCCTCTTCATACTTTATCTTTTTTTCCCTCTTAGGATTGTGGATTTGCTTGTCTTCTATGGCTTTTTAGGACTATCTTCATTGTGCAGTCAGATTATTTCCATGTTTAATGTCCTAATTAGTTGGTTTTCTGACCTCTTTTCTTTTTCGTAATACCCTTTTAGATGTCTGAATTCTTTTAATCACAGGACATATTAGACAATCTTTCAAAAATAAAGATTGGTGTGAATATGGTGTAGTCCGGGTGGTATATGTGCATTAATCACCATATGTTTTACAAATGTTTGAGGGTCTACTGTATCCAAGACAGGTAATAAGTAAGTAAATAAATTAGTAGGCAATTTCAAATAGTGAAAAATTCTGTTAAAAAAAATAAGGGGAGGCCGGCGCTGTGGCACAGCGGATTAACACCTGGCCTGAAGCACTGGCATCCCATATGGGCGCCGGTTCGAAACCCGGCTGCTCCACTTCTGATCCAGCTCTCTGCTATGGCCTGGGAAAGCAGTAGAAGATGGCCCAAGTCCTTGGGCTCCTGCACCCACGTGGGAGACCTGGAAGAAGCTCCTGGCTCCTGGCTTTGGATCGGCGCGGCTCTGGCCGTTGCAGCCAATTGGAGAGTGAACCATCGGATGGAAGACCTCTCTCTCTCTTTCTGCCTCTCCTCTTTCTGTGTAACTCTGACTTTCAAATAAATAAATAAATCTTAAAAAAAAAATCTTTAAAAAAAGAAAGGGAGGGGTCTGGCATTTTGGCACAGTGGGTTAAGTCACCACTTGAGACGCCTACATCCCAGTATCAGAATGCCAATTTGAGTCTTAGTTACTCTGCTTCTGATCAAGCTTCCCACAGTGTGCGTCCTGGGAGGCAATAGATGATGGCTTGGTATAACAGTACAGAAGGGATGGGATTGGAATGCTGAGTGACTGGGAAGTAGAAAGCTGCTTTTGTTAGGAGAAGGCTCAATGAGGCCTTCTGTTGCTATTGATATTTTAAAAGAGGCAGTCCTTTAAAATGTATATTCTTAAGGTAATGAAGAAAGATGAGGAAGAGGGAAGAAATGTTACAACCTGCCGCAGTAGAGGGAGTTTGGACTTGTACTTTATTTGCTTTGCAAATAATTTGTGAGCACTGATTTCAATTTCAAGTGTTTGATGATGGCAAGAATAGGCTGACGGATATGACTGAGTTCACTGTGGAACTACCCATTTCTTCAGAATTATGCCACTAAGTCTTCTCCAAGGCCACTTCTGTAAAGATCAGAATAGATACTGTCATGGATTTTATAGGATCTGGAAACTGTCTTGTCTTGTCTTACTTTATAGGAATAAAAGGGGAAAGGAGTGTTCTTGATGCCACTAAGGTCAGGTATCCTTGGGTCTAATGTTAAAGTTCAAATAAAAATTTCAGAAAAGGCCCTTTTATCCTTCATTACCTAGAAAATGTTTGGCTTTCTTGCTGTATTGGTGCCATTAGGACAGAATGGTAATCATTATTGTGTTTATTTTAATTTTTTATTTCATATTGATTTTTCAAAAAGATTTATTTATTTGTTTCAAAAGCTGAGTTACGAAGAGTGAGGGAGAGACTGAGAGAGAGATCTTCCATCTGCTGGTTCACTCCCCAGATGGCCCCATCAGCCAGGGCTGAGCCAGGCTGAGCCAGGCTGAAGCCAGGAGCCTAGGTACTTGGGCCATCTTCCACTGCTTTCCCATGCATAGTGGTACAGTGGGTAAAGCCACCCTCTGTAGTGCCGGCATCCCATATGGGCACCAGTTCAAGTTCCAGATGCTCCACTCAATCTAGCTCCCTACTAGTGGCCTGAGAAAAGCAGCGGAAAATGGCCTAAATGTTTGGGGCCCTGTCATGCATATGGGAGACTTGGATGAAGTGCCTGGTTCCTGGCTTTGTCCTGGCCCAGTGCTGGCCATTGTAGCCATCTGGGGCTTGAACAAGCAGATGGAAGATATCTCTCTCTCTCTATGTAATTCTGACTTTCGAAATAAATAAATAAATATTTTTTAAAATTAATGAATTGAGTATACCCATTTAAATCCATTAATAATTATATACACCATTTTTACTCATTGGGTGAGTAAAATGTGGGTTGGGTATTCTATGGGAAAATCAGAGTACTATTTCCAGAAGAATAGAAACTAGATGTAGGAGACAGACAAAAATGGTAGTTTACATACCAGAACAAACTTATTCTACAATGATTGTGGACATGCTGTATGCCAGACACCAGGCTAGTGGAGGATAGAAGATGAGTAAGACAATTGAACTTGAGGAATTGATGTAACTTACATACTCAAAGAGAAAGTCAGACACAGGAATAACTAAGATGGTAAGCTTTATGGGAGAGGAGTACTTCAGACGATCCTTAAGAGATGAACAGTAAAGAATGCAATGAGCAGAGAGGACATCTCTGCCTAAGGGAACAGCGTGCGTAGGGACACAGAGGCTTGAAGTATTTAGGAAGTGGCAAAGGGTCTGTGGCAGGTAGTAGAGCTCAGGAACTTGTGAAAGTAAGGGGACCTGCACTGGGGCATAGCAGGTAAAGCTACTGCCTGTGGGACCATCATCCCACATGGGTGCTGGTTCGAGTCCTGGCTGCTCCACTTCCTATCCAGCTCCCCACTAATGCACCTGGAAAAACAGCAGAGGATGGCCCGAGTTCTTGGGTTCCTGCACCCATGTGGGAGACTGTGGGGAGCAACTCGGACTAGACTGTTACTGGAATTAAGACTTATTCTATGCATCTGCTCTCCCACAATATGGCGCTGAGAAGGGAGTAACAACTTCTACGCAGCTGCCTCTCACCAACTTGAGTGATGACCTGCAGGAGCTGATCCTGCTCCTGATTGGAGGAGAGCAGCGTACTTGGCGTGTGGGTAGCAGAGTTGGGATTGGTGGAAGAGGACTATAAAGGAGGAGAGAGACAACATGCACCAGGAAGATCTATCTGAAGGAACACCTGAGCAGCCCCCGAGAGAGCCGGCCGGCGGTGTGCCGCTCCCCCGCGGAAGTGGGGAAAGTGGCAGGGGGAACCGCCCTTCCACAGAGGTGGAAGGTCGGTAGCCAACCCGGGAAGAACCAGCAGCAAACCCGGGGAGGGCTGAGCAGACAAAAGAACAGCACAGGGTCCTGTGTCGTTCCTCCACGAAGAGGGGGAGCGACATAATGGTGCCGTGACTCGGATATGAAGCCTAGGCAGGGTTTAGTGTCGTTCCTCCACGAAGAGGGGGAGCGACATAATGGTGCCATGACTCGGATAGGAAACCTAGGAGGGAAGAAACGGGAAGAAGTGGGAAAATACCGGAGAGAGAGACTAGCAAAGAGCCTAGGGAAAAGCCGGACGGAAAAGGTGCCGGAAGAAGCTATTGAAAGCCTAGGCATAGACTCGGATATGGACTGTGGGAAAGAAGTTAGGATTGAAAGCTAGGATTGAAAGTGAAAGTGAAACCAAGAAGAAACTTAGACTCGGATGCGGACTATGGCGGGGAAGCTGGGAGAAATCTCTAAGGTCAAAAGTGAAAGTGAAACCTAGAAGAAACTTAGACTTGGAGACGGACTGTGGGGAGAAGCCAGGAGAAATGAGAGGGGAATATTGTTGGAAGAAAACTTAGGGAAACATACCGGGTAGAGAAAAATGTTAGGGAAAATGAAGCCGTGGGGGCAGGCTGAGGCGGAGACGTAAGCTAGCTTGGGATTCGTCAAGTCAGCCCAGGGAGCAAAAGGCGAAAAGCTAAAACCAGAGGCGGAGACGTAAGCCAGGTTGGAATCCGTCAGATTAGCCCGGGGAGCAAAAGACGGGAAGCCAAACCGGGAGCAGAGACGTAAGCTATAGGTTGCATTTCATCAGGTTAGCCCGGGGAACTTAGACTGAAAACCGAGAAGCGGAAACGTAAGCTAGGCTGTGTGATTCACGGAAGCCGCTGCGCGCAGAGAGAGCGCGCGGGGCGCGAGTAGGAAACGCGGGGCTAGCGCGAAGGCCGTGGTGCAGGCGCAAAGGGCGTGGAGACAGCGAAGCTGGGAAGCCGCGCAGAGCCGGGAAGCCGCGGCGGGGCGAGGCGCCGAGAAGCAGCCTCAGGGCGGGCGGCGGGAAGCCACGGGGATAAGAGAAACGGAAGTTTAGAAGTAAAATGAGAGAAATAGGAATGCTGGCAGATAGAAGTAAAATAGGAGAGATAGGAATGCCCGGAGGTAGAGAAATAGAGAAAAATAAGGCCTCCCCACAACATGGCAATGAGAGAGCTTGGATTCGGTCTGCCTGATTAGTAAGACGATAAGCACCTGTGGGCGGCTGCAGGTCACCGAAGACAGGCACGTTATCAACATCAATACGTCTCCCCACAATACGGCAATGAGAAGGCTCGGATTCAGTTTGCCTGATTGATAGGGCTTGTAAGCACCTGCAGGCAGTTCTAGCAGAGCAGAGCATGCGCTGCAGGGCACCGAACACAGGCACGCATCAGCGCCTAAAAACCTCCTTACAACATGGCGAAGAGAGGACCCGGATTCGGTTTGCCTGATTGGTAGGGCTTGTAAGCACCTGTGGGCAACTCTAGCAAGCAGAGCAGAGTGTGTGCCGCGGGGCACCGAAGACAGGCACGTATCAACGCCAAAAAATAAAAAGAAAGGGGGAATTGTGGGGAGCAACTTGGACTAGACTGTTACTGGAATTAAGACTTATTCTATGCATCTGCTCTCCCACAATATGGCACTGAGAAGGGAGTAACAACTTCTACGCAGCTGCCTCTCGCCAACTTGAGTGATGACCTGCAGGAGCTGATCCTGCTCCTGATTGGAGGAGAGCAGCGTACTCGGCATGTGGGTAGCAGTAGTGGAAGAGGACTATAAAGGAGGAGAGAGACAACATGCACCAGGAAGATCTATCTGAAGGAACACCTGAGCAGCCCCCGAGAGAGCCGGCCGGCGGTGTGCCGCTCCCCCGCGGAAGTGGGGAAAGTGGCAGGGGAACCGCCCTTCCACGGAGGTGGAAGGGACGGTAGCCAACCCGGGAAGAACCAGCAGCAAACCCGGGGAGGGCCGAGCAGACAAAAGAACAGCACAGGGTCCTGTGTCATTCCTCTGCGAAGAGGGGGAGCGACAGGAGACCCAGAATAAGCTCCTGGCTTCTGGCTTCAGATTGGCACAGCTCCAGCCATTGCAGCCATTTGGGGAATGAACCAAGGGATGGAAAGCTCACTCTCTCTCTCTCTCTCTCTCTCTCTCTCTGTAACTCTTCCTTTCAGATAAATAAATAAATCTTTAAAAAAAATAAAGGTACTTTGGTCACAGTAGTTTCCTACCCTGACAATTGGTAGGATGCTGATGCTCTTGACTGAGATAATTCAGTTCAGGAAATATTTTGCAAATGCCCTTATATGCCTGGGTTTATAACAGAGGCTGGGGAGGCCATGATGGATAAGCCATGTCCCCCTACCTTGAGGATGCTCACAGCCAAGTAAACTAACAATTAAATTGTGGTTTGTGCCAAATAGAGAGCCAAGGTACTAAGAATGTCCAGAAGAATATCTTTTTTTTTTTTAAGATTTATTTACTTATTTGAGAGGTAGAGTTACAGACAGAGGGAGAGACAGAGAAAAAGATCTTCCCATCCACTGGTTCACTCCCCAAATGGCCCCAACAGTCAAAGCTGGGTCAATCTGAAGCCAGGAGCCAGGAGTTTCTAGGTCTCCCATGTGGGTTCAGGGACCCAAGCACTTGGACCATCCTCTACTGCTTCCCCAGGCCACAGCAGAGAGCTGGATTGGAAGAGGAGCAGCTGGGACTTGAATCGGTGCCCATATAGGATGTAGTCTCTGCAGGCAGTAGCTTTACCTGCTGAGTCACAATGCCAGCCTTTCAGAAGAATATTTTAACAAAACTTGAAGTGTTGGCTGAGTATTCTTTTCCTGATTCATTTATTTATTAGAAGATAAGTGTTGATTTTTGATGCTTATTGATTCATTTGTTTTCATTTACTTGAAAGGCAGAGTGACAAAGAGAGAAAGAAATGCCCAGAGAGAAATAGCTCATCTGTGCATCTGGTGGGTCACTCCCCAAATGCCTGCAACAACCAGGGCTGGGCAAGGCTGAAGCCAGGTGCCCAAAATTCCATGGGGGTCTCCCACATGGGTAGCAGGGGCTCAAGTACATGAGCCATCACCTGCTGCAGAACACATTAGCAGGAAACTGAATCAGAAGTAGAGTAACCAGCACCAACCAGACACTCTGATACGGTATGCACGCATCCCAAGCAGTGGCTAAAGCTGCTGTACCACAACACCTGCCCCTATGTATTCTTTTGAAAATCAGAGTTGTATGTGCGTGTAGTCTAAATGATAATGAAGTTCTCTAAGAACTGTCAGGAAAAAAAGCATTCCTCCACCTCTCAGTCAACGTTTGCATTCATTTCTAAATCTCTGAGTACTTGCTTCTGTTGTGAACTTTGTGCTTCTTCAACTTTAAACATTACCTATTGACTCCCCACTGTGTAAGATGAAAATCTAATTCCCTTTAACATACCTCACTACAGGTACATACTTTCACTCACCTCCCAACATACTTATGTCATGATTTTGGTTATGTCAGTATGCAATATCTGTATTTTATAGCTATATAAACACTATTGACACCTAAGTCATGTATACCTCTTTTACTCCTGAGATTGCTTTCTTTCCTTGTTTAATTTCCTATGATCTTATCCCAGTTATCTCCAAACTCTACCCAGTTCAGTGACCCTCCCGTTAGTAATGTGCCGATTGTTTTCCAGTTGTCCGTGAAGAGCCACTCTCCACGTTACTCTGGAGGGCTGACTTTACGTGGACTTTCATCTGTAGCTTCCCTTGATGTGTGGCTTTGGGATGAAGACAGTGGGAGGAGGTATTGGCAGGAGACTGAAGGTCGTGAGGAAAGTGTGATTGGACTATGATTTCACTTGCTTCTCTCCATGCCCAGTCTGTATTGAACCTGGCTCTGTCTCTGTGCTAAAGATCACAGCTCATGTTCAGTGGTCCCTAGTTTTTGCAGATTAAAGAAATCATTTCATCCATTTGTTTCTTCAGGCTATAGGTAATAACAGATGCTAATCACTGCTACTGTTGCTAGCCCTGGGATTCCACACTTTTCCTTAACCCTGTCTACACTTTTGTAAATATTCTCTTTTCAAATATTTCCTGTCATCCTTTTTTCAGTATATTACAGTATGTATTAACTGCCAGGAATCTGACTGAAGCAAGTACATTAATACTAATATGAGAGTGATTAATTAATATTCATTCTCAATTTTATCTGTTGAAGAAGTCTCTTCCAGAGCCTTCTGTCCTGTTTTATCTGTATCTTAAATCTCTATGCCTGTTACACAGCTGTTAACCAGGAATTGCCAAAAATTTACCTCTAACCTTGGGATTTCCTGTCCTTTTTCTTCTTTTCTGATGTGTCGTTTTAGAATAGGACCCCATGTTCTCTGACACTCCTGCCTTAGGGAGATGGGGCCTCTGTCCTCTTCCTTTGAGTATGAGTATGAGGGAAGTGTAGTAAGATACTTCAAGCAGCTGGTGCCGTGGCTCACTAGGCTAATCCTCCGCCTGCGGCGCTGGCACACCGAGTTCTAGTCCCATTCGGGGCGCCGGATTCTGTCCCGGTTGCCCCTCTTCCAGGCCAGCTCTCTGCTATGGCCCAGGAGTGCAGTGGAGGATGGCCCAAGTGCTTGGGCCCTGCTCCCGCATGGGAGACCAGGATAAGCACCTGGCTCCTGGCTTCAGATCAGTATGATGCGCTGGCCACAGCGCGCTGGCCACGGTGGCCATTGGAGGGTGAACCAACGGCAAAAGGAAGACCTTTCTCTCTGTCTCTCTCTCATTGTCCACTCTGCCTGTCAAAAAAAAAAAAAAAGAGAGACTTCAAGCTAGGTCACCAAAGGCCATGTCGATTCTGTCTGGATCTCACTCACTCTTCAGCTATTCCTTCTCAAACCACTACTGCATTGCCATGCTGTGAGAAGCTCAGCAATGAGTCTGGCCTTCTGTTCATCCCAGGGTAGGTGGCAGACATGTGAGTGCAGAAGTGTTCAGATGCTTCTCTTCTCCAACCATTTGAGTCACTCCCGGTTGTTTAACTCTTCCCCATGGAGGTCCCAGATACAATGGAATATGTATAATTCCTGGCCTACTGAATTTATAAGCATAATAGAAGTGTTGTTTTTAATGCCGCTAAGTTTGGTGTGGTTTGTTATTCAGCGACAGATGAGTGGGACACAATTTGTGGGAGTGAAGTGCCTCAGTAGAGAGATCAGGAATTAGGCAGAAACCACTGAAGAGACTGTCAGCTGAAGTCTGATGGGCCTCAAGCAGGCTGTCAATGACGCTGTAAAGGAGAGCGAGGAAGGGGGCGTGCGCTGTGGTATAGTAGGCTAAGCCTCCTCCTGGTGGTGCCAGCATCCCCTATGGGTGCCAGTTCAAGTCCTGGCTGCTCCCCTTCCTCTCCAGCTCTCTGCTTATGGCCTGGGAAGGCAGTGAAAGATGGCCCAAATGCTTGGGCCCCTGCACTCACATGGGAGACCTGGAAGAAGACCTGGCTCCTGGCTTCGGATCAGCCCAGCTCGGACCATTGAGGCCATTTGGGAAGTGAACCATTGGATGGAAGAACCTTTCTCTCTGTTTATCCCTCTCTCTGTCTGTAACTCTGTCTCAAATAAATAAATAGAATCTTAAAAAATTGAGTGAGGAGAATGGTACAGGAAGCTGTACATATGAGAGCTCTTTTTAAGTAATGACAGAAAGTTTGGCCACATAATTTCTTTGGTAATGTGGAAATTAGGAAATGCAGTGAGTTAGCTGTGGAGATTTAAGGGCTGCCTGTCTTTTTCTAACTACCATAGTAAAACGTGGAAGGGAGGTGCCTGAAGAATGAACTCTTTTCAAGTAGATTATAGAGGAAATACAGAGCTCAGAACATCTTAAAGTTAGAAAGAGCCTCAGGGCAAAAATCAAATCCTGATTGCTGTCAGGAAAATGTGTTCTTCGGGTGAAGTGCAGTCCTTTGTTCAGACCTCAGAACGAGTTCCGGTGGGACCTCACAGACCCTTTCAGATCCACAGGAGCCCTAGCCACAATCTGAATGGCCTTACTGGGAGCCCAAGAGAGAGACGGGCCTGCCTCAGAGGGATTTGTGGGTATGTCTTTGTCTGATGGAGCAACAGAAAACCATAAGATTTTTAAGAAAATGTTAGTGGTTGGGACAAGTATTTGGTGCATAGGTTAGGATGCCACTTGGAGCACCCACATCCCATGTTAGATTACCTTGGTTCAAGTCTTGGCTCTGCTTCTGGTTCAAGCTCCCTGCTAATACACAACCTCGGGGACAGCAGGTGGTGGCTCAAGTAGTTGGGTGCCTACCACCCACATGGGAGACCCAGATTGTGCTTTTGGCTCCCAGTTTTGGCCTGCCCTAGCCTTGCTTATGGGAACATTTGGGGAGTAAACCAGCAGATAGAAGATCTGCCTCTGTTTCTGGCTGTCTCTCTCCCTCCCTCCTTCCCTTTAAAGTAAATGAAAAAAATTAATACTTTTTTTTTCTTTTGGAAATAAGCAGAATGAGAAAATCACTCTGTCTCATATCATAGTGCCTGGGATTGAGTACTGGCTCCTTTGCCCCCTGCTAATAAGTACCCGGGAGGCAGCAAATGTTGGCTTAAGTACTTGGATTCCTGTTGCGCACATGGGAGACCGGGCCTGAATTCTCCTCGTTCCTGGCTTTAGCTTGGCCCACCCCGCTATGTGTGGTGGGGAGCATTTGAGAAGTGAACTAGGGAGAGGAAAGATCTCTTTGTCTGTCTGTCCTGACTGCTCTGTCACTCTACCTTCAAATACACAAATCCTTTTAAGAAATCACCTTTAATAAATAAGCAAAATACGGCAGCTTTCCCCTCTTGATTCATTCCTAGTGTCCTGAGGCTCTACAGTGAGGCTTTGCGTCTACGCCATTCGTTGTGCTGGGTTTCCAGGGGTCCTTTCAGCCCAGGAACTAACATCTTCACGTTCCCAGGAATTGTCTTGAAGATTTTTCCCCTCCTCCACCTTCTCTGTTCTTTCTAGAAACAGATAATATGTGTTTTTTATTATTTAAAGGCTGAACTTCCTCGGCTGATCCTTCAGTTTTAAAAGTTTCTCTATTAAAAAAAAAAAAAAACCTTTTTGTCTTTACTTTCTGGGAAGTTTCTTCTGTCTTATATTTCTCTTTTTTTCTTTTTCTTTTTTTAAAGATTTATCTATTTATTTGAAAGGAAGAGTTACAGAGAGGCAGAGGCAGAAGCAGAGAGAGAGAGGTCTTCCATCCACTGGTTCACTCCCCAAATGGCCACAATGGCCGGAGCTGCGCTGATCCAAAGCCAGGAGCCAGGAGCCAGGAGCTTCTTCTGGGTCTCCCACATGGGCGCAGGGGTCCAAGGTCTTGTGCCTTCTACTGCCTTTCCCAGGTCATAACAGAGAGCTGGATCGGAAGTAGAGCAGCTGGGACTCGAACTGGTGCCCATATGGGATACCAGCAGTGCAGGCAGTGGCTTTATCTGCTATGCCAGAGCACTGGGACCTCTATTTTATATTTCAACCTCTATTAAGTTTTTATTTTCTGATGTTTCAATTTTCAAGTTTTTCCTTTTTTTAAAGTAATATATTATTTTTTATATTTTTTTCTCTGAAGCCAGTACTGATAATATTTTTTTTATTTTTTAAGATTTATTTATTTCTTTGAAAGGCAGAGTTACAGAGAGGCAAAGGCAGAGAGAGGGAGGTCTTCCATCCACTGGTTCACTCACCAGATGGCTGCAATGGCCAGAGCTGCGCCGATCTGAAGCCAGGAGCCAGCAACTTCTTCCCGTCTCCTGCGCTGGTGCAGGGGCCCAAGGACTTGGGCCATCTTCTGCTGCTTTCCCAGGCCATAGCAGAGAGCTGGATCGGAAGAGGAGCAGCCAGGACTAGAACCAGTGTCCATATGGGATGCTGGCGCTTCAGGCCAGGGCGTTAACCCGCTGTGCCACAGCGCCAGCCCCTAATATTTTCTTGTGATAGAAGTTTTTTTGCTTGCATAGTCTCTAATTCCTTTAACCTATTTCATTTATTTGTTTCTTTGTTTTGGCTTCTATTTTCCTCAGATATCTGGTGCTGTTAGCATTCTGCTTGTAAGTAAGAATAATGCACTAAAAAGTGGATTGGAAGGCCGGCGCCACGGCTCACTAGGCTAATCCTCCGCCTTGCGGCGCCGGCACACCGGGTTCTAGTCCCGGTCGGGGCGCCGGATTCTGTCCCGGTTGCCCCTCTTCCAGGCCAGCTCTCTGCTGTGGCTCAGGAGTGCAGTGGAGGATGGCCCAAGTGCTTGGGCCCTGCACCCCATGGGAGACCAGGAGAAGCACCTGGCTCCTGCCTTTGGATCAGCACGATGCGCCAGCCGTAGCGCGCCGGTCACGGTGGCCATTGGAGGGTGAACCAACGGCAAAGGAAGACCTTTCTCTCTGTCTCTCTCTCACTGTCCACTCTGCCTGTCAAAAAAAAAAAAAAAAGTGGATTGGAAACTGATCATGTGTGAGGCATGTTGACGATGGATTTCACTGAAGAGCTATCTGACAGGGTTATTTCATTCAACAGCCCTCCAGTGTCAGAATCTTTAGGTCAGACTCCCCAAAGAAAACTTTTCTGTCAGTATTTGGGGACTCGAAAAGGGAGGAAAGCTCAGAGATCTAGTTCTCTATCCATAAGTTTTGATGTAATGCCGATGTTTTCAGTAGATATCTTGATCTCAGTAGAGTCTGCTACCCCTCAGTCAAGATGCTCTGTTTTCACTTTATCAGTAGCTAAGTCTCCAGGCATCCACCACAGATGTCGAGAGGGCAACCCCCTCGCTGTGTAAAGTTGGAATGAGATCTTGGAGTCTTTCAACTGATTCCCCCAGTTTTATTCCGCTCTTTACCTGTACTTTGAATGCGTGCCTCCAGTCCCTTTTTGAGAGTTCATTACATACATTAGGTTTCTTCTTGCAGTTCCCTACTGTTGGTTAGGATTTGAATTTCTTGGGCCATTTCAGTTATCATTCATCCATGTGTTTTCTATCATTAAAAACAGTGGTGTTGGCCGGTGCTGCGGCTCAGTAGGCTAATCCTCCGCTTTGCGGTGCAGGCACACCGGGTTCTAGTCCTGGTGGGGGCACCGGATTCTGTCCCCATTGCCCCTCTTCCAGGCCAGCTCTCTGCTGTGGCCAGGGAGTGCAGTAGGGGATGGCCCAAGTGCTTGGGCCCTGCACCCCATGGGAGACCAGGATAAGCACCTGGCTCCTGCCTTCGGATAGGCGCGGTGCGCCGGCCTCAGCGCTCAGGCCACGGTGGCCTTTGGGGGGTGAACCAACAGCAAAGGAAGACCTTTCTCTCTCTCTCTCTCTCTGTCCACTCTGCCTGTCAAAAAACAAACAAACAAACAAACAAACAAAAAAAAAAACCAGTGGTGTTACTTTTAATCTTTGTGTTCTCTTTGTCCTGTGTTTTGTTTTTTAAATTTATTTAACAACTTTATTATCAGTCTCAAACTTACTGAAAAGTTGTAAGAACAGTACAAAGAACTTTTTGTTACAGAAAGTACTCTATATCTTGGAAGAGGTAAAACTAGAGATAAGGAGACTAGAAGTTATGTCTTTTTTTCCCCCTAATTATAAAAATAATGTAATGGCACAGGAAACCCCAGCATTATGGAACTATACAATATAGAAAGTGCCAGTGCTTTATAATTACATCTCCTATTATCAACATTCGGTACACATTTTTTTAGTTGGAAAAAAACCTGTTTTAGGAATAGGTGTTTAGCCTAATGATTAAATTATGGGTTAGGGTGCCCACATCCCACGTTGGAGTACCAGATTTTGATACCTGACTCACACTTCCTGCCAGTGCAGCTGTGATAGCTCAAGTAACTGGATTCCTGTCACCATGATGGGACACCTGAATTGAGTTCCTGGCTCCCAGTTACGGCCTGGCCCATTGTGGGTATTTGGGGAGTGAACCAACAGATGGGAGCTTTCTCTCTGTCAATCTCTCTGCCTCCCAAATAAATAAATGATTTAAAAGTCCATGTTCAAAAAGAGAAACATGCTAATAACAATTTCAAAATATGTGAAGCAAAAGACTCGTAACTGGGGGTCGGTGTTTTGGTGCAGTAGGTTAAGCCACTGCCTGCAACACTGGCGTCTCATAGGTGTGCTGGTTTGAGTCCCAGCTGCTCCACCTGCATTCCAGCTCCCTGCTGATGTACCTGACAGAGCAGTGGAAGGTGGCCCAAGTACTTGGGCCCCTGCTACCCACATGGCAGAGCTGGATAGAGTTCCTGGCTCCTGGATTCAGCCTGATTGTTGTGGCCTTTTGGAGAGTGAACCAGTGGATGGAAGATCTCTCTCTCTCTCTCCCCCTCCCTCCCTCCCTTCCCCCCCACCCCCTCCCTCCTTCCCTCCCTCCTTCACTCCCTCTCACCCTCTCTCTAATTCTGCCTTTCAATTAAATAGATCTTTTTAAAGAAAACTCATAACTGGCCGGCGCTGCAGCTCAACAGGCTAATCCTCCGCCTAGCAGCACCGGCACACCAGGTTCTAGTCCTGGCCGGGGCACCGGATTCTGTCCCAGTTGCCCCTCTTCCAGGCCAGCTCTCTGCTATGGCCCAGGAGTGCAGTGGAGGATGGCCCAAGTCCTTGGGCCCTGCACCCCATGGGAGACCAGGAGAAGCACCTGGCTCCTGCCATCGGATCAGCGCAGTGCGCCGGCCGCGGCGGCCATTGGAGGGTGAACCAATGGCAAAGGAAGACCTGTCTCTCTCTCTCACTGTCCACTCTGCCTGTCAAAAACAAAACAAAACAAAACAAAAACAAAAACAAACAAACAAAAAAAACAACCCTCATAACTGCAAAGAGAAGTAGATAAATCCACAATTATAGATGGAGACTTCAAACTCCCCTCTCAATAACTGTTAGAACAAAAAGACAGAAAAATCAGTAATAACTGAGAAGACGTGAACAGCAACATCAACAGACTTGATCCACTTGGCTTTTGTAGAACACAATGCAACAACAGCAAAATATACTTTTTTTCCAAATATGTACGGTATGTTTTTTATGAAAGAGCATATTCTGGACCATAGAAGAAACTGAAATGGAGTGCACATTGTGGCCCAGCAAGTTAGGGTACCACTTGGGATGCTGTATCTCACATCAGAGTGCCGGTTTGATTTCTGACTACTCCACTTCTGATCCAGCTTTCTGCTAATGAGATTCTAAGAGGCAGCAGGTGATGGCCCAAGCACTCAGGCCCCACCATCCACATAAGAGATCCAGATGGAGTTCTGGGCTCCTGCCTTCAGCCTGGCCCAGTCCTGGCCACTGTGGGCCTTTGAGGAGTGAGCCAGCAGATGAAAGATCTCTCTCCATCTCACCTGCCCTCCCTCTTCACCCCCAGTCTTTCTGCCTTTCAACAGAAAAAAAAGGTTCAAACAAAACAAATTCATGCTATTTTCCTCCACCCAAAACCATGGCAACCACTGATTTGTTCTCTATCACTATTGTTTTGTTTTTGCAAAAATGTCATATGAATGGAATCATACAGGATATAGCCTTTTTTTTAAAAAAAAAAAAAAAGAAGAAGAAGATTTATTTATTTATTTGAAAGGCAGAGTTACAGAGAGGCAGAGGCAAAGAGAGACAAAGAGAAAGTGAACCATTTGCTGGTTCACTCCCCAAATGGTCGCAACAGCTGGAGCTGGGCCAATCCAGAGCCAGGAGCTTCCTCTGGGTCTCCCAGGCGGGCGCAGGGGCCCAAGGAGTTGGGCCATCTTCTACTATTTTCCCAGGCCATAGCAAAGAGCTGGATCAGATGTGGAGCATCCAGGACTAGAACTGGTGCCTATATAGGATGCTGGCACTGCAGGCAGAGGCTTTACCCGCTACACCATAGGGCCGGCCCCAGTATATAACCTGTTGAGAGTGTTTTATTGTTTGTTTTCACTCAATGTAATGCCTTTGAGATTCATCCATGTTGTTGTTATTGCTGATATTTTGTTATATGTGCCACCATTTTTGTATCCATTACCCTAGGAGGGCAATTTGGGTATCCACAATTTGGTAATTATGAATAGAGCTGCTATTAACATTCATGTACATCTTTTATGTGAACATAAGTGTGTTTTTTTTTTTTTAAGGATTTACTTGAAATGTAATTACAGAGAGAAAGGGAGAAACAGATCTTATATCTGCTGGTTCACTCTCCAAATGGCCACAATGGCCAGGCCTGGGCCAGGCCATAGCCAGGAGCCTGGAAACTCCATCCAGGTCTACCTCATGGGTGGCAGGAGCCCAAGAACCTGGGTCATCTCCCACTGCCTTCCAAGGCACACTAGCAGGAAACTGGGTTGGAAGTAGAGCAGCCAGGGCTCCAATTGCTGCTCACATGGGATGCTAGTTTCACAGGCGGCAGCTTAACCCAGTGTGTTACAACACTGGCCCCAAGCTTCCAGTTTTCTAAATCATATGCCCAAGAGGAAGATTGCTCAGTCTCCTGGTATGTATATGTTTAACTGTTTTTTATTTGACAGAGTTAGACAGTGAGAAAGAGAGAGAGAAAGGTCTTCCTTCCGTTGTTTCACCCCCCAAATGGCCGCCACGGCCGGAGATATGCTGATCGGAAGCCAGGAGCCAGGTGCTTCTCCCTGGTCTCCCATATGGGTGCAGGCACCCAAGCACTTGGGCCATCCTCCACTGCCTTCCTGGGCCACGGCAGAGAGCTGGAGTTGTCCCAAACACCAAAAATGAAAACAGACAAACAAAATTTTATACTATGTGTGCTAATTTTGACTTCTACAGGTTTTATCACAATATGCCGAGGAATGAACTTGGGAATAAGTATGGTGTTTGAAGCTTTTCCCTCCATTGCTCCTCCTTTTCTCTGTGATGACCCCATTTGAAATGAAATAAAACCTACATACTGAAGAGTAGTTTAGAAATACAATGTATAATGGAAATAATTATCTCTATCCTTTTTTTGTAAAAATAATATATTTATTTTAGAGTCCTCAACTTAGTGGTTTAAGCAAAAACCTATTTTTTCTTAGGAATCTAGATCCTCTCTTTCATCAGGAAAACCCTTTAATTTGCTAAATATCAGTTTTGTAGTCTGTTGACAACTCAATGGAACAAGCAAGTGTTGGAGATCCCTGGTGTTTTTTTCTTTGGATGCAAACTCCATCAAGTGAGCTCATTAATTGCAGTATGGGAACTGGAGAGCTGTTCATTTGGCAGCTGACGAAGAATATTTAAGGAAAGAAAAATATCTTTGTGATATTTTTATTTAGGAATTTGGGGATACAGAATTTAGTTATAAACAACTAGATTTATGTGTTTACATACCTTGAAGCGCTCTTAAATCATTCTTTATTTCGTAACACACTAACAAGATCTTAGAGATAGCTAAAACAGTGGTTGGTTGAGAAATTCTGTTGTGGATTGAAAATCCTCCAGAAGAATCACCTACTAATAGGCAGATTGTTTGGGGTGACAGATAAGCAAACATGGGTTAGCTAATAGAAGAAATCCTGTGTCCTGTGGTTATGTCTTTCAATTTGAAGGGGGCTCTAGCTTCCAGGCTACAGGTTCAATGAGGTGTAAAGTCTCATTTGTGCAGGTTGATTTTTTTTTTAATCTCACTCAAGAGATAGCAAGAACATTTAGTAGGACTACATGATGTTCATCAGGACTTTAGGATGTTGCCGTAAAGTTTCAAATTAAGACTCCTGCATCAGAGTGGCTGGGTTCAACTCTCCACTCTAGCTTCTGACTCCAGCTTCCTGCCAGTGAGCACCTTGGGCAGCAGTGGTGATGGCTCAAGTAGCTGGGTTCCTATAACCCACATGGGAGACCTAAATGCTGTTCCTGACTCTTGGCTTCAACCTCCTCCCAGGCTCCCCACATGCTCCCACTCCTGCTGTCATGGACAGTTGATGAGTGACCCAGCAGATGAGAGCACTGTTTCTCTCTGCCTCTCAAATTAAATTAAAAAAAAAAAAAGTACTGGAGAGGGCATCTCTCATCATCTTATTCTTTTTTTAAAAAAAGTAATAATAAGTCAGAAAGGATTACTTTTGCCAGTTGTGTCATTTCTGTTAAGAGTTTGTTACTTTGCTTACTAGGTTTTGTTCTTGTTAGAGAAAGTACCCACAATATTGGTTCTAGCCACATCTTTGTCAGATTGGCCCTAAAATATCCTGGGGACCAAAGAGCACCTGGCCATCCTGAAAGCCTGCATCCTGTGATTGATGCTTGTCTCTGCAGGCTCCCGAAGCTCTCCTCCTTTCTCTCTGAAGCACCTTCAAGCATTTCTGCATGGCTACTCACTGTCTTCTATTATACTTCCTCCTCCTGCCCTGACTGAATACTGCATTTCCCAGCTCACAACTCTAAGAAGGAGCTTTATTTCAGAGTAGAAAGGGGCCCCCATATGTGGCCTATTATATCCATATCAACTTGCTTACCCTTTTCAAACAGCTATTGTCTTTTAATAGGGTCCTGCCTGGCAGGGGGAGTCCTTAATTCCTGCCATGTAAGAATGGGCAGCTTGAGTTACAGCGAGCTGCAGTTCGGTGCTCTGATCAAAAGGCCTCTGTTGTTTTTAGGGTTTTTTTTTCCCCTCCCTCCCTCTCTCTCTTTCTATATCCTGGGCTAATAATTCAGCACAGCGAGGTCATTACAGGCTTTGAATTGGGAGCTGAGAGTGTTAAATTACTGACCTAGAATAAAAGAGATCTGGGGGGCTCTCGAGAAAGATAAAGGGATTCCGGCTAGTAAAGTGCAAGCCCAGCAACCTCACTCCTTAACAATATTATTTTTTTAATCCTCTCTGTCTCCACAAGTCTTTTCTGGAACGAGGAAAGAGCTGCCAGAGAAATTAGGTTAGGAGCTCAATGACATCTTCTGAGGGTTGTGGCCCAGGTGGCGCTCAGGGGCACCTGTGTCGCGGTCCTTTTTGTCTCCCCACATTTTCAGTATTTTCTCTCTTCCACCTGGCTTCCTGTCTTATCATTTTCTGCTGCTATAGCAGAATACCACAGACTGGGTGAACTGTGAACGAGAGAAGTCTGTGAGGCTTTGGTCCTGGAGGCTGTGCAGGCCAAGCGTGAGGGGCCACATCTCCTGAAAGCCTTCTTGCCCTGTCATAACGTGGCCAGAAGCATCACACGGGAAGAGAACATACCAGAGAGAAGGAAAGGGCCCAGACTCCCTCCTTTTACAACTAACGGTGGCCTTAATCCGCTCATGAGGGTGGAATCCTCGTGACCTAATCACCCTTAAAGGCCCAGTGGCAGTTCCTTAGAATGTCTTGGAGGGCACATTCCAACCACAGCACTTCCTCAGCCACGCATTTCGCTCATGTATCACATAAGTCAAATACTTTTATAATATTTCAGCTGAAAAGTGATATCCCACAAAGGGATTTCAGACATGAGAAAAACATCCCACTAACGTCAGAGCAGATCTTGTGGCACAGTTGGTAAGCCATTGGTTGGGACACCCACATCCCATATCAGAGTGCCAGTTCAAATCGTGGCTACTCCACTTCTGAGCCAGCCCCCTGCTAATGCGACTGGGAAATAGCACATGACAACTCAAATACTTGAGTCCCTGCCACCCACGTGGGAAACCCAGATGGATTTTCTGGTTCCTGGCTTTGGCCTTGCCCAGCCCTAGCTGTTGTGGCCATTTGTGGAGAAAACAGGAGATGAAAGATCTCTCCCTGCCGTGGCTGCCCGACCCCCCCACCCCAACTTCTGTCTCTGTCTCTCTGCCTTTCAAATAAATAAATCTTTAAAAACTAGTAGCATCTCATTAAAAGCTACCTCCATTCCATTTATATTTTGTAATATATATAAACATATATATATATATAATTTTGTAAATAACAGTTCTCCCATACAAGGAAAAAAACAAGGAAAAAATTGTCCCATTGTGAATGAACTTGATACTCCACTCTATTCTATATTGGCTCTTCTGAAGAAAATCATTTCCATTTCCTCAAACTTTGCCAAAATTATTATGTCTCTTATATCCTTTTTTACAGTTACCTATTAAAGCCAGGCACTATTCATATCCTTTGGAAAATATTGACTTCCTGAGACTAATATTTTTGAAAAAGACCCTGAAATTAATCTTCACAGATTTTTCTGCACAGCAAAGTTATAGTAATATTACTGATCCCTGAATGTGCCAGTCATTATACAACATGCATTATTGCTATCATTATACAACATACATTATTACTATCATTATGCAACATACACTATTGCTATCATTGTACAACATTATACATTATCATTAAACAACATACATTATCATTAAACAACATACATTACTATCATTATTTGTTTATTTTTGCTGTTTTTGTGTTTACTGACGCCCCGGGCTCGGGCCTCGACCGCGTGCTTCCGCGGAGGGTACCATGGCTCCTCCCGCTGCTGCTCCGCGGGCTGCAGGTTGTCCTCACGCCTGTTGAGCCGGCGGCGCATGGCGCGTGTCTTCCTCCAGGGGCTTGTACTTCTTGCCCTTGTCGAATTTCCTGAGGTTTTCTTTCTGGGGCTGGTTAATGATGGTGAGAACACGGGCGATGGATTTGCGGACAACTCGGATCTCCTTCAGGTCGTCCAGCTGTTTCAGCGGCTCCTCCTGCTTGCCAGAGTTCCGGTGCTTTGATCTTGGCCATGCCTGCACAAGCCCTGTCCAGGCCGCTGCTCCGAGGGAAAGAGGAAGAGAGAAGGGCCGACCTTCGCAACTACACAACATACATTATTAACACAGTTAATCTTTCTTTTTTTAAAAAGATTTTTTTAATTTATTTATTTTGAAAGGTAGATTTACAGACAGAGAGAGGGAGAGACAGAGAAAGGTCTTCTGTCCACTGGTTCACTCCCCAAATGGCCTCAGCGGCTGGAGCTGAGCTGATCCGAAGCCAGGAGCCAGGAGCTTCTTCCAGGCCTCCCATGCAGGTGCAGGGGCCCAAGGACCTGGGCCATCTTTTACTGCTTTCCCAGGCCACAGCAAAGAGCTGGATCAGAAATGGAGCAGCTGGGTCTTGAACCAGCGCCCATATAGGATGCCGGCACTGCAGGCGGCAGCTTTACCCACTGTACCGCAGCGCTGGCCCCCGACATAGTTAATCTGTACCTTATGTAGTAAGGATTGCTCTTATCACCATTTTACAGTTTAAAAAAATAATCAAGGCACACAATGGTTACATGCTTGGCCCAAAGTCATACAGCTCAGACATGGTAAGATTTGCCCAACTTCAGTGCGTCTCCAACTTTAATAAATATGCATGTGAATCTTGTTAACATGCAAAATTGAATTTAGTATGTCTGGGATGGAGCCCGAGATTCTGATTTCTTATAGACTTCTAAGTGATACCAATGCTGCTGTCCTTGGTGGACACTTTCAGTAGCAAAAATGTAGTCATTTTTTCTTCAGAATTTTTCTCAAAAATGTTTTGTCTATAACTTCTAGTTTCTCATTACATCAGGACATTTTATATTTGAATATACATACTAAATACTTGACGCCAGTATCCTTTTGTAATTCTCATGGCAAAATAGATATAACATAAAATTTACCATTGAAACCATTTTTATATGTATGGTTCTGTGGCATTAAATGCATTCACATTGTTCTGCAGCCATCGTCACCATCTGTTTCCAGAACTTTTTCATCTTCTCAAACAGAATTTCTGCACAGATTGAACACGAACTCCCCATTCCTTCCTACCCCTTTGCTCCTGGCATCCACCGTGGCACTTCTTTCTCGATGAATTTGACTGTTCCAGATTCTTCATGTCAGTGGAATCATACAGTATTTATGCTTTGTGACTGACTTATTTCACTTAGCATTATGTCCTCAAGGTTAAGCCATGTTGGAGCGTGTATCAGAATTTCCTTTCTTTTAGAGGCAAATAATATTCCATGATTTTTATACTTATATATATATTCACGTACATATTTCATATTTTGTTTCTCCAGTCTTCCATCCATGTACACTAGGGCTTTTTCCACCTTTTGGCTATTGTGAATAAGACTGCTGTGAACACATGTGTACAGATATCTGTGGGAGTCTCTACTTTCATTTCTTTTGACAGTATACCTAGAAGCAGAATTATTGAGTTATATCATAATTCAACCAATATATAGCCTATTTGTGACCCTCTCCCCTTTAAACATTCCTTAATTAAAATAAGTCTGGTTTTTTTTTTGAAGATTTATTTATTTTACTTGAAAGTCACAGTTACACAGAGAGAGGAGAGGCAGAGAGAGAGAGAGAGAGGGAGAGAGAGAAGGAGAAAGAGAAAGGTCTTCCATCCACTGGTTCACTCCCCAAATGGCCGCAATGGCCAGAGCTGAGCCAATTTGAAGCCAGGAGCCAGCAGGCCCCTCCGGGCCTCCCACATGGGTGCAAGGGCCCATGCACTTGGGCCATCGTCTACTGCTTTCCCAGGTCAAGGCAGAGTTGGATCGGAAGTGGAGCAGCTGGGACATGAACGGGTGCACATATGGGATGCCAGCACTGCAGGTGGTGGCTTCACCGCTATGCCACATCTCCAGCCCCATAAATTAAGTCTTTAATGATTTGGCAGGAAAAGTGCTTTCTCAGAATGAATTTCATTAAGAAATTCTATAGCTGCTTTGTGTTTCAATCACAAAAGAATTTATATACATATATATGTATATAGAAGATTTATGTATTTGAAAGGCAGAAATACAGAGACAAAGAGAGAGAGAGGAAGAGACAGAGAGAAAGAGGTTTTCCTTCTGCTGGTTCACTCCCCTAATTGCTGCAAAGGCCAGGCTGAAGCAAGGAGCCAGGAGCTTCATCCAGGTCTCCCACGTGGATGCAAGGGTCCAAACACTGGGGCCCCAGATTATATTTTTACTGATGCACTTTCATTTTATTTAAAAATGGAGAGACAGACAGAGATATTCAGTTCACTGGTTCACTCCCCAAATGCCTGTCACAGCTGGGACTGGATCAGGCCAAAGCAAGGAGCTCAGAACTCAATCTGGGCCTCCCGCCTGGGTGGTGGGAACCTACCTACTTGAACCATCAATTGCTGCCTCCCAGGTTGCACATCAACAGGAAGTTGAAATCAGAAGCTGAGCCAGCACTGGAACCCAGGCACTATATATGGGATGTGGATATCCCAAACAGCATCCTTTTTTTTTTTTTAAACAGGCAGAGTGGACAGTGAGAGAGAGAGACAGAGAGAAAGGTCTTCCTTTTTCTGTTGGTTCACCCCCCAATGGCCTCTGCGGCCGGCGCACCACGCTGATTTGAAGCCAGGAGCCAGGTGCTTCTCCTGGTCTCCCATGCGAGTGCAGGGCCCAAGCACTCAGGCCATCCTCCACTGCATTCCCGGGCCACAGCAGAGAGCTGGACTGGAAGAGGAGCCACCGGGACAGAATCCAGTGCCCCAGTTGGGACTAGAACCCGGTGTGCCGGCGCCGCAGGTGGAGGATTAGCCAAGTGAGTCGCAGCGCCGGCCCCAAACGGTATCTTAACCGCACCACCAAATACTTGCTCCCCAAAAGGATTTTGAGAAATGCCCTTTGGTCCTTCGAAGATCATTAGTTAGTTAAATGTCACCAAATAGAGAATTAGAGGATGCTCGTGTTTTTACATAAATTAATACTAAGAAAGATGACACCGCAGGGAAAATTTGTATGGATGAATTCAAAACTTCACATGATAAACTTGTATTCAGGGAACAGGTGAGCCCCTTGTTAAATTTATGTTCTTCCTTTACAATTTCCTGGAGCACCTCTTCCAGGATCTTCAGAAATTTTTGTATCACCTCTTTCTGTCTGGTCTTTTTTTTTTTTTTTTCTTTTTAAAAATTTATTTGTTTATTTGAAATTCAGAGTTACACAGAGAGGAGAGGCAGAGAGAGAGTCTTCCATCTGCTGGTTCGCTCCCCAATTGGCCTTAATGGCCAGAGCTGTGCTGATCTAAAGCCAGGAGCCAGGAGCTTCTTCTGGGTCTCCCACGTGGGTCCAGGGGCCCAAGGGCTTGGACCATCCTCCATTGCTTTCCTAGGCCATAGGAGAGAGCTGGATCAGAAGTGGAGCAGCCAAGACTTGAACCAGCACCCATATGGGATGCCGGCACAGCAGATGATAGCTTTACCCACTATGCCACAGCGCCGGCCCCCATTTATTTTCTAAAAAGATCAACTTGGGAGAGAAGATAACAAAAAGAATGTTACTATAGGATCAGTGGTAGTGAAGTAACACAGCACAGTTGAAATGTTAACCCGGAAGGGGAGAATGGGATCTGCCGCAGCAAGTCTGACAGAAGTGGCTTTAAAGGAGCAAACATTGGATCCCAAACCCTCTTCAATTTTATATCTTAAATTGTGATCAAGTCCAGGAAGATGTGGCCAGTTACTGATGCATGTATATTAGAGTTTTTGTCAACCCCCACTTACATATAATCTCGAATGAGAACGAAGGATGATGGTTTGATAATTACTGCTCGACCTTGAAATAAGAGAGTTGATAAATTTAGTTTTCTAGCTCTGGAATGAGCAGTAATGATAATGAGGAAGGGGTTTGTAACATTTAAGGGGCCCATGAAAATTGTGTTGGGTTTTCGATGAAATCTGCAGGTGATACTAACTGGAACATTTTCTCGATGTCTGTGAGAATAAAAGGATGACATAAAAGGACCTGAAAGCCATGGTTGCAGACAAAAAGAAAGAATAAAAATTGCCATAAGATGTTGTCTAATGCAGTATAAAAGCACAAAAAATGCAGTGGGTGGCCAAACCAGGAAAGAAATTAGTGCTGAGTTGAGAAAGATAAAAAGGCAAGCAGACAAGAAATCAAATGAAAATATATGTGATCTGTTAGTAAAACACAGAAGTTCTTTTGAGGTCTGGGATCAGCAGATAACTGAGGGGAGCCTTACCTGCAACACTAAATTCAGCTGCAGTAGCAAAAGAAAATAGTACAGACAGGGTGAGCCAGTTGACAAAAGAGATAATGGAGGTTGAAAGAGCTGGAGAGAAAATGACAGATGGGAGGTTTAGAGATCACATAAGAGAGAAAGTGAGATGTAACATGTAGTAAAAGGTGAAATGTAACAGAAGTATTGTAACCTTCTAAAGAAAAGCAGTCTTTGTCCAGAAACTTTTCCAATAAAGCCAGGGATGTTTCCCCAGAGAAAGCATGAAAACACCATTACTCTGGATTTCAAGGGAAATTAGGCAAGCTCCTGGAAGCTGTGTTATCAAGAGCTCTGCTTAGGGGCTTTATAGCAATGAGACAAACTAGAAACTTATGGTCACTGTTATTTTTAAAAATGTTTTATTAAAAATAGCTTATGATAACATTACAAATATTTGGAAGACAGGACAAAATCAGTAACAAGCAAACAACTAATGCAATGAATAAATACAATGCATATATTTTAGATTTGTCATCATTTTCTGTATGTAGACTGCCTTTTAGTCAAAATCTTGAGTAAAAGTAGCTCTGCTACTGAGGATTACTTAGGTAGGAAAAAGCTGTTTGTGTGGATGCCTGCGCTTGTGGCATTAGAGTAAGCTGGTAAGCTGATTGTGCTTCTTTACTGTTGCAGAAATTATGAATCCCATCCACCACACAGGCAGCTCCGTCCTCACGCGTTGATTCACCCTAGACAGTGACTGAAGATTGATTAGTCCCTGTTGGAATTCTTCCTAAATTGGGTTTTTTTTCAGATGCCAAAGATCATGAATATTCACTTCTAATTGAGCCAGTACTGACAAGGAAAGATGAAGATGATAAGCATGCACCTGCAGTGTGGCAGATCTCTGTTTCTCTACCACTTCCATTTTTTTCTTTGCAGCCTACAGAGAACCTGCAGTCAATGGGCCCAGCATTTTGATGCCTCTCTATGGGGAAAAGCTCATTACAAATACACTATTTTTAAAATTGCACTTTGTCAAGTTTCTTCATGAATATAGGATATATTTTACTCACTTTCTCCTGTAGTGGGCACATTATGTGTTTGAATAATACATTGAGAGATAACAACAGCCCAGTGGAGAAGAAGTTCTTAGACGTGCTGCAGTAAATTTTCGTGTAGAAACTTCTTCATAGCTATATGTGAGAAAGAAGTTAATGTGAAGCAACTTGTTTGAGTGTGTTAGCGAAACCGCAGCTGGGTTCTGCAACACGGATCATGCTCGTGCTCCACTGATTACCCTAACTTAGCAATGCCAAATTCTGTAACAGAAGCTCAGCGGAAAGAAAGCAGCTAAGGGCTTTAGGCTTCATCTGAATTTCACAAGGAAGAACAGAACAAATCCAGGGACCTTGTTAATTCAAGGGATCAAATCATGGCACAGGAGTAGATGTATATTTAGGGTTTGGTGACTTTTGGCAGAATAAAACTCCAGTTTGCCAACTTGTTAGCAGAAAATTGCCACAGATATTTTCTCCCTCTCCATTCCTCATATGGCATGTTTTCTTTCCCTTCTGCTGATGGAAGCAACAAAAGGTTAATCATGATTATTCCCGAGATATTTAGGGTCTTTGATTGATATTCCATGTTTCCATTCCCTTGATGTGGCCAGTTTGGACTCTGTTGTTGGGTGTGATCCATTTTGTGTTTTGCTTTTTGGAGTAGATCTGTTTAGGATTCCTTGTAGAAAAAGTTCATTTCAAGACAGCAGAAGACAATCCCAATTCTAATAGAACAGGAGAGGACACACTAATGACCTGTCCAGTTTTAGAAAGAAAAAAGGAGATAAGAGAACGGCCTACAAAGATCTTGAACTGCTACAATCCCAAACTGTCAAGGCCATGTGGCCATTTCCAGTTTGAGGAGCAAGGAGTACCTAAAGGGCATAAAGTATTGCAAGACTTTTGAGATTTTGCCTTTTGGCACTTCTGGAATAAGTTGTACTATTTTTTTTTTAAGATTTATTTTATTTATTTTGAAGGACAGAGTTACAGAGAGAGGTAGAGAGAAAGGTCAGTCTTCCATCCACTGGTTCACTCCCCAAATGGCCGCAATGGCCAGGACTGTGCCAGGCCAAAGCCAGGAGCTTCTTCTGAGTCTCCCACAAAGGTGCAGTGGCCCAAAGAGTTGGGCCAACTTCCACTGCTTTCCCAGACACATTAGTAGGGAGCTAGATCAGAAGTGGAAACAACCAGGACTAGAACCGGCACCCATATGGGATGCTGGCGCTGCAGGCTGGGGCTTTAACCCTCTATACCACAGCACCATCCCCAAGCTGAACTATTTTAATTTGGTATTTTTGCCCTTATCTTTTCACCTCTATATGTGATAGGTGATTAGCTATTTATCTGGATCTAATGAGGTTGCATTTATAGTTAATTATTTTCTTCGTGATTTTTGAACTACTGCTAGTCACTTCACCAAAATAATTGAAATAAATTCTGGTCTTTGGCTTTTTAATATCCAAAATTAAGACATCTATGTGTATTTGACATCATAAGCTAATTCTTAAAAGAATCCTGTATGACTTTTTCTGTATAAAAAGCCTTTGTTAGCAGCTGAGAAAATGAAATTATATCAAAGACTCAATAGCTTAACATGTTTACAAATGTCTGATTATAAAATCATTAATTTGTAGGAAAAATATATTTATATATATTTATATTAACACATGTCTGTGGGGTGTAGTGTAACATTTCAATACATGTATACAATGTGTAATGATCAGATCAGAGTAATCATAATATCCATCACTTCAGACATATATCATTTTGTTGTGTTGGGAACACTGAAAAAAATAATTTTTAACACTATTTCACCTGCATTCTCTTGATACAATCCTGGTGAAAATTACCTTAAAGTTAATTAAATATTAAGTTAATAAAATGGGGAAATTCTGGAATTTAAAATTTTTTAATTAAAATCAATTTGGGATGTTCTCTTTTATTATTCATTCAAAATACAGAGAGACAGAGAGGACAGACCGACAGAGTGCCCATCTGTTACTTCATGCCTGCAAAGGCTGTGTTTGGGGCCAGCCAAAGCAGGAGTTAGGAACTCAGTTTAGGTCTCCCATGAGGGAGGCAGGGGCCCACATACTAGGGCCATCACCTGCTGTCTCCCAGGGTGTTCATTAGCACAAAGCTGGAATCAGGAACTGGGCCTGGATCTGAGACCCAGGTACTGTAGTGTGGGACATGGGCGTCTTCACCAGTGTCTTAACCACTACACCGAATATCTGCCCTAATCAGAGACCACTTCATTTTGATAAGTTCATTTAAACTTTGTAAGGTAAAAAATACATAATTAACAAAGAAATTTTAATTTTGGTATCTCTGGTTCTCTTGTAGCCAGAAGATTCCTAGAGAGATTTCCTGAACTTCTTATTCATGACAGCTTAAAAAGAAACAATCAGTTCCCTATGAATTGTTCAAAAGAATGTCTGTATTAAGCTACCTTTTGTATGAGAGAGAAGGGGAAATAAAAGTATATCCATGTATCCACTCCTAACTGCTGGTTTGAGGCCCAGGAGCTTGTTCTGTCCATGGCAGAGAATGTGGCTGTTGAAGGAGCAGAGAAGGCAATTTTGGCGTAGTTCATTGGAAACAGTGAAGAGACAAATTCCTACCCTGATGGACCAGGTGGGCGTCTCAGTGAGGGACTGAGAGTCCATCTGCATTCAAAGTGGGGTTTTTATGAACGTGAGGATGGGTCCCCCATTTCTTTCCCCTCCTCCATTTTCTGGAAATGTCTAGGTGGGGGATTTTTGGATATGGAATTCCCCTAAACCAACCCCTCCAGACCATACTGGCCATCAGGTTTCTTGTCCATTGGAGAAGCAAATGACTCCTTCAGTCCAGTAGGGCCAGCTGTCTCACCCCCTCAGGTCAATGAATTCCTTTTGATAAAGGACAGGCAAGGACTTCCTGGGCTAAGGGAGAAGACAAGAGGCTGGTTCCCACTTCCGGGACTTCTTTCCTCATTCTGTTGCACATAAATTTATGTTCTTTAAAACTTGTATTTTCTTTGAGTCCTCTTACACACATGGGCTGATAGCTACCTCGCTGCCTTAACATACTCATTTAAGAAAAATAAAGTAGGGACACAGGAAGATTAAACCAGAGATCAGTGAGATTACCTATAGAGTGTTAGCGGAATGGAGTGAAAGATAAAAGTGGGGCCGGCACCGTGGCTCACTAGGCTAATCCTCCGCCTGCGCGCCGGCACCTCGGGTTCAGCACCTTGGGTTCTAGTCCCAGTTGGGGCGCCAGTTCTGTCCTGGTTGCTCCTCTTCCAGTCCAGCTCTCTGTTGTGGCCTAGGAGTGCAGTGGAGGATGGCCCAAGTCCGTGGGCCCTGCACTCACATGGGAGACCAGGAGAAGCACCTGGCTCCTAGCTTCGGATCGGTGCAGTGTGGAACCAATGGAAGGAAGACCTTTCTCTTTCTCTCTCTCTCACTGTCTAACTCTGCCTGTCCAAAAATAAATAAATAAATAAATAAAATGAAAGTGGAGTAAGAAGAAAAGTCACTTATCTGCACTTGTTTTGATACAATGGAATGTTGTTCATCTATTATAATTGGATAGCCCTCAAAATTACTTTAACACTGTATACTGTGATCTGTGGATTAATGAATAAGTTCAAGTAGTATTATTGATATTGATATTAATGGTATTGATGCCAGTAGTCCTCTAGTCATAAAGGAAATAGTGTTACTCTGATAGTTAAGTATTATAGTAATAAGTTAAGTAGACGATAAGTAGTTATGTTAAGCTAAGTAGTTACATTAAGCTAAGTAGCTAAGTTAACTAGTTAAGTCATGATTAAGTAGTGGTGTTAAGTTTATTGATAAGTGTATTAAATAGATGGATAAGTATATTGATACTGATAAGTGTATTGACCCCAATGAGCATGCTGATGAGTAGTATGATAAAAAACCCCTGGTGTGTAAGCAATAAAATCTCTCATTGGGAAGACAGTCTTGTGTCCTGGTGTTCTTTTCTTCCCATGACTGACAAGTCATACGTCGCACTTGATATTGTCGAGCCGCGTGATAGTAGGCGCTCGCGACAGAGACCCAGAAGAAACTCCTGGCTTCGGCCTAGCCCAGCCCTAGCTGATGTGGCCATCTAGAAAGTGAATCAGCAAATGGAAGATATCCCTCTCTCTCTGTAACTCTGACTTTCTAAATAAATACATCTTTTAAAAAAAAGTTTTAAAAAAGAAGAATGTAATGGTATTATTTGCATCAGAATGGTTGCAATTGGAGGACATCATGTTGAATGAAATAAGACAAATTCAGCATGTTCTCCCTTATAAGTGGGAGCTAAAATTTGGGGAACGAAAAAACCTCAGAAAACAAAAACAAAAAAAAGAAATGCTTGTGTATCAGTTTTACTGCAAATAGTGTTTTGTCAAACTTTGTTTTGAGTCTTTGTCAGGCAGATTGTTAGGAGCTACACGATACTGCAGTTGAAGTTTACTGCATATAAGTGAAGTTGACATCCTTTCATTTGATTGTTGTTCATGGCCCTCATCCATGTTCCTGCTGAACCATGGTCTTTCTGCTTTCTGTTTGTTGAATTCTTTATTTAGTGGAGTGTTAAGCCTTTGACTATAATGGAAAATGAAAATATGTTATCTCAAAACTTAAAAAAAAACTTTATGGGGGGCCAGTGCTGTGGCACAAAGGGTTAACGCCTTGGCCTGAAGCACTGGCATCCCGTGTGGGTGCTGGTTCAAGACCCAGCCACTCCACTTCCGATCTAGCTCTCTGCTATGGCCTGGGAAAGCAGTAGAAGATGGCCCAAGTCCTTGGGCCCCTGCACCCGCGTGGAAGACCCAGAAGAAGCTCCTGGCTCCTGGCTTCAGATTGGCACAGTTCTGGCCGTTGCGGCCAATTGGGGAGTGAACCGAAGGATGGAAGACCTCTCTCTCTTTCTCTCTGCCTCTCCTCTCTCTGTGTAACTCTGACTTTCCAATAAATAAATAAATCTTTAAAAAAATAACTTTTTTTGTAGAGGTCTTGCTTTTGGAACTGTTATTAGCTTCATATATACAAGTATTTAAAAATATATAAGGAGGTTTCAAAAAGTCCATGGAAAATTGAATTAAAAGATAATGTGGATTTAAAAAAAAAAAATTTACTTGTTTCTTTGAAAGGTGGAGAGAGAGAAAGAGACAGCCTCCATCTACTGGTTCACTCTTTTATTGACTGCAACAGCCAGGACTAAGCCAGGCCAAAACCAGAGCCATAAACTCCATCTGGGTCTCCCACGTGGGTGCCAGGGAACCAAGTACTTAAGCCATCTTCTACTTTCTCAGGCACATTTGGCAGGGAGCTGGATCAGAAGACAAACAACTGGATTTGAACCTGTGCTCATGGGGGATACTGGTGTGGCAGGCAACAGTTTAATAGACTTAATCTGCTGCACCACAATGCAAGCCTTGACTTTGCATGAAGTTTTTGAAGCTTGAAAATGGAATACAAACAAAAACAAATTGTACTTGAAACGAATAACATAATTCTACTGAAGAAGGTGGGGAGACTAAGGACCTCTTGAACGCAATATTTGGACTTTATGCTTCCAGGCTAAAAGTAATTCTAAATATATATTAAATTGTAGTTAGTAGGCTTCTTTTTCATGGAGGAATGGGTTAGCCATTTCTGAACATTTTAGGATTCAGCAAATAAAAAAATATAAAAGTACTTCAAAAAGTTCATGCAGGAACCAGTGTTGTGGTGCTGTGGGTTAACCGTTGCCTGTGAAGCCAGCATCCATACAAAGCTGCTCCGCTTCCCATCCTGCTCCCTGCTAATGCACCAGGACAGCAGCAGAAGATGGCTCAAGCGCTTGTGCTCCCTGCCACCCATGTGGGAGACCCAGGTGGCGTTCCTGCTCCTGGCTTTGACCTGGCTCAGTCATGGCCGTTGCAGCCATTGGGAATTGAACCAGTGGGTGGAATATCTCTTTTTCTATCACTTCCTTTCTTTGTCACTCTACCTTTCAAATAGATAAAAATAATTTTTTTAAAGTTCATGGTAAATGGAATTAAAAGATGTTTATTTTGATGCAAAGAAAATTGGAATCTGTTTTTCCATAATACATTTTTTCTGTGAACTTTTTAAAGACTCTGCATTTGTCTGTGTCTGTGTGTGAGAGAAGGAAAAAGCATGTGAGAGCAAATTTACCAAAATATTCATATTTGAATTAGCTAACTGATGGGTATTTAGGAGTTCATTGTACTGTTCTTATAACTTTTCGACAGCTTTGAAATTACAACATAATTTTTGAAAGTTAAGATCTTCAAGGGAAAACAACAACTTGATGAAATTTGCTCAGGTTTGAATACTGTTTTTAGAGAAATCTTTAAGGCAGACTTATGGTGTACTTCTGTATGGCCTTGAAGAGATTTTTAAGAACTTTTTTTGTTTTATTTTAGAGGAAAGGTTGATATTATTAAAGGGCTTTTTGTCTAGTTAAATATAGTAGTAAATATAAATTTAGCATGAACATGCATTTTTTGGCTTTTTTACGTAGTACTCTTGCTTTGACTTTCTGGTCATCATGGTTTGCAGTATTTATGATTTGGGCTTCTTGTTCATTCCAAACGTGGTAATGTTACATAAAATTTTATTTTATTTTTAAAGATTTATTTATTTATTTGAAAGGAAGAGTTACACAGAGAGGAGAGGCAGAGAGAGAGAGACAGAGTGAGAGAGAGAGAGAGAGAGAGAGAGAAAGAATGTTCCATTCGCTGGTTCACTCCCCAGATGGCCGCAACAGCCAGAATTGTGCTGATCCGAAGCCAGAAGCTTCTTCTGGGTCTTCCACACGGGTGCAGGGGCCCAAGGACTTGGGCCATCTTCTACTGCTTTCTCAGGCCATAGCAGAGAGCTGGATAGGAAGTAGAGCAGCCGGGACTCGAACCAGCATTTTTTTTTTTTTTAAAGATTTGTTTATTTATTTGAAAGGCAGAGTTGCAGAGGCAGAGAAAGAGAGAAAGTTTTCCATCCGCTGGTTCACTCCCCAGATGGCAGCAATGGCTAGAGCTGGGCCGATCTGAAGCCAGGAGCCAGGAGCTTCTTCTGGGTCTCTCATGTGGGTACAGGGGCTCAAGGTCTTGGGCCGTCTTCTACTGCTTTCCCAGGCCACAGCAGAGAGCTGGATCGGAAGTAGAACAGCCAGGACTCTATCCAGCACCCAAATGGGATTCGGCGTTGCAGGCAGTAGCTTTACCCACCACGCCACATCACTGGCCCCAGTACATAAAATTTTCTAGAGAGAAAATGTAAAGAATGCAGTCATGTGGAAGGACAGTTTATCTGTGCACCAGGAACTTAAACAAAACCACAATGCAGTAAATGGACTGGAACCATAAGCCTCCTGAGCTATGGGTTCTGAAGCAGGCGTAAGTGATTGAGAGTTCATTTCTCATGGAAAGGTGGGGACTAAAAGTGTCAGACACAAGGCAGGGGACTGGAACGAGCATCTTCCACCTCTACCTCTTGAAACCAGACTCAACAAAAGTTTGACTGCTACCTGGGAAATGACTTACATAGAGCGAAGGGCGACAGAGAGCAGCTAGCCTTGCAGTCCAAGCCACTCGGGGTTCACGATGGTCTCTTTGGTAGCCCCTATGGAGAGCCAGTGGCTCCGATCAGGAATGTGTCTTCAGTCACCCAGTGCAAGACCTGGTTCTAGACTAGGGTTTGTCCCCAGGACAGAGTGAATGCCTCCCACTTAAGAAGAGTCTCTAGGGACTGGTGCTTTGGCACAGCAGGTTAAGTTATGACACTGGCATCCCATATCGGTGGACTGGCCCACACCGGGCTGTTGACTGGGGAGTGAACCATCAGGTGGAAGATCTCTCTTTCTGTCTCCCTCTTTCTCTGTCACTCTACCTTTCAAATGAGTAATAAATAAATCCTTTATTAAAAAAAAAAAAACTCTACAGTGTAATCCTAACATATATAAGGAAAATGAATGGTAAGAGAGATAACCCATAAACATAACATACTACAGAGTAAGTAAAACTATACTGAACTATTTTAAGTTGGCTTTGAAATAAAGAAATGAATGGTAGTTAGTCAAAAAGAACAGAAAATTGGGAAACAAAAACAGGTAAAATGAAGCTGAAACCATATATATTCTTTAAAAAAACTAATTAAAAGTTCTGGAAATAGAGTTATTGAAATTTAAAAAAACACATAAACTTCAGAGTAGAAATAATAGAATAGAGGCCGGCACCACGGCTCACTAGGCTAATCCTCCACTTTGCGGCGCCGGCACACCGGGTTCTAGTCCCGGTCGGGGCACCGGATTCTGTCCCAGTTGCCCCTCTTCCAGGCCAGCTCTCTGCTGTGGCCAGGGAGTGCAGTGGAGGATGGCCCAAGTACTTGGGCCCTGCATCCTATGGGAGACCAGGATAAGTACCTGGCTCCTGCCATCGGATCAGCGCGGTGCGCCGGCCGCAGCACACCAGCCGCGCCGGCCATTGGAGGGTGAACCAACGGCAAAGGAAGACCTTTCTCTCTGTCTCTCTCTCTCACTGTCCACTCTGCCTGTCAAAAAAAAAAAAATAATAGAATAGAGAATTAATAATTTGAATGCTAATACCAAGTATAATACAAAGAGATTAAGAACTGAAAATAGGTAAGAAGCATTGAAAGGCTACAGTTCATTCTACTGGAAGACTAAAGAAAATTATACAGGGAGTAGCAAAGAAGCAGTGTTTTAAAAGATACTGGCTGGGAATTTTCTAGCATTTAGAAAAAGCAGAAGTCTAGATTAAAGTGCTGAGCAAGATAAATAAAAATAAACCTACATGGTTTGTCAACTCTGAAAGACATTAACGATAAAGAAAATAGCTTATACAATGGTAAGAGCAGTTAACTCCAAAGGAACGGCAGGAGTTTGACAGTCGTCTTCTTGGTAACACTAAGTGCCAGGTGGTAGAGGAGTATGAGGGTGCTTTAAAAAGTTCATGGAAATGGACTTAAAAGATAAATTTATTTCAGTGCAACAAAATCTTTAACTCCACTCGTAGATTTTTCACAGTGTGTGCTTTCCATGAATTTTTGAAGGCTCTCCGTATCTTCAGGGTGCTGGGGGAAGGTAAGTGACAGCCCAGAATTCCCCACCTAGTTAAACCATCACTCCACAAGGTAAAATAAAGATATTACCAGGCAGACAGAAACAGAAAGAATTCAGCACTCATAGACTTCTGCTGAAAGAATTACAGGTTTGTGACTTTCAGAAATTCAGAATTCGTAATTCCAGTACTTTAAAACCTGACTTGTCATTTGGTAAGTTTTTAGCAAACTCTTTTGAAGACAGACTTGACCTTGTGAGGCTGTTTTGGTCTTTTTCTCACTGTGAATATATGTATGTTTCACTATGGAAATTTTAATATTCCTGACTCCATAGGATGCTTCACGGTCCTACTGGAGATGTTATATCATATCTGGTTTGTGCTACGTAGTGGATGTATAAAATAAAAAAAAAATTGTCATCCCAAGGCAGGGAGGTCCAAAGGATTTCATATAACTGACTGTGTATCTTTGTTTTTCTTTTCTTTTAAAGATTTCTTTATTTATTTGAAAGGCAGAGATAGAGAAGGTAAGAGAGAGAAGGTGAGAGAGAGAAAGTGAGATCTTTCATTGGCTGAATCAATCCCTAAGTGGCTGCAATGGCTAAGGCTGGGCCAGGTCAAAGCCAGAGCCAGGAGCTTCCTCTCAGCCTCCTACATGGGTGGCAGAGGTCCAAGAACTTGCGCCATCCTCTGCTGCCTGTCGCTCCTCCGCGGGCTTGCGGGAGAACGACACCGGACCGGACGCTGTTGTTTAAACAAGTGACTCTGCGTTGTGTGCTCAAGTTTGCTCCTGTGCTAACCACATTCTAACCGCATTCCACTTGGTGTGTGTCCGCATTCTTGTTATTCTCTCGGCGGCGCATGGTGTGAGATGTCTGCGGCGCATAAGCGAAACCCCCGCCCCCCCCCGCGCCGCTTCTGTCTCGCCTTTATAGTCCTCTCCCACCGATCTGTGCTCTGCTGCCCACGTGCTGAGCACGCTGTTCTCCTCCAATCAGAGGTTGGATCAGGAATCAGCTAATTAACGAAGCAGCTGTGTAAGATTTGTTTACTCCCTCTCAGTGCCATATGGTGGGAGATCAGGCGCATAGAGCTAGTCTCAATAGTCTCAGTAGTCTAGTCTAGTCTCGATAGTCTCAGTACTTATTTTGCCATGTTGTGGGAGACGGGCCCTGCTCCCCACAGGGCCCTGCTGCCCACACTGCCTTCCCAGGTGCATGAACAGGGAGCTGGATTGGAAATGGAGCAGCCAGGACATGAACCGATGCCCATATGGGTGCCTCCACTGCGTGTGGCGGATTAACCTTCCCATAGCACTGGACCCTGTGCACTAGCAAGAAGATAAATGAACCAAGAAGTAACAGCAAGAAATAGTAGTGAGCATGAAAAATTGGTTTGATATATTGGTAAATTTAATAACTGTTGATGTTTAAAAGTAGTATTTTTTACATTTAAAAAGGTAGAAGGGGTAGAAATTAGTTTAGCAAGTAAGACTGTCCCATAGTAGAGTACCTGGGTTTGACACCCAGCTCCAGCTCCTGAATCCAGCTTCCTGCTAATGCAGACCCTGGGAGGCATTAATGATGGCTCAAGTAATTAGGTTCTTGCTGTCAGTGTGGGATACGTGGGTTGAGGTCCCAGCTCCTGGCTTTGCTCTGGCCAGCCCCAACCATTACAAGCATATAGGGAGTGAACCAACAGATGGGAGCTCTCACTCCCTCTCTCTCTCTATCTCACTCTCCTTCTGTTTCTGTCTCTCAATTAAAAATAAAAGCCTAAAAAATAAAAGACACCCTAATTGGGAAGTAAAAGGTAATACTATTCCTATTCACAGGTGATGTGATCCTATGTATGGAAAAATCTTAAAGAATCCACAAAAACACTTTTAGAGCTAATAAATTAATTCAGCAAAAGTTGCAGGATACAAATTCAACAAAAATCTGTTGTATTTCTGTACATGAGCAGTGAGCAATCTGAAAATGAAATTAAGAAAGCAATTCCGTTTACAAGAGCATCAAAGAATTACACACTTAGGAATAAATCTAACCAAGGAGGTGTCAGACTTGCACACTGAAAACTGTAAAATATTGCTGAATGAAATGGAAGAAAACCTAAATAAATGAAAAGGTTTCCTATGTACATGGAGAGGAAGATATAACACTGCCAAGATGTCAGTACTACCCAAAACAATCTACTGATGCAACAGTATCTCTTTGAAAATTCCAGTAGCCTTTTTCTCAGAAATGGAAAAGGCATTTCTCAAACTTATATGGAATTGTAAGGGACCCTGAATAGCAAGGACAATCTTGAAAATGAGGAATATAAAGTTGGAGGAATCAAACTTCCTGACTCTGAAACTCACTACAAAGCCACAGTAATCAAAACAGTAAGGTATTGTATAATGATAGACATGTAGACCACTAGAATACAAGTAGATGATGGAGCCCAGATATAAGATATAAATCATTATGTATATGATCAATTGATTTCCAGCAAGGGTGCCATTCAATTTTTTTTCCTATAAATAGTCTTGGGAAGCTGGATATCCACAGGCGAAGGAATGATGTTGGACCTTTACCTAACACTTTATACAAAAATTAACCTCAAGTGGCTCAAAGACCTAAACTAAGAGCTAAAACTATAAACTTCTTAGAGGAAAATATAGATGGAAATCTTCTTGACATTGTATTTGGCAATGATTTTTTAAAATTTTATTTATTATTTGAAAGAGTTAAACAGAGAAGGAGAGCCAGAGAGAGAGAGAAAGGTCTTCCATCCGCTGGTTCACTCCCCACATGGCTGCAATGGCTGAAGCTGGGCTGATCTACAAGGGCCCAAGGGCTTGGACTATCTTTTTTTTTTTTTTTTTTTTTTTTTGACAGGTAATGTTATAGACAGTGAGAGAGAGAGACTGGGAGAAAGGTCTTCCTTCCATTGGTTCACTCCCCAAATGGCTGCTATGGCCAGCGCTGTGCCAGTCCTAAGCTAGGAACCAGGTGCTTCTTCCTGGTCTCCCATGCGGGTGCAGGGGCCCAAGCACCTGGGCCATCCTCCACTGCCCTCCCGGGCCACAGCAGAGAGCTGGACTGGAAGAGGAGCAACTGGGACTAGAACCCGGTGCCCATATAGGATGCCAGTGCCACAGGTGGAGGATTAGCCAAGTGAGCCACGGCGCTGGGGCTTGGGCCATCTTATTGCTTTCCCAGGCCATAGCAGAGAGCTGGATTGAAAGTGGAGCAACCAGGACATGAACTGGCGCCCATATGAGATGCCGGCACTGCAGGCAACAGCTTTACCTGCTCTGCCACAGCTCTGGCCCCAGCAATGATTTCTTGAATATGATGAACAAGCAACAAAAATATGGATGAATTAGATTTAATGAATTTTTGTGCACCAAAGGATATTATCAGAACAAAAAGGCAACCTATATGATAGGAGAAAATATTTGTAAGTCATATCTAATAAGAAATTAATATCCAGAATATGTAAAGAATTCCTACAACTCAACAAAATAACCCAATTTTTAAAATAAGTAAAAGGCTTGAATAGACATTTCTCCAGAGAAGATATAAAAATGGCCAATATGCACATTAGAAAATACTCAACATCATTAGTAATTAGGGAAATTCAAACCAAAACCACAATGTGATACCACTTGGAGGTTTGTTATCAAAAGAAAGAAAGAAGGTGGGGGAGAGGGAGAGAGAGAAAGAAAAGAAGGATGTAGAGAAATTGGAACCTTCATGCATTGCTGGAGAGAATAGAAAATGGTACAGCTGCTCTGGAAAAGTAGTTTCTCAAGAGGTGCTACGTGGATACCATATGACCCAGCAAGTGCACTCCTGGGTGGATTTCCAAAAAAAAAGGAAAGCAGAGGTTAGAATAGATACTTGTACCGCCGCCTCATAGCAGCGTTATTCTCAGTGGCCTGAAAGTGGAAGTAACTCAAATGGATGGACAAACAGTGGTGTATCCATATGATGGGATATAACTTAGCCTGGTATACCACAGCATGAATAGCTACTGAAAACATTATCTTCTGTGAAATAAGCAAGACACAACTGGACAAAATATATGATTCCATCTGTACGAGGTGCCTAGAACAGGCAGATTTATAGAGACAGGAGGTGGAACAGAGGCTTGAAAGTCCTGGGGTAAAGAGCGGGTAAAGCCGCAGCCAGCAGTGCCAGCATCCCCTGTGGGCTCCGGTTTGAGTCCCAGCTGCTCCACTTCCAATCTAGCTCCTTGTTAATGTGCCTGGGAAAGCAGTGGAAGGCGGCACAAGTACTTGGCCCCTGTGCCCATGTGGGAGACCCAGAAGAAGCTGCCAGCTCCTGGCTTCGGATCGGCCCAGCTCCAGCCATTGCGGCCATTTGGGGAGTGAATCAGCGGTTGAAAGACCTCTCTCTCTCCCTGCTTCTGTCTCTGTAACTCTGCCTTTCAAATAAATAAATAAATCTTTAAAAAGAAAAAAAAAAAAAAGAAAGTCCTAGGAGAGGATGGAAAGGGATGCATATTGTTTAATGGGTATAACCTTTTGTTGGGGATGATGAAAACATTTTGGGTATAGATAGTGGTGATGGTTGCATAGCATTATGAATTTAATGAATTCATCTAATGCCAGTAAGTGGTACACTTAACAAATGGTAAAAATGATTTTAAAATTATATCTATTTTACTACGTTAAAAAGCTTTCCAATTAAAAAAGTGAAAGTTCTAAAAAATAGTATCAGGAGATGAGAATAGTATATCTAAGTTATTTAAAGTATGTTTTGGTCCTTGTTTTGTTTTAGCAAGTGATTAAGATAAGTACATTTGTATCTATGTTAACATTTTAAGAAGAATATAAAAACATTATAGATTCTGTCAACTGCTTCCAAACTACCAGAAAGAGTAGAAAGGAGTTTTTTTTTTTTCTTTCTTTTTTTTTTTTTTTTTTTAATTTTTTTGACAGGCAGAGTGGACAGTCAGAGAGAGAGAGACAGAGAGAGAAAGGTCTTCCTTTGCCGTTGGTTCACCCTCCAATGGTCGCCGCTGCAGCCGGCGCACCGCGCTGATCCGATGGCAGGAGCCAGGATCCAGGTGCTTTTCCTGGTCTCCCATGGGGTGCAGGGCCCAAGCACCTGGGCCATCCTCCACTGCACTCCCTGGCCATAGCAGAGAGCTGGCCTGGAAGAGGGGCAACCGGGACAGAATCCGGTGCCCCGACCGGGACTAGAACCCGGTGTGCCGGCGCCGCAAGGTGGAGGATTAGCCTATTGAGCCACGGCGCCGGCAGTTTTTTTTTTTCTAAAAAATAACAACACAACAGAAGTCAGGAAAAGAAGAGAAAAGGACAAAGAAGAGCTCATGAAAAGGACAAAATAAGATGTGCGAAATGAGTCAAATATATTTAAAAGTCACTTATTAATATACAGAGACTGTAAGATTAGGTAGAAAAACAAAAGGCAGCTGTATACTAGTTGTTAGAGATCTACATAGAACAAAATGATCCAGAAAAGTAGAAATTGAGGTCATAGGAAAAGGTGTGGTAGGAAAATGCTAACCAAAACAAAGCCAGCAAGCATTTGGCCTAGTGGCTAAGATACCTGGAACCTACATCAGAGTTCCTGGATTTGATTGCTGGCTCCAGCTTCTACTCTAGAATACAGACCCTGGGAATACAGACCCTTGGGAGGCAACTTGAGGACTCCAGTGACTGGGTTTCTGCCCCCCATGTGGGAGACCTGGATTGAGATCTGAGCTCCCAGCTTCAGCCCAGTGCAGTCCTGACCATTTGGGATATTTGAAGAGTGAACCAGAGGATGGGAACACATTCTCTCTTTCTGTGTGTGTGTGTGTGTGTGTGTGTGTGTGTGTGTATCTTTCTGACTCTTTCTCCCTCTCAAATAAATACATTTTTAAAAAAGCAATATTGGCAATTTTTAAAAGATTGTATTTATGTATTTGACAGGTACAGTTACAGACAGTGAGAGGGAGAGACAGAGAGAGAGAGGTCTTTCATCCGCTGGTTCACTCCCCAAATGGCCGCAATGGCCAGAGCTGAGCTGATCCAAAGCCAGGAGCCAGGAGCCTCCTCCAGATCTCCCACAAGGGTACAGGGGCCCAAGCACTTGTGCCATCTTCTACTGCTTTCCCAGGCCATAGCAGAGAGCCAGATTAGAAAGGAGCAGCCAGGACTGGAACTGGTACCCATATGGGAAGCCAGCGCTGTAGGTGGAGGATTAACCTACTGTGCCACAGCACTGGCCCTGGAAAATTTTTTTTTAAATTGTTTTACTGATTTGAAACACAAACAGAGATCTCCCATACCCTGGTTTATTCCTCAAAAGCAAACATTAGCCAGGTCTGGGCCAGGCTGAAGCTCAGAATTCAATCCAAGTCTCCCACATGGGTGACAGGGACCCAAGTACTTGAGCCATTCCCAGATGTGCATTAGTAGGAAGCTGGAATCAGAAGCAGAGCCAGGATCAACCCCAGGCGCTCTGCTATGAGATACCGGTGTCCCAGGCAGCGTCTTCACTGCTGCAGCAGATGCCTGCCCCAGTATTGCACTGCTTTACTGCAAGGAATCAAACCAAAGGCCTGCACCATTTAAGCATTTATAAAATACAGACTTTGAATATTTCCAGCGTAGCTAACTGCAAGGATACATCCTGCCTGTTACTTCCCTATTTTTTTTCTTATCTTTTCAAATTAACCATCACATTTATGGAAGAGCTATAAGTTAGATAATACAAAGGAACTTCAAAAAGTTAATGGAAAATGGAACTGAAAAAAGTACTTCTTGGTGCAAAAAAATTAAAATCCAGGAATATTTTTAAAGTATTTATTTTTTATTTTATTTGAAAGGCAGAGAGTGATCTTCCATCTGCTGTTTCACTCCCCAAATGCCTGTAATAGCTGAGGCCAGGCCAAAGCTGAGAGCCTTGAACTTAGTCTGGATCTCCCATGTGGGTGCCAGGCACCCAGATACTTGAGCCATCACCTGCTGCTGCCCAGGTGCAGATCAGCAAGAAGCTGAATGGAAAATCAATCTAGGACTTGAGCCCAGGGACTTCAATATGGGACAGAAACACCCAAGCAGCCCTAACTGCTGTACCTAATGCCTGACTCATAGTTTTTGATAATACATATTTTCTATGAATTCTTTGAAGATCCCTCATATGGAAGAGACAGATGAGTATAACCTAATTGCTTACTCCACAGAATTGCATTCTAGTAGGGAAAAGAAGTCTAGTAACTTTAAAACAGGGGCCAGCACTGTGGCGTAGTAGGTTAACATCCACCTGCAGTGCTGGCATCCCATATGGGCGCCAGTTCAAGTCCCTGCTGCCCTGCTTCTGATCCAGCTCCCTGCTATGGCCTGGGAAAGCAGAGGAAAACAGCCCAAGTGCTTAGGACTCTGTACCCGCATGGGAGACCCAGGAAAGTTTCTGGCTCCTAGCTTCAGCTCAGCCCAGCTCTGGCCATTGTGACCATTTGAGGAGTGAACCAATGGATGGAAGACCTCTTTCTCTATCTTTCTCTCTCTCTCTGTCTGTAAGTCTGCCTCTCAAGTAAATAAATAAATCTAAAAAAAAAAAAAAAAGGCAAAACTTTAAAACAAAGCAATAGGTACCACTAGCAACAATGTAAGATAGGATAGGGATCGGGCATGGAGAATAGAATCAAGAAAGACTTTACACAAAATGTGACATTTGAGGTAGTCTTTAAAAACTATGCTAAAGTTATAACTTGACAATTATTAGTTCCTTTACAGCTTAGACCATGACCTAGTCATCAACGTTTTCAACTTAGTATACAAAGCACACTTTAGGACTACTTCTTTGCTGGAGAGCTTCATAAATTTAGACTACAGTGTTATCATTTCAGACTTCATTTGCTGGCAATGTAGCCTACCCCATTTGCCTGTAACAGCTCATTTGCTGTATTTTTCATTTTCCTTTGCACAAGACAATAATGGCACTGCCTTAAACTGCATGGTTGGATTCACATTTTCATTGCTTTTAGAAATTCTTTCTTCTAACATAATCTTTTGCCATATATTGTCTTTATACTTCTTTGTAGTGTCTTAAAAGTAGATTTCTATAACTAGTTTTACTTCCAGGAGGGAAGAAAAGTATATAATTTTCTCTTATGCAGTGCTACTAATAGTAACAGCAATAGGCTAATTCTATCCTAAATGATAACATACGCTATGTTAAAGATAGGTAAAATAGTTTTCCCTCAAGTTGCTCTGGGAGAAGACAATGGACTAGATGGCTCCTAAAATTTTTCCTTTTTAGTTCAGAAATTCAGAAAATTGTTTTCCCTTTAAACAGTCAATAAATTAAAACTGGCATTTGGAATTACCACTGTTCCCTCCTCTGCTTGCCATCTTCAGCTTCATGTCTGCCCTTCCATAAAGATTAACATGCTTTCCATTCATAACTTACTGGTCAGGGAATTTAGGAATTTACTGAAACCTGAAGGCTGCCCTTGGTAGCGATGATTACTGGATAACTGCCTATTCTTTGGTGGAATTTCCATTTTTAGGTTACACCAGGCTCTGCAGCCTGTATTTCTTTGGCAGGAGAACCCAAAGACAGTTGAGTATATTTTTTCTGTTTCCTGGCCCAGCTTGAACCATGATTCTTAGGCCCTGGAACTTTGCTTCATACTCTCCTTTAGGGACCACTTCTACCCTTGTTCTTATTTGCCATTGGTGTTCTGATTAGAACCTTTTATATTCTTTGGCCCATGGGGTTCATTATCAGGGAGGTATACAACACCCCTGCCCAACCTGAACAGGCGGTCAGTGATGCCTCCTCTCAGCAGTTGGTATAGATCAAGGGTAGCACAGAAAGAATGTCTTTAAGGAAACATAATTCCAAATGTATATGGGAAAAGATAGGTGTGCCAGTAACATCCAGTTAAAGACTGAAAGAGTTCTCCCTCGATGAGATACTCCAGCGACTGATTACAACTTCCTCAGCGGGAGAGGAGAGCACTCAGAGGAGCCGCCAAGGGTCTTCAGAGGGATATGCTATGTAAAGAGGCTGCCCCACGGAAGAACCTGGTCTAACCTGTAGTGCAGAGGTTTCAAGGGAGGGGAAAAAGTTTCCTCCTCTTCTTGGTAGTGTTTCTGTCTGGTGTTCAGTTCTTCCTTCTCATGCCTTCCCCTGGGGTTCTGTCTGATGGTGATTTCTTGGCTTTTCTCTTTGTAGTTTTAACAGTGTATGCCAGGGAACGCACATCCTCTTCCGGGAATTCAGCTTCATCCAAGCCACCCCCCACAACAGGGCATCGTTTCTGCGGGCCTTCTGGAGATGCTTCCGAACTGTGGGCAAAAACGGTGGTAAGTCTTCCCAAGTTCCTGTATTTTTCAACCTGCCTTCTTTGCTTCTTTTTCTTTCTTTTAAAGAGTCTTTTTTTTTGTTGTTGTTGTTCCTGTTAATACGGTTCGAATCATTCTAGGCTTTTGGAATACCTTCCTTTGCAGAGGTTATCTGTCTTGTGTATGAGATATTACTGCCCCTACCATCATCATGAATGTTAAGAGCCAGGTGTAGCTTTGAGCACTTTACGTGTAGTAACTCGTTTTGTCTTCATAGTAGCCCTCTGTGGGTACCATATTCCTCATTTTGTGACTGATGAAACTGAGGATCAGAAGGGTTAAGTAACTTGGTAAGGTTATGTAGTACATGCTGGGCCCAGATTTATACGCAGGCAGTCTGGCTCCAGAGCACTTGCTCTTGACAAATATTAACATACCACGCAGCTGGGGCTGACGTTGTGACAGTGGTATAAGCCACCGCCTGCAATTTCAGTATCTCGTATGTGCACTGGTTTGAGTCCCAGATGTTCCATGTCTGATCCAACTCCTTGCTGATGTGCCTGGGGAAGCAATGGAAGATGGTCCAAGTCTTTGGGCTCCTGCCAACCATGTGGAAGACCTGGATGGAGTTACAGGCTCCTGGCTTCAGCCTGGCCGAGCCCAGGCCATTGTAGCCATCTAGGGAGTGAACCAGCAGATAGAAGATTCTCTCTGTCTCTCCCTCTCTCTGTGTCACTCTGCATTTCAAATAAATAAACCCAACTTTAAAAAATAAATAAAAGAGCTGGCGCCGCGGCTCACTAGGCTAGTCCTCCACCTAGCGGCGCCGGCACACCGGGTTCTAGTCCCGGTTGGGGCACCGGATTCTGTCCCGGTTGCCCCTCTTCCAGGCCAGCTCTCTGCTGTGGCTCAGGAGTGCAGTGGAGGATGGCCCAGGTGCTTGGGCCCTGCACCCCATGGGAGACCAGGAAAAGCACCTGGCTCCTGGCTCCTGCCATCGGATCAGCGCGGTGCGCCAGCCGCAGCGCGCCGGCCGCGGCGGCCATTGGAGGGTGAACCAACGGCAAAGGAAGACCTTTCTCTCTGTCTCTCTCTCTCACTGTCCACTCTGCCTGTCAAAAAAAAAAAAAATAAAAATAAATAAATAAATAAATAAAAGAAAATACCATTCAGTAAATATAAGGAATAATCTGAACACAACATAACTCATTTTATTATACTTTATTGCATTTCATGATTACCAGTTTTTACAAATGAAAGGTTTGTGGCAACCCTAATTGAGCACGTTAATGAACACCATTTTCCCAAGAGTATGTACTTAGTTCATATCTCTGTGTCACATTTTGGTAATTCTCAACAATATTTTAAACATTTTCACTATTATTATAACTGCTGTAGTGATCTATGCTCAGTGATCTTTGATGTTACTGTTGTAATTGTTTTGGGGTACCCACATTAAAACAATGAACTTAATAAATTTTGGTTGTGTACTAACTACTCCACCAATCACTGTTCCTCCACCTCTCTCTCTCTCTTCGTGGGTCTCCCTATCCCCTGAGAAAGGACAACATTGAAATCAGGCCTATGAATAACTGTACAATGGCCTATACATGTTTGAGTGAAAGTGAGTGGTATGTATCTCAACTGAAATCAAAAGCAGAAAATGATTAAGATTCTTGAAGAAGGCATGTTGAAAGCTGACACAGGCCAAAAACTAGGCTTTCTTGCACAAAACAGCTTAGCCAAGTTATGAATGCAAAGGAAAAGTTCTTGAAGGAGATATAAAGTGCCACTTCAGTGAACACACAAATGATAAAAAAAAAAAAAGGCAAAACAGCTTTATTGGTGGTATAGAGAAAAATTTTAGTGGTCTGTATGGAAGATAAACCAGCTAGAACAATTCCCTTAAGCCAGAGCCTAATCCATAGCAAGGCCCAAACTCTTTCCAGGTCCAAAAAGGCTGAAAGAGATGGGGAAAGCTGCAGAAGACAAGTTCAAATCTAACAAAGGATAGTCCATGTTGCCATAATGTAAAGGTGAAACAAGAAGTGTTGCTGTAGAATCTATGGCGAGTTATCCAGAAGATCCAACTAAGATAAGTGGCTGCACTATTCAGCAGATTATCAATGTAGACCAAACACACTTACATTGGAAGAAGATGCCATCTAAGATGTTCATAACTAGAGAAGAGAAGTCAATGTTGGGGCTTCAAAGGACAGAATGTGGGGATAATGCAGGTCCCAGCCAATGTTTGATTACTGTGCCGAATATGTCAGGGCCTTTAAGAGTCACACCAAATCGCCAGCGCCGTGGCTCACTAGGCTAATCCTCTGCCTTGCGGCACTGGCACACTGGGTTCTAGTCCCTGTCGGGGCACCGGATTCTGTCCCGGTTGCCCCTCTTCCAGGTCAGCTCTTTGCTGTGGCCAGGGAGTGCAGTGGAGGATGGCCGAAGTACTTGGGCCCTGCACCCCATGGGAGACCAGGAGAAGCACCTGGCTCCTGCCATCGGATCAGCGTGGTGTGCCGGCCGCAGCACGCTGGCCGTGGTGGCCATTGGAGGGTGAACCAACGGCAAAAGGAAGACCTTTCTCTCTGTCTCTCTCTCACTGTCCACTCTGCCTGTCAAAAAATTAAAAAATTAAAAAAAAAAAGAGTTACACCAAATCTACTCTGCCTGTGCTCTGTAAATGGAATAACAAAGCCTGGATGACAGCACATCTGTTGACAACATGGCTTACTGAATATTTTAAGCTTACTGTTGAGACCTACTGCTCCAAGAAAAAGATTTCTTTCAAAATATTAATGCTCATTGACAGTGCACCTGGTCACCCAAGAGCGCTCAAAAAGATTTACAAGATTAATGTGGTTTTCTTGCCTGCTAACACAACATCCATTCTTCAGCCCATGGATGAAGGAGTACTTTTTATTTTCAAGTTTTGTTATTTAAGAAATACAGTTTGTAAGACCATAGCTGCCATAAATAGTGATTTCTCTGATGGATCTGGGCAAAGTACATTGAAAACCTTCTGGAAAGGATTCGCCATTCTAAATGCCATTAAGAACATTTGTGACTCATGGAAAGAGATCAAAAAATGTCAACATTATCAAGGATTTGGAAAAAGTTGATTCCAGCCCTCCTGGATGACTTTGAAAGGCTCAAAACTTCAGTGCAGGAATTAACTGCAAATGTGGTGGGAATAATAGCAAGAGGCCTAAAAATAGAGGTGGAGGCTGAAATGTGGCTATATTGCTGAAATCTCATGACAAAGCTGATATATGAGGAGCTTAGCAATTGGTGCCTACTTCAAGAAACCGGAAGGCACCAAATAAATGAATTATCAATGCAATAATTCATCAGAAATTGCTACAAAGAGCTGTATGCCAACAAATCGGGAAACCTAGAAGAAATGGGTAGATTCCTGAACACATACAACCTACCTAAATTGAGCCATGAAGAAGACATAGAAAACCTAAACAGACCCATAACCAAGATGGAAATTTAATCTGTAATAAAGACCCTCCCAGCAAAGAAAAGTCCAGGAGATGGCTTCACTGCTGAATTCTGCCAGACATTTAAAGAAGAACTAACTCAAATTCTTCTCAGGCTATTAAAAACAATTGAAAGAGAGGGAATCTTCCCAAACTCCTTCTATGAAGTCAGCATCACCTTAATTCATAAACCAGAAAATGATACAACAGAGAAAGAGAACTACAGACCAATTTCCTTGATGAACATAGACACAAAATTCCTCAACAAAATAATAGCCAATCAAATCTAACAACACATCAGAAAGATCATTCACCTGGACCAAGTGGGATTTATTCCTGATATGCAAGGATGGTTCACCATTTGCAAATCAATGTGATACATCATATTAACAAACTGAGGAATAAAAACCATAGGAGTATTTCAATAATGCAGAAAAAGCATTTGATAAAATACAATACCCTTTCATGATGAAAACTCTAAGCAAACTGAGTATAGAAGGAACATTCTTCAACACAATCATGGCAATTTATGACAAACCCACAGCTAGTGTCCTATTGAATGGGGGAAAGTGGGAGGAATTTCCACTGAAATCCAGAACCCCAGAACCAGATAAGGATACCCACTCTTCACCATAGCTATTCAATGTAGTCCTAGAAGCCAGAGCCATTAGGCAAGAAAAAGAAATCAAAGGGATACAAATTGTGGAAGAGGAAGTCAAACTATTTCTATTTGCAGTTGACATGATTCTATATATAGGGGATCCAAAAGACTCTACTAAGAGACTGTTGGAACTTATAGAAGAGTTTGGTAAAGTGTCAGGATTTAAAATCAACACACAAAAATCAACAGCCTTTGCATACACAGACAATGCCACGACTGATAAAGAACTTTATATATATATATATATAATACACATTTACATGAACTTTTTCTTTATTTGAAAGGCAGAGATACAGAGAAGCAGAGGCAGAGGGTGAGAGAGGGATCTTCCATCTGCTGGTTCACTCCCCAGATGGCTGCAATGGCCGGAGCTGGGCAGATCCAAAGCCAGGAGCCAGGAGTTTTTTCTGGGTCTCCCCCATTGGTACAGGTGCCCAAGGACTTGGGCCACCTTCTGCTGCTTTCCCAGTTCATAGCAGAGAGCTGGATCAAAGTGGAGCACCCAGGACTCAAACAAGTGCCCATATGGGATGCCGGCTCTGCAGGTGGTGGCTTTTACCTACTACACTATAGCACCAGCCCTGAGAAAGAACTTCTAAGATCAATCACATTCATATTAGCTACAAAAAAATCAAACACCTTTGAATAAATTTAACCAAAGATGTCAAAGCCTCTATGATGAGAATTACAAAACATTAAAGAGAGAAATAGAAGAAAACACAAAAAATGGAAAATTTTTCCATAATCATGAATTGGAAGAATCAATATCATCAAAATGTCCATACTACTGAAAGCAATTTACAGATTCAGTGTGATACCAATCAAAATACCAAGGACATTCTTTTCAGATATAGAAAAAATTATACTGAAATTCTTATGGAAACACAAGAGATCCCGAATAACTAAAGCAGTCTTATACAACAAAAACAAAACCAGAGGCATCACAATACCAGATTTCAAGATGTATTACAGGTCAGTAATAATCAAAACAGCTTGATACTGGTACAAAAACAGATGGATAGACCAATGAAACAGAATAGAAATGCCAGAAATAAACTCATGTGTCTTCAGCCAACTTATCTTTGACAAAGGAGCTAAATTCAATCCCTGGAGCAAGGACAGTCTCTTCCACAAATGGTGCTGGGAAAATGGGATCTCCACGAGCAGAAGTATGAAGCAAGACTTTCACCTTACACCTCAAAATTGATTAAAGACCTAAATCTATAACCTGATACCATCAGATTATTAGAGAACACTGGGGAAACCCTGCAAGACATTAGCATAGGCAAAGAGTTTTTGAAAAAGACCAGAGGCACAGGCAACCAAAACCAAAATCAACAGATGGGATTACATCAAATTGAGAAGCTTCTGTACTGCAAAAGAAACACTCAGCAAAGTGAAGAGGCAACTGACAGAATGGGAAAACTTATTTGCAAATTATGCAACTGATAAAGGATGAATAACCAGAATATATAAAGATCAAGAAACTCAATGACAATGAAACAATCAACCCAGTTAAGAAATGGGCAAAGGGCTTAAACAGGCATTTTTCAAAAGAGGAAATCCAAATGGCCAACAGACACAAGAATTGTTCAGGATCACTAGCTATCAGGGAAATGAAAATCAAAACCACAATGAGGTTTCACCTCATCCCAGTTAGAATGACTTTCATACAGAAATCAAAACAAATGCTGGCAAGGATGTGGGGAAAAAGTTACTCCAATCCACTGTTGGTGGGAATGTAAACTGGTACAGCCACTGTGGAAGACAATAAGGAGATAACTCAGAAATCTGAATATAGACCTACCATACAACCCAGCCATCACTCCTGGGTATTTACCCAAGGAAAACTAAATCAGCATATGAAAGAGTTATCTGTATTCCCCCCCCTCTGCCCCATGTTTATTGCAGCTCAATTCACAATAGCTAAGTTATGGAATCAACCCAAATGCCTGACCACTGAAAACTGGATAAATAAAGTATGAGATATATACACCATGGAATTCTACACAGTGTTAAAAAATGAAATCCTGTCATTGCAACAAAATGGATGAAACTAGAAAACATCATACTTAGTGAAATAAGCCAGTCCCAAAAGGACAAATACAATAAGCTCTCCCTGATCTGTGGTAACTACTAGAGCACCTAAAAGGTAATCTATAGAAGTGAAATTAATACTTTGAGATGCGATGACATTGAACAGCTCTTGTCTCTGCTGTTGAAGAACAGTTTTCTTTTTCATATAATTTGTTGAACTCTTTTCTTAGAATAGAGTTAATCATATGTATATAAAGTTCATTGAAAATAGATCTTAGTAAAAAGATAAGAATGGGAATAGGAGAGGCAGGAGGAAGAGGGATAGGAGTGTGGGTGAGAGGGCGGGTATGATCGGAAGAATCACTATATTCTTAAAGTTGTATTCATGAAATGCATGAAGTTTGCATTCCTTAAATAAAAGCTATCTGGGGAAAAATATTTAGTTGATAAAGCAGTGGCCAACTTTGAGAGGACTGACTCCAGTTGTGAAAGAAGTTCTACTGTGAATAAAATGTTATCGAGCAGCATCACATGCTACAGAGAAATTGCTCATGAAAGAATCAGTTGAAATAGCAAACTTCTTTGTGTTGTAGTTTAGAAATGTAGATGGCCACAGCCATCCCAGCGTTCTGCAGCCACCACCTTAATCAAGCCAGCAGCCATCAACACAGGCAAAACCCTGCACCAGCAAAAAGATAGTGACTCACCAAACGCTCAGATGATTATTGGCATTTTTTTTGCAATAAAGTACTTTCCCATTAAACTTTGTTTCAAAGAGTCTCAAAATACTATGACAGGGCAGGCTTTTGGCACAGTAGTTAAGCAGTCATTTGGAACACCTTCAGCCCTCATTGGAGGGCTAGTTCTAGTCCCAGCTCTGCTTTCAATTCCAGCTTCATTGTAATGCACATCTTGGGAGGCAACAGTTTATGGCACAAGTACTTGGGTTCCTGACAACCAGATCGGAAACCCAGATTGAGTTCCAGGCTCCCAGTTGTGGTCTGGCCTCGCCCCAGCTATCGTGGGCATTGGGGAGTAAACCAGTAGCAGGAGATCTATGTTTATTTGTCTTTGTGTGTGTGTGTTTGTGTGTGTGTGTATCTCTCTCTATTTCTCTTTCTTCAAAAAGCCTCTTTTTTAAAAATTAAAATTCTGTGACAGATTCTTGACAGTTTTTTTTTTCATTAAGAAGTATTGATTTTGGGGGTGATGTTTAGCCTATTGGTTAAGATGCCATTTGGGATGCCCATATCCTATATTGAACTGAGATCAATACCTGGCTCTGCTCCTGATTTCACTTTCATGCTAATGTAGACCCTGGGAGGCCACAGTGATGGCTCAAGTAGTTGGGTTCCTGCCACGCACATGAGACACCTGGATTACATTCCTGACTCCTGGTTTTGGCCCCAGCCATTTTGTTAATATTTGTGTAGTGAACCAGCAGTCTGTTTATCTTTCTTATTTGCCTCTCTGCCTCTCAAATAATTTTCTAAAGTTTCTTTTCAGATCACATTAAAGTCCTTGAGAAAAAAACCATGCACTAGAAAATGCAAGTCATTTTTATATTTGAATACTATTGGTTTGGCATCTTAGGATTATATCCCTTGGCCAGTGCCGCGGCACACTAGGCTAATCCTCCGCCTTGTGGCGTCAGCACACCGGGTTCTAGTCCCGGTCGAGGCACCAGATTCTGTCCCGATTGCCTCTCTTCCAGGCCAGCTCTCTGCTGTGGCCAGGGAGTGCAGTGGAGGATGGCCCAAGTGCTTGGGCCCTGCACCCCATGGAGACCAGGGGAAGTACCTGACTCCTGCCATCGGATCAGCGCAGTGCGCCAGCCGCAGCGTGCCGGCCGTGGCGGCCATTGGAGGGTGAACCAACGGCAAAGGAAGACCTTTCTCTCTGTCTCTCTCTCTCACTGTCCACTCTGCCTGTCAAAAATAAAAATAAAAAAAATAAAAAATAAAAAGGGTTATATCCCAAGGAAGATAGTAAGAAAGACACAGTTTAAAAATTTCTTTATTGGGGCTGACGCCATGGCTCACTTGGTTAGTCCTCCACCTGCGGCACCAGCATCCCATGTGTGTGCCGGGTTCAAGTCCTAGTTGCTCCTCTTCCAGTCCAGCTCTCTGCTGTGGCCCAGGAGGGCAGTGGAGGATGGCCCAAGTGCTTGGGCCCTGCACCCCATGGGAGACCAGGAAGAAGCACCTGGCTCCTGGCTTCGGATTGGTGCAGTGCCGGCTGTAGCGGCCATTTAGGGGGTGAACCAACGGAAGGAACACCTTTCTCTCTGTCTCTCTCTCTCACTCTCTATAACTCTACCTGTCAAATAAATTATTATTATTATTTTTGACAGGCAGAGTGGACAGTGAGAGAGAGAGACAGAGAGAAAGGTCTTCCTTTGCCGTTGGTTCACCCTCCAATGGCCGCCGCGGCCGGCGCGCTGCAGCAGGCGCACCGCGCTGATCCGATGGCAGGAGCCAGGAGCCAGGTGCTTTTCCTGGTCTCCCATGGGGTGCAGGGCCCAAGCACCTGGGCCATCCTCCACTGCACTCCCTGGCCACAGCAGAGAGCTGGCCTGGAAGAGGGGCAACCGGGACAGAATCCGGCACCCCGACCGGGACTAGAACCCGGTGTGCCGGCGCCGCTAGGCGGAGGATTAGCCTAGTGAGCCGCGGCGCCGGCCGAAATAAATTTTTAAAAATGTCTTTATTGAGACCTTGTTGATGAGGCAAAGGGAGTTTCCTTTAAAAAAATAGCAGTAGGGGGGCAAGCATTTGGTTGACTGGTGAGGAACATGCTGCTTGGGATACCTGCGTTCCATATCAGAGTGCCGGAGTTAAGTCCCAGCTCTGCTTCCTATTCCAGGTCCCTGTTAGTGCATACCCTGGGAAGCAGCAATGATGCCTCAAGGGCTTGAGCCCGTGCCACCCACATCGGAGACCCAGATTGAGTTCCTGGCTCCTGACTTCAGCCTGGTCCAGTCCTGGCTGTTGTGGGCATTTGGGGACTGAACTAGCAGCTGGGATGTATGTCTCTGTCTGTGTCTGTCTCTTCAAAAAATTACATTATGTTCTTAGATTCAGAGTATTAAAAGAGATTAAATTGCTCCAAATTTCAGATATAGATCTCTACATCAAAATCTTTCGTGTTTGTTTTCACAGACCTATTCTTATTCCCACCTTTGTATTATATACTTTTTATTTATTTTTTATTTTTGACAGGCAGAGTGGAAAGTAAGAGAGAGAGAGACAGAGAGAAAGGTCTTCCTTTGCCGTTGGTTCACCCTCCAATGGCCGCCGCGGCTGGCGCGCTGCGGCTGGCGCACCACGCTGATCCGAAGCCAGGAGCCAGGTGCTTCTCCTGGTCTCCCATGCGGGTGCAGGGCCCAAGGACTTGGGCCATCCTCCACTGTACTCCTGGGCCATAGCAGAGAGCTGGTCTGGAAGAGGGGCAACCAGGACTAGAACCCCGTGTGCCGGTGCCGCGGGTGGAGGATTAGCCTATTGAGCTGCGGCGCCGGCCTATATGTTTTTCAAAATGAATACTGAATTGCTTTAAGACATTAGCTGTAGTGATCCTAAGTTAAAGAAGGCCTGAGGGGCTGGCATTGTGGCGCAGCAGGTAAAGCCTCCACCTGCAGTGCCAGCATTACATATGGGCAGCAGTTGGTGTCCCAGCTGCTCTACTTCCAATCTCGCTTCCTGCAAATGGGCTGAGAAAGCAGAGGAGGATGGCCCAGGTGCTTGGACCCCTGCACCAATGGGGGAGACCCAGAAGAAGTCCCTGGCTCCTGACCTCGGCCTTGCTCAGCCCTAGCCATTGCAGCCACTGGAGAGTGAACTGGCAGGTGGAAGGTCTGTCTCTCTCTCTTTTTCTCTCTCTCTATGACTCTGCATTTCAAATAAATAAAATAAATCTTTTAAAAAAGAAGAAGAAGGCCTAAACCATTTCCTCACTCATTCAGCTAATATTTCTGGTGGATTTGCCGCATGCTTGTGTGCGGTGCTGAGGTGGTAGTGAGCTGGTACAGTGCACGGGCCCTCATCATGGCTGCTCTGCTTTGTCATGTATAGCAGCTGAACCTGTTTTTGAAAGCTCCTTCTAGCCAGTGTCTTTTTTTTTTTTTTTTTTTTTTAAGAAGGTTTATCCTTGTGGCTTTTGAGGTTAAATTCCAAGATTGGCTCTTTTTTTGTTTGTTTGTTTTAAGATTTATTTATTTCAAACGTGAAGTTGCAAAGAGGCAGAAAGAGATCTGTCCTCTGGTTCACTCCCTAAATGGCTGCAATGGGCAAGGCTGAACTGATCTGAAGCCAGGAGCCAGGAGCTTTTTCCGGGTCTCCCATGCGGGTACAGGGGCCCAAGGGGGCCATTTTCTACTGCTTTCCCAGCCCATAGCAGAGAGCTAGATCAGAAGTGGAGCAGACGGGACTCGACCAAGCACCCATATGAGATGCCAGCCCTATAGGTGGCAGCTTTACCAACTACACCACAGTGCCAGTCCCACTACCCAGTATCTTATCAGATCATTTAAACTGTCCTATGAAACAGGTATGGTAGGGGCTGACGCTGTGGTGTAGCAGATAAAGCTGCTGCCTGCAGGGCTGGCATCCCATATGGGCACTGGTTCGAGACCCAGCTACTCCACTTCTGATCCAGCTCTGTTCTATGGCCTGGGAAAGCAGTAGAGGATGACGCAAGTCCTTGGGCCCCTGCATCGCTGTGGGAGACCCAGAGGAAGCTCCTGGCTTCAGATCAGCACAGCTCCAGCCATTGCACCCATCTGGGGAGTGAACCAGCGGATGGAAGACCTCTCCCTCTCTCTCCTCTCTCTCTCTCTTTCTCTTTCTGCATATGTAACTTTGCCTTTTAAATAAATCTTAAAAGAAGAAGAAATAGGTATGGTAGATATTATTGTTCCCATTTTATAAATAATGTAAATATGTGATTTATAGAAGTATTGCATAATAGGTTAGTAGCAAAGCTGCAAAGAGAACCCAAATTTATTGATCTGCTGATGTGCTATTTCTACATCAATCACTACCTCTTTGACATAACTATGTAGATCATCCATGTCTGTTACACTATTGTGCAAGTACTTAGTGCTCTGGAAATACCATCATTTCCTTTACAGAATAATGTACTAGTAGGCAAAAATCAATGTGGACTCAACTTTAAGTAAACTAGCTCAGAAAGATGATCACATTGGTCTCTACATAAGTAGAATTGAGGGTATAAGTGTGTAGGTGAAGTGTGTACTGCTTGCTCAGAATCTGTCTTTTCTAATTCTTTTCCAGTTTCTTAGTCAGAAAATATTTATTAAATACATGTTATACTGAAGAGCGGTGCATACAGCCAGAGCTGGGTTCTGTGAGATAGCATATGGAGATAACTATGGAAAACAGTCTCAGATAGTCTTTTTTCCTGACTTAGAAGTGGGGCCTCTTCAAGAATTTATTTACTATCACAAGGGAATCATAATACAGCATTTCGACTCTAAGCAGATGTGGGTTTCTTTATCTTTCTAAGAGCAGCTGCCAGTGATTCATCCAGCTGCTACAGGAAAGCAGCTCCAAGTTCCTGATTCTCCTGTGCCGTAAACAAGACCTGGATTTTATGCTGGCTATGGATTGTTATGTTCTTAATCACACAGCCTCTGATTTCTTAAAGATCAAATGCAACATTTATGTCTATGTGACCCTCAAATATTCGCTTTCATAATTTTAATATATTCCTGGTTTTCCCAGGAAACCTCAGAGCACCCTCAGTCCGGAATGTGTCAGTCCCCACTTTTAGTCCCGAGTGAGTGAACATTCTTGGAGGCAAGGTTTGAAAGGAAAGGATTTATTAAGCCCCATTTTTCCCCACTAGAATGCCAAGTACCTACCCAGTGGAGCTGCTACTATATTGCTCTTCTGCATGTAATTTCCTTAGAACATCATGGACACATGTTAGCATTATCAAGAGGAAACCAGCTCTCCTGGGAGACAGCAAAGGAGGAACAAAGTTCCAGCAAAATCTGTCTACAAACGAAGCCACCTGTGGAAAACTGAGGACCTGGTCCCTTCTGCAAGAAATGGCTTATTCTAGTTTTTAGAAAATACAGGGATGCAGTATCCTTTCTGCATGAGCTGAGTACTGAATGATGTGAGTTTTTCCTCTGTCTGAATTTCAGACAATCTCTTGAAGACTGTATCGAACCTCTTGCTATCCAGTTAACTTTAGACTCTTAGAATTAAAAAGATCTATTCAAATGTAAAAAGCCTAGGAAATTCAGCTTCTCACTTTGGTATTGTTTTCAATGTAGAAAGATTAATCTGAATTTTCCAAGTCTGGCAAAGATCGAAATTCCACTTAAGTAACTCTTTCCTTCTATTTAGGGCCACTACTTAAAAGATCTTATGGCCATAGTTTATTTTCAATTAGAATTCAGTTTTGGCCTTTGTCTTTACTAATGAACACATTCATACATTTCATTTAGTAAAATTATGATAAGTACTTCTTCTTCTACTCACGAGGACGCACCTACTAAGAAAACTATCCTCTTGCCACAAGCAACTAGAAAAATCAGACAGTGAACAACTTGCCATGTGACTGTGTGACCTGAGAGGCAATTTCCAAGCAGCGGTACAGGGAGGGGTGTTGCCAAAAGGCCTGGCAGTCTTTTTGAGTTGGGGAGGCAGAGACTGAGGTTTAGGGAGGTGGAGGTGACCAGAATTTGCAGCCCAGAATCTCAGAGGACAGAGTTGCTCAGTACGTCCAGAGAGCTGCAGGGGAGTCTGTGAATCCTGGGTGGACAAACCCACATGTGTGGGTTGAAGAAGAGCCATCCAGACAATTCCTGGAGGAATAGGGCTAGGGAAATTTCATACTTCTACCACTCAAGTGATAGAAAGACCTCAAATTACACTGGGCATTGGATAGAATCCTCAGTAGCCTAAAATCAGAGAAAGAATTGAACCAAGCTGCAGGTAATTTACTGTATAGACAGTCCCCTTTTATGATGGTAACACTTAAGGATTTTTTTGAACTATCATTGGTACAAAACTAATATACATTGAATAGAAACTGTACTTCAAATTTTCAGTGTTGATCTTTTTCCAAGCTTGTGGTATGTGGTAAGATACTCTCTCGTAATGCTGGCCGGTGGTAGCAAGCCGTGCTATTATAAAGGTTAAAAAAAAAGTGATGCTCTACACTGTGTATTGAACTGTGTCACTAGGTGTATTAAGTGCATTTTCAACTTAATAAAATTTTCAACTTATGATGGGTTTATTGGAACAAAAACCCACAGTAAGTCAAGATATATCTGTGTACCAGACAAAAACCCAACAAATGATGAGGATGTTGGAAATAACTAAGAGGACCCTAAAACAGTTATTTTAAGTCATGTAAGTATGTTTGAGTATGTAAAGGAAAGCATGAATGTAAGTAGGAGAAAAATGTAGTCTCTATAAATGTAGTGTCTAGAATTTCTAGACAAGGAAAATGTAATATCTATACTGAAAGTAATTATAGCAACAAATAACATTTAAATGCTTCTGTATACATTGTCTCATCTATCTTTGCAGTAATCTTATGTTTGGGGCCAGCATTGTAGTACAACGGGTTAAGCCACCACCAATCATGATGGCATCCATGGTTCATGTCCCAGCTACTCCACTTCCAATCCAGCTCCCTACTAATGCACCTGAGGAAGCACAGAGGATGGCCTAAGTACAAAAGCTCCTGGATCCTGGCTTCAGCCTGGCCGGGCCCTGGCTGTTGTGGCCATTTGAGGGGTGAACCAATGGATAGAAGATCTCTCTCTGCCTTGCTCTCTGTAACTCTGCCTTTCAAGAAATAAATCTTTAAAAGATAATAATAATCTTATGTTCTAGGTAGATACTACTATTGTCTCTATGGCACAAAAAATAAAAATTGAGATTTTAAAAGCTAAATAACTGGCTCTAGGTCACATACTTAGTAAAAGAAAAAGCTGGTGTAGAAGTGAGAATTCACTTCCTTCCTTTTTGTTTTTTAATTTTGTGACTGCAGGGTGCATTATTGTTTCATTGTTTTCTCTATCAACATCATGTAAGATACCAGAAATAGAAGTGAATGTGTGACAACACTTGCCCTCATACTCTAAGAAAAGCTCATATTCTAAGAAAAGATGCAAGAGTGGTCCAGAGGTACTTTTCAAAAAGTTTAAGTGATTCGAGTCCTGTGTAGGATTTAGTAATTCATAGCACAAGGGAGGAAATATTTCTTGTTGTAGAAGTAGGGGAAGACTGTAAAGTAGCAGAGACCATGGAGTAGTAGAGAGCTGTCAGGTACATAAGGAATACATTCTAAAAGAGAAAACGGGATTTTGGAAAGCATGATGACATGAAAAAATATGTTGCCTTTGGAAAATTCTAAGAAGTTTGTGCTGCTTCATAACACATAAAAAATAAATGCCATCACATTCAACAGGAAATAATGTTGAATGTTTATTGTGTGCCAGTCACTGAACAAAATGTTTTACATATGTTTATTAGTTTTTAAAATTTTTATTTACTTGAGAAGCAGAGAGACAGAAAGAGACAGAGAGATGCCATCCACTGATTCACTGCCCAAATGCCTGCAACATCTGGGACTGGGCCGGCTGAAGCCAGGAGCCAGGAATTCAATCTGGGTCTGCCATGTGGATGACAGGGATCCAACCACTTGACCCATTACTTGCTGACTCCACAGATGTGCATTAGTAGGAAGCTGTAATCGGGGCAGAACCACGACTCAAAGCCAGGCACTCTGATGCGAGATACAGGCGTCACTAGCAGCATCTTAACAACTAGACCAAATGCGCGACCCTGTAAGTAAATTTAATCCACACTAGTATATGAGTTGGTATAATTATTATCCTGTTTTATATGTTAAGAAAAGCAAGGAATCAGAGAATTGATTTTCACAAGACCACAGAGCTTATAAGTAACATAGCTCATATTCAAATCTGTCTTCACAAAATTTAGATATCATTTTAAATAATTTTTAAAATTTTAACTTATACATAAAAATTATACACATTTTGGGGGGTACCCTTATGATGATGCAATACGTGTGTACATTGTGTAATGTTCAGATCACAGTAAAATACATCTGTATTCTCAAATATTTGACATTTCTTTTTCTTAAATTTTGTTTATTCATTTTTTTATTTGAAAGGTAGAGAGGCTGGTTCTCTTCCTGGCCAAAACCAGGAGCCCAGAACTCCATCTGGGTCCTTTATGTGGGTGATGAGGACTCAAGTATTTGAGCCATCACTGCTGCCTACCAGGGTGCGCACATTAGCAGGGAGCTGGGTCAGAAATAGGGTAGCTGGGAATTAAACCAGGACTCCAGTATGGGATGCAGCCATCCCAAACCGTGACCTAAACTATTGCACCAAACGCCTTCTCCTTAACATTGCTTTATGGTGAAAACATTCAAAATCTTTTTTTAAAAGAGATTTTACTTATTTATTTGACAGGTAGAGTTACAGACTGAGAGAGGGATACACAGAGAGAAAGATCTTCCATCCGCTGGTTCATTCCCCAAATGGCCACAATGGCCAGAGCTGGCCAATCCATAGCCAGGAGCCAGGAGCTTCTTCTGGGTCTCCCATGCGGGTGTAGGGGCCCAAAGATTTGTGCCATCTTCTACTGCTTTCCCAGGCCACAGCAGAGAGCTGGGCTAGAAGAGGAGCAGCAGGGACTAGAACCAGCACCCATATGGGATGCTGGTATTGCAGATGGAGGATTAACCTACTGCACCACAGCACCAACCCCACCACATTTGCTTTATCCAGATGATAAAGAAATTCTTTATCAAATGATGGACATCTGGGTTGATTCCATATCTTAGCTATTGTGAATTGAGCTGCAGCTTGTGTAGTATATATATATTTTTTTTTTTTTTTTGACAGGCAGAGTGGACAGTGAGAGAGAGAGACAGAGAGAAAGGTCTTCCTTTGCCGTTGGTTCACCCTCCAATGGCCGCCGCGGCCGGCGCGCTGCGGCCGGCGCACCGCGCTGATCCGATGGCAGGAGCCAGGAGCCAGGTGCTTTTCCTGGTCTCCCATGGGGTGCAGGGCCCAAGCACCTGGGCCATCCTCCACTGCACTCCCTGGCCACAGCAGAGGGCTGGCCTGGAAGAGGGGCAACCGGGACAGAATCCGGCGCCCCGACCGGGACTAGAACCCGGTGTGCCGGCGCCGCTAGGCGGAGGATTAGCCTACTGAGCCGCGGCGCCGGCGCGTGTAGTATATTTTAAAGTCAGGTGGTATAATGTCTCCTGCTTTGTTTTTTTTTTTTTTAATTTTTACTAATATAAAGAGAACAGATTTCATGTAGTTCATAGGTACACAATTCTAAAAAGATAACCATGCTTCCCTCCCTCCCCTCCTTTAATCCCCCTCCATCCATCCTTCCTTTTTTTTTAATTTTTGCAAAAACATAACTTCAATCTACTCTGTAATCACAGGTTTAATGTACCACTAACCATAATATTCAACAAATAAAAAGTAAAAAGACCACAGTTCTACAGGAGTATAAACAAGGGCTAAAAACTACAATTATATTATAAGATGTCCATTTCATTCCTGTATTTCTTTGTATTCTATATTAACTACCACCTATCAGAGAAAATATATGATATGTCATTTTGGCACTGGCTTATTTCATTAAGCATAATGATTTCTGGTTGCATTCAGTTTGTGCAAAAGACAGGATTTCATTATTTTTATGGCTGAATAATATTCCATAGTGTTATGCCACATTTTCTTTTTTAAAAAAAGATTTATTTATTTATTTGAAAGAGTTACACACACACACACAAGCACACACACAAAGAGAGAGAGAGAAAGAGAGAGAGAGAGAGAGAGAGAGGTCTTCCATCGGATGGTACACTCCCCAATTGGCTGCAACAGCCAGAGCTGTGCCAATCTGAAGCCAGAAGCCAGGAGCTTCTTCCAGGTCTCCCACATGGGTGCAGGGGCCCAAGGACTTGGGCCATCTTCTGCTTTCCCAGGCCATAGCAGAGAGCTGGATTGGAAGTGGAGCAGCTGGGTCTCAAACTGGCACCCATATGGAATACCGCCACTTCAGGACAGGGTGTTAACCCACTGTGCCACAGTGCTGGCCCCAGTACCACATTTTCTTTATCCAGTCATCAGTTGCTGGACATCTGGATTGATTCCATCTTAGCTATTATGAGTTGAGCTGCAATAAACATGAGGATAAAAATAATTCTCATAAGCTGATTTAATTTCATTTGGGTAAATTCCAAGGAGTGGGATGGAATGTATTCTTAGATTTCTGAAGAATCTCCATACTGTCTTCCATAATGGCTATATTCATTTACATTCCCACCAACAGTGTATTAGGATATCTTTTATCCCTACATCCTCACCAGCATTTATTATTTTTTTGAGTTTTGGATGATAGCCATTCTAACTGGGGTGAGGTGACACCTCATTTTGGTTTTTATTTGCTTTTCTCTGATGGCTAGTGATCTTGAGCATTTTTTCTTGTGTCTATTCACCATTTGTGTTTCATCCTTTGAAAAATGCCTGTTCATGTCCTTTGCCCATTTCTTTACTGGATAGTTTGTTTTGCTGTTGTTGAGTTTCTTGAGCTCTTTGTAGATCCTCAGCATGAATCTTTTATCAGTTGTGTAGTTTGCAAATATTTTCTTCCATTCTGTCGGTTGCCTCTCCACTTTGTTGAGTGTTTCCTTTGTAGTGCAGATGCTTCTTAGCTTGCTGTAATCCCATTTGTCTATTTTTGCTTTTATTACCCATGCTTCTGAGGTCTTTTCCAAGAAGTCTTTGCCTATGCCAATGTCTTACAGAGTCTCCCTGATGTTTTCCACTAGTAATTTAATGGTATCAGGTTGTAGATTTAGATCTTCTTCCATTGTGAGTTTATGTTTGTGTAAGATGTAGGTAGGGGTCTTGTTTCACAATGAAAAGTCATCATGTGAAGTCTCTGACCTGTGATCTTGTCCCCTTCCTTGGGGTCTGTTTGAGCTGCATGCATAGATCTGGTTTTCCCATCACCATTTGTTGAAGAGACTATCCTTTCTCCAGGGATTGATTTTAGCTCATTTATCAAAGATTGGTTGGTTTTAGCTGTATAGATTAATTTCTGGGGTTTCTATTTTGTTCCATTGGTCTACATCTCTATTTTTGTGCCAGTACAAGGCTGTTTTCTTTCTGCTCAAGATTGCTTTGGCTATTTGGGGTCTTTTGTGGTTCCATACAAATTTTAGTAATGTTTTTTTCTAGATCTTTGAAAAATGTTATTGATATTTTCATAGGGATTACATTTGAATCTGTAAATTCCTTTGGGTAATAATTTAACAATATTGATTTTTATCAATCCATGAACATGGATGTCTTTCCATTTATTTGTGTACCCTTTGTTTTACTGTAGAGGTCTTTTACCTCTTTAATTAAATTTATTTCTAGGTATTTTATTATTGTGTTAACTGTTGGAGATGGGATTGTTTTCCTACTTTCTTTTTCAGATAATTCACTATTGACATATAATAATGCTACTGATATTTGTACATTGACTTTGTATCCTGCAACTTTGCTGAATTTATTAGTTCTATTAGTTTTTGTGTAGTCTCTGGAATTTTCTGTATGTAAGATTATATAATCTACAAACAGTGAAAGTTTGACTTTCTCCTTTCCAATTGGGATACCCTTTCTTTCTTTCTTGTGTGATTGCTCTAGCTAGTACTTCCGGTACGATGTTGGATAAAAGTAGTAAAGTGAGTATTCTTGTCTTGTTCCAAATCTGCAAAAGAAAGCCTCTAGTTTTCCAACATTCAGTATGATGTTAGCTCTTGGCTTGTTGTATATGGCCTTTTTTATGTTGAGGTATGTTCTTTCTGTACCTAATTTGTTCACAGTATTTATCATGAAGGGATGTTGGATTTTACCAAAACAAAGTCCATATTCTTAACAATTCTGCAGGATTTCCTGAATACAAGCTACCCAGATTACAAAGGACTTTTTATGTCCTAAAAAGAAGTTTATGCTTTTCCTTGAAGTTAGATCCTTAACAATTTGTGTGGCATTTTCACATGCGACACTGATGAAAGTGAAAACAGAATGCAAGCAGGTAAGACTGAAGACAAAGGTCAGTTAGGAGACTATTATAGTAGAACAAAAGGTAACCATGGAAATGAAGAACTATTTTAGGAGCTAGTTTGACGTGATTTATTCATTGATTGGGTGTGGGAGAGAAAGTCAAAAATGAATACCAGAATCTAAAATATTGCCAATTAATCTTTTCCATTCTCCCCCACCCCCACCCTGTATTTTATGTATCACTCCAAATTCACTGTAGTTCTATCTTAATAGTCCAGGATATTCATTCATTCAGCAAACATATATGTGCCCGTTGCTGGTGATAAAACAGTGTTTTGGATCCAGCTTCCTGCTAATGTATACCATGGGAGGCAGCAGGTGGCGACTCAAGTTGTTGGGTCCCTGCCACCCAACAACTAGGAGGAGCTCTAGGCTCCTGGCTTTAGCCTGGCCCAGCCCTGGCTGTCGTGGGCTTTCGGAGAGTGAATTTGCGTAGAAAGATTTCTCTCACTCTCACTCTGCCTTCCAAACAAATTGATGAATTTTAAACATCGTAAACCCCTCTCTGTGCTCTCCACTGCTGTGGTTGCCGTGGTGGATGATCTTCACCTGCTCCACCATCACTTCAGTGCTCCTCGTTAGCTACCAGAAACCTGATACTAGACAGTATTCAACTTCTAAATCTGAAGTTCCTGTTTCCTGTGTCCTGTTTGATTTTTTGACTTGTTAGTTCCCGACTGCCCTTCCCTTTTTCATTTTTATGTCCTTCAAAAGCTTTTCTCTGAAGAGGGTATTGACGCTGTGTGCCCCTTAAAGCTTCCACCTTTCTACTTCCAGTAACTTGCATCTTTCTCTCCATTTAATTTTGCCCGTGTCAGTTCTTTGGGGCTATAACACATGGCACACGAGCACTCCTGGAATGCCTTTTTTTTTTTTTTTTTTTTTGACAGGCAGAGTGGACAGTGAGAGAGAGAGAGACAGAGAGAAAGGTGTTCCTTTGCCATTGGTTCACCCTCCAATGGCCGCCTCAGCCGGCGCGCTGTGGCCGGCACACCACGCTGATCTGAAGGCAGGAGCCAGGTGCTTCTCCTGGTCTCCCATGGGGTGCAGGGCCCAAGCACTTGGGCCATCCTCCACTGCACTCCCTGGCCACAGCAGAGAGCTGGCCTGGAAGAGGGGCAACCGGGACAGAATCCGGCGCCCCGACAGGGACTGGAACCCTGTGTGCCAGCACCGTAGGCGGAGGATTAGCCTATTGAGCCGTGGCGCTGGCCCCTGGAATGCTTTTGTCACCATCTCCTCTCCCACCCAAACCTCCTCACCCCCCACCCCTAAACATAATACGTGTAGGTTGCTCACCTCTGTTATCCTTTAAGTCTCAGCTCAAAGCTCAGCGCCTCTCCAAAGGGGCCTTTCTGTGACTCCCTTCCTCATTTGAATTAGGTCCTTCCATTATTCCTTTTCAAATCATCCCATAATACTTGGCCATATCATTAATGACAGTTTCTTTTTTTTTTTTTCCAGCTACTTTGTTTTTTTTTAACTTTTATTTAATGAATATAAATTTCCAAAGTACGGTGTCCCTAGCATTCAATGTAGGTAAATGATTTCTTTTTTGTTATTTAATGTGAAGGCTCAGCATTTCCCAATCATTATACAGAGGGTAAATTATTGAATGAATTATATTGTCATCTTTGTTCAAGGGTAGGATTTGTTTTAAAAATATGCTTCATACTAACTTTGCTATATTGAATAGGAGCCTTGATTTAAAATAATAACAACCACTTAATAAACACCTTCCTGTTTAAAAGGCCCCACAAAAAACCCATCAGTTGGTACAGGCATTTGGCCTAGTGGTTAGGACTGAAGGAGCTGTATCCCATTCCCAGATAGTTTCTGACTCCAGCTTCCTGCTGATGCACACTCTAGGCAGCCATAGTTATAGCTAAAATAATTGGGTTCCTACAGTCTGTGTAGGAGAGCTGGATTGCATTCCCTGCTCCCAGTTTCAGTTCTGCCCAAACCCAGCCATTATGGGCATTTGGATTTTACCCAGTGGGTAGGAGCACTCTGTCTGGCTGCCTCTCAAATAAGTAAATATTTTTTAAAAAATCAGTTCAGGAGCTGGCATTGTGGCACAGCGGGTTAAGCTGCCACCTGCAATGATGGCAGCAGCCCATATGAGCACAGGTTTGAGTCTCAGCTGCTCTGCTTCCCCTCCAGCTGCCTGCTAGTGAGCCTGGGAAGGCAGCAGAAGGTGGCCCAGGTGCTTGGGCCCCTGCCATCCATGTTGGAGATCTGGGTGGATTACCAGGCTCCTGGCTTCAGCTTGGCCCAGCCTTGGCTGTTGCGAGCACTTTGGGGGTGAACCTGAACCTGAAGATGGAAGATCTCTCTCTGTCTCTCTCTCGGTCTCTGTCTCTTTCTCTCTCTCTCTCTCTTTGTGTCTATCTCTCCCTCTCTCTCTTTCTCTGTAACTCTGCATTTCAAATACATTAAATAAATCTATAGGGGGGGGCAGGCACCGTGGCTCACTTGTTTAATCCTCCGCCTGCGGCACCAGCATCCCATGTGGGCGCCGGATTCAGTCCCGGTTGCTCCTCTTCCAGTCCAGCTCTCTGCTGTGGCCTGGGAAGGCAGTGGAGGATGGCCCAGGTGCTTGGGTTCCTGCACCCGCATGGGAGACCAGGAAGAAGCACCTGGCTCCTGGCTTCGGATCGGCTCAGTGCCAGCCATAGCAGCCATTTGGGGGGTGAACCAACGGAAGGAAGACCTTTCTCTCTGTCTCTCTCTCTTACTATCTAACTCTACCTGTCAAATAAGTAAAATAAATAAATCTTTTAAAAAATAAATCAAATGTATACTATATTAAATAACACCTAATTAAAACAATATTCAAAAGAAAACACAAAAGCAAAACGTTTTGCACACCACTGTCTTGAAGTATTTCCCATATGTTTTCTTCTTGCAATTTCATGGATTCAGGTCTTACATTTAGGTCTTTGATCCATCTTGAGTTGATTTTTGTATACGGTGAGAGGTAGGCAACCTCTGGAGTCTTGGATAAGACTCTAAAATGTAGGCAAGAAAAATAAAACTAGACAAATGGGATTATATCAAATTCAGAAACTTCTGCACAAAAAAAGGAAAATCATCAGAATGAAGGACATTTAACAAAATAGGAAAAAATATTTGCAAGCTACTTATCTGATAGAAGGTTAATATTCAGAATGTATAAGAACTGGGTGGGGGACGGGGGGCAGCAGTGTGGCGCAGTGGGTTAACTTCCTGGCCTGAAGCGCTGGCATCCCATATGGGCGCCAGTTCGAGACCCGGCTGCTCCACTTCCGATCCAGCTCTCTGCTATGGCCTGGGAAAGCAGTAGGAGATGGCACAGGTCCTTGGGTCCCTGCACCCATGTGGGAAACCCAGAAGAAGCTCCTGGCTCCTGGCTTCGGATTTGTACAACTCTGGCCATTGCGGCCAATTGGGGAGTGAACCATTGGATGGAAGACCTCTCTCTCTGCCTCTCCTCTGTGTAACTCTGACTTTCAAATGAATAAATATTTTAAAAATAAATAAATAACTGGGGTTGGAGCTATAACATAGCAGGTGGGGCCACCAGCGGCAGTGCTGGCATCACATTTGGGCACTGGTTCAAGTCCCGGCTGCTCTCCTTCTGATCCAGCTCTCTGCTTTGGCCTGGGAAGGCAGTAGAGGATGGCGCAGGTCCTTGGGCCCCAGCACCTGCATGGGAGACCCGGAAGAGACTCCTGGCTCCTGGCTTTGGATCGGCACAGCTCCGGCCATTTCGGCCATCTGGAGAGTGAACCAGCCCAATGGAAGACACACACACACACACACACACACACACCTGCCTCTGCCTCTCTGTAGCTCTGTCTTTTGAGTGGATGAATAAATCTTTTAAAAAAAGAATATATAAGAACTCAAAAAACTCAATAACAAAAAACCAAATAATCAGTTAAGAAATGGGCAAAGGATCTGAACAGAGATTTCTGAAAAGAAATATGACCAACAAATATATGAAAAATTGTTCAATGTCACTAGCCTCAGGAAATGTGAATCAAAACTACAATGAGATATCACCTCACTCCAGTTAGAATAGCTATTATTGAAAAGACAAAAAGTAATGAATATTAGAAGGGATGTAGAGAGGCTGGCACTGTGGCACAGCAGGTTAAAGCCCTGGCCTGAAGTGCCAGTATCCCACATGGGCGCTGGTTCTAGTCTCGGCTGTTCCTCTTCCGATCTGGCTCTCTACTATGGCCAGGGAAAGCAGTAGAAGTGCTTGGACCCCTGCACCCATGTGGGAGACCTGGAAGAAGCTTCTGGCTCCTGGCTTCGGATCGGCTCAGCTCCGGCCGTTGCAGCCATCTGGGGAGTGAACGAGCAAATGGAAGACCTCTCTCTCTGTCTCTACATCTCTCTGTAACTCTGTCTTTCAAATAAATAAATAAATCTTAAAAAAAAAAAAAAGAAGAGATGTGGAGAAAGGAACTCTTATACTCGGTTGGTGGGAATGTGAGTTAGTAAAGCCACCATGGAAAACAATATGGGGATTCCTTAAAAACTAGAATTATAACTGCCATATAATCCAGTAACTCCAGTACTACGCATATATACAAAAGACATGAAATCATTTTATCAAAGGGATAACCTGCTTCACCACATTTATTGATGCACTATTCACAATAGTCAAGATATGAAATTAATCAAAGTGTCCATCAGCAGATGAATAAAGAACATGTGGCATATATACATCATGGAACATTATTCAGCTATATAAAAGAATAAAATCTTGTCGTTCACAGTAAAATGAATAGAACTGGAGGTTAAGCGAAGTAAGTAGACATAGAAAGAGACCACATGTTCTCCCTCAAATGTGGAAGCCAACAAAACTCAATCTGAACATACAGTAGTGATTACTGGAAGCTGAGAGCAGCAGTGGAAATAGAGTTTGAATTGTGTGTATGAAATCAGAGTTAAGGGGCCAGCATGTGACAGCAGGTTAAGCCACCACCTGCAGTGCCAGCATCCCATATAGACTCCGGTTCAAGTCTCAGATGCTCCATTCCTAACCCAGCTCTCTGGTAATGTCCCTGGGAAAGCAGTGGAAGATAGCCCACATGCTTGGGCCCCTGCCACCCACACAGGGGACTCACATGGAATTCTAGGCTCCTGGCTTTGGCCTGGCCCAGCCCTGGACATTGTAGCCACTTGTAGAGTGAAGCAATGGATGGACAACCTGTCTCTCCATTTCTCTTTGTATTCTGCCTGTAAAAATAAATAAAATATTTTTTAAAAATCAAAGTTATAACAAAGGAGTAAGTTCCTAGTGTTGCACAGCATAGTGGGATGATTATAGTTCATAATAAACTATTATATAATGAACAAGTAGAAGAAAGGAGCTCCAAGGCACCAATGATCATGTCAAAGAAGGGAAAACATTGGGCCGGCATCCTGATCTGGTGGTGGGTAAAGCCATCACTTGCAAAGCTGGCATCTCATATGGGCACCAGTTCCTGTCCTGGCTGCTCTGCTTCCATCCTGTTCCCAGCTAATGGCCTGGGAAAAGCAGTAGAAAATATCCCAAGGATTTGGGCCCCTGCCACCCTTGTTGGAGACCCAGAAGAAGCTCCTGGTTCCTGGTCTGGGGCTGGCCCAGTCTCAGCAGTTGTGGCCATTTGAGGAGTGAACCAGTGGATGGAAGATCTTTGTCTCTCTCTCTCTCTCTCTCTCTCTGTAACTGACTTTCAAATAAATGAAAAAAATCTTAAAAAAAAGAAAAAATTGATTATCATGACTTGATCAGTGCACATTGTATACAAGTATTGAAATGTTGCACTGCATCCTGAAAGTAGTGACAAAATTATTGCAAAGAACTTTTTTTAAAAGAATTTAAAATTTATATCTAGTTTCTGCTGGTACTTTGCTAGGATTCAGAAGATTTATATCGTGCTCTGTGTGCAAAATTTAAACATTGGTGAGCAGTACCCCGATCCCGTCTTCTGTATTCGAGGGTCAGCCTTCACTCTATGCAAGACATCACAACCCAGTGTTTGGCTGACTGTAAGTGTCTTGGCTTGCAGATGTGTTTTCTTTGACTTGCTGTGTTAAAAATACTGTTTTAAAATTAGATGCCAACATTTCATGTAAAAAAATCTCAAATCCAGTTTCACTGGAGGAATGGAAAATCCTCGCAACACCATGCCCGCGTTCCTGCAGGGGACAGCTCGTCAGCACAGAGGTGCAGCTGCTGCCTTCTCATAGGGCCTGTGGCCTCGGATTTACCACCGTCCCCAGCTGCCTGCTTCACCTGCTTGCGTTTCCTGCCTGGCCTCTGTAGGCATTTGAGTTTGCTGTCGTTGCCAGAGCTTCTGAGCCGTTTATAATCACTAAAAGGTAGAGTTACACTCTCAATTCAGAACATGGGGATCAGCAGCTTATTCCTCAGCTGGATTCTCTTTCTCCTTGTTATCATATCTCATAAACTTTTAGAATTAAAGGGGATCTTACCAATCATTTCATCTTGAAATTGGTCTTTTTAATGTATATTTTTATGGTAACATGCAAATGACAACATTTACCATTTTAACAATTTTTATGAAGATTTTTATTTATATATTTGAGAGACAGAGTTACAGACAGAGAGAGGGAGAGACAGAGAGAAAGGTCTTCCATCTACTGGTTCACTCCTCAAATGGCCAAAACTGCCAGGACAGGGCCAGGCTCAAGCGAGGAGCCCGGAGCTTCTTCTGGGTCTCCCACGTGGGTGCAGGGGCCCTAGCACTTAGGCCATCTTCTGCTGCTTTCCCAGGTCATAAGCAGAGAGCTGGATCGGAAGAAGAGCAGCTGGTTCACAAACCAGCTCCTGTATAGGATGTCAGCTCTGCAGGCAGAGGCTTAGCCTATTATGCCACAGCGCCAGCCCCCATTTTAACAACTTTTTAAATGGAGAAATCTTTTTATGATGATAAAATATACATAATATAAAACTTACCACTTTAATAAATGTACAGTTGTGTGGAATTAAGTGTTGTGCAACCATCACCGTCATCCATCCAACTTCAGACCTCTTTTCATCTTGCAAAACTGAAACTCTGGACCCATAAACAATGACCTCCCCCCAGCTTCCCCTTCTTCCCAGTCCCTGGAAACCACCTTTCTACTTCTGTCTCTGGGTTTTTTAGATACACTTAAAAGTACATCCTATAAGTGGATTGTATAATATCGGTCATTTTGTGACTGGCTTATTTCACTTAGCATGATGTTTTCCAAAGTTCATCTATGTCATAAAATGTATCAGATTTCATTTCTTTTTCTGGCTGAATAATATTCCACTGTGTGTAGACAACCCATTTTATTATCATCTGTTGAACACTTGAGTTGCTTCCACATTTTGGCTGTTGTGAATAATGCTGCTAGGAACATAGGTGAACAGATAACCTTATGAGTCCCTGCTTTCAATTCTTTTCAGCATATAACCAGAAGTACAATTGCTAGGTCCTATGGAAATTCAGATTCGTCTAGTTTTTTTTAGTAGCAACGATACTTTTCTCCAGAGTGGCTATACCATTTTACATTCCCACCAGCAATGTAAGAATTTCTTCACATCTTCTCCAATGCTTATTTTCTGTTTTTGTTTGTTTGTTTGTTTGTTTTTTAATAGCCATCCTAGTGAACATGAAGTGATATCTCATTGTGGCTTTTATTTGGATTTTCCTATGACTAATGATGTTGAGGTGTTTTTTTTTTTTTTTTTTCATGTGCTTATTGACAGTTTGTGTATCTTCTTTGGAGACGTATGTATTCAAGTCCTTTGACCATTTTTGAATTGTACTATTTGTGGATTTTTGTTGAATTGCAGGAGTTCCGTATGTATTTTCAATGGGAGTTCCTTACCAGATACATGATTTACAAATATTTTCTTTCATGGTAGTTTCCTTTGCTGCACAAAAGTTTTGAATTTTCTTGGAAGTCCAGTGTTCCTATATTTTTGACCCTTGTGCTTTTGATGTTGTATTCAAGAAATCATTGCCAAGTGCAATGTCATGAAGACTTTCCCCTATGTTTCCTTCTGGGATTTCTATAATTTTAACTGTTAATTTAGGTCTTTGATCCACTTTTATTTCATCTTTGTATGTGTTAGTTAAGGGTCCAACTTCATTCCTTTGCCTGTGGATGTCAGTTATCCCAGCATTATTTGTTGAAAACTGCTCCTTTCCCATTGAATAGTACCTTTTGTTTGAACTCAATCCAGTTCTCCCTTGTGGGTGGCAGGAATGGAAGTACTTGAGCCATTGTCTGCTACCTCCTGAGGTACACATGAGCAGGAAGCTAGAATCTAAAGCAGAGCCAGGACTCAAACCCAGGTACTCCAGTGTGGGGTGTGGGCCTTCCAAGCAGCATGTTAACCACTGTACCAAGCACCCACCCCTTTCCCTGGCTTTCTGTGTATGTGAACATGTCATCGTGAACAGAGGGAATGTTATTTCTTTCTTCTAATTTGAAGGCCTTTATTTGTTTTTCTTGTGTAACTTTTCTGGCTAGAGATTCCTGTACTATACTGAAGAGAAATGACAAAAATAGGCTTCCTTGTCTTACAATTGAATTACAATTCATCCAGATAAGTAGCTGCAAGAACTAAGAATTTTGTTTTTTAGCATTTGACTTTGTCTAGTCCTTTTTTAAAATTTGTTTATACTTATCTAAATGTAAAAAAGGAGTGACAAAACATTTTTTCATCAAGGCTGGGTTGTTCACATTCCTAATTAATAAGTAATCATTTTGGAGAACTCAACAAATTATTTCCTGAGCTACTTAGAAGTTTTATTGTATGGAGAATAATGTATCCTATAACATCATATTTAAGGTTTTCACTGCTGTTAATTTTTTAACATAGATTTATTATGTGAAAGGCAGAGTTACACAGAAAGGGCAAGACAGAGAGAGATGAAGAGAGAGAGAGAAAGAAATTTTCCACCTACTGGTTCATTCCCCAAATGCCTGCAATGACTGGGGCTGGGCCAGGTGGAAGGCAGGAGCCAGAAGCCTAGAACTGCATCCCTGTCTCTCACTTGGGTGTCAGGGTCCCAGGGACTTGAGTCACTGCTCTCCCAGGAGTATTAGCAGGGAGCTGGATTAGAAGTGGAGCAGCTTAACCTGCTGTGTAAGACTTAATCCACTGTGCCACAAAGACAGCCCCCACTGCTAGTATTTTTTTAAAGAGAGATCAGAGACCTGCTTTGGCCTAGTAGTTAAGATGCCTTTGTCCCATTTTGGAATGCCTGGGCTCAGTACGCAGCTCTGTCCTGACTCCAGCTTCCTGCTAATGCAGGAAAGGCACCATGGCTCACATAGGTTCTTGCCACCCATGTGGGAAATCTGGATTGAATTCTCAGTTTCTAGCTTCGACCCCAGGAGAACCACTGTGGGTTCTCTCTGTATGCCTCTCAGATAAACAAATTTAAAAGTTTCTAGAAATAAAAAGCTCAGATACCTCAAAAGTTGCCATGCACGACTACATTGTGTCCCCCAAATCCGTGTGTTGAGGCTGGGATCTCCAGTGTGACCGTATGTGGAGATAGAGCCTGTAAGGATGTAATTAAGGTTAAATGAGGTCACAGAGTGTGGCATTGATTGGATAGGTTTAGTGCCCTCCCTTCGCGCCACCCCCCTTCCCTTTCCACATGAGGGAATAGTGAGAAGGCAGCTATTGGCAAAGCGTGGGAAGAACCCTTAGCAGACAGCTCCCCGGCTAGCACCTGGATCTTGGACCTGTAGCTGTGGTCTAAGCCATGCAATCTAGAGTGCTCCGTACTGGCAGCCCAAGCAGGTTCAACACAAACTAATTTCATTTTGCATGTTAAGTCCAAATCTTGTTTTGATTCATCACTAACATTTTATCTGAGGTCTAGCCATTTATTTAAAATTAGTAAGATTCCCAAGTTGATAAACTTATATTTTTATGGATTTACTTTAAGATAAAAATAACAGTCATTTCTTGTTTTATATGACTATTGTTCTGGCACCTGCCTTATGTCACTCAGGAAACTTTAGTACATAAGAATAAATCCTCATGCAAATCTGTCTGCAAATAACTCTGAAAGGACTGCAGCTTATAGGCCTCATCCTAATAAAATTAACAGCCTGTATCAATTTGTGTAACGTTATCCAAACATTATGTTTTGAAAACTGCTTGGGTAATTTAACTGCTCCTACTGTGTCTACATATTACTTTTAACTCGTGTTTTATATGATCCTCTACTACTTAAATTTTTTCTGCCATTGCTTTTCCAGCCATAGTACAAATATGACTATATTTTTAGCACTTTGTATCTTAACTCTCAGAGACTTTTTTAAAAGATTTATTTATTAATTTGAAAGGCAGAGTTACAGAGAAGCAGAGAAAGCAAGCAGTCCATCCGCTGATTCACTCCCCACATGGCTGCAACGACTGGAGCTGCGCCAATCCAAAGCCAGGAGCCAGGAGTTTCCTCCGTGTCTGCCACATGGGTGCAGGGACCCAAGCACTTGATCCATCTTCTACTGTTTTCCCAGGCCATAGCGTAGAGCTGAATCGCAAGTGGAGCAACCAGGACTCAAATCAGCGCCCATATGGGATGCTGGCACTGCAGGCAGCTGCTTTATCCGCTACGCCATAGTGCTGGCCCACAGAGACTTTCAATTTTTTTTAATAATTGTTGAGAATTTTATAAAACATTGTCTGCTTTGTATGTGCTTCCATAAGTAGATCGTACAGAAACAAGTAAAAAGAGAGCTCGGCAACATCTGTACACCCTTCTGATTAAATAGGAAGGGTTTTATAAGGTAACCTCAGCCTTTAGGCCAGTATAGTCCTGTATTAAAAAGACAAGGCCAGAGCAGATAAAAACTCCCTAATCAGTGATACATCTATGACTTCAAGTATATATATTTGTGCAGCAGGAAAAAGTTCCATAAATCATATTAAAATTTACTATGCAGGGGGCCAGCACTGTGGCACAGTGGGTCAAGGCCCCAGCCTGTAGTGCCGGCATCCCATATGGGCGCCGGTTCTAGTCCCAGCTGCTCCACTTCCGATCTCACTCTCAGCTATGGCCTGGGAAAGCAGTAGAAGATGGCCCAAGTGCTTGGGCTCCTGCACCTGCGTGGGAGACCCAGAAGAAGCTCCTGGCTCCTGGCTTCGGATCAGCTCAGCTCTGCCCGTTGTGGTCATTTGGGGAGTGAACCAACAGACCTCTCTCTCTGGCTCGACCTCTCTCTCTGTAACTCTGTCTTTCAAATAAATAAAATCCTATAAAAATAATTTACTGTGAATCTGGGGCCTGCATTGTGGTATAGTGGGTAAAGCTGCTGCCTGCGATGCCAGCATCCCATGTGGGCAGCAGGTCAAGTCCTGGCTGCTCCACTTCTAATCCAGCTCTCTGCCAGTGTGCCTGGGAAAAGCAGCGGGGGATGGCCAGTACTTGGGTACCTGCCACCCAAGTGGGAGACCCAGATGAAGCTTTTTTCAGCCATAAGGGGAGTGAACCAGCAGAAGGAATATCATTCTCTGGCTCTGCCTTTCTCTCTATGACTCTGATGTTCAAATAAATAAATAAATCGTTTTAAAAAATGTACTATGAAGTATGTACGAGGTCTTCAACAAATTCATGGAAATTTGTGTTATGAAAAAAACCATGTATAAGTCTCAAAAATCTTTTATGAAAATAAGCTTATCTCTTATTCGTTTTCCATGAACTTTTTGAGATATCCTTGTAAGAATGCATTGTAGGTGTTTGTGACTTGGTATCTTCTTTCATGATTCTACAGAAGCAAAGGTAGCTACAAGTTCTTTAAGTTCCATTTTACCTATCTCCAACAGAAAAAAAGTTATTTCACCTTATTTACGATTAAAAAATTATGATTGTTATTACAGAGGGAGGTACAGTACTTACTCTAGGACATAATTCATGCTTTGAAGGACATAATAAACAAATTTTAGAATTTCTTTGAAAATACAACCAAGGATTGTTTACAAGTTGGGCTAAAGTGAGATTTTTAACACGTAGTGTTATTAAGTCCATTCTCTAAAGTAGGTCTACCAGAAATGCAATGACTCCTCTGACTTCTGAAACCTCTCGCTCTCATAGTTCTGTTAGAAACAAAGTGAATGATAAAATTAAAGTTTATACACTGTGAATCAAAATAAAACCACCTTAAGTTCAAGATGTCAATTTAATAAACCATACTCAAATCTGGTTGTTTTAGTGGGTTTTAAGCTGGAAGTATATAAAAGCAAGTATAAATAGTGTTGAAAATTTAATCTTTTCCAGTTTTGTTTTGCTTGGCATAATCTGTTCATCATTTCCACTGCCACCACCTGATACTAATTTAGAACCCCAATTAGACACTTGGGAGGAGCTGTCAAAAAGACAGATTCCTTGATCCCATCTCAGACCTACTCAGTCAGAGCCAGCAGGCAGAGGACATGGGAAATTTTTTTTTTTTCTAACAAGCATTTCCTGTGATTCTTATGATCACTCAAGTTTGGGAAATTTTGAGTAACTTCTTAACTGTTTTCTCTTCACTCCAGTCCTCCTTGCTCTACTTAAGTGGTTTCAACTCTGGTAGCATGTTAGGATCATTTACAGAGCTTTAAAAAAAATACAAATCTACACCTCTGACCAATTTAGTCAGAATCTGTCTGGTTGGGGCCTAGGCATTTTAAATGTTCTGCACTTAATTCTGATACACACTGAAGCTTGCTAATTACTGCAAGTCCTTTTATAGGGGTCATTCATTAAAGCACAGCCCTGGTCTTGTCACCCTTAGTGCATCCAGTGGTTCTACTCTGCCTAATAAGGAAATATGAATTCTGTGACTTTACGTTCTAGGTCACTCATGATCCAGGCTCAGCCTTTCCAATCACTACTCTCCTACTCATAGGCTATGCTCTGTTTTTTTAAGATTTTTTGTTTGTTTGTTTATTTGAAATGTGGTGTTACAGAGAGAGAGGAAGAGAGACAGTGGGGGATAGAGAGGGAGAAAGAGAATGAATCTTTCATCCGCTGGCTTACTCCCCAGATGGCCAAAAAAGCCAGGACTAGGCCAAGCCAAAGCCAGGAGCCAGGAACTTCATCTGCGTCTCCCATGTGGATGCGGGGGCCCAAGCACTTAGGCTATCTTCTGCTGCTTTCCCAGGTGCATTAGCAGGGTCAGAAGTGGAAGAGACGAGCCTCAAACTGTTGCCCATATGGATGCCAACAGTGCAGGCAGAAGTTTGACCTGCTACAGCACAATGCTGGCCCCAGGCTACACTCTTTGCCACACAAAAGCATCACTTTCCCCAAGCACTCCTGCTTTCCCTTTGTATACCTTTGTTTTTGCTTTTCCTTCTGTATGGGACTTTCTCCCATGTCTATCTATCACAGTCCTGCCCATCCTCATATAGACTGAGCTCAAGTAATATATCTTCTAAAAGTCTTTTAGATTTCTGCTTCCTCCCATCCTTGTTCTCCCCTACCTCCATTCAAAAGTGGTTCCTCTTGGGGTATTTGTTCTATCTTTAGCTGTTGGTAAAATGTCTTGGGGTGAGGGGGAGACACACAGCATAGTGGCACAGCAGGTTAAGCCACTGCTTGTAATGCCAGCCATCCCATATCAGAGAAATGGTATAAGTCTTGGATGCTCCATTTCCAATCCATCTCCCTGCCAGTGCACATCCTTGGAGGCAACAAATGATGGCTCAAGTACTTGAGCCTTTTCTAGCCATGTCGGAGACTATGATAGAATTCTTGGCTCCTGGCTTCGGCCTGGCTCAGACCCAGCATTGTGGCCATTTGGGGAGTGAACCAGCAGGTGGGAAATCTCAGTATCTCTTCTTGTCTCTGCCATTCAGCCTTTCAAATGAATAAATCTTTTTCAAAATGTCATCGAGGGTTAGGAATAAATAGGTTTTATATCTTTTTTTTTTTTTTTGACAGGCAGAGTGGACAGTGAGAGAGAGACAGAGAGAAAGGTCTTCCTTTGCCGTTGGTTCACCCTCCAATGGCCACCGCGGCCAGCGCGCTGCAGCCGGTGCACCGCACTGATCCGATGACAGGAGCCAGGTGCTTCTCCTGGTCTCCCATGAGGTGCAGGGCCCAACCACCTGGGCAATCCTCTACTGCACTCCCTGGCCACAGCAGAGAGCTGGCCTGGAAGAGGGGCAACCAGGACAGAATCCAGCGCCCCAACCGGGACTAGAACCCGGTGTGCCAGCGCCGCAAGGTGGAGGATTAGCCTAGTGAGCCGCGGCGCCAGCCGGTTTTATATCTTTCATACCTCCCCATCTAGACTGTAAATTTGTAATAGTGAGCATCTGTTTACTAATGTGAACAGTGCTAAAGAGTAGGACTTTGGAGTCAAGTGGCCCTGGGTTCAGATGTCCTTTTTATTGGATATACTGTGTGACCATGATCAAGTTCATCTTTTCAAGGCTTAGTTTTCTCATCTGTTAAACAGCGATTGTACTACTTCAGTGTTATAAAAAATGAAGTTGGATAGCTGACTAAAGCCTTCAGCGCTTCTGGCACATAATAACTGCTCCGTTAAGTCAGCTGCTTTTGTCATTGAGACAGTTAAGAGCAGCTCCCTTGGGGGTAGGGACTACATATTTGATTTTGGAATCCCTATTCTGTGCCTTAGTACTGTGGACGCTCAGTAAACGCTTGGTGAATAGCTGAGTGAGTGCCTGCTGTCCACTCCCAGGCAGTTCAGTCAGTCTTGGAAGAAGCAGTTCAGATTTCAATTCAACTGTCAGATACTGACAGAAAGTGGTGTTTCTACTAGAAATTTTTAAAATTATGTTTAAAAGGCCAAATCCCCAGTTTAGCCGTAAGACAGCTGCTCTTGTTTTGCTGCCAGGAAGTAGGGAAAACCCTCCATAGCTCCAGGAACCATTTGCTGTTTGTTTGTTCATCGTATGATAAACATGCCGTGACTTGGGGAGAGCACACACTTCGCCTGCAGGCGAGCTTGGGTTTGGGACGTTGCATGTAGCAGCAACGAGGAAAAAATCCCCCGCTCTGTGGGAGAGATTCCTGCAGGGACTCAGCTAAACTCATTTGCAGTTCTGCTGAGTTATTTACTAAAATGAAGCCATGGGGTGTGGCTGGTCTGAGATTCCTCCTGGAAGTCACTTCAAGAATCTCCTTCATTTCCTCGCCCTTCATCTTTGTTCTCTGGTTTTGCTGCAAGGGTGCAGTCAGTCGCACCCAGCTGGCTGCCGATCCTAGCACACTGAATTCTTTGAAGCCAGCTGTTGCAGCCAAGGATTCTTTCCCTGTTCTCTCCCCCTTGCCCTGCTCTAAAATATAGCTCTGGAAATGCTCATCTGGCATGGAGATTGAGGAGGAACTTAATGGGTTACAAAATGCTTTTCTAGATACAGGACCTATAGAGCTTTCGATTGCCATTCCTCAAACCCAGCGTGATGGACCTTACATGAACAAATTATGTGACGTAGGCTACGTCGTTGCCAGCATCATTTAGACAAGAGGCTGCCCAAGTAGGACGAAACTGGTGCAAGAAAGTGCTCCTTACCACCTCTGGCACTTGCAGGAGGAATGTTAGCCTACATTAGCTGACTGAGCCTTCAAGAAAGATGTGAAAAAAACCTACAAAGATTAACGGATTGTCTACAAAAATATTTACAGCTGGCGCTGCGGCTCAATAGGCTAATCCTCCACCTGCGGCACCAGCTCCCCGGGTTCTAGTCCCGGTCGGGGCGCCGGATTCTGTCCCGGTTGCCCCTCTTCCAGGCCAGCTCTCTGCTGTGGCCCGGGAGTGCAGTGGAGGATGGCCCAAGTGCTTGGGCCCTGCACCCCATGGGAGACCAGGAGAAGCACCTGGCTCCTGGCTTCAGATCAGCGCGGTGCGCTGGTTGCAGCAGCTGGGTGGTGGTGGTGGGGGGGATCAACGGCAAAAGGAAGACCTTTCTCTCTGTCTCTCTCTCTCACTGTCCACTCTGCCTGTCAAAAAAAAAGTCTTTACTGCATGACTGTGCGGCGACTGAGGTGTGAACTAGTGAATGGAGGACCTCTCTCTGTCTCTGTCACTCTGCCTTTCAAATAAATTAATTAATCTTTTAAAAAAGAAGAGTTTAACTATGTTATAATTACAGCAGGTCTGATTAGCAAGAATCAATAGTTCAGAACCTTACTTGTGCTTCCATTAGTGGACAGTGAGAGAGAGACAAAGGTCTTCTTTAACCATTGGTTCACCCTCCAATGGCCGCCGCGGCCGGCGCACCGCGCTGATCCGAAGCCAGGAGCCAGGTGCTTCTCCTGGTCTCCCATGGGGAGCAGGGCCCAAGGACTTGGGCCATCCTCCACTGCACTCCTGGGCCACAGCAGAAAGCTGGCCTGGAAGGGGGGCAACCGGGACAGAATCTGGCGCCCCAACCGGGACTAGAACCCGGTGTGCCGGTGGCGCCAAAGGCGGAGGATTAGCCTATTGAGCCACGGCGCCGGCTCCAAGGAAGTCTTTAAAATTAAATTCAAAAAGCAGTGATTGACAGGGTCTAGGTGGACACTGAACAGCTGTATCTGCATGATGGTATACTATTTATATGAAATTTATATTCTGTGTATGTTTATATACGTATAAAAATGTTTGGAGGGGCTGGCATTGTATCCCACTTGCAGTGCCAACATCCCATATCAGAGCACAAATTCTAGTCCCAAATGCTCTACTTCCAATCCAGCTCCCTGTTAACGGGTCTGAGGAGGCAGAGGAAGATGGCCCTCATTTTGGGATCTCTGCCATCCACACAGGAGACTACAGTGGAGTCCTGGGCTCCTGGCTTCAGCCTGACCCAGCCCATCCGTTTGGGGAGTGAACCAGTAGGTCTCTCTCTCTCTACCCTGCACCTCCATCACTCAGCCTTTCAAGTAAATAAATAAAACTTCTTAAAATAGACCCTAGGTCGGCGCCGCGGCTCAATAGGCTAATCCTCCACCTAGCAGCGCCCGTACACCGGGTTCTAGTCCCAGTCGGGGCGCCAGATTCTGTCCCGGTTGCCCCTCTTCCAGGCCAGCTCTCTGCTGTGGCCAGGGAGTGCAGTGGAGGATGGCCCAAGTGCTTGGGCCCTGTACCCCATGGGAGACCAGGATAAGTACCTGGCTTCTGCCTTTGGATCAGCGCAGTGCGCCGGCCGCAGCGCGCTGGCTGCAGCGACCATTGAAGGGTGAACCAACGGCAAAGGAAGAGCTTTCTCTCTGTCTCTCTCTCTCACTGTCCACTCTGCCTGTCAAAAAAAAAAAAAAAAAAAAAAAAAAAAAAAAAAAACACAGACCCCAGGCAAATAACTATTTTATTATTATTCTGAATATTGACTCTCAAGTAATATAAAAACTGTATATATATACATATGTGTGTGTGCATGTGTGTTTTGAACATTTCATTATTTTAGTGTATTGAGAATGAAAGACTTCAGTACGTGTGCTCTGTAATTCTGTCATCTCTGTCCACAAGTGTGGTCTGAAGTCAACCAGCAACTTTTTGTATAGTCTTTTATTTTGTGGCTAATAGGAGGGAACTTCAAAAAACTCATGGGCGGGGGCAGAAGGAGGGGTGGCACTGTGGCACAGCGAGTTAAGCTGCTGCCTGGGATGCCAGCATCCCATATGGGTGCTGGTTTCAGTCCCAGCTGCTCCATTTCTGATCCAGCTCCATGCTAATGTGGCCGGGAAAGCAGCAGAGGATGGTCAAAGTGCTTGGGACCCTGCACCCACATGGGAGACCTGGAAGAAGCTCTCCTGGCTCCTGACTTCAGCCTGGCTCTGCCCTGACCATTCTGGCTATTTGCAGAGTTAACCACCAGGTGGAAGATCCCTCTCTCTCTCCTTGTCTGTCCCTCTCTTTCTCTGTAACTCTAGCTTTCAAATAAATAAATCTTAAAAATAAAAACTCATCAGAAAATGAAATGAAATTATATTTATTTGAATTTTTATTATGTATTTTTTAAAGAACTCGAACAAGTGCCCATATGGGATGCCAGCACTGCAGGCGGTGGCTTTACTCACTACGCACAGCACTGGCCCCTATTTTATTTATTTTAAAGGCAGATAAACATGGAGCTGGTACTTTCGCTCAGCAGGTTAAAGCCATGACCTGCAGCACTGGCATCCCATGTGGGGGCTGGTTCAAGTCCCAACTACTCCAGCTCCCTGCTAATGCATCTGGTAAAGCAGCAGAGGATGGCCCACTTGGGAGACCCAGAAGAAGCTCCTGGCTCCTGGCTTCAGCTTGGCCCAGCCCCAGTCATTGTAGCCATTTGAGGAGTGAGCCAGTGAATGGAAGATCTCTCACTATCTCTCCTTTTGACAGGCACAGTTAGACAGTGAGAGAGAGAGAGACAGAGAGAAAGGTCTTCCTTTGCCATTGGTTCACCCTCCAATGTCCACCGTGGCCGGCGCACCGCACTGATCTGAAGCCAGGAGCCAGGTGCTTCTCCTGGTCTCCCATGGGGTGCAGGGCCCAAGCACCTGGGCCATCCTCCACTGCACTCCCGGGCCACAGCAGAGAGCTGGCCTGGAAGAGGGGCAACCGGGACAGAATCCGGCGCCCCGACTGGGACTAGAACCCGGTGTGCCGGCGCCGCAGGCGGAGGATTAGCCAATTGAGCCACGGCGCCAGCCACAAATAAATCTTAAAAAAAAAAAAAAGGCAGAGAAACAGACACTGAGAATTTCTATTAGATGGTTTACTCAGGAGTCAAAAACTGAATATAGCTCTTTCGTGTGGGTGGCAGAGACCCAACCATTTGAGCCGTCACCTGCCACCTCTCAGGCTCTGCATTAGCAGGAAGCTGGAATCAGGAACAGAGCCAGGACTCAAACGTAGGCGCTCCGCTACGAATGCAGGCATCCCAAGTGGTGTCAACCACATGCCAAACATCCACCCCATTTTTTTAATTTCAGCTTTCTAAATAAACTTATATTCTAATTCCATTTTTTCCATTAACTTTTTTTTTCTGTCTGAAAGGCAGAGAAACAGAGGAAAAGAGAGAGCTTTCCTATCCACTGGTTCTCAAATTTTGACAGGCAGAGTGGACCATTGGAGGGTGAACCAACAACAAAAGGAAGACCTTTCTCTCTGTTCTCTCTCTCTCTCACTGTCCACTCTGCCTGTCAAAAAAGAAAGAAAGAAAGAAAGAAAGAAAGAAAGAAAGAAAGAAAGAAAGAAAGAAAGAAAGAAAGAAAGAAAGAAAGAGAGAGAGAAAGAGAAATATCAAGGCAAATACATGTGTTTATTTGCTCTCTATGTAGAAGACACTAAAATTATAATAAAGAGGGGGATAGGGATACAGACAAAAAAAAAAAAAAAAGAAAACAAGAGAGGAGATGACAGCAAATACATGTCAGCCAAATTTTAGAAAGTGAACAGATGGGCAAGTAGAAACTGATTTCACAGAGAAAGCTGATGACTGCTTGCAAAAGGTAAAGGTATGTGTTTGTGTCACCGAGTTCTAAAATGGTTTAAGAACTGGAGGAGTCAGGCATTCTGAAAGAGGAGCTAAAAACAGGAGGATTCGTTGAGTCTTTATAAAGAGCTGATAGACCCCCACATCCTCTTCTCCCACTTCAGTCATCGAGATCACGACCCTCCTCTATCTCGGTAGAAGATTAATTAAACTGAAAGAGCTCTGGACTCAGAAAAACCAGGCACAGAGAAGAGATTAGACGCCCTATTGAAAACAAGGGGAGGGCCTGGCGCCCTCTGTCTGCAGTGCTGGCATCCCATATGGGTGCCGGTTCTAGTCCTGGCTGCTCCACTTCCAGGCCAGCTCTCTGCTATGGCCTAGGGAAGCAGTGGAAGATGGCCCAAGTCCTTGGGCTCCTGCACCCATGTGGAAGACCAGGAAGAAGCTCCTGGCTCCTGGCTTCGGATCAGCACAGCTCTGGCCGTTGCGGCCATTTGGGGCGTGAACCAGCGGAAGGAAGACCTTTCTGTCTGTCCCTCTCACTGTCTGTAACTCTAACTCTCAAATAAAATAAATAAAATCTTTTTAAAAATATTTATTTTAAAAAAGAGAAAACAAGGGAATGAACCAGTAGTCATTGGTTGACACTCCTACACCAGCTGCTTTCCCTTGCTTAGCTCTCCGAATTCTGGCTGCCAAATGGATAGTCCCCAGACAAGAGTCTGTAATATTTTTTGAAGAAACAAGTAGCCCTGGAGAAAATCCCTACAAATATGACATGTAGGAGTTGCACAATGAAATGACCAGGTCTCCTCCCATTCATTGTACAACAAATCTCAGAGTAAAGTTTCAGCCAGAGAACCAGCTTTTTAGTACCTCACTCTAAGTGTGAACGGACGTATTCAAGGATTGCCAGAAAATTGGGAGAGATCGCTAATGTCATAGCCAGGAGCCAAGACCAAACAAAAAGGGAGGTGAGGGAGGAATTCAGAAGAGACAGTGACAATAAAAGAAAAGAACATTTAGAAAACTGAGATCGGCGTTGTGGTACAACAGGGTAAGCCACCACTTGCCAAGCTGGCATCCTGTATAGAGCACTGGTTCAAGTCCCAGTTACTCTGCGTGCAGTCTGGCTCCCATACAATGCACCTGGGAAAGTAGTGCAAGATGGCTGAAGTACTTGGGACCCCGCCACCCACCAAACCTAGATGAAGTTCCTGAATTCTGGCTTCAGCCTGGCCCAGCCTGGCTGTTGTAGCCATTTGAGAGTGAACTAGTAAATGGAAAATCACTTTCTCTCTCTAACTTTCAAATAAATAAATTTTTAAAAGAAAAATAAAGAAGAAAACTTTTCATTACTATTCTCAGGGATGAAAGAGAATGTATCAGATCCATTAAATGAGAATAAACCACAATTAAAAAAAAAAGAGTGAGAATTCTTGGAAATTAAAAGTTATAATTGGGGGCCGGCACCGTGGCTCACTTGGTTAATCCTCCACCTGCAGCGCCAGCATCCCATATGGGCGCCAGGTTCTAGTCCCGGTTGCTCCAGTCTAGCTCTCTGCTGTGGCCTGGGAGGGCAGCGAAGGATGGCCCAGGTGCTTGGGCCCCTGCATCCGCATGGGAGACCAGGAGGAAGCACCCAGCTCCTGGCTTCAGACCAGTGCAGGGCCAGCTGTGGCGGCCATTTGGGGAGTGAACCAACGGAAGGAAGACCTTTCTCTCTGTCTCTCCCTCTCATTGTCTATGACTCTACCTGTTTTTTAAAAAAAAAGTTATAATAGAAGCAAGAAAAAATTCAGTAGACAGGCTGAGAGATAAAGTTGAGGAAATTGGCCCCAAAATGCAAAGAAATAGAATATAGGAGGAAATAAAATACAAGAAAATTAAGAGACCCTGTCCAGGAGTAGGAGATCTGGAAAAAACAGTTCTAGAAACAGAGAACAGAGACTGTAATGCTATCAAACTTCTCAACAGCGATATTGGAAGCAAAAAGACATTGAAGCAGTGCTTTCATAATTCCAAAGGAGAATTATTTCCAACCTAGAATTTTGAACCAAACCAAAATATCAATCAACTATGAGAATAAGAATTTTTAGATGGGCAAGATTTTATAAATTTTAATCCCCTCACAGCCTTTCTCATTCAACTGCTCTAGGGTATGTTTTATTTAAAAAGTGGGAATAGGGACAGGCATTTGGCCTCACAGTTAAAGACACTCACATCCTATACCAAATTGCCGAGGTTCAATACCCTGCTCCAACCCCTGACTCCTGCTACTGCAAAGCCTGGAAAGTAGTGGGGTTGGCTCCATGTCACCCAGGTGAGGGACCCAGGATGAATTCCCAGCTCCCAACTTTGGCCTGGCCCACCGCTGGCCAGCAAGGGCATTTAGTGAGTGAACCAGCAGATGGGAACTCTTCCTCTACCAGTCCCTCTCTGTCTCTCTGCCTCTCAAATAAGTAAATAAAGCCTTTTTTTAAATGGGAATAAAGCTAGGAAGATAAAAAATTCTGAGATATAAATACAAGGGATCAGACCAAGGAGAGAAGTAAAGAAAATTCCTAGAATGCCCGTGGAGGGTAGGCCCAGAACAGCAGTTTCAGGAGAGCTAGAAACAACCCGTGTAGATCGAAGCAGCCAGACGGAAGGCTTCAGGGAGAACGTCTTTGGGTAAATTAAAACATAGAACAGATAGGTCATCTGTTAGGTGCGACTGCATTAGTTGGAGAATTAGGAGCTAATACTTCAGTGGAAAGAGAGGTCCTCCAAGGCGGTGATCATGCAGTAATGACAGAGAGGGGGATGTTAATTTCCCTGACTTGATCAGCACACATTATATACATGACTGAAATGTCACACTATACCCCATCACATGTACAATTACTGCTAATCAACATTTTAATGTTTTTTAAAGTATGTAAATTTAAAATATTTGAGAGCAAATATTATTAAAAAAAAAAAGATACTTCAGTTGAAGAAGTAGTGATTATTACTTAGAAATGCCAGGCAAACCAATAAAGAGGTAACTATTCAAGAAAAACAAGATTGTATAAGGAGGAAAATAGTAATATACCTCGTGGCTTGGATATGAATGATATTTGCATAATCATAAGTATGTAAATTTGAAATTTTTAAAATATTAATAAACATTTGACAGAGTTACAGAGAGGGAGAGAGAGAGAGATCCTCCATCTGCTGGTTCACTCCACAGAAGGCTGCAATGGCCAGTGGAGGACCAGGCTGAAGCCAAGAGCCAGGAGCTTCTTCCAGGTCTCCCACATAGGTGATAGGGGCCCAAACACTTAGGCCATCTTCCATTGCTTTCCCGGGCCATTGGCAGGGAGCTGGATCAGAAGGGGAGCAGCCAAGACACAAACTGGTGCCCATATGGGCATCTCAGGCGGCGGCTGAACCTGCTATGCCACAATGCCAGCCCCAAATACTGAATATATGTAAGGCAAAATTGGTACAATAATGAAATTGGGGGGGGGGTGTTGGAAAATTAATGTGTCATCTTTTTAAAATTTTTTAACTTGTTTTGTTTGAGAAGCTTTGCTCCAAAATGCCCACAACAACTGGGGCTGGGCTAAGCCAGGGTAAATCCAGCCCTGTACAAAACCAGAAGCTGCGAATTCAGTCAAGGTTTCTCATGTTGGTGGCAGGGACCCAACTATTTGAGTCATCACCTGCTGCCTTCCAGGGTGCACCTTAGCTGGAAGCTGGATTTGGGAGACAGAGCTGGGACTTGAACCCAGGCACTCCAATGTGGGATGCTGGCATCCCAAATGCTAGATCAGACTCTCACCTCTGTCCCCTGTCACTAAGAGTCAAAAGGTATGTTTGTGCCTGTCTCTCTGCCTCTCAAACCAATAGAAAAATATTCTCTCTCTCTCTGTCTCTCTCTCTCTCTTCCTCCTTCCCCCTCCCTCCCCTCAAATAAATAAAACTTTATTTAAAAATAATAAGAACAAATACATAAAAATGGCAAAGTGAAAAATAGAAGACTCTGAGTTTGTTCAGTGGGTTTGGTTAAAAGTGTTGCTGTAGTAGTTTGGTTTAGGATAAGGTGAGTTTGAGAAGCCAGTGAGCATTTCAAGTGATTTTGTCCAGCAGGGGTTGAAGACTGATACAGAAATACAGGAGGTGGTTAAATCATGTGGATGGATGAGAGGGATACAAGTGTAGCAAAAGAGAGGCTAGAACTGGGGAATGCTTATACTCCAAGGGTAGGAGAAGGCAGAAGAATCAAGAAAGACGCAATCAGAACGTAGGAAAAGGGAGAGCATAGTGTGGCGTTACAGAAGCCCAGGAGCCAGTGTCAAGGAGAGGATGGGCAGCAGCATCAGAAGTTGCAGGCGGGGTACAAAGGAACAAAGTCCTTTGAGTATGTGGTGATTGGGAAATCACCCACAAAGCTCAGAAGAAGAGTTCTAGTTGAATGGTGGACGCAATATTGAAGGAGTTACTGAGTACAGGAATGGATGGTAACAGAGAGGAGGTTATGGGGTCAACGCTGTAGCACAGCAGGTTAAAGCCCCAGCCTGCAGCACTGGCATCCCATACGGGCGTTGGTTTGAGTCCTGGCTGCTCCACTTCTGATCCAGCTCTCTGCTGTGGTCTGGGAAGATGGCCCAAGTCCTTGGTCCCCTGCACCCGTGTGGGAGACCCAGAGGGAGCTCCTGGCTCCTGGCTTCAGATTGGCTCAGCTCTGGCCATTGTGGTCATTTGGGGAGTGAACCAACAGATGGATGACCTTTCTCTCTCTCTCTCTCTCTCTCTGGTTCTACCTCTCTCTGTAACTCTGTCTTTCAAATAAATAAAATAAATCTTAAAAAAAAAAGAAGAAGAAGAAGAGGTTGTGAATAAAGCACACACTTATGAGGAATTTGATTTCAAAAAAGGGAGAAGAAAGTAGGTTTATGAAAGTTTTTTAGGTTAGGAACCACTTAAATGTGTGTGGAGAGATAGCAAGGAGTTAATGGAGAATACACAGAGATTCAGTGTAAAGGGGATAAAGGGTGGAGCAAGGGCCTAAAGAAACTGAGACAACATGGACTGCAGAATGTATGCAAGAAAAGGGAAAGAGGCCGGCGCCGCGGCTCACTTGGCTAATCCTCCGCCTGAGGCCCCAGTACCCTGGGTTCTAGTCCCGGTTGGGGCGCCGGATTCTGTCCCGGTTGCCCCTCTTCCAGTCTAGCTCTCTGCTGTGGCCTGGAAAGGCTGTGGAGGATGGCCCAAGTGCTTTGGCCCTGCACCTGCATGGGAGACCAGGAGAAGCACCTGGCTCCTGGCTTCAGATCGGCGCAGCCCTGGCCGTAGCGGCCATTTGGGGGGTGAACCAACAGAAAAAGGAAGACCTTTCTCTCTGTCTCTCTCTCTCTCTCACTGTCTAACTCTACCTGTCAAAAAAAAAAAAAAAGGAAAGAGTTCTTTCTTTGAGAATAGGAAGGAAGAGGGGAGGAGAAGTGAAGATGCAGACAAACAGTAAAGTTTAGAGAAAGGATTCTGAAAGTCTTAAGAAATCAGATGGCTTTGATCTTCTCAGTGAAAGAAGTTATCTGCTGAAAGTTGGAGTTGAGGCATAATGTTAGTTTAGAAATTGGAGAATGGAAAATATCTACAGCAGCTGCTATAAGGAATGTGACACAAAGTTAAAGGAGTTGACTAAAAGGGTTACCCAGTAGCCATGAGTACCCAGTTAAAGTTAGATGGTATGAATTTGTAATAAACCAATCAGTACAGTTTCTGGACTTCTTCCAAGAATGATATATCTCTAAAAGTTATATATTAATTATCTTGGCTAGGGTAGCGTTTCCTTGGAGTGTCTTAAGAGACATTGCAGGGTTCAAAAACTTTATAAAATGCTTGCTCCAGAAGAGTTAGTCCTCAGAAGTACCAGAGAGCAGGTTTCTTTTGGGATACTTCAATCCGGGTCATTCAGAGGTCTTGTGGGAAGAATCACGGGCAACGAAAAAGAAATATACTTCAGAGACTTAAGAGAAGCAAAGCGATTTGGTATCAGGAAGATCTATAGCTGCATGGATATCTAGACACAAATCTCAGGGTGGGAGTGTGTTGGAAAGCATCTGGATTCAGATAAAAGAAGAGCAGAAGAGAAGTGACATCATTGTGGGATTACACTGCAGGCTGCCTCGCCAGATGGAAGAAATAGATAAAGCATTCCTGATGCAGATCACAAAACTGGCTTGAGTCAGGAGAACATGGTGATAGGGATTTCAAGCATCAAGACATAAGCTCAAAGCCATGTTCAGCCAAAAATGCAATATACTTGATTAATTCCTTTTTTCCCTGTTTAGGTGAGTTTTTTATCATCAAAGAAACATTTGCTTACTGTAGAAATGTAGTAGTAGAGAAAAGTGTAATGAAACACAAAAACAACTGCTCATAAAACCACCCACCACCCACAGCACTCAGCTTAAAATATTTACTGATTATTTCTAGTGGTTTTATGCAGTGTTATCTTTACATAGTAGAAATTAGTCTGAATATATATTTGTATAACCTGTGCTTTTTGATGCTGTTGTTTTTAATATAGAGGTCTTTCCTGGGGTGGACATTTGGCCTAGCTGTTAAGATGATGGTTGGGATACCCACATCCAGTTTCAGAGTGCCTGGGTTTGATTCCCGGCTCCACCACCAATTCCAGCTTCCTGCTGATGCATACTCTAGGAGACAGCAGGTGATAGTTCAAGTAGTTGGTTCCTTTCTGCCCATGTGGAAGACTTAGACTTAGGTTGAAGTCCTGGCTTCAGACCAGTGTAGTCCTGATCATTGTAGGCATTTGGGGTAGTGACCTAATGGATGAGAGATCTCTCAATGTCTCTCTCTCTCTCTCTCTCACTCTCAAGTAAAAAAAAAATCATTTTCTCATGTAACTCATCTTCATGTATGTTTAAAATTCTTTTTTAAACTCTAAGTCTTTGATTTGCCTTCATATTATCTTCATCTTTCAGAAGGAAGAAATATGAGACAGGAATTCTAGATATAAAAAAAATGTCACTATTTGCTACCACTATTTACATTTTTCTGAAGATTCCAATCAATGCTATTCAGCAATAGAAAGAAGTAAGAGGCAAAAAATTTTAAAGCAAAGCAAAAATCACATTATTGTAGGCATTATGCAGGTAAAGCTGGCATCCCACATGGGCACTGGTTCAAGTCCCAGCTACTCCACTTAGGATCCAGCTCCCTGTAATGCACCTGGGGAAGCAGTGGAATATGGCCAGGTGCTTGGGCCCCTGCACCCATGTGGGAGACCCAGAAAAAGCTCCTGGCCCAGCGCTAAGCCTTGCAGCCATTTGCTGAGTGACTAAACAGATGTAAGTCCTATCTCTCTTTCTCTCTCTCTCTCTCTAACTCTGCCTTTCAGACAAATAAATTAATCTTTAAAAAAATAAAAGGAAGACTCAAAGTTATAAAGTGGTCACAGCTCCCCTATTTAACCTATAAATTAACATGATCTCAGTTAAAAAATATCAGCAAGACTTTATTTTTGCTTGCTTATTTTGTTGAAACAGGAAGTTGCTGGCATTGCGATATAGCAGGTTAAGCTGTCACCTGTGATTCTGGCATCCCACATAGGTGACAGTCCGTGTCCTGGCTGCTCCACTTCAGATCCAGTGCCCTGCTAATGTGCCTGGAAAAACTGCAGAAGACGACCCAAGGGCCAGGACACCTGCATCCTCAGGGGAGAACTGGACAAAGCTCCTGGCTGTTGGCTTCAGCCTGCCCTAGCCCTGTCTGTTGCTGCCATTTGGGGAGTGAACCAGTGGATGGAGGCTCTTTCTCTCTTTCTCTGTCTCTCCCTCTTTATCTCTGTAACTCTGATTTTCAAAAAAAAAAAAAAAATGAAAGACAAAAAAAAGGAAGAAGAGGCAAGTTAATTGTAAAGCTCATAGAGAAAAACCAAGTAGACTAGAATAACAAGAAATATCCTGAGGAAGAAAAAAGAAATCATGAAGCTACTAGCCCTGTCAAAATTAGGATATACTATGAAGCTATAATAATTCCACTAATAACTAGTAACATAAAGCAGTGTGTGCCAGGCCATGGTCAGAGCACTTTCGAGGTAAGTGTTTATTGAATCCTCACAACCACCCCTGAGATTAACTTGCCCAACTCAAATTTGCCAGTAAATTTGGAATCAGGCGCTAGCTCCAGAGAACATGCTGCCCGTGACCGTCATCTGCCTCACCTGCACAGTTGTCAGCCATACGGAGTAGGTGGTAGAAACCAGTGGGCCAGAATCAAAGCCTGGGAGTTGACTCAGATATGAAAATGAAATTGCTCTGTTTGGGAGGGCATCATAACCAATGAGCACAACTGGTAGCCACATTTTAAACAATAAAGCTGGCTTTCCTCCTCACACCTTACATGAGAATGAATTCCAGATGGATCAAAACTTTCAACGTAAGTATTGAAAATATAAACGTACTCAATGAAACCACAGGAATATGCTTTTATAATCTTACAGAAATGAAGGCAGTTGTTAGTACATCTAACAAAAAACCTGGCGTCCATAAAGAAAGCAGATTGATATATTTCATCAGAAAAATGAAAAAAAAATCTGTTTAACAAAAGAAATTCTATAAATAAGAACAGAAGATTGCAACTTGTATCAGATGAAGAGCTAATTTCCTAAAAACCAATAATAAAAATGTTAAAAATTCAGTAGAAAATTAAAGAATGGAAATGAACAGAAAATTCATACTAAGGGATTATATAAGTGATTCTCCTAAAATTATTTTTAATAACTTAATTGAGGTATAATTCACATGCCATACAATTTACCTAAAGTGTGCAATTCAGAGATTTCTGATGTAATTCACAAAATTATGAAACCATCACCACAATAAATTTTTTTAAACATTTATTTATTTGAAAGGCAGAGTGGCAGAAAGAGGGAGAGACAGAGAGAGAAAGATCTTCCATCCACTGGTTCACTCCCCAAATGGCCATAATAGCTGGAGTTGGGCCATGACAAAGCCAGGAGTCTAGAACTCCATCTGGTTCTTCCACACAGGTGGCAGGGGCCCACGTACTTGGGCCACCTTCTACTGATTTCTCAGGTGCATTTAGGGAGCTGAATCAGAAGCAAAGCAGCTAGGACTGGAACTGACCCTCCAGTATGGGATGCTGATGTTGAAGGCACTGTCCTAACCCACCATGCCATAATGCTGGTCCCACCACAGTTTTTTTTCTTTTAAGGTTTATTTTATTTATTTAAAAGGCACAGTTACAGAGAGTCAGAGGCAGAGAGTGAGACAGGTCTTCCATCCACCGGTTCACTACCCAAATGGTCACAATGGGTGGAGCTTAGCCAATCCAAAGCCAAGAGCCAGGAGCTTTTTCCAGATCTCCCATGTGGGTGCAGGGGCCCAAGCACTTGAGCCATCTTCTACTGCTTTCCCAGGCCACAGCAGAGAGCTGGATCAGAAGTAGAGCAGCTGGAACTGGAACTGGCGCCCATGTGGGATGCTGGCACTGTGGGTGGCAGCTTTACCTGCTACGCCATAGCGCCAGCCCCCACCAGAGTTTTAAAGCTTTCTTGTCAACTACTCCCTTGAAAATGAAAACTCATATTATTAATAACTCCCCTTTTCTCACTATCCACGACTCCCTGCCCTAGGAAACCACTAATCTATTCTCTATCTCTGTGGATAATGCCTGTTCTGGACATTTCATACATATGGAATCCATACAATATATGGACTTCTGTGTCTGGTTTCTTCCACTTAATGTTTTCAAGATTTATCCATGTAGTAACATATATCATCACTTTATTCCTTTTCATGGCCAAAAAATATTCCATTGTATGATTATACCACATTTTGTTTATCCATTTTGCCATTGATAAATATTGGCTTTTTTCCACTTTTTGGCTATTATGAATAATGCTATTATAGACATTTGTGTGCTAGTTTTGTGTAAACATATATTTTCATTCCTTTCAGGTGTGGGTCTTGGAGTGGGTCAGATGGGTCTATGTTTAACAGAATTACCAAACTCTTTTCCAAAGTGATTGCTCCATTTACTTTCCCAGCAGCAGTGTATGAGGGCTACAATTTCCCTACATTCCTGCTGACACTTATATAACCTTTTTTATTATAGCCCTCCTAGTAGGTGTGAAATGATATCTTATTTTGCTTTTGATTTGTATTTCTTTGGTGACTAATGAGGTTGAGCATCTTTTCATGGACATATTGGCCATTGGAATACTTCTTTTGGAGAAATGTGCATGCACATTGTGATATATATCAACACTTTGTTCCTTTTTATTATTGAGTTATATTTCATTGTATGAATATGGCAATTTTTTGTTCAACTTGCAATGTTCAACTTGAACTTTTTGTTCAACTTGAGTTTTGTACAGTGTGGGTTGATTATGTGAGTAAAGCTTGTGGGAACACTGGCCTGTGAAGTCTTTCTGTGAGCATGTGTATTAATTTCTCTAGGTTAAATACCTAAGGATAAGCTTTTACCTTCCTACCAGCAGCGTGAGAGAATTCCAGTTGTTACACAGCCTTCTCAACTTTCGGTATTGTCAGCCTTTTTCATGTTAGCCACTGCAGTGGGTGTGGTTTTGCTTCGTATTTCCCTGATGACTATTGCTGTTGAACACTTTATCGCTTATTGCTCACTGGTATAGCTTCCTTTATGAATGGCCTCTTCACATCTTTTCCCCAAGTTTTGGTAGGTTATTTGTCTTTTTATTATTGAGTTGTAGGAATTCTTTACATATTCTGATTGCAAGTCAGATATGCATATTGCAAATATTTTCTCCCATCTGTGACTTCTTTATTTGTTTCCTTAACAGCGTCTTTTATTGGGCATTTTTTTAAAAGTCCATTTTAGCAGTTTTTGTTTCATGGTTAGTGACTTCTGGGTCCAATCTAAAAACTATTTTCATACCCTGTTTGTGACTCCATTGCCTTGTGTTTTCTTCTAAAAGAACTAGAATCTTAGCTTTTATGTTAAGGTCTGTAATCCATTTTGGATTATTTTTTGTAAGTGGTTTGAAATCAGAGTCAGAGTTCTTTTCCTCTCTCTAAGCCAACTATTTGGATAGCCAGTTATTAAAGCTCTGTTTGTTGAAAAGATTTTCTTCTCCCACTTAATTGTGTTGGTTCCTTTGTAAAAAAAAATTAATTGACCATATGCGGTAACTTGAAAAAGTTCATGGAAAATCCATATTACAAAAAATGCATGGGTTTCAAACTTTTGTTTGTGCCAGAGTAATCTTGTTTTTAAATTCTAGTTTTTCCATGAACTTTTTGAAGTTCCCTTGTATATGTATATGTGTGTTTCTGGGGTCTCTCTTCTGTTCCATTGATCTAGGATGTTATACACCCATCAACTTTTTCAGGATTGTTTTAGTAATTGAAAATTCCTTGTATTTCCATATAATGTTAGAGCAAACCTGTCTGTTTCTACAAAAGAGCCTAAGAAGAATTTGATTGAAATTATGAAGAATCTGTAGATCAATTGGTAAAGAACTATGATCTTTATAATACTGAGCCTTCTATACCATAAATATAGTGTGTTTTTCTTCAGGTCTTTATTAATTTCTAACAGCTATGCTTTATAGCATTTAGTGTACATATCTTAAATACTTTTTAAAATTTTTATTTATATAAAGAATAAATTTTATGTAGCTTATATGTAGTTTTAAGAACATAATGATATTTCCCTTGCTACCCTCTCTCCCATCCTTCCTCCCATCCTAAATCCCCCTCTTTCCTTCTTTTCTTATTTTGTTTTTAATTTTTGTGGTAACATACTTTCAATTTATTTCATAACCAGAAGCTTAATCCTCCACTAAATAAAGAATTCAACAAGTAGTAAGTAGAAAAACTGCTGTTCCTCTGGAGTATAGACAAGGGCTATAAACAAAATCAAATCTCACAATGTCAGTATATACAGCACATTTTTTTGTATTCTGTATATTAGTTACCACAAATCAGGGATAGCATATGATATTTGTCTTTTGGGGACTGGCTTATTTCACTAAGCGTAACAGTTTCCAATTACATCCATTTGGTTGAAAAGATAAGATTTTATTCTTTTTATGGTTGAGTAATATTCCATCATGTATATACCACAATTTCTTTATCCAGTCATCAGTTGATAGAAATCTGGGTTGATTTCATAGCTTAGATATTATGAATTGAGCTGCTATGAACATGAGAGTACATATAACTCTTTCATGTGCTGATTTCATTTCCTTTGGGTAAGTTCCCAGGAGCAGGATGGCTGGGTCACATGGTAGATCTGTTTTCAGGTTTCTGAGGAATCTCCATACTGTCTTCCATAATGGTTGTACTGGTTTACATTGCCACCAACATTGTATTAGGATACATTTTTCCCCACATCCTCACTAGCATTTGTTATTTTTTTTTGGATGATAGCCATTCTAACTGGAGTGATTTTATTTGCATTTCTATGATGGCTGGTGATCTTGAACATCTTTTCATGTGTCTGTTGGCCATTTGTTTCATCCTTTGAAAAATGCCTGTTTATATCCTTAGCCCATTTTTTTGACAGGCAGAGTGGACAGTGAGAGAGAGAGACAGAGAGAAAGGTCTTCCTTTGCCGTTGGTTCACCCTCTAATGGCCGCCACGCCCAGCGTGCTGCAGCCAGTGCACCGCGCTGATCCGATGGCAGGAGCCAGGTGCTTCTCCTGGTCTCCCATGGGGTGCAGGGCCCAAGCACTTGGGCCATCCTCCACTGCACTCCTGGGCCACAGCAGAGAGCTGGCCTGGAAGAGGGGCAACCGGGACAGAATCCGGCGCCCCGACCGGGACTAGAACCCGGTGTGCTGGTGCCGCAAGGCAGAGGATTAGCCTAGTGAGCTGCGGCACCGGCCCCTTAGCCCATTTTTAACTAGATGATTTGTTTTGTTGTTGTTGAGTTTCTTATATATTCTGGATATTAATCTTTTATCAGACGTATAGTTTGTAAATATTTCTCCATTCTGTCAGTTGCCGCTTTGTTGAGTGTTTTCTTTGCTGTGCAGAAGCTTCTTAGCTTGATGTAATCACATTTATCTATTTTTGCCTTTATTGACTGTGCTTCTGCAGTCTTACCCAAGAAGTCTTTGCCTATGCCAGTGTCTTGCAGTATTTCTACTATATTTTCCTCTAGTAATTTGATAGTTTCAAATCTTAAGTTTAGATCCCTTATCCATTATAAGTAGATTTTTATATAGGGTATAAGTTAGGGGTCTTCTTTTATACTTCTGCATGAAGACATCCAGTTTTCCCAATACCATTCATTGAAGAGACTATATTTTCTACAGGGTGTAATTTTAACTCATTGTCAAAAATTGGTTTCTGGGGTATCTGATTTGCTCCATGGTCCACATGTCTATTATTATGCTAGTACCAGGCTGTTTTGATTATAAGTGTCCTGTAATATCTCTTTTTTTAAAGAGATATTCAAGAAACTCCACAACATCAAAACAAACAACCCACTTAAGAGATGGGCTAAGGACCTCAATAGACATTTTTCAAAAGAGGAAATCCAAAAGGCCAACAGGCACATGAAAAAATGTTCAAGATCACTAGCAATCAGGGAAATGCAAATCAAAACCACAATGAGGTTTCACCTCACCCCAGTTAGAATGGCTCACATTCAGAAATCTACCAACAATAGATGCTGGAGAGGATGTGGGGAAAAAGGGACACTAACCCACTGTTGGTGGGAATGCAAATTGGTTAAGCCACTATGGAAGTCAGTCTGGAGATTCCTCAGAAACCTGAAGATAACCCTACCATTCAACCCAGCCATCCCGCTCCTTGGATTTTACCCAAAGGAAATGAAATTGGCAAACAAACAAGCTGTCTGCACATTAATGTTTATTGCAGCTCAATTCACAATAGCTAAGACCTGGAACCAACCCAAATGCCCATCAACAGTAGACTGGATAAAGAAATTATGGGACATGTACTCTATAGAATACTATACAGCAGTCAAAAACAATGAAACCCCGGTCATTTGCAACAAGGTAGAGGAATTTGGAAAACATCATGCTGAGTGAATTAAGCCAGTCCCAAAGGGACAAATATCATATGTTCTCCCTGATCAGCGACAACTAACTGAGCACCAAAGGGGAAACTTGTTGAAGTGAAATGGACACTAAGAGAAACAGTGACTTGATCAGCTCTTGTCCTGACGGTTGATGTACAATGTAATACTTTATCCATTTTAGTATTTTTTTTTGTTCTAGTACCATTGGTTGAACTCTGTAATTAACACACAATTATTCTTAGGTGTTTAATTTTAACTGAAAAGTGATCCCTGTTAGGAATTTGGAAAACATTATGCTGAGTGAAATAAGCCAATCCCAAAGGGACAAATACCACTTGTTCTCCTTGATAGGTGACAACTAACTGAGCACCAAAAAGGAAACCTGTTAAAGTGAAATGAACACTATGAGAAACGGTGACTTGATCAGCCCTCACCCTGACTGTTGATGAGCAACTTAATATGTTATCCCTCTTAGTATTTTTTTTGTTTGTTCTACTTAATACTTTTGGTTGAATACTGTAATCAATACACAATTCCTCTTAAGTGCTGAAACTTAACTGAAAAGTGATCACTGTTAAATATAAGAGTGGGAATAAGAGAGGGAAGAGATGTGCAATTCGGGACATGCTCAAGCTGACTTACCTCAAACGGTAGAGTTAGAAACATACCAGGGGATTCCAATTCAATCCCATCGAGGTGGCATGTACCAATGCCATCTCACTAGTCCCAGCGATCAATTTCTGTTCACAAGTGATCATAATGATAGGACTAAGAACCAAAGGGATCACATAAACAAGACTAGTGTCTGCAAATACTAGCTGATAGAATAAAAAAGGGAGAGAATGATCCAACATGGGAAGTGAGATACACAGCAGACCCATAGAATGGCAGATGTCCTAAATAGCACTCTGGGCTCAGAATCAGCCCTTAAGGCATGTGGATCCGGCTGAAAAGCCCATGAGAGTTTTTCAGGCATGGAAAGCCAAGACACTCTGGGGAAAAAAAAAAAAACTAAATGAAAGATCTCTGTGAGTGAGATCCCAGTGGAAAGAACAGGTCATCAAAGAAGGAGGTACCTTTCTCTGAAGGGAGGAGAGAACTTCCACTTTGACCATAGCCTTGTCTAAATATGATCAGAGTCAGTGAACTCAGGGGGCTTCCATAGCCTTGGCAGCTCATGACAAGAGCGTAGGGTGATTAATGATGCCATAAACAAGAGAGTCAATTTGTTAAGTCAACAACAGGAGTCACTGTGCACTTACTCCTCATGTAGGATCTTTGTCCTTAGTGTGCTGTACATTGAGATTTAATGCTATAACTAGTACTCAAACAGTATTTTTCACTTTATGTTTCTGTGAGGAAGCAAACTGTTGAAATCTTTACTTAATGTATGCTAAACTGATCTTCTGTATATAAAGAGAATTGAAAATGAATCTAGATGTGAATGGAAGGGGAGAGGGAGTGGGAAAGGGGAGGGTTGCGGGTGGGAGGGACGTTATGGGGGGGAAGCCATTGTAATCCATAAGCTGTACTTTGGAAATTTATATTCATTAAATAAAAATTTAAAAAAAAGAAAAAAGAAAAAAAATTATTTATCCAGTCATCAGTTGAAAGGCAGAATTACACAGAGAGAGGCAGAGACAGAGGGAGAGGGGTCTTCCATCCACTGTTTCACTCCCCAGCAGCCACAATGACCAGAGCTGGTCCAGTCCAAAGCCAGGAGCCGGGAGATTCTTCTGAGTCTCCCACGTGGGTACAGAAGCCCAAGCACTTGGGTTATCTTCTGCTATTTTCCCAGGTGCACAAACAGGGAATTAGATAAAAAATCAAGCAGCAGGGACTCAAACTGGTGTCCATATGGGATGCTGGTGCTGCAGGCAGTGGCTCTACCACTATACCACAGCACCAACCTCCCTGTGTATGTCTTGAAATCTGGCATTGTGATGCCTCCAGCTTTATTTATATTGTTTAAAATTGCTTTAGTTATCTGGAGTCTCTTGTGATTCCACGTGAGTTTTAAGATAAGTTTTTTCTAGATCTCAGAAGAACATCTTTGGTATTTTGATTGGGATTGCAATGAATCTGTAAATTTCTTTGGAGAGTATGGACATTTGAATGATATTAATTTTTTCAATCTATGAACATGGAAGATTTTTACTTTTTTGTGTGTCTTCTATTTCTTTCTTTAATGTTTTGTGTAATTTTCATTATAGAGATCTTTTACATCCTTGGTTAAATTTATCTCAAGATATTTAAATTTTTTGTAGCTATTGTAAATGGGACTGAACTTACAAGTTCTTTCTCAGGCATAGCATTGTTTGTGTATACAAATGCTATTGATTTTTTGTGTGTTGATTTTATATCCTGCAACTTTGTCAAGTTCTCTTAGGAGTTTCAATAATCTGTTAGTGGAATCTTTTAGTTCTCCCTATGTCATCTACAAACAGGGATAATTTTACTTCCTCCTTTCCCATTTGTATTCCTTGGATTTATTTTTATTTTCTAATTCTTTTGGCTAAAACTTCCAGAACTATATTGAATAGCAATGGTGAAAGGAACATCCTTGTCTGGTTCTGGTTCTTAGTGGAAATTCTTTTAGCTGTTCCCATTCAATATGATGCTGGCTGTGGGTTTGTCACAATTGCCTTGATTGTGTTAAGGTATGTTCTTTCTAAACCCAATTTGCTTAAGGTTTTTATCATAAAAGGGTGATGTATTTTATCAAATGCATTTTCTGCATCTGTTGAGATAATAATTTGACTTTAATTCAATGTGTTAATGTATCACATTTTTGATATGTATATGTTGAACTATCCCTGCATATCAGGGACAAGTCACACTTGGTCCGGGTGAATGTTCTTTCTGATGTGTTGGTGGACTTTATTAGCTAGTATTTTATTGAAGATTTTTGCTTCTATATTCATCAGGGATTTTGATCTATAGTTCTTTTTTGTTGTATCTTTTTCTGATTTTGGAATTAAGGTAATGCTGGCCTCATAGAAGGAGTTTGGGAGGATTTCCTCCCTTTCGATTATTTTTGAATAGTTTAAGAATTGCGGGGTGGGGCAGCACTATAGCATAGTGGGTGCAGCCGCCACCTACAGTGCCAGCATCCCATATGGGCACCAGTTTGAGTCCCAGCTGCTCCACTTCCAATCCAGCTCACTGCAATTGCCTGGGAAAGCAGTGAAAGATGGCCCAAGTCCGTGAACCCCTGCACTTGTGTGAGAGACCCAGAAGAAGCTCCTCGCTCCTAGCTTTGGAGTGGCCCAGCTCTGGCCATTTGGGGAGTGAACCAGTGAATGGAAGACTTCTCTCTGTCTCTGCCTCTGCCTCTCTGTACAACTCTGCCTTTCAAATAAATAAATAAATGTTTTTTTAAAAAAAGAAGGAGAAGAAGAAGAAGAATTGGGATTAATTCTTCTTTAAAAGTTTGGTAGTATTCAACAGTCAGTGAGGCCAGCATTGTGGCACAACAGGTTCAGCCACCACCTGCAATGTTAGCATCCCTTTAGTTTGAGTCCTGGCTGCTCCACTTCCAATCTAGCTCCTTGCTAATGTGCCTGGAAAAGCAATGGAAGATGGCCCAAGTCCTTGGGCTCCTGCTCCCATGTAAAAATCCCAGATGAAGCTCCTGGCTTTTGGCTTTGGCCAGGCCCAGCCCCAGCTGTTGCAGCCATTTGGGGAGTGAACAGCGGATAAAAGATTCTCTCTCTCTCTCTCTCTCTCTCTTTCTCTCTTTACCTCTCTCTCTCTCTGTAATAAATAAAAAGTAAATCTTTCAAATAAGTAAAAAGTAAATCTTTACATAACAACAAAAGAATTCAGCAGTGAAGCCATTCAGTCCTGGGCTTTTCTTTGTTGGGAGGATCTTTGTTACTGATTCAGTCCACATCTTGGTTATTCAATCTATGTCTTCATGACTCAATTTTGGTAAATTTTGTGTGTCCATAAATCTATCAGTTTCTCCTAGATTTTCCAAGTTGTTGACATATAGCTGTTTGTAGTAATTCTAGATGATTCTTTTTTTTTGGACAGGCAGAGTGGACAGTGAGAGAGAGAGACAGAGAGAAAGGTCTTCCTTTGCCGTTGGTTCACCCTCCAATAGCCGCCGCGGCCAGCGTGCTGCGGCCGGCGCACCGTGCTGATCCGGTGGCAGGAGCCAGGAGCCAGGTGCTTTTCCTGGTCTCCCATGGGGTGCAGGGCCCAAGCACCTGGGCCATCCTCCACTGCACTCCCTGGCCACAGCAGAGAGCTGGCCTGGAAGAGGGGCAACCAGGACAGAATCTGGCGCCCCAACCGGGACTAGAACCCAGTGTGGCCGGCGCCGCTAGGTGGAGGATTAGCCTAGTGAGCCACGGCGCCGGCCCTAGATGATTCTTTTTTATTTATATGGTATCTGTTGTAACTTCTCCTTTTTCATCTCTGATTTTATTAATTTGTGTCTTCTACTGTGTTTTAATTAGTTGGGCCAGTAGTTTAGCAATTTTGTTTACTTTTTCAAAAAACCAGCTCCTCATTTCACTGATTTTTTAATGAAGATTTATTTATTTATTTGAGAGGGAGAAACAGAGAGGTCTTCCATCTGCTGGTTCACTACCCAGCTGGCTGCAATGGCCGGAGCTGGGCCAACCCAAAGCCAGGATCCAGGAATTTCCTCCGGGTCCGCCACACAAGTTTAGGAGCCCACGGACTTGGGCCATCTTCTACAGTTTTCTGAGACCATAGCAGAGAGCTGGATCAGAAGTGGAGCAGCTGGGACTCAAACTGGCACCCATATGGAACACCAGCACCGCAGACGACAACCCGCTACACCACAGCGCCAGCCCCTTCACTGATTTTTTGTATCTTTTTTAGGTTTCAATTTTGTTTATTTCTTCCCTAATTTTTATTATTTCTTTACTCCTGCTAATTTTCAGTTTCATTTGTTCTTGTCTTTCTAGATCTTTGAGATGCATTGTTAGAAAATTTGATGCCTTTCCAATTTCTTGATGTAGGAGCTAATAGCTATAAAAATTCCTCTTAACACTGCTTTTTCTGTATCCCATAAATTTTGATATGTTGTGTTGTCCTCATTCGTTTCTAGGATTTTTTAAAATTTTCCTTCTGATTTCTTCTGTGACTCCCTGTTCTTTAGGGAGCGTGTTATTCACTCTCCATGTGTTCACATATTTTCTAGAGTTTCTTTTTTTTTTTTTTTTTTGACAGGCAGAGTGGACAGTGAGAGAGAGAGACAGAGAGAAAGGTCTTCCTTTGCCGTTGGTTCACCCTCCAATGGCTGCCGCGGCCGGCATGCTGCAGCCGGCGCACCGCACTGATCCAAAGCCAGGAGCCAGGTACTTCTCCTGGTCTCCCATGGGGTGCAAGGCCCAAGTGCTTGGGCCATCCTCCACTGCACTCCCTGGCCAAGTTAATTTCCAGCTTCATTGCACTGTGATCAGAAAAGACACATGGTACAATTTCATTTCTTTTGAATTTGTTGAGACTTGTTTTATGGCTTAGCATATAGTCAATCCTAGAGAAAGTTCCACATACTAATGAAAAGAATGTGTGTTCTGCGGCCGTGGGATGTTCTGTAGGTATCATTTGGATCCATTTGGTCCATTAGCTCTATGGTTTCTTTGTTGATTTTTTTGACTAATTAATCTGTCCATTGATGAAAGTGAGTATTGAAATCTTCCGTTATTATTGAATTGGAGCCTATGTCTCCCTTTAGATCCGTTAACATCTGTTTTAGTCAGGTGCCCTAGCATTGGTTGCATATACATTTACTATAGTCGCATATTCCTGTTTGAATTGATCCCTTAATCATTATATAATGTCTTTCTTTGTATCTCTTAATAGTTTTTGTCTTGCCATCTGTTTTGTCTTGTATTAGGGTAGCTACTCCTGCTTGTTTTTTATTTCCATTAGCATGGAATATCTTTTTCAATCCTTTCACTCTCAGCCTGTGTGTGTCTTTGTCAATGAGGTGTGATTCTTGTTGGCAGAAGATATATGTATCTTATTTTTAATCCATCTAACCAGTCTGTATTTTTTTTAAGATTTTTATTTATTTATTTGACAGGTAGAGTTACAGACAGTGAGAGAAAGAGACAGAGAGAAAGGTATTCCTTCTGTTGGTTCACTCCCCAAATGGCTGCAATGGCCGGTGCGCAGCACTGATCCAAAGCCAGGAGCCAGGTGCTTCCTCCCTCCCACGTGGGTTCAGGGGCCCAAGCACTTGGGCCATCCTCCACTGCCTTCCCAGGCCACAGCAGAGAGCTGGACTGGAAGAGGAGCAACTGGACTAGAACCAGAGCCCATATGGGATGCCGGCACCACAGGTGGAAGATTAACCTAGTGCACCACAGCACGGGCCCCCAGTCTGTATTTTTAATTAGAGAATTTAGACCATTTATAGTCAAAGTTAGTATTGATAAGTAATGACTTTTTTCTGCCATTTTCCATAAATATTCCTATTTTTTGTTTTGGATTTCCTTTGTACTTTTACTAGATTTTCTGCCTTCACATTCTTTCATGAGGTTGACTATCTTTGTTTCTATGTGTAGCACATCCTTAAAGATCATTTGTAAGGCTGGACAAGTGATGACAAATTCTTTCAATTTCTGTTTGTTTTGGGAAGTTTTTGTTTCTTTTGTTTTTTTTTTTTTTTATTTTTGACAGGCAGAGTGGACAGTGAGAGAGAGACAGAGAGAAAGGTCTTCCTTTGCCGTTGGTTCACCCTCCAATGGCTGCCGCTGCAGCTGGTGCACCGCGCTGATCCAATGGCAGGAGCCAGGATCCAGGTGCTTTTCCTGGTCTCCCATGGGGTGCAGGGCCCTAGCACCTGGGCCATCCTCCACTGCACTCTCTGGCCATAGCAGAGAGCTGGCCTGGAAGAGGGGCAACCAGGACAGAATCCGGCGCCCCGACCGGGACTAGAACCCGGTGTGCTGGCGCCGCAAGGTGGAGGATTAGCCTATTGAGCCACGGCGCTGGCCATGTTTTGGGAAGTTTTAATTTCACCTTCACTTACAAATGAGAGTTTCACTGGGTACAGAATTCTGGATTGCTGCCCATGTAGGAGACCCTGATACATTTCCTGGCTCCTGGTGTAGGCCTGATCCAGACCTGGCTGTTGTGGCCATTTGGGAAGTATGGTAATAGACAGACAGTCTCTTCTATACACACAAACCATGTCATATGCGACAGCTTTCTTCATTACTTTCCAATATCTGTAGAAATATCTCTTACTTTCCTTTCTTTATTGGACCTGCATTACAGTGTCCTGTAGAAGCAGTGATTACAGAGATTATTCCATGTTTGCAGTCGTGACCTGAAAGTTTTCAGTCCTTCAAATTAAGCTGTGTTTTTCGTGGGTGCCCTTTATTAAGTTGAGAAAGTCTATGTTTATCCTTAGTTTGCTGAGAATTTTTATTGTGAAGCTATCATCTATTGAGATGATTATATAATTTTTTCTTCTTTTTGCTGTAATGTGAGTAAATCCACCTTTGTCGTGATTGATAATCCTTCTTATACACTGACAGATTCCTTTACTAATATTTTGTTAGTTGCTTTTGCATCTATCTGCATGATATGTTTTATGCTGCAATTTTATTATCTTTTAATATCATTGTCTTACTTGAGTGTCAGAATTATACTGTCCTCAAAATCTGTTGGTCAGTGTTTCTCATTTCTGAAGGAGTTTATGTAAGGTTGTTAATATATTTTTAATATCTCTTTTTCTATGAAGAATTTTATGAACTTTTAAGTTAGGCTTTATATGCTTCTGTTTATTTTTTCCTTATAGTTGTCACACATAGTTATTTGCTTAAATTCTATCTTCTTAGGATATGAGCTCTATGAAATCATTTCTTTGTCTTGCTTACCTGTGTTCCTAATATCTAACCAAGTGCCTGTTTCAAAGGTGCATAAATGAATAGTTATGAAATTGTGCTAAACTAAAGGGGAGGCTGGCGCCGTGGCTCAATAGGCTAATCCTCCGCCTGCGGCGCCGGCACACCAGGTTCTAGTCCCGGTCGGGGCGCCGGATTCTGTCCCGGTTGCCCCTCTTCCGGGCCAGCTTTCTGTTGTGGCCCGGGAGTGCAGTGGAGGATGGCCCAGGTCCTTGGGTCCTGCACCCACATGGGAGACCAGGAGAAGCACCTGGCTCCTGGCTTTGGATCAGCGCGTTGCGCCGGCTGCAGCACACCAGCCGCGGCAGCCATTGGCCATTGGAGGGTGAACCAATGGCAAAAAGGAAGACCTTTCTCTCTGTCTCTCTCTCCCACTGTCTACTCTGTCAAAAAAAAAAAAAAAAAAAAAAAAAACTAAAGGGGGGAAATAAGAGACTAGGAAAACTGAGAGTTGCAAAAAAATATTTAAAACAGTATAAAATGTCTTCCTTTTGAGAAAGTCACACTTGGAGCAAAAAGAACAATGAGTCCTAGGTGGGTGGTGTAATATAAATGAATTAAAGAAAGAAAATTACGCATAACCCATATTTTGGTTTAGTTTTTGCTGTCAAAGAGAAGGCTTTATGGACTAAAAAAGGTAGAATAAATGCTGGCTCCAGGGAACTAAGAGTGTAAGAGATCACCATACTGCTTTAAATGAGCCCAAATTCCTTGACCTAATTCACATTCGAGGTACTGAGGACTAGTGGATGAGCTGGCTGAACCACTGCTGGCAGACCTTGACAAAGTGCACATGGGGAGGGTAAAAGGGAGAATGGTAGCAGGAAGTGGATGGAGAAGTTTCAGAAGACAGGGCAAGCAGCTAATATTCAGAAGGTCACATCCGCAGACTGAAGGCCTGTGACCTTGACGCCCATCCTAGGTAATGTTCTTCAACTGTGATTAGCAGGAATAAATTATAAATACTTGGAGAAGGAAGTGTGATCAGTGTAAGCTTGTCAGAATTTACAGAGGATGACGGGGAAGGAGGAGGAAGAGGGGATAGGAGAGAGAGGGAAAAGAGAGTAGGAGAAGGAAAAGAAAAAGAACCTGAGCCCAGGCTCGGGTGGAAAAAAGAAAAAAAAAAACTGGGTTTGAGGGGTGGGCATTCAGCCTGGCCTAGCAATTAAATCCCTGGTTGGGTTGCCAGCATCTCCTACTGGAGGGCCTAGGTTCAAGTCCTGGCTTTGCTCCCAATTCAAGCTTCCTGCTAACGTGTACCCTCGGAGGCAGAAGGTAACGTCTCAGGTGGTGGGGTCCCTGCCACCATGCGGGAGATGATTGAGTTCCCAGCTTCGGCCTCGTCCAGCCCCAGCCATTACAGGCATTTGGGGAGTGCACCAACCAGATGGGGCCCCCTTTCTCCTCTCTCTGTCTTTCTCCCTCTCTTGACTCTCTAATACCATAAAATTTTTGGAAAAAAATTATTTTTAAAGGTGACCTTTGAGGCAGGCATTGTGGTGCAGCAGGTTAAGCCATTGCTTTGATGCCATCATCCTGTGTAGTGCCTGCTTCAGATCCCTGTGACCCTGCTCCCAGTCCAGCTTCCTGCTAGTGTGCCTGGAAAGGTAGCAGGTGATGGCCCAGTTATTCGGGTCTCTGTCACCAACTTGGGAGACTTAGACGAATCTCCTGGCTTCAGCCTAGCCCAGCCCTGGCTATTGTAGACATTTGGGGAGTAAACTTAGATGCAAAGTATGTATCTTTTTCTCTGTTTCTCCCTCTCTCTCTGTCATTCTACGTTTCAAATAAATAGTGAATCTTTTTTTAAAAAGCCCTAATTTTAGCCTCAATTCTTAATCAAATGACATTGGGCAAGTTATTAATCTCTATAAACAAGATTTCCTTATTTGTAAACTGTTTCCTTATTGGTAAAATAGAAATAACAAAAGAACGTACTTCATGGCATAGTCCTGAGGATTAAAAAGAATAATGTTTGTAAAGGGTTTACTTACCAAAATCCCTGATGCCTGTGAAGGAAGTGAGAACGAGGGAGATGAGGCAGGCAGGAGAAAACCAGTCAGTGTCAATTTACTCCCTTTTTTGGAGATCATGAAGCTGATAAACTGGGGGAAGTCTGTGCTTAAGATACCTGTATTTAGTATGTTGGGTTTCAGCAAGACCTGACAATATCTCTATGATATGCTTATTAACAAGCAGAAGGATATGGCTGGTGATGTATAAATGGTTGAACGGTCATATCCAAAGTGTGCCAATCAATGGTTTATGTCATGCAGAAGGTCCCTAGAGTTGTAATTCTGGACTATGTCCTTAGCCAACATTTTTTTCTTTTTTTTTAAGATTTTTTATTTATTTATTTGAGAGGTAGAGTTACAGAAAGTGAAAGGGAGAGACAGAGAGAAAGGTCTTCCATCCATTGGTTCACTCCCCAAATGGCCACAACGGCCAGAGCTGTGCTGATCTGAAGCCAACGGCCAGGTGTTTTTTCCTGTCTCCCATGTGGGTGCAGGGACCCAAGCACTTGGGCCATCCTCTACTGCTTTCCCAGGCCGTAGCAGAGAGCTGGATTGGAAGAGGAGCAACCGGGACTAGAACCAGTGCCCATATGCGAGGCCGTCACTGCAGGCGGAAGATTAACTTACTGCGCCGCGGCACCGGCCCTTTTGTTTTCAATCCATATTTTGCAAAAGAGCATTGATGAAAGGCTAATTAAATTTGGGGATGTTGAGCCAAAGGGTTAAGCTGCTATGTGCAACACTGCATCCCATGTAGGCACCAGTTTCAGTCCTCGTGGCTCTACTTCCTATCCAACTCCTTGCTAATGCACCTAGGAAAGCAGTGGAAGGTGGCACAATTATTCGGACCCCTGCACTCACGTGAGAGACCTGGTTGGATTTCCTGGCTCCTGGCTTCAGCTTGGCCCAGCCCTGTGAAAAATGAACCAATCAATGAATGCAAGATTCTCTCTCTCTCTCTCTCTCTCACCCTCCCTCCCTCTCCCTCTCTCTGACTGCCTTTCAAGTAAGTAAATGATTTTATTTTTTAAATTGGAAGATGCTAGCTAATGAGCTAGCTAAAAGAAATGTAATCTGAAAAGAAATAGTATAGGGACCAGTGTTGTGGTACAGTAGGTTAAGCTTCTGCCAGTGGCGCTGGCATCCCATATAACATAGGTTCAAGTCCCAACTGTTCCACTTCCAACCCAGCTCCTGCTAATGTGCCTAGGGAATCAATGAAAGATTGCCCAAGCCCTTGGGCCTCTGCGTCCACGTGGAAGTCTCGGATGGAGTTCCAGGCTCCTAGCTTCAGCTTGGTGCAGCCCTGGCTCTTATAGCCATTTGGGGAATAAACAAGCAGGTGGAAGATCTTTCTCTTGCTCTCTCTCACTCTCCCTCTCGTTCTTGGTCTCCCCCTCCCTCTCTCTTTAACTCTGCCTTTCAAATAAATAATAAAATTAATTTTAAAAAAGAAATAATGTAACAGAGCAAAAGCTAGGGTCTTGGTATCATGGGTCCACCACCCACCACCACACGTTAGATCCGAGCCTTCCTCTCCTCATCTGCAGGTAAGCCATTTCTTCCGTGGTGGTTGTGAGAATGAAACAGACAGCGTATGTTTATTGGTTACCCATTGTTGTTTTGTTTTATTTACCTATTGTTGTTGTATAAATTACTCCTGAGATCTTAAAACAACAAGCATTTACTATTCCACACAGTTTCCGAGGGTGGGGAAACCAGGGGCAGCTTCCTTGGGTGGTTTTGGCCCAGGGTCTCTCACTGGACTGAAGTTAAGATTTTGGTTGAGACCGAAGTGAAGTACTGGCTTGAATGGAGTTGGAGGATCCGCCTCTAGGCTCTTTCATATGCTGTTGGCAGGAAGCCTCAGATCTTCACCACACGGTCCTGTGATACAGTCGTTGGCTTCCCCGGAGCAAGTGATCAGAGAGAACCAGCAGGAAGCCACAGTCCCTTTGTGACCGGGTCTCTGATGTGGCATGCTGTCACTTTGTTTCATTCTGTTCATTAGAGGAAAGGCACTGAGTTTAGTTCAGATTTAAGGAGGGAAGGAATTAGGATCCATATCTTGAAGGAAGAAGAGTTTCCAAAGCATTCAGTAGAGTGCCCAGCACACAGTAGATTCTCCATAAATGATAGTTTCTGCACTATCATTAATATACACCTAATACAGATGGTCCTTAATATGATGTCAGTATTGGTAGGACAAGAAAAACAAAAATCATTAACTTCCTGGAAAATACAGATAGAGGCACTGCATATCACTATTTTCATCAAATCTGTTTTGCGCAATAAAGTGAATGGATTATTTTTCTACTGCAGATACAGCAGTGTTTCATTACAAAACTTTTAGTAATTCTTAGTAGATATACTTAAAATGTATAGTCTATAAATACAAGTGACATCAATAATTTTTTCTTAAAGAATTATGTATTTTACTTGAAAGGCAGAGTTACAGAGACAGAGAGATCATCCATTCGCTGGTTCATTCCTCAGACAACCACAATGGCCTGAACTAGGCCAGACTGAAACCGGAGCCAGGAGCTTCTGGGTCTTCCATGTGGGTGCAGGAAGGCCATCCTCCTCTGCTTTCACAGGCGCATTAGCAAGGAGCTGGATCGGAAGTGGAGCAGCTGGGACTCAACCAGCACTCATATAAGATGCCAACACGGCAGGCAGAGGCTTTACCTGCCGTGCCACAGTGCCAGCGCCAGCGTCAACAATTTGAACAATAATACAAAACTGTCCTCTTTAACTGACTTTTATTAATATATTTAAACATGAGCATTGTTCATCTGAGAACCCATGAAAGCTTAACTTTGCATCACTCTAGTCTTTCTGAGTATCCTTCTCTCCTTTCCATTTAAAAGGTGCCACAGTACACAGGGTTGTCTGCAACAAAGATAGAGAAGGTTGGATAGTTTACATACCTTTCCTGAGGGCAAGGGGTAATTTTGGAGAAAAGTAAACTAACAAACAAAAAAAGTATTTTATCAACAAAAGGCTCAATTAAGTGGGGAAGTTGATGCTGACAGTAAAAATCCCGAAGCCTGTGGCGAAAATCACGGAGTCATCTGGATTTCCTCCATCTATGTGTGCGTTTGTATTCATTTGGGCACACTGTCCATCACTAGCCTCGAGGCTTGGCCAGCAGCCACTGTAAACAAAAACAGACGCACCTCCACCACAGGTGGCCACTGTGGTGAGATAAGCTCATTCCATTGAAAGTATTGTCACACCTTAAACTGGTTAATTCATTGGTGTTTTGATTTGTGTTAAATGTTAGATCCTCAGGCTAGCGTTTGACATGGTTGGACTCTCCTTAGCAGTCAAACTTCTGTGACTGTCATCAATTTGAAAGTAAGTCAAAACGGTCTCTGAGGAGCCCCTATTGACAGAGTGTGTATGCACTGGCGGCGAGGCAGGAATCTAAGAATTTCACAGGGAGCCTCCTGGCTGATGGCTGTATAAATCACGGTAGTGATCAGGCCAACAGTGGCAGGTTAGAAGTAGTAAGGGGTCTGAAGTGTCGCCAGCCTTTGCCACACACCAACAGGTGTGATACACACTAACAAAAAAGGGAGTTACTGGAGATCCAAACAGTGAAGAGCAAATGTGTATTTAGAAAGCAAACTATTTTAAGGTCGTTTGCTGTGTAGAGAATAAATGGTTTTATGAATCTTTTTCTTTCTTGTTATGGTCCAAGACAATAAGGAATATTTATAATGTCAAACCAAAGTTGATAAGCAAAAGGTACCTTATGTTCACTGTCATCTGTTAAATTAAGCCAAGGAATTTTGTGATAAAGTTTAGAGATACTTCTACCAAATATGCTTAAAATGAAAAAAAAAAAAAAATAGGGGCTGGCATTGTAGTGCAGCAGGTTAAACCACCACCTGCAATGCCAGCATCCCATATGAACATTGGTTGGGTCCCAGCTGCTCTGCTTCTGATCCAGCTCCCTGCTAATGCACCTGGGAAAGCAGCGGAAGACGGCCCAAGCACTTGAGTTCCTGCCACCCAAGGGGAGACCCAGATGGAGTTACAGCCTCCTGGCTCCAGCCTGGCCCAGCCCCAGCCATTGTGGCCTTTTGAGGCGTGACCCAGTGGGTAGAAGATCTCTTTCTCTCCATCTCTCCCTCTATTCGTCTTTCAAATAAATAAAGTAAACCTTAAAGAACAAGTCTTGGCTCTGAAGCTTTACTTAGTGACTTGCATGGTGTGCACGTAGAAGGGGGCCACAGCGGCCCCTGGAACTCTGTGTCCTGATTCAGCACCACGGGGCTGCATGGCCTGTCCTGTGAATAATATCAGCATCATAGCTGTCATTTAATGAGCACCTAACGGTCAGGCGCTGTGTTAAGGTTTACGTGCATTAGCATATTGAACCCTCTTATCTCCATGTTAAAGATGAGGAAATGGAGGCATAGGGGCTACATAATTTGCCTGACGCTGTCCGTGTAGTAAGTGGCGGCGCCCAGAATGCAGCTCAGCCGGGTTTGCTCTCCCAGCCTAGAGGTTTGTGGCGAAGAGGAAAACGCTTTCTGCTGAGGGACATCATTACTGTGCCTTCCCACACGCTTTCAAAGAATGACTGAGAATTTCTTCCTTTATTTCTCACGTATTCCTGTGACCTTTTGTTTTCTCTGAATAATGGCCAAGTGGTTAGCCAGTCCTAATCCAGGATTATCCTGTGGACCCTAAATGTAATCACAATTGTCCTTTACTAGAGGGACTCCGGGAGAGTTGATGACAGGAGAGGGCGAAGGCCACGTGCCCATCAGGAGGGCTGGGGGTAGTGTGATGTGGGATCACAAAGCCCAGAACCAGGACTGCCTGCATGAGCAGGAAAAAGGACAGAGGATTTCCCCCAGAACCTCCAGAGGAACCTACTCGCTGGTACTTTGATTCCAGCCCCACAAGATTCATGTGGGACTTCTGGCCTCCAGAACTCTGTTGTGTTAGGCCCCACATTGGTGGTAGTTTATTGTAACAGCCATAGGAATCCAACACTCACACACACACACACACACACACGCCCATATTGCTTGCTTCTGGGCTTAGTTGCTTCATACCTTCCCCTTATATTTTTTTATGCATTTGTAACTGTTTTGTTACTTCCTGAATCCCACTGTAAAGTATGTGAATAACATATATGTAAAAACGTTGTCTCAGATAAAGTTATTTTTTACTTTGAGAGAATATCCTATCCTGTGGCTATTTCACGTCCCAGCCTTTCCTATGGCTGAAAAAGAAAAGGGTAAGGGAAGGGACCAATGTTGCTGAGTGTACAATGAAAGGAAATCTTTTCAAGGTGAGTAATCCACAAACTTCTAGAAAAATGCCCAGAGTAACAAGAGTTAAGCTAACTATGCGTGAGTCATATCTCTGACTGGAGTGTAACAGGCTTCCTCCACTCCCATCACTAGTTAGTAATTTTTCAGATCTATAAAAAAAGGTATGAGACTGGTATAAAAATACTTGCCCTTCACCTAGATTCATCAAATGCTAACATTTTGCTAGAGCTGTGAAAGCTGTGTGTATGATGAATAGATACAGAAATATACATAGATAATAGTACACTTGAAACCAAACTGCAGGGATCTGACAACTTAACTCCTACATCCTCATCTCCTAAGAGCAAGGACATTCTCCTGTTTTTCCTACATAACACCAATGTCATGGTCGCATGTAAGGATATTGACACTAATAGTCTAAAAGCACCTAACATTGTGTGCAATTGACAGTTTCTGTGTATGTGCCCCAAATATCTTTAATAGCTGTTTGCTTTCTGACCCAGGATCTAGAAGACTTATGCATTGTACTCGGGAATGTCTCTTTAGTTTCTTTTAATCTGGAACAGTCCCACTGTTATTTGTTTTTCATCATATTGACTTCTTTATCTTATGTTTTGCCTGACTCTCCTGCAGGAGAATGTAAATTTCGCTGGGTCAGGAGTTTTGGTCTCTTGTTTATTACTGTATTCCTAGCATTGAGAATGTGCTTGGCACATAGTAGAAGTTAGCAAATATTCGTTGGATGAATAGATGAGTGAGTGAATGCCTAAGTGATGCCAGTATAATGAGCACCATGAAAGGTGATTTGGGGGATGCCAGCAGAGCTGAGTCTAATCTGTTGTCTATGTGTACCTCTTACCTCTTGATACAGGCTGAACACATGGCTCATTTTACACATCAAGTGGGAAAATGTGTATGTAATAAATAAAATTGAGATAAAAATGCACAACTGAAAAAACTGGCTAAGAAAAGGAGGCATGGACCGGCGCCGTGGCTCACTAGGCTAATCCTCCACCTTGCGGCGCCGGCACACCGGGTTCTAGTCCCAGTCAGGGCGCCGGATTCTGTCCCGGTTGCCCTCTTCCAGGCCAGCTCTCTGCTGTCGCCAGGGAAGTGCAGTGGAGGATGGCCCAAGTGCTTGGACCCTGCACCCCACGGGAGACCAGGATAAGTACCTGGCTCCTGCCATTGGATCAGCGCGGTGCGCCGGCCGTGGCGGCCATTGGAGGGTGAACCAACGGCAAAGGAAGACCTTTCTCTCTGTCTCTCTCTCACACTGTCCACTCTGCCTGTCAAAAAATAAAAAAAAATAAAAAAAATAAAAAAAAAAAAGAGGCATGATAGTACGCACCTTAATAGCAAAACTCTTGATGAGCCAAACCGAGCACTGGGCAACAGCGATGTGACTAGCAAGAAACTTTAGACCAAAGACAAGAACAGAGGCCATAATGAGGAAGATGATTGTCTTGCCCTTTTTATTGGCTGTTTCGGTAATTGTGGTAATTTTGAGTGCCTGCTGTGTGCCAGACATTGTTTTGGTGCTATCCATATAGAACAGAACAAGACACAACGGCTTCGGGCGTGCAGTCCCTGAGGACCAAACAGTACCTGTGACAAGTGTGTCACTGGGTGCTGTGCTTTCACAAGGGAGGCAGCGTAGCACAATGGTGAAGAGCAGTGGCTTCTGCAAGGTGGCTCCAGAGAAGTCCTTCATCTCCGGGAGCCTGAGCTCCTCGGCAGTGAGATGGGGACAGAGAACAGCGCGCGCTCCGTGAACTGCAGAGGGACTCGAGGGAGGAAACGCGTGGAGACTGCCTCACATGGTTTCGCCTGGCATTTGTTGGTTTCCTATAAATGTTGTTATTTTCGTCATTTTTAACACCTACTAGTAAAGGGACTTAAAACCAAATACTGAAGAACAGTTAAAGGAGCCAGCAATGTTAAACTCAAAGAAAAGAAAATGAGAAACATGATTACTGGTTTCAAATAATGATGCAGCATGTGACCAGGGCTTGCTCATTCCATGTAGCCCCAGAAAATAGAATTAGTTCCAGTGGGCGGCAGTCACCAGGAAGGCAGATTGCACAATGTAAGAAGAGATTTTCTTAGCAATTAGAATTGACTGTAAATGAAGAGCGGCTTGGGGAGCAATGGATTTTCTGTCATTAGAAGTAATAAAGCAGATCCTAGACATGTGCCGTCCAGTATGGTGGCTGCTAACCTCATGTAGCTATTGAAATCACAATTAAACATAAAAGTTCTGTGAGAGTACTTCAGGAACTTCATGTGAAAGTGAAATTAAAAGATAAGTTCAGGGGTGGGCATTTAGCCTAGTGGTTGATGCCCACCTCCCACATTGGACTGCCTGGGTCTGATGCCTGGTTCCAGCAGGGGCTGCTTCCAGACCCTAGGAAGCAGAGTGACAGCTGCAGCAGTCAAGTTCCTGTCACCCATGCGGATGACCTCAGCTGAGTCCCTGGCTCCCAGGTTCAGCCCCAGAGCAGCATGCATTCGAGGCTTGAACCAGTAGATAGGCGCTTTCTGTCTTTCTCTCTTTATCCCTCTCTGTCTTGGTGCTTATCCGAAAAGAAAAAAGTGTTAATCATTGCTAATAAAAAAAAGTTAAAAGGTAAGTTATTTTGTTGTAAAAAAAAATTGAAATCTAGGCAGTTTTTCCTGAAATTAAAAAAAATATATATTTATTTGAGAGACAGACAAAGACATCCTCCATCCACCAGTTGACTTCCCAGATGCCAACAACAGCTGAGTCTGGGCCAGACGGAAGCCAGGAGCCCAGAACTGAGCAGAGCCCCTCACGTGGGTGCAAGGACCATCACCTGCCGCCTCCGAGGGAGTGCATCAGCAGGAGGCCAGACTGCATGCAGAACCAGGGCTCGAATCCGGGTATTCCAATGTGGGACACAGGCTGTGTTTTAATCACTTCACCAATTGCTTGTCTCTATGGTTTGTTTCATAGTACACATATTCCATGAACTTTTTGAAGACCCTCTGTAGAATAGTGGTTACCAAGAATGGGGGAAAGGAAAAATGGGGAGTTGTAGAATGTGTGTAAATAGACAAGATGGATTAATTCTAGAGGTCCGCTCTACAGCATAGTGCCTGTAGTCTACAGTACTCTGTTAGGCACTTAATGAGGGTAGATTTCATGGTAAGTATTCTACCATGCAAGCTTAGAAGACTCAAGGACACTTTTGGGGGGAATGAGTGTGTCTATAATCTTGATCATGGTGATGGTTTCATACGTGCGTGCATGTATCCAAATTCATCAAATTGTACAAATTAAATACATGCAGTGTTGGTGTGTCAGTTATATCTCAGTAAAGCTGAGTTGCTCCTTCATCATGTTAGCCACATTTCAAGTGTTCTGAAGCCACCTATGGCTCATGGCTACCTCCATATTGGACAGTGCAGAAAAACAACCATTCCAACCACAGAAAATTCTGTTGGACAGTGCTGTCCTAGTGGTCACTGGACAAAGACATTAAGGAGAAAATTCAGGAACAAAATTAGAAAGATCAGGTGGACTAGGGTGACTTCTATAGTTCATTCTAAAACTGAGTTTTAGGGGCCGGCGCCATGGTGCAGTCGGTTAATCCTCTGCCTGCAGTGCCGGCATCCCATGTGGGCACCAGTTCGAGTCTTGGCTGCTCCTCTTCAATGCAGCTCTCTGCTGTGGCCTGGGAAAGCAGTAGAAGATGGCCCGTCCTTTGGCCCCTGCACCCACGTGGGAGACTGGGAAGAAGCACCTGGCTCCTGGCTTTGGATCAGCACAGCTCTGGCTGTTGCGGCCATTTGGGGAGTGAACCAACGGATGGAAGACCTTTCTCTCCGTCTCTCCCTCTCACTGTCTGTAACTTTACCTCTCAAATAAATAAATAAAATCTTTTTTAAAAAAACTGGGTTTTATAGCTTCTGGAAAGACATCTTTTTCAACCATGTATTAGTGTAGAAAGAGTCACAGTTTTTAAGCTGAAGGGTAATACTCACAGAAATAAAGATGTTTACCATTTGGAGATGTTTTGTTGATTGGACTTAAAAATTGCTTCTTGCCAGCTCATCACTCTACTTAGAGGAATAAATGTTTGGGGGACAGGCCTGGCAATGGCAGGACCAGACAGTGCAGTAACCATTGCTTCTCTTTCCTCAACTTTTCCATGATTTGTTTAGTTCAGCCTGAAGAGCCTTTTGTGACACTTAAAAATCCCTGGGCGGGAAGAGGGGACTGAGAGGGCCAGTCATTCAAAGGCCAGGAGGGGTGAGTCTCGTGTCAGGATTTCTTCTGTGAACCCCAGTTTCTGCAGGTTTCCTTTTCCCTTTGCGCTCCAGTCAGAAGGAAAAATACTCACATGGTTATTAGAAATACTGGAGCAGTAAATTGTTTGAAGGACATGAAACACCCTTTCTTCTCTCCCTTCAAAGCCTTAAATGATACTCGTTTCATTGAAGCTTCCCCATCATTAAAAGCAGCCCTGTCCGGGTGATGTAATATGTGCTTTGGCTTCCAACTGAAAGAAAAAAGTCTCAAACAAACTAATCTTTGAGTCATGCAAAATTTTTTCTTTTTTAATTTTAATGTTCTTGAGCATTCTGGCACCCTTTTACCAAAACCTGCCGTATGCAAAATCCCGTATCTTCTTTGAGCCAAAAATGAAGCCTGGTGTCACCTTCAACAGGTACAAATCCTTAGCCCTTTTCAAATATGTTATTTGCCTATTTTCTTTGGTACAAAGCAGTTCCTAAGGAGTCGTGTCCCAGAGAAACAAAATATAACACAGTAGAAGAGCAGTAGTTCTATGGACAACAGCACCTTCGCAAACCTAAATTTTTTGCATCTTTGTGGCTTCTGTTTAGAGTTACTATAGACTGGAAGCCAAGCTGTTTTCAATTTGACCCTTGGTTAAGATACAAACTACACAACAACAGAGGGTACCTTATTTCCTGTAATTCACGGAGAGAGAGACAAGAATGGACCAGACTAAGGAAAAACCGAATACCTGGTCTGAGGTGTGGCCAGAGAATCTGTAGCTTTAATAAGTGCCCCCATGTGCTAGTTCCTAAGCCTAGAAACTACCTTGGCCACATTATTTTATAAACACTTGCAGAGCACTCTTTCTGGATAATTTTTAAAATAAAACGGGTAACTTTTTTGTTGTGGTAACGTTGATATGTATGCAACATAAAATTTACCATTTTAACTAATTTTAATATAGAATTCTGTGGCTTTAAGTGTACAACCATCACTGGCCATTTGTAGAGTTTTTTCATCATCCCAAACGGCAACTCTGTATCCATGAGACAATAACTCTCCATTCCCTCCTCCTCCCCCTCCCAGGCCCTGGTAACTTCTATTCTACTTCCTGTCTGTATCAGTTTGCCTCCTATAGATACCTCATATTACTGAATAGGTAATAGATTTTTTATAAGATTTATTTTACTTATTTGAAAGACTTACAGAGAGAGGTAGAAACAGAGAGAGAGAGAGAGACCTTCTACCTGTTGGTTCTCTTCCCAAATGGCTGCAACAGCTGGAGCTGAGCCAATCCGAAGCCAGGAACTTCTTCTGGGTTTCCCACATGGGAAAACTGGGGCTTTAACCCACTGTGCCATTGTGCCGGCCTCCAGATAATTGATTTCTTTTTGACAGGCAGAGTTATACAGTGAGAGAGAGATAGGCGCAGCGCACCAGCCGCAGCGGTCATTGGAGGGTAAACCAACGGCAAAGGAAGACCTTTCTTTCTGTCTCTCTCTCTCACTGTCCACTCTGCCTGTCAAAAAATTTTAAAAAAAAATGTATTCATTAAAAGTGGTTACTGGGGACGGCGCTGTGGCATAGCGCGTAAAGCCACTGCCTGCAGCCGGCATCCTATATGAGCGCTGGTTTGAGTCTCAGCTGCTCCTCTTCCAATCCAGCTCCCTGCTGTGGCCTGGGAAAGCAGTAGAAGATGGCCCAAGTGCTTGGGCCCCTGCACCCATGTGGGAGACCTGGAAGAAGCTCCTGGCTCCTGGCTTTGGATTGGTGCAGCTCTAGCCATTACGGCTAATTAGATAGTGAACCAGCAGATGGAAGGTCTCTCTCTCTCTCTCCCTCTCTCCCTCTCTCCCTCTCTCCCTCTCTCCCTCTCCCTCTCTCTCCCCACCTCTCCTTCTCCCTCTGTGTAACTCTGACTTTCAAATAAATAATCTTTTAAAAAATGGGCCGGCGCCGCAGCTCAATAGGCTAATCCTCCACCTGCGGCGCGGCACACTGGGTTATAGTCCCAGTCGGGGCTCCGGATTCTGTCCCGGTTGCCCCTCTCCAGGCCAGCTCTCTGCTGTGGCCCGGGAGTGCAGTGGAGGATGGCCCAGGTCCTTGGGTCCTGCACCCCATGGGAGACCAGGAGAAGCACCTGGCTGCTGGCTTCGGATCAGCGCGTTGCGCCGGCTGCAGCATGCCAGCCGTGGCAGCCATCGGAGGGTGAACCAATGGCAAAGGAAGACCTTTCTCTCTGTCTCTCTCTCTCACTGTCCACTCTGCCTGTCAAAAAAAAAAAAAAAAAGGTTACTAACTACTTGGTGATTTTAAATTCGATTTTCTCATAAAAATTAATAGCATGTTTTTTAAAAAATCCCTTCTTGATTATATTATTCTCAGGTGTTTTCATAATATTAGCAGCCACCAGAAAAAGCAAATAAATTATTATCAAAATAGTCCTAAAGTTCAAAAGCAGATGAATGGTCACTTTTTAATTTCTTTTATAAAAAGCATCAACTTCAAACAAATTTGAAGTTTCACATCTTCTATCCACAAAATGTAGTGCTTGGTTATAGCCCTTCTGGTTCCTTCTGGGTATCCCAATGAAACAAGGAACTTCTTCAGTGTCCGCACGGCTTCTGCTGTGAGGAGAAAGGCCCTCCTCTTGTCTCCGGCAGGATTGCAGATCCCTGTGCCAGAGGCCCAGGAAAGCACCAGGCACAGGGAATGCCGAGCAAAGGACATGCCAGTTCTGCTTATTATAAACCGTCTTCCTTCCACCTCTAAGGCCGGCTCTGACATGCTTGCGCCACCTTCACTGCCTGGCTCTCTGGAGTCTGATCTATTAGTAATACACTATGGCAGCCTGTGGTTGTACATTTTGTGCAATACTGTGGAACAGAACTACTACCTGTTACTTAAACCTCTAATTGTAAAATTGTGGGGGTTTTTTGTAGGATTTATTTGAAAGAGAAATAAGAGAGAGAGAGAGAGAGAGAGAGAGAGAGAGAGAGAGATCTTTCATCTGCTGGTCTACTTCTCAAATGGCCACAACACCCAAGGCTAGGCCAGGCCAAAGCCAGGATCCTGGAGCTTCCATCCTGGTCTCCCCTGTGGGTAAGTGCCCAAGTACTTGAGCCATCATCTGTCGCTTCCCAGGTTCATTAACAGGAAGCTAGATTGCAAGTAGAGTAGCAGGACTTGAACCAGCAGTCCCATATAGGATGCAGGTGCCCCAAGTGAGGCTTAGCCTGCTGTACCACAGTGCCCATCCCTGTAAACATTTGTTTTTTATATATCTTTGCCCCTGAGGTTGGACTTCAGTTTGATGATAAGCCACTGGACCAACTGGTCTTCCTACTCATTCCTGGGTTTCATTTAAAATAAATATATTCAGGTTTCTAACTCAAGTGTCTAAGGGTTTTCTGATAACCTGGATCCATCACTGTTTGAAGTTGACCCCTTGAGTTTATAACCCTATGTGTCACAGATTTGTAACTTTGAGGCAATCATTTATCTTGGATACTTAACTCTCTAAACTGTTCACTGAGCATAAAAGCAGGATAATAATACCACTGGGAACACAGGCTAGGCGGTCTGTTTCCCTTCTTCTCTCTGGCAGCGAAGATGCTTTCTTATTCTTCCTTCTGAATATTCCTCTGTGGTCTCTGGCCCAAATGAAGAAGTGCTCTCCGTGGCAGCAGCTTCCATGGCTGCCAAGAGGAACTTTGCCGCGCTGCCTTTGAAGTGGTGGAACAAAGCCCGTCCCAGTGCCGCGAGGATCTGGCACCCTGGAGACTCCTCAGGGCCCCTCCCACACCCTCCCCGGGAAGTTCTCTCCCTAAAGTTGTATTCAGGCTGAACACCCCTATGCAGAGAACACAGCTTTCCTGTAAAAACCTTGGTTTTCCTCCCAAAGCTGTAGGGAAGGTGGTGAGGGCCTTGCTCACAAGTGTTTTGAGCGCTGCAGATAAACATGTTTGATAACTACAGTCTTGCTTCTGTTGCCTTAGTGTACTCCTGGTTGGGGAATGTTTTCTTTGGTCACCTGCCAATGACAAGGATTAGCCTTTTCCTGAATTTAGGATTGTTTCTTTAACCTGTTATATCGGTAGAACAAGATTGGAAAATACTGCTAAATGTAGCAAATCGATACTGGAGGATGGTGACCCACTTCTTACTACCCTTTGCTGTTCGCTGACAGCCTACAGCCTCTGCGTGAGTGGGCTTGGTGGGCTGACCTCTGCTTGTCTACTTCAAGCTATGCTTTCAGTTTACCTCTCTTGCCTTAATATCCTAGACTTTAGAGGATTCTCCCAACCCCATGCTATGTTATAGCATCTAGTAGGAAATATTCCTTTGCATTTAAAGGCCTCTTCTGTAACAAGTTACTGTTTAGTTTCTGCACTTTGCCCCTTCCAGTTTCTATTTTAGTCCAGAATGGTTATAATTTCATTTTCTTTGAGGCAAGGTATGAATTTTTTTTGCTTTCCCTCAGATTTATTCCATGTTTGCAGCACAAGAAGTCACTGGCATACCATCCGTGTATCAGAAGCTAGTTGAGCTAAGTATATCTACTTTGATATTCCCCGTAATGTGTTTGCAATGTGTTTAGATTATGCTGGGGGTCTATCTCTTGGCTCAGGGCATTCTGAATTAAAGTTGAAGCCTTTAACCCATCGTTAGCGTTAGTTCTCTCCATCTCTTCTGACGAAAAGGAAATGAACTTCTATGGTAGTGTGAAGAACTTGTCATGTGAGTGCAGTTCATTAGAGAAGCGATTATTCTCACTGGGGTCCTGGGCAGTACTTCAGAATATCCTTCCTTGAAGCTCTTTGTTTCTGTTTTTGGTAGAACAGGTTCTTGTTAAGAGAAGTCGATTATGTACAGATCTCCTCGAAGGCAGGGGATGACAAGTTATCTCTTGAAGTCACTCTTTAGAACAAACAAGCTACATTTTATTCCAAGGGAATTTTAACGCTGATCTAATTGAGAGAAACAGAACAGCCTGAAGCTAGTTTACAGAGAAGAATCCTTTTTAGATAGTGTTTGCTATTTGGCTTGCCAACCTCTAATTCCCAGTCACTTATGGTGAGTTTCAAGTATGGATAGTTGTGTGATGTGGTCAGTTTCCATGACTGCTAAATAAAATATGAATTTCTCCTGTTACTTGAAGGCTGTCTGTGGGAGGTCTTGATCCGGGTCTGCACATCACAGTTTAGTGGCTCTCAGCCGAACCCTGCAAACATCGTGTCGCTCAGCTAGGGAAAGAAAACCGCTCGCCTCCCCCTCAGTCCGGTGTGTCGTGCTCTGCCTGCAGCCATTCGCTTGTGAACAGTGACCTTCAGGACACAGCCTGAGTTCTTTTCCTCTCTCAGTCAATTCCTAGAGACCGCGGGCACCTTCTTTTGCTTTTCTCCTGTCAAGTGGAGAGAAGGGGCTGGCACAAGTGGCACAATTTTTACGCACTTCTCTCCAGCTGAGTACTCTGATCCTGCGTTAAAATAGGAGCCAGAAGACAGACAGTCTAGAAATCCTCAGAGCGACCGCGTATGACAGAGAAGATATTTATGTGAAGAAACATAAGTCCCCAGGACCTAAATTAAGCTGCCTAATCTCTCAGTGTCACCGCGGCCCTGCTTGTAAAAGGGAAACAGCCATAGCGAGGCTGCCTTCCTCTGGAGTCCGGGATAAACTTATTGGAATAATGAACTTAATTCTACTCTTACAGGGAACATGTTGTTGGCTTTTAGGAGAATGAACTGTTTGGGGTTCCCCGAGGGGCCTGACAATCTGGTACCTCTTCCAACATTCAAATAGGAGATTTGTCAAAAGCTAAACCACTGCCAAAAAGTAAGCCGTTCACTCTGTACGTAGATCAGGTCCGGGGGGAGGGGGAGGAGTTTTGAGCTCTTCCTTGGAAGAACTGTCAGTAACTAGTCACAAAGATGTCCATTTTTCTTTCTTTCTTTAAAAATATCTGAACAAGAGTGTAATTGTGTTTAATGGTTTACTTTGGGAAAACATTAGGTTCAGTGCTGAAACACATTAAATCAGATGATATCCGTCATGAAAAAGCCTCTAGAACACGCGTTCTTACTGCACTTGATCTTAGCCAAAAGGCCGAGAAGCGATAGAACACGCATTCTTAATGGAAGCAATATTGCCTCAAGGGGGAAAAACTGGTTCTTTAGGAAGAAAAAAAAATCAGGTGTCACAGTAGTTTGTGGCCCTCTGGTACCAAGACAAGAAACACAGCATATCTGTGTTATTAAAATTGGTGGGGATGGTGAGGTGGACAGCTCTGAAAAAATTTTCGAAAAGGGTGGAGGTAGTAAAGCAACAGGATTAGGGGCCAGCACTGTGGCGTAGTGGGTAAAGCCACCGCCTGCAGTGCCGGCATCCCATATGGGCACCGGTTCAAGTCCTGGCTGCTCCACTTCCGATCCAGCTCTCTGCTATGGTCTGGGAAAGCAGTAGAAGATGGCCCAAGTCCTTGGGCCCCTGTACCCAAGTGGGAGACCCGGAAGAAGCTCCTGGCCCCTGGCTCCTGGCTTTGGATTGGCGCAGCTCCGGCCATTGTGGCCATCTGCGGAGTGAACCAGCAAATGGAAGACCTCTCTCTCTCTGCCTCTGTGTAACTCTGCCTTTCAAATAAGTACATAAATCTTTAAAACACACACACACACACACACACACTGCTGTAGTCCAGAATGTCAAGAGTGCACACGCAGCTTTAGTTCCTCTCGCGGTGCGGTGGACCCTCATCGTGGCCAGGCTGCAGACCGGCAGGGTCAGCGCAGATCGGTGTTGATTAATCCCTCAGCCCAGGAGGGAGGGAGTGCACAGAAAACTTGAAAGAAGATGCAGTTCATACCCTACGGGGCAAGGATTTCAGACAAACAACTCAAACATGAAGTCCACCCGCTAGAACCAATACTCTGTACTTACATAAAGGGTGTTAAATCTTTAAGGTAAGATTTCTTTCTTCTCCTGCCTCTTTAGCCTTACAAAAAGGAACATCAAGGATAGGAATGATCTTCAAAGTACTTCATAAGAAAGCCAGATTGGGAGGAGGAGAGGGTGTGGTCCCCGAAGGCAGAAAGGGAATAATTGTCTAAATAATATAAAGTTCTAAGCATTCATTGAAGAAAAGAAAATTGGTAGGAATTGACATTTGATATTTAAGAAGTTTTAAGTTGGCTGTTTCTGCTAATGTTACTTAGCATTCACATATGCAAAGATTTTCCTTTCTGTCCTTCTAGTATGTCTCACATTGTTCTTTCATACACTGAAAATGGACGGAGCAACCCAAAGTTGACCTGCTGTGCACTGTGAAATCTGCAGGAGGTCTGTGTTCTGTTAGGCTTAGCCCTGAAACAGAAGAATATTCATATTTAAGGAGATATCTTTCAAAGCAGAGTTTTGCCCCAGCAGTTAAGACACTGCTTCAGGGGCCAGCTGGGCTGCAGTGGGGTAAGCTGCCACCTGCAACACCTGCATCCCATGTGGGCACCAGTTCGATTCCCAGCTGCTCCACTTCCAGTCCAACTCTCTGATAATGTGCCTGGGAAAGCAGCAGGGGATGGCCCAAACACTTGGGCCCCTGCACCCACGTGGGAGACCCAGTGAGGCTCCTGGTTCCTGGCTTCAGCCTGGCCAAGCCCCAGCTATTGTGGCCATTTGGGGAGAAAACCAGTGGATGGGAGGTCTTTCTCTTCCCCCAGCCCTCTCTCTCTGTAACTCTGCCTTTCAAATAAATAGTTAGGTCCATACCACCCATGTGGGAGACCCAAACTGAGTTCTGGTTCCCCTGGCCTTGGCCTGACCCAGCCCTGCCTGGCTGTTTTAGGCAATTTAGAGAGTGAACACATGGATAGGAAATCTCTCTCTCTCTCTCTCTCTGACTTTCACACACACATATATATATTTCCTCAATCTCTGAACTTACCTTACTTAATCATCCTATTCTGAATATACATAACCATAACTTGGAGGAAAGAGAAACAGAGATCATTTCTCCTGCATATCCATTTCAAAGTGATACTTGGGACAGTGAATTCTCTTTCTCCAAGCAAGCATTTATTTGACAAGCATCAGTCGCTGCGGGTCTTTAACTGCCTTATGGAAATCCACCCCAGTTCCCTGCCTATTGATTTCTTAAGATCATAGAAGAAGAAAATGGAAAAAATCCTGGAGGCCACAAGCGCCCTGATACTCATCTCCGCCTGGCAACGCAGTTCCAAACCCTAACTTACTGTCCTTTTCCTGGTTCCTGAGATCTCCACCCTTCAGCTTCTCTTTGTCACCCGTTGGGTGGGTGGAACCAAGCCTCAGGCACACCGTGGCCCCAGCAGCTGGGCTCCTCGCTCCCCCATCACATTGCAGACATTCTTTTCACATCATTTTGTCCTCTGTGCTGCATTCCCTCCGCTTGGCTTCGTTCCCTCTGTGCAAACTTCTGTTTCAAGGGACAGAAGTTTGCCAAGGAGATGTTGGCAGAGAGGGTCCAGTTCTCTCCTTTCTATCTGAAGAGCCCAGTGTCACTCATTAGCATATGAGAAGAATGGTTGTAAATAAACATCAAATGAGGTTAACGAGCTGCAGCTCATCAATATTAATGAAGTCCACCTCACAGCCCTGGAGGAGGTAGCAGTGGCTCTAATCACAAGAAGCAGTTTCATAAAACCCGAGTTCCAGGGCAGGAAGGGTTAGGTTCAGCCTGTTGGAATGTTTGTCATTTCATGACCCTAGGAATGCTGCAGAGAAAGGCTGTCAGATACCAGATCTGCGCTTGCAAGCCCCTCTTGTATTCAGATTACATCTGTTTGTCTCAACAGGTGGAAGCCTACAGAAAGCAGGCTCTATGTGCTAAGCCAGAACCAGGGGCGGGACGACTCCAGGTCATTCTGCAGTTCCCAAGTCAAAAAATGCGATCTCAAGAGTGCCAGGATTTGCTGTCTCATTGCCCTTGCAGAGTAGCTCATGGAACCCAAACTGTTGTCCCCAGTTTACTGAGGGAAGAACTGGGTACCTTCTAAGCCCGACATGATAGAGTGAGCGCATGTGCCAGCCCACGAGTAAGGGCCCTCTAAGCACTCTGCTTTAGTCATGTGGCCACACTGAGAGGATTCAGAGTAATGAGCACAGCTATCATGTGTTGAAGCCCTACTGTGTCGCAGGCATTGTCCTCAACATTTTGGATATATAACATATATAATCCTCACATCAGTCCGCTGAGGGTATTCCCATTTCACAGATGAGGAAGTTGAAGCTCACAGATTCTGTGCAACATACCTAAGATCAGCCATCTAACGAGTGGCAGAAGGAGAACTCAGATCTAGATCTGTTTGACCACAAAACCCATGTTCTGAGTCGCTACAGTCTATGGCATGTCCAACTCAGAAAGTACATGAACTGTGACATGCTCCCTCTCTTACGCAAGATGCATGCCCTTCTCCAGTCCAAGAAACCAAGTGCAAAGTAGTTTTCTGAAAATGGAATCAGAAGACTTTAGAATTATTTTTTTAAGTCAAGACACCTCTTTGAAATTATTTTTAGAAAGGGAACTTCCATTAAATGTGTTTTATATAAATTTGGGGTCAGAGAGATATGTGCATTGAGAGAGTGTCTGTGTGTGCGTGCTGAGTGGCAGTGATACCAATTTATCCAGCTTGCCACACCAGTTCCTTTTATGATTCAGCACACACCTTGCATGAGGTCAGTGACCGTAGAACACAGAGAGGCCGCCTGGCTCCCATGGCTGATTAGAGCCTCTGATCCCAGCCTCAGTTACGCTGTTTCTACAACTGAGCCTCCGGTTTATTACTTCAAGTTCACGTATCAGCTTCTTTATCAGTGATTTCTTTGGGGGTAGGACGTGTAGCCTGATGTTTCATCAGATGACTGGTCTCGCAAAAGCTGTGCTGACTGTTGTTAAAGACACTCACAGTAAACGGGGCGGAGGGTGAAACAGCCACTTCTCTGTCCTCTACTTTCCTCCTTGAAAACGCAGAGACCTTACTTGGTAGTTCTTACTTAGGCAAAGCGCCCAGGAATGTTTCCACAGAATGGCACCCAAAGCCCACCCATGCAGGAGCCCTTCCTGCCACCAAGGTAACCAAGCCTAGGAAGCAATTGAAACTGGGCCTTCCTTTCCCAGGCCTGTGGCTGTCAACTTGGCTCAGAAAGAGGCAGACTGATGACTTTTTCTTCTCACCCAGTCACACTACCACACAGTTCTCGTTTGAGCCTGGTCACATGGCTGTGCCTTCTTATGGCCAAACAAGGATACGCTGTTTCCATTCTTTGCACCCTGGGTTTGGCCTGGGCATCCTTAGATGAAACCTCAGGACCCCCCCAACCTTGATGCTTTTCCAGGGACAAATTGCATGCAGTGGTGGAAGGAGGAGCCAAGCTGTGCAGTGGAGCAGCGGATGGGGTGCAGTCGGGAGGTTTGCAAGAGCCAAGGGGTTAGTTCATTGCTGCTTTGTATATTCAGGCACACCAGAAAACTCAGATTAATAGGCTGTTTATTCTTCAGCATGTTCCTTGAATCAAAGGTCTGGATGGTATTATTCAAGAGTGTTTGTGCGAGCGCCCTGGAACACTCCTCCTGGGCTCCGCTCACTGGAGAGGAACGATTGGGCTCTTTCATTTCCTGGGCAGCATCCCTCTCGCTCACTGTAGTATAAAGGTCTGCAGAAGCTTTGTTCGAAGCAGCATCCTTTGTTCTGTCTGTATGAGGTCCTGTTACCTACAGCACTTTGGTCTGTTGGCATCGAATTATTTAATGTTCTTGTCATGGAGCTACCTGAACTTAATGAATGCAGGCCTCTCGCTTTCAGGGAGTTGTATTTTGTTTTTTTCTTTTCTCTTCTTTCCTTTTCTTTTCTTCCCCTCCCCCCTTTCTTTTTTTCTTTCTTTTTTTTTTTTTTCTCTATTTAGCACCAGTTCCCTGTTTGGGCAGTATTTCCAATTTTTCTTTCATAGTTGTTGAGAGGAATTTTTGCAGGTGGGAAGGAAGCATCCACCTGAACCCTATGTGGGGTGGCAAATGAGTATTTATCCTTCTTTCTTTTAGAAGATTCTCTTGAAATGGAATGACGTTTCTCCAGACCTTCGAATTGAAGTGTATTGAGTTATGAAAGCATTCCGGCCACCATCTCCACCTGCTGCTGTACAGATTTGTATTGGAGAAGAAAATTAGGAGGGAAACTGCTTCTCCACAGTCCCCTCCCGGTCCCCTCTCTGCAGCAGGATGCCTGCACCTCCATGGCCTGAAAAACGCCTTATTTTAGCTACCAAAATTCTTCTTTTTTGCATTTCTATTTATTTATCTTAATTTTATTTAAAAGGAATAGAGGCAGAGAAAGAGAAAGAGATCTTCCATCCATGGATTCATTCCCTACAAATACCCACAACAGCTAGGGCTGGGCCAGGCCAAAGCCAGAAGCGCAGAAATCGATCGAAGTCTCCCACATGGGTGGCAGGGACCCAAATGGTTGCGCCATCATTCACTGGGTTCCCAGGGTATGTTAGCAGGAAGCTGGATCAGAAACAGAATATCTAGGACTCAAACAAGGCCCTCCAATATGAGATGCAGGTACCCGAAGCCGTGTTAACCACTGCCTCACGCCACCCCTCAGGCCTTCCAAACTTGCACATGCACACACATGCACACACATAACATAGTCAGACCTCTCGGGCGTCCACTTAGCAGAGACATCCAGTAAATTGCACAGGTGCTCAAAGTTCACTTGTCACTAGAGACCATGCAAACAGCACAATATAGGCTCTCATTCATATCAACCAAACCCAGTACAAATAATAGGCAATAGAATCTGGCACAACCCTTAGTAGCCACAGCCAAGGGCCGGACAATGAAATAGGGTCACTTATCTGCACTTGAACTCTAGAAGCAGTGTGGCACCCTGGAGCACACAGGTCACCAGGAAGGCGCACCTTCGAGCAAGGGCAGTCTTCCCAGCCAGATGACACTGTCCCCTCAGCTCCCGCCCAGACCCACACAGCTGTTTGGATGGAGACCGCTGCCATATATACACTGAGACTAAGATATATATACACACCCTGGCGTTCGGCCTGATTCCTTCCGTGAAGTCCATCTGTTTATCCAGTTCCAAATCCCAGAAGGCAGTCACCAAAAAGTAAATAGTGAGAAGGGACAGCGTTTTTTTTCCTTCTTTCTTGATAAACATGTTCCAATGAACAAAACAGATTGTGCAAACACATTCCATCTAGTAAATCTTACCTCCCAGCTGTGTGAGAAGGGCTTGGAGGGGAGGCTGGGGAGAGAAGGAGGGTCTCCCCTCGAGCAGGAGAATGAGAAAGCTCAGAACGCCACGGGCCAGGGACACTCAGTCCTGTCCGCTGCTTGCGGGATGGGACTTTGATCCTCTCCCTCGTCCCAACCTCTCATCCCAGTCTGAGTCTCACCAACGATACAGACCTGGCAGCCAGCGCCAGTTCCCATGGCTGCACAGCTGGCCTGTCTTAGCGTCCTCTTCAGAGGACATGCGTGTCCGTCTGCCCACACCCTCCTCCCCTCCCACTGACCCCACTTGCAGCCCCTGGAGCTGCGGTGCCCCTCTGGGTTCAGACAATGGAGTGTTGCCCTCAGCACGCATCCGCCCTGTCTGCTTCTTGTCCATGCCTTTGGCTAGGAAAATGGGAGGCTGCGTTCAGATCAGGAACTTGGATTCCCAAGACCAGGGAACAAGCCCGAGAAACTGACCTTTTGCCGCAGAGGCGGCTGGATGTTTATGTGTGTCTGTTGGATGTCGAATTGGCTCACTGAACCATTCAGGAGTTGTTTGGAAGAATGTCCCCCTCACTCCTCATTTGCGGGTCAGATGCTTTGGATAATCCAGTGGAATTCTCTCTGCTTCGCTGCGGGTTGCTGCCAGACACAGAATGTTAAATCCTATCAGTCGGTGACTTGAAATGATGATGTGTGAAGCAGTGCTACGATTTGCGCATCCTGCACTCGCTCGCTCGCTCGGCCTGCTCTGCCAGCTCGCCATGGCGGTGCAGTGTGGCAAAACGGGGGAAGGCACAGTTTCTGCCGCCCTGGCCTTCCCTGTACTGAGAACAGTGTACCTGCCGCTGTCCCCACCTCCCCCCATGGCAGTATACATGAGTGTCTCCAGGAATCCGTATGCTTTGGAATTCTGTCTCGTTGGGTCAGTATCCTCCCAGGCCTAACAGACTGCAACATGCCAGACACAGAGAACTAGCATTTGTGTGCAGAATCGGGAAATGCGTCTGGTTCCCATCTCCCTCCTTCCCCCGGATCCCATGCTGGCTCCTCTCTGCTTCGTTCTCAGCTCAGATGACATTCTCCAGGAGGTTAGCCTTGATCACCCCATCGGATGTGTCCTGTCCTCAGCCTCTGTCTATCTCACCACTCTGTTTCACTTCTGTCATCACCTTGACCACTTCCCAAAGGTAATTTACTTATTTGCTTGTTGTCTTTCTCCCTCCCCCAACACACACACACACACACACACACACACACACACAGAATGTAAGTACTATGAAAATGGGGATTTGGGTCTGTCAGTGCTCTTTCCCAAGAACCTAGACTGTCCGCAGTACACAGTTGACACTTAATATTTATTGACTAAGTGACTAGGTAAGAATGGAGCACTAGGCCGGCACCATGGCTCACTTGGCTAATCCAACGCCTGCGGTGCCGACACCCAGGTTCTAGTCCCAGTTGGGGTGCCAGGTACTAGTCCTAGTTGCTCCTCTTCCAGTCCAGCTCTCTGCTGTGGCCCGGGAGTGCAGTGGAGGATGGCCCAAGTGCGTGGGTCCCTGCACTTGCATGGGAGACCAAGAGGAAGCACCCTGCTCCTGGCTAAGCAGCAGAAGATGGCCCAAGTCCTTGGGCCCCTGCACCCATGTGGGAGACCTGGAAGAAACTCCTGGCTCCTGGCTTTGGATCGGTGCAGCGCCGGCCGTGGCGGCCATTAGGGGAGTGAACCAACAGAAGGAAGACCTTTCTCTCTGTCTCTCTCACTGACTATAACTCTCTGTCTCTCTCACTGTCTAACTCTGCCTGTCAAAAAAAAAAAAAAAAAAAAAAGAATGGAGCACTTAAGAACTCCCAAAGCAAATTATACGTGGTTACCATCAGGAAATCATAGAGGCAGACAAATTGTTTGCAGAATGGAATGAATACAAACCTTCTTATATTGATTTTTTTAAAGATTTATTTTATTTATTTGAAAGACAGAGTTACAGAGAGAGGTAGAGACAGAGAGAGGTCTTCTATCTGCTGGTTCACTCCCGAGATGGCCGCAATGGCCAGAGCTGCGCCGATACGAAGCCAGGAGCCAGGAGTTTCTTCCGGGTCTCCCACATGGGTGCAGGGGCCCAAGGACTTGGGCCATCTTCCACTGCTTTCCCAGGCCATAGCTAAGAGTGGGATCGGAAGTGGAGCAGCTGGGTCTTGAACCGGCGCCCATATGGGATGCCTGCACTTCAGGCCAGGGCGTTAACCCACTGCGCCACAGTGCTGGCCCCTATATTGATTTTTAATAATGGTTTTAATTTCAAATCAAATGTGTTGGGTGGAAGACCACATACATTGTGCCACACTTAATTTCTTCTGAACTGTTCCCTGCTGAGTAGGTTAGGCTGGAGTCAGAGAGACCAAGTCCTGCAGACCTCCTTGTCACAAGCACCCGTAACTGAGGTCACAGAGGATGCAGTGCCTGGCTCTGCCTTCCCTAGGCAGAAGAAACTGGCTCAACAAAGCAAAGCAATTTATTAATTTATTAATTTTTTTTAATTTGAGAGACAGAAATTCTCCCATCTACTGGTTCACTCTCCAGATGTGCAATGGTCAGGGGCCAACACCAGAAGCCAGTAACTCAATCCAGGCCTCCCCCTGTGGGTGGCAGGAACTCAACTACTAGAGCCCTCACCACTGCCTCCCAGGGTCCGCATCAGCAGGAGTCAGGAGCTAGAGCCAGTCACTGACATGGGATACAGGCACCCCATCAGTGTCTTAACCACAAGCCAAATGCCTTCAGTTAAAACGGACAGCCCTGCCTGGGTATCTCCACCCTCTGCTGCCCTCTCGCCTGCCTCCCGTTCTCTCATTCCAGCAGGTGGGGTGTGACCTGACTGAATGGCCCAGTGTGAGCCGGTCTGACCGAAGAACACTTCCTTTTATCCTGGCAGACAGAAGGCACACGTCTCCCAGAAGTCCTTCACCCCGACAAGCAGTGTGAGCTGCTCACAAGTTACCCTTTGTCTTGTTTGGGCAAGATCAGTGCCCAGTGTCAAGGGAGAGAGATTAAAGATTAAAGAACCTCCACAGGAAAAGGAGAGGGCTTTTGCCTGGGTCTCTTAATTTGTTTTTTCCCACACAAGTGCATTCATGTTGCTGGGCTCCCTGGCTTACTTGCCGGCGGTTTGTAGTCATTATTATCATGACTTTGTGGTCTCGGTGATGGCAGGATGGGTTTCAACTGCTGTAGGTGACGCCTCCACGCTCCGCTGCTTTTTGTCTTATGCTGCTAAGAACTCTTCTGTTCATTGCAGCCTTTAAACCCAAGTCCACCCCACTCCCTCCCTGTCTTTTATTGATGCTGTGTTGACTTTGCATGCCTCTGTTAGTTCAGTTTTTGGAGCACCTGCAGAGAATTAACTCTCTCTCCTTGCTGCTGGGGATCACCCAGGCCTTTGATCTTCGAGTTCTGTACTTTGGGAAATGTCGAAGGACTGTAACCCCACCTAAGTACATAAAAGGTGCTGTAGTGTCTGTAGCCTGACCTTCCATACTAGCTCTCTGTAGGGACCAGAAGGTATTCGTGTCAACATCGATATAGATACCATGTACATGGTAAATGTTTACTACTACCGTACTGTGTTCTAAGCACCTAATATCTCATTTAATTTAATGTGAAAACTGGCCCCAGTTGTTTCTCTTTTTTTTCCCCAAAGAAATCTTTTATTTAATGAGTACAAATTTCATAAATACAGCTTTAGGAATATAGTGATTCTTCCCATCATACCCACCCTCCCACCCCAGCTACTCTTCCTCTCCCATTCCCAGGCCCATTCTCCACTAAGGGAAAAAAAAAAAAAAAAAAAAAAAAAAAAGCCGTTCCTCAACAGTCAAGACAAAGGCTGCTCAAGTCATTCCTTCTCAAAGTGTCACTTTCGGCTGGCGCTGAGGCTCACTAGGCTAATCCTCCACCTAGCGGCGCCGGCACACCAGGTTCTAGTCCTGGTTGGGGCGCCGGATTCTTTCCCAGTTGCCCCTCTTCCAGGCCAGCTCTCTGCTGTGGCCCGGGAGTGCAGTGGAGGATGGCCCAAGTGCTTGGGCCCTGCACCCCATGGGAGACCAGGAGAAGCACCTGGCTCCTGCCTGTGGATCAGTGCGGTGCGCCGGCTGCAGCAGTCATTGGAGGTTGAAGCAATGGCAAAAGGAAGAGCTTTCTCTCTGTCTCTCTCTCTCACTATCCACTCTGCCTGTCAAAAAAAAAAAAAGTGTCACTTTCAGTTCCATAGATTTCCTTTTAGGTGCTCTTTTAGTTACCACAGATCAGGGAGAATATATCGTATTTGTCCCTTTGGGACTGGCTTATTTCACTAAACAATGATGTTTTCCAGAATCATCCATTTTATTGCAAATGACTGTATTTCATTTTTTTTACCACTGTGTAATATTCCATAGAGTACATATCCCATAATTTCTTTATCTAGTCTTCAGTTGATGGGCATTTAGGTTGATTCTATGTCTTAGCTATTGTAAATTGAACTGCAGTAAACATAGGGGTGCAGATAACTCTTATTTGCTGATTTCATTTCCCTTGGGTAAATTCCCAGGTGTGGGATGGCTGGGTCATATGGTAGGTCTATATTCAGATTTATGAGGTCTCTCCAAACTGATTTCTATAGTGGTTTTACCAGTTTACATTCCCACCAACAGTGGATTAGGGGACCTTTTTCCCCACATCCTTGCCTGCATTTGTTGTTTGTTGATTTCTGTATGAAAGGCATTCTAAGGGGGGTGAGGTGAAACCTCATTGTACTTTTGATTTGCATTTTCCTGACAGCTAATGATCCTGAGTGTTTTTTCATGTATGTGTCTGTTGGCCATTTGGATTTCCTCTTTTGAAAATGTCTGTGTAAGTCCTTTGCCCGTTTCTTAACTGGGTTATTGTTTTGTTGTTGTAGAGTTCTTGATCTCTTTATATATTCTGGTTATTAATCCTTTATAAGTTGCATGGTTTGCAAATAATTTCTCCCATTCTGTTGGCTGCCTCTTCACTTTCCTGAGTGTTTCTTTTGCAGCACGGAAGCTTCTCAATTTGATGTAATCCCATCTGTTGATTTTGGCTTTGATTGTCTGTGCCTCTGGGGTCTTTTCCAAGAACTCTGCCTGTGCCAATGTCTTGCAGGGTTTCCTCAATGTTCTCTAGTAATTTGATGGTGTCAGGTCATAGATTAAATCTTTAATCAATTTTGAATGGATTTTCATGTAAAGTATAAGGTAGGGGTCCTGGCTTCATACATCTGCATGTGGAAATCCAGTTTTCCCAGCACCATTTGTTGAAGAGACTGTCCTTGCTCCAGGAATTGGTTTTAGCTCCTTGGTCAAATATAAGTTGGTTGTAGAAGCTTGGATTGATTTCTGGCATTTCTATTCTGTTCCACTGATCTATCCATCTGTTTTTATGCCAGGACCAGGCTGTTTTGATTATAGCTGCCTTGTAGTATTTCTTGAAATCTGGTATTGTGATACCTCTGGCTTTGTTGTTTTTATTGTATAAGATTGCTTTAGCTGTTCGAGGTCTCCTGTGTTTCCATATGAATTTCAGCATCATTTTTTTCTAGATCTGAGAAGAATGTCTTTGGTATTTTGATTGGTATCACATTGAATCTGTAAATTGCTTTCAGAAGAATGGACATTTAGATGATATTGATTCTTCCAATCCATGAACGTTGAAGATTTTTCCTTTTTTTTTTTTTATCTTCTTCTATTTCTTTCTTAAATGTTTTGTAATTTTCTTTTTTTTTTATTTCTTTTTTTGACAGGCAGAGTGGACAGTGAGAGAGAGAGACAGAGAGAAAGCTCTTCCTTTGCCGTTGGTTCACCCTCCAATGGCCGCCAAGGCTGGCATGCTGCGGCCGGCGCACCGCACTGCCGATGGCAGGAGCTAGGTACTTATCCTGGTATCCCATGGGGTGCAGGGCCCAAGTACTTGGGCCATCCTCCACTGCACTCCCTGGCCACAGCAGAGAGCTGGCCTGGAAGAGGGGCAACCAGGACAGAATCCGGCACCCCGACCGGGACTAGAACCCAGTGTGCCGGCGCCACAAGGTGGAGGATTAGCCTAGTGAGCCACGGCGCTGGCCTGTAATTTTCATCATAGAGATCTTTGACATCCTTGGTTAAATTTATTCCAAGGTATTTGGCTTTTTTTTTTTTAATAGCTATTATGAATGGGATCCATATGATCTATCTTAGCAGTTCTTTTACAGCTGCGGCATTGTCTGTGTATTCAAAGGCTGTTGATTTTGTGTATTGATTTTATATCCTGCTTCTTTACCAAACTATTGTGAGTTCCATTAGTCTCTTGGTGGAGTCTTTTGGATACCCTATATATAGAATCATGTCATCTGCACATAGGGATAGTTTGACTTTCTCATTCCCAGTTTGACTCCCTTTTATTTCTTTTTCTTGTCTAATAGCTCTGGCTAAAACTTACAGGACTATATTGACTAGCAATGGCAAGAGTGGACATCCTTGTCTCATTCCGGATCTCAGTGGGAATGCTTCCAACTTTTCCCCATTCAATAAGATGCTGGCCATGGATTTGTCATAAATTGCCTTGATTGTATTGAGGAATGTTCCTTCTATACCCATTTGCTTAGAGTTTTCATCATGAAAGGATGTTATATTTTATCAAATGCTTTCTCTGCATCTATTTGTGTCTGTGTTCGTCAGGGAAATTAGTCTCTGTTGTATCTTTTTCAGGTTTAGGAATTAAGGTGATGCTAGCTCCATATAAAGAATTGTTTTCAATAGCTTTCAATTGAGTAACTTGAGAAGAAGTGGGGTTAGTTCTTTTTTAATGTCTGGTAGAATTCAGCAGTGAAGCCATCCAGTCCTGGGCTTTTCTTTGTTGGGAAGGTCTTTATTACTGATTCAGTTTTCATCTTGGTAATGGGTCTGTTTGGGTTTTCTGTGTCTTCATGGCTCAGTTTAGGTAGGGTGTATGTGTCCAGGAATCTATCCATTTCTCCTAGGTGTCCCAGCTTTTTAGCATACAGCTCTTTGTAGTAACTTCTGATGGTTATTTTTATTTCTATGGTGTCTGTTGTTATATTTCCTTTTTCATCTCTAATTTTATTAATATGGGTCTTCTCTCTCCTTTTTTCAGTTTGTTGGGCCAATGTTGTGTCAATTTTTTTATATTTTCTTTTTTTTATGTTTTGACAGGCAGAGTTAGACAGTGAGAGAGAGAGAGAGTTATAGACAGTGAGAGAGACAGAGAGAAACGTCTTCCTTCTGTTGGTTCACTCCTCTAATGGCCGCTATGGCCGGCGCTGCGCCAATCCAAAGCCAGGAGCCAGGTGCTTCTTCCCAGTCTCCCACGCAGGTGCTGGGACCTAAGCTCTTGGGCCATCCTCCACTGCCCTCCCAGGCCACAGCAGAGAGCTGGACTGGAAGAGGAGCAACCGGGACTAGAACCTGGCACCCCAACCAGGACTAGAACCCAGGGTGCCAGTGCCGCAGGTGGAGAATTAGCCAAGTGAGCCATGGTGCTGGCCAATTTTGTTTGTTTTTTCAAAAAAAACAATTCTTCATTTTGCTGATCTTTTATATTTTTTGCTTTAATTTCTTTTATTTCTTCTCTAACTTTAATTATCTCTTTTCTCCTACTGGTTTGGGTTTGATTTGCTGCTGTTTTTCTAGGACCTTGAGATGCATTGATAGCTCATTTATTTGGTGCCTTTCCAGTTTCTTGAAGTAGGCACCAATTGCAATAAACTTTCCTCTTAACACTGCTTTTGCTGTACCCCATAAGTTTTGATATGTTGTGTTGCTGTCTTCATTTGTTTCCAGAAAAATTTTGATTTCTCTTTTGATTTCTTCTGTGACACACTGTTCATTCAGGAGCATGTTGTTCAGTCTTCCTGTGTTTGCATATGCTCTAGAGTTTCCTGAGTTGCTGATTTCCAGCTTCATTGCATTGTGGTCCAAGAAGATGCATGGTATGATTTCGATTTTTTTGAATTTACTGAGACTTATTTTATGGCCTAGCATGTGGTCAATCCCAGAGAAGATTCCATGCACAGGTGAGAAGAATGTATATTCTGCAACTGTAGGTTTAAAAGTTCTGTAGATATCTGTTAGATCCATTTGGTCTATAGTGTTGATTAACTCTTTGTTTCCTCCTGATTTTCTGTCTGGTTGATCTGTCCATTTCTGATAGGCGGGTATTGAAATCCCCCACTACTATTCTATTTGAGTCTAGTCTCCCTTTAGGTCCCTTAACATTTCTTTTAAATAGCTAGATGCCCTGTAATTAGGTGCATATACATTATGATAGTCACATCTTCCTGTTGAATTGATCCCTTTATCATTACATAGTGTCCTTCTTTGTCTCTTTTAACAGTTTTTGTGTTAAAGTCTGTTTTGTCTGATATTAGGATGGCTACACCAGATCCTGTTTGGTTTCTGTTGGCACAGAATATCTTTTTCCACCCTTTCACTTTCAGTCTGTGTGCATCTTTGTTGGTGAGATGTGTTTCTTGTAGGCAGCAAATAGATGGGTTTTGTTTTTTAATCCATTCAGCAGTCTGTGTCTTTTAACTGGAGAGTTAAGTCCATTTACATTCAAGGTGACTATTGATAAGTAACCACTTTGCCCTGTTATTTTTCCATAAGTATTCTTATTTTTTACTTTGGATTTTCCTTGTACTTTTACTGAGAGCTTTCTTTCCTTTACCTTCTTCTGTAGTAATGACCATGTTTCTGTGTTTCTATGTGCAGCACATCCTTAAGCATCTTCCACAGGGCTGGACAGGTGGTGACAAATTCTTCCAGTTTCTATTTGTCATTGAAGGTCTTTATTTCACCTTTGTTCATAAATGAGATATTTGCAGGGTATATTATTCTGCGTTGACAGTTTTTTCCTCTTAAGGCTTGGACTGTATCTCGCCATTCTCTCCTACCCTGTAGGGTTTCTGATGAGAAGTCCACTCTGAGTCAAATTAGAGATCCTCTGAAAGTAATGTGGCATTTTTCTCTTTATGTTTTACCGTGGAGAGTTTGACTACAATGTGCCATGGTGAAGATCTTTTCTGGTCGTGCCTATCAGGAATTCTATGTGTTTCCTGTACTTGGATGCCCCTTTCTTTCTCCAAACTGAGGAAATTTTCTGTTATTATTTCACTAAAAAGGCCTTATAATCTTTTCTTTCCACACTTTCAGGAACTCCTAGAACACGTATGTTGGATTGTTTGATAGTATCCTGTAGATTCCCAACAGTGTTTTTCAGTTTTCTAATTTCTTCTTCTTGTATTTGGTTTGACTGTATAATTTCCTGTGCTTTGTCTTCTAAGTCAGATATTCTTTCTTATGCTTCACCAATTCTGTTCTTAAGGCTCTCCACTGAATTTTTTATTTATTCTATTAAATTCTTAATTTCCAAGATTTCATTTTGATTTCTCTTTAAGATCTCAATTTCGTAGGAGAAATTTTCTTTTATATCATGTATGGATTTCATTAGTTCATGCATTTGCTTTTGATTACTTCTAAGTAATCCTATGATCAATTTTTTGAATTCCATCTCTGGCATTTCTTCAATCTCATCATCTTCACAATCTAGTATTAGAGTGTTGTGTTCTTTTGGGAATGTCATGTCGTCTTCCTTGTTCTTTTTTGGACTGGTGCATTTGTGGGGATACTCATTGATTTCTTCTTTGATTTTTCACTGTGATGGCTTTTATCTTTGGACTATGTCTGATTGGATTAGTGGAGTGTCTGCTTTCAGGGAATGCCTAGAGGCGTGTGGTGGAAGTGGCCAGGGAACTCTGTTTAGTGCTCTAGGGTGAAGGGCATGTCTGAGGTGACACACCCAGGTTTGTTGTAGTAAATCTTTTTTTGTTGTTATTTTTTTAATATGAGGGGAGGTTTCTTGTCTGTTGGTACAGACTCAGCTGAGCTCCTCTCCTCAAAGGAGACCAATGCCTTGGCTCTAGCTGCAGTGAGAATATTATTTGTCTACTCTGCCACAAGGACCACACAAAGGATCTGTGCAGTCCTCAGTATAAGCTCAGATTTCCCAGCAGTTACCTCACCAGGTAACCAGGGAGCCCTGAGCGTGTGGAGCCTCCCCAGTGACTGCCCAATGTCCCAGCCACACCCTGAGTCCTCCCACGCAGCCTCAGTGTTCTCACTGTCCCAGCACACAAGCCTCCCACAGTCATGAGCACCCAGGTCCCTGTCTGTTCTCCGCTTGGCTGGTTGCTGGGCACATACATGAGCTGGCGCAGCTGTTACGTATGTCCAAAATGGCACCTGCTCTCTGTCAGCTTGTTACAGGACGAATCACCTGCTCTCTGTCAGCTTGTTACAGGACACCTCTGCAGGATGATCAGGGAGAGAGAAAACATGCCCCCCCTTTGTTTTTTCTCCTCTAGTTTGGTGGGTACACTCTCCCCCATGGGGCTCCAAGCCGCATTCCCTCTAGGCTCTTCCTGCAGCTTTTTCGCCAGCGACTTGGGCTGCTGCAGTCCGGTCTCGCTCTCCAACGCTGGTGTGGAGGCTCTCGGCTGGTAGGGTCCTAAGTTGCACGTCTTTGCTCTCCATGTAGGTCCACTGTGTCCCTCCGATTTGTGTAGAGTTTCCTCTGCTGTTTTCTCCCTAACTCCTCCCTGAGACTGCACCCCCAGGTGCTTCTCTATGATCAGTCTTATTCCTTTCCCCTCTTGCCTTGGACCCAGCCACGTTGGTTTCCTGCCGCTCCTCTGGAGAGCTTTGCAGCAGCCGTTCCTCCCCCACCTGGAAGGCCCCTCCCTCAGACGTCAGCATCAGTCACTCCTCAACTCTCACACTTGTGCTTGGGTGTTACCTTCTCCATGACCACTTCACACATCTCGCCTGACTTGCTCTATTCTGTCTGCCTTTATACTCACTACTAACGTATTACATTGTTTACTTCCTCATTTACTGTTTCCCCCACAACAAGCTAAGCTCCATGGGGACAAAAAGCTTATCCATTTTGTTCCCTAATGTATTGTAAGCATCTAAAAAATGTCTAGCGCACAGCAGAAGCGCCATACTGTCTGTCAAATGAGTGAACTTGCTCAGAAACCTTGTGTGGTAGGTGCTCTGTTATCCCCTGTTTAAAAGATGATAAACTTGAAGCTCAAGAACTGTAACTCCAGGCTGGTGCTGTGGTGAAGTAGGTTAAGCCTCTGCTTGTGGTGCCAGCATCCCATATGGGCACTGGCTCTAGTCCCGGCTGCTCCTCTTCCAATCCAGCTCTCTGCTGTGGCCTGGGAAAGCAGTAGAGGATGGCCCATGTGCTTGGAATCCATGTAGGAGACCTGGAAGAAGCTCCTATCTTCAGAGAGGCCCAACTCCAGCCGTTGCAGCCATTTAGGGAGTGAACCATCAGATGGAAGACCTTTCTGTCTGTAACTCTATCTCAAAGAAATAAATAAAATCTTAAACAAAAACAAACAAACAAAAAAACTGTAACTCATTTGCCCCAGATCATTTATCCAGAAGCAGTGAAGCTTGGATATAAACTCAGGATTGACTCCAAACAACGCGCTTTTGACCACAAGGTCACTCCTAAGAGTCATTGGAATTATTTGTTTAAAAATAGACTCCCACACCCTGAGCTCAAGGATTCTGACTCTGAACCAGAGATTTGGAATAGAGATGATTCATGATTCGTATTGTTAAGAGCTTGCTGTCTACATAGGCATAGAGAAAAAAAAATTTCATTGAACAGTTTTTAGCAAGTGGTTTTTTGAAGGCCTGTTCATTCTTTCCAACTCAGTTTCCTCGTCTGTGAAATGGAGATGATACTCACTTACTTATCTGAGAGCAAAAGGCCAGATCTGTGACCCCATGATTGATTCCACGGCTTTATTAAGCTGTCAAATCACACAATGGACTGACTCCAGTGCTGAGAACAGTGATAAGGTGGGAATGGGGCACACTGACAAATCAATCAGTAATTCAGCCATCAATAAACAGTGGAACACTTGAAAGCACACGCCTTGGATTCCAGTGGACCCGTCATTCCGAGCCTGAATGTGCTATGTGCTAGTTACGTAACCACCGCGCAAAGCCCCTCACCTGCCTGTGTCTGCGAGTGGGATGAAGACGACACTTCCGTTTTGGGATTCTTGTGAGAGATTAGGTGACCAGAATGATGCACAGCAGTTAGGTGGCTCCCGACAGATAACTAAGGTGAGGCAGTGTAGAGCAGTGATAAAGCGGTTCAGACAGCAAACAGAGAAACTCAGAAGAGTTTCACAGTTTAACAGCTCACTGTTTATATTATGAAGCTTGGGAGCCCATGTTTTGTTATTTCTTATATAAATTACATGGAAATACTTTCAGAACACATTTAAATGTACATATAATGGCCCCCCATGCCTTTTTGTTTTGTTTTGTTTTGTTATTTGACAGGTAGAGTTATAGACAGTGAGAGAGAGACAGAGAGAAAGGTCTTCCTTCCATTGGTTCACTCTCCAAATGGCCGCTACGGCTGGTGCTGCGCCAATCCGAAGCCAGGAGCCAGGTGCTTCCTCCTGGTCTCCCATGTGTGTGCAGGGGCCCAAGCACCTGGGCCATCCTCCACTGCCCTCCCGGGCCACAGCAGAGAGCTGGACTGGAAGAGGAGCAGCCAGGACTAGAACCTGGCACCCCTATGAGATGCCGGTGCTGCAGGCAGAGGATTAACCAAGTGAGCCATGGCACTGTCTCCCCCCATGCCTTCTTAAAAAAATTTATTTACTTGTTGAAAGGCAGAGTGACAGAAAGAAAGAGACAGAGAGAAATTATTCTTCCATCTGCTTATTCACTCCACAAACGGCCTCAACAGCCAGGGCTGTGCCAGGCCAAAGCCAGGAGCCTGGAACTCCATCTGGGTCTCCCAGGTGGGGGGCACTTGTGCCATCATCCGCTGCCTTCCCAGGCACATTTGCAGGGGCTGGACAGGAAGCAGACATAGCCAGGACTCAAATGTGGGATGCTGGCATGGCAAGCAGTGGCCAGCCCCTGTCTTCTTCTAGCTGGAACTTATCTTCACATCTAAGCATCACCTTTATAGTCATTAATCATTTTACTCTGCTGGAAAAAACTTGCCTTCAGAACCCCCTGAAGAGTGTACCTTACATGCATCCAGATGGCTTTTTTTTAATTTTTTTATTTTTATTTTTTTGACAGGCAGAGTGGACAGTGAGAGAGAGAGACAGAGAGAAAGGTCTTCCTTTTGCCGTTGGTTCACCCTCCAATGGCCGCCGCGGCCGGCGCACTGCGGCCGGCGCACCGCGCTGATCCGATGGCAGGAGCCAGGAGCCAGGTGCTTTTCCTGGTCTCCCATGGGGTGCAGGGCCCAAGCACCTGGGCCATCCTCCACTGCACTCCCTGGCCACAGCAGAGAGCTGGCCTGGAAGAGGGGCAACCGGGACAGAATCCGGTGCCCTGACTGGGACTAGAACCTGGTGTGCCAGTGCCGCTAGGCGGAGGATTAGCCTATTGAGCCGCGGCGCCGGCCCCAGATGGCTTTTTAAAAACTTCTTTTCCTGCTGCTCTGTTCGCTCGTGTTGCCACTGCCTCATTGCTCTCTGCTGTCCTCCACCTGCCTTTCGTGGTTCATCTTCCTCTCCTGATTTACCTTGTCTGTGCTGAGAAACCAGATGACCAAACTTGTTAAAAGTGAGTGAAATCAGAGTGTGTTTCCGGAGTCTTTAAGTTAGTCACAGAAGCTTACGTGTTTGAACTTGGTGAAATCTCTTTTGCCCACTTAGAGTCTCATTGGCGTTAGATATTTGAGACTGCTGGTGTTAATTTTTTATAAATGTTAGCTTATTCTTGCAGGTGCATTCACAAATATGAATCCAATGGCTTCTTAATGATGTAGGCAGCTTAGGATCCCCCCGTTTTTCTGAGTCTTTTTTTTTTTTTTTTGACAGGCAGAGTGGACAGTGAGAGAGAGAGACAGAGAGAAAGGTCTTCCTTTGCTGTTGGTTCACCCTCCAATGGCCGCTGTGGCCAGCGCTTTGCGGCCAGCGCACCGCGCTGATCCGAAGGCAGGAGCCAGGTGCTTCTCCTGGTCTCCCATGGGGTGCAGGGCCCAAGCACCTGGGCCATCCTCCACTGCACTCCCGGGCCACAGCAGAGAGCTGGCCTGGAAGAGGGGCAACCGGGACAGAATCCGGCACCCCGACTGGGACTAGAACCCGGTGTGCCGGCGCCGCAAGGTGGAGGATTAGCCTAGTGAGCCACGGCGCCAGCCTGAGTCTTTTTTTTTTTTTTTAATTTATTTATTTATTTGAAAGTCAGAGTTACACAGAGAGAGGAGAGAGAGAGGTCTTCCATCCTCTGGTTCACTCCCCAATTGGCCACAATGGCCGGAGCTAAGCCCATTTGAAGCCAGGAGCCAGGAGCTTCTTCTGGGTCTTCCACGCGGGTGCAGGGGCCCAAGGACTTGGGCCATCTTCTACTGCTTTCCCAGGCCATAGCAGAGAGCTGGATTGGAAGTGGAGCAGCCGGGACTTGAACCGGCGCCCATGTGGGATGCCGGCACTGCTGGTGGCGACTTTACCTGCTACACCACAGCACCACCTCCACCCCCGCCCCTCGTGTTAGTTAATTTTTAAATGGACTCCTTATTACTGTCTAGGATATAGACACCTGGAAAACAAAACATTTTCATTGTTCTCAACATTGGAAGTTAGTCCTTTTTGTGACTTCATAACTTAAAGGAATCTTGGGAGCCCACAGAATCATAGATCTGGCCTTTTGCTCTCAAGTAATAATTTTTATCAGGGCTGGTGCTGTGGCAAAATGGGTAAAGCTGCTGCCTGCAATGCCAGCATCCCATATGGATACTGGTGTGAGTCCCAGCTGCTCCACTTCCAATCCAGCTCCCTGCTAATGTGCCTGGGAAGGCAGCAGAAGGTGGTCCAAGTCCTTGGGCCCGTGCACCCACATGGGAGGCCTGGAAGAAACTCCTGGCGCCTGGCTTCAGATTGGCCCAGTTGCAGCCATTTTGGCCATTTGGGGAGTGAACCAGCTGATGGAAGATCTCTGCCTCTCCTCTCCATCTTTAATTCTGCCTCTCAAATAAATAAATAAATCTTTAGAAAGAGCATTTTTTATCCCCATTGTACAGATGAAGAAGCCAAGGCCTAAAGGGTAGTAGCTTGCTCAAGTGAGGTAGTGCAGAGCCCCAGCAGGTGCCGCACCCCTGAGACAGTTTATGCTTTTGCTTCCCTTTTGCTCTGTGGCACTTTTCCCAGGAGGAAACAATCATCCTGGACTCCAGAAGGTAGGAATCCATTCATGATCAGGAAATGATTAATGATTAGGAAAATGCAGTCTCTGGGGCGTGTTGTAGCTATTCCGTTGCCTGCCCTGGCTTTGATGGGTGTCCCCCCCCCCGCCGCGTCTGGTCCCTCACTGTAGGGTGTGTCACCTTTCTGGGCCATCAGTGAGCCTGAAGGTCTCCACAAGGGAGGACCAAGGGGCATTTTAATAAAATCCAAAAGCATAAAGGATGATAATAAAAGGCTATCAGCTTAATCAGTCCGTGATTTTCATCATGGCCAAAGCGAGATACAGGAAGAGAGCTGTGTGACATTCCGGTGACAGTGGGGACAGACGGAGCCCTGAGAATGAGGGAGCGGGACATAGATTGCTGAAGGAAGGGGGCGGAGCTGACAGTCTCTCCACGTGGGTTCCTCCCTTCCTTTATCCTTCTGTGCAAGATACCACACACCACCCAGATTTAATCATCACTGTGAGTTTGACAGCTGCCATTCTTTCTTCTCCCTGTGCACACTTATATTTCTTCTCCCCTCTTGTAAAGCAAAGAGGGTGCTGGGCACTTGACCTCGTGGGTAAGAGGGTGCCTGGGACGTCCTGGTCCCACCTCGGAGTCCCTGTGTGCGATGCGTGGCTCTGCTCCTGATTCCAGCTTCCTGCCAGCGTACACCTTTGAGGGCACAGGTGATGGCGCAAGCAGTTGGGTCCCTGCCCCCAGTCGGGAGACCAGGACTGAGTTCCCTGCTTCTCCCGGCCCAGCCCCGCTCATTGTGAGCATCCGAGGAGCGAGTCAGTGAATGAGAACGCTCTTTGTGTGTCTGTCTCTCTCTCTCTTCTGTCCTTCTGCCTTTCAAATAAATAAAACATTTCCAAAACAGCAAAGATGAGACCATACTGAATATTTTTTATTATTATTTTTTTTTGACAGAGTGGACAGTGAGAGACAGAGAGAAAGGTCTTCCTTTTGCCCCTTGGTTCACCCTCCAATGGCCACCGCGGCCGGTGCACTGCAGCCGGTGCACCGCGCTGATCCGAAGGCAGGAGCCAGGTGCTTCTCCTGGTCTCCCATGGGGTGCAGGGCCCAAGCACCTGGGCCATCCTCCACTGCACTCCCTGGCCACAGCAGAGAGCTGGCCTGGAAGAGGGGCAACCGGGACAGAATCCGGCGCCCCGACCGGAACTAGAACCCGGTGTGCTGGCGCCGCAAGGCGGAGGATTAGCCTAGTGAGCCGCGGCACCGGTCATACTGGATATTACCATTTGTATTTTGCTCCGTCCCGTTAACATGAGGCTATCCAGCTTATTTTCGTCTAAGTCCATTTGGTCAGATGAATTGAATCATTGCCGCGAATGCTCCCAGAGAGGAGTTGTTCACCTGGAACTGCAAGTTCAGCTGGCCACCGTGGCCAGGCAGCAACCCCGGTGTGCCCCGTGGTGCGTCGGCGAGGGCCCCCGCTCCGGCCGAGCCAGGCCGCGCAGGGATCCCTCTCCTGATTTTCTCAAAAAGTGGCATCTGAAATCGAGCTTGTGTTCTTGGAAATATCCTGACTTTTTTAATGTGTTAGCTCACAATGTTAAAAACAGTTCAGTTCAGGCCAAACAAAACCTGCCTGCCAGCCACGTTCTCCTCCAAACAGTGAGTATGAAGAGGTTCACGAGCATTGACGCCCGCCTCCTCACAGCGGTCTTTCTGCTGAAGAACCACAGGAACTTCTTCTGGATCTCTGTGTGGGCGAGGGAACCCAAGTGCGGGGCCAATCATCTGCTGCCTTCCTGGATTTAGTAAACAGAACCTGGGTCAGAGATGGTGTCGCTGGGACTCAAACTGGCACTCCAGTTCGGGATATGAACATCTCAAGTGGCAGCTTAACCTGCTACGTGACGACACCTACCCCCATTTCTTTTTTTCTTTTTCTTTTTTTTTTTTTTTTTGAAAGATTTATTTATTTGAAAGGGAGAGTTACAGAGAGGCAGAGAGAGAGAGAGAGAGGTCTTCCATCCGCTGGTTCACTTCCCAGATGGCCACAACGGCCGGAGCTGCGCCGATCCGAAGCCAGGAGACAGGAGCTTCTTCCAGGTCTCCCAGGCAGGTGCAGGGGCCCAAGCACTTGGGCCATGTTCTACTGCTTTTCCAGGCCATAGCAGAGAGCTGGATCGAAGTGGAGCAGCCAGGATTCGAACCGGTGCCCATATGAGATGACTGCACTGCAGGCAGAGGCTTTAATCCACTGTGCCTAGCACTGCTCCCCCCAATTTCTTTTGAAAGAAGGCATTTCTCTAAAATATTTTTTCTCTAGATTATTTAATCCATACTACTTGTTATGAACCCTGGACTTATTTTCTTCTACTATTTTACAAATTTACTCTGAATTTTCACCATATTTTGAACAGCAGCATTTGTTGTAGTTGATGATTCGTGGTTTATTAAACACATGATTTTATTTTAAACATTATTACAGCTTTATGTTTACTGTTCTTACTCATCACTTGAATAATGGTCTTAAAATACAGAACTTCATGAATCCACTGCAGCACTATACTTAAAAAAAAAAAAAAAAAAGAAAGAACTATGGGGGCCGGCACTGTGACGCAGCGGGTTAACACCCTGGCCTGAAGTGCCAGCATCCCATATGGGCACCGGTTCTAGTCCCAGTTGCTCCTCTTCCGAACCAGCTCTCTGCTATGGCCTGGGAAAGCAGTAGAAGATGGCCCAAGTCCTTGGGCTCCTGCACCTGTGTAGGAGACCCAGAAGAAGCTCCTGGCTCCTGGCTTCGGATCGGTGCAGCTCCGGCCTTTGCGGCCAACTGGGGACTGAACCACCGGATGGAAGACCTCTCTCTGCCTCTCCTCTCTCTATGTAACTCTGACTTTCAAATAAATAAATAAATATTTAAAAAAAAAGAAAGAACTAGCAATGGGGACAGGCATTGAGCCTAGCAGGTAAGACTCCCACTGCCCACATCTGAGTACCCGGGTTCGATTCCTAGCTCCAACTGCTGACTCCCAGCTTCCTGCCAACGCAGAGCAGGAGTGACGGCTCAGGTAGGTGGTCCCTGCCACCCATGTAGGAGACCTGGACTGAGTTCCTAGCTCTTGCTTCAGCCAAGTGCAAACCATGGCAGGCATTTGGAGAGTGAATTAGCAGAGGGGAACTCTCTTCCCCTTCCCCCTCCCTCTTGGGAAAAAGGAAGAAGGGAAGGCAGGCAGGCAGGAAGGAACCAGCAATGAGGAAGAGTCAACACCCTGCCCTCTTGGAGATTACATTCTAGGAGGGAAGCAAGTAATGGCGTTGAAAAGTGCACACTAGATCATACGTAAGAAAAACCAAGCAGAAAAACGAGACAGAGAGTGATAGAAGGAGAGCTGCTGTTTAAACAGTATGGCCAGGGCAGGCCTTTCTGGTAAGATGGCATTCAAGCCGAGACCTGAGGAGTAACGCTGGGCAGAGGAGAGAGCACACACAGAGCCTGGGACAAGAGTGTGTTTGCCGTAGGAAGCAATGGCAGAGCTAGCGTGCCTGGAATATTCTGAGCAAAGGCGGGTGGGAGATGACAACAAGAGCCCCTTTTATGTAGAAGGTGGGAGAAAGCAATTTAAAACATTCCACAGGTGAGAAAACAGGGCTCACCGCAATTTGCCAACCCACAGAGCTAGGAAGGTGTACAGATGTGTGGAACCCAGGCCTGTCCGGTGTTCTTGGCGACCACATCAGGCTGCACTGGAAAGCAGTAAACTGGGTTTCACGGCCTTTCCACTCTTCTAGCAGTTACGTGCTGCATGGGTTCCAACTATCTCCCACCCAGTGTTTGTGTCACTGTTCCCACCATAGGACTGCCAGAGAGAGAATACTAGAATCTTAGACCCAAGAAGAACCTGAGGACTAAAAGGTTTATTTTATTTTTTAATAAATGTATTTATTTGAAAAACTTACAGAGGAGAGGCAGAAGCAGAGATACAGAGAGAGATCTGTCCACTGGTTCACTCCCCTAATGGCTATAATGGCCTGGGCTGGGCCAGGCCAAAGCCAGGAGCCAGGAGCTTCCTCTGGGTCTCCCACATGGGTACAGGGGCCCAAGCACTTGCTTGGGCACTTGGGCTGCTTTCCCAGGCACATTAGCAGAGAGCTGGATTGGAAATGGAGCAGCTGGGACTCGACCCAGCATCCCTGTGAGATTCAGGCGCTGTCTGTAGGCGGTAGTTTACCTGCTATGCCACAGTGCCGGCCCCTGGTTTGCACATTTATTTTCAAGGCAGTTCTTTTTTTTTTTTTTTTTTTTTTTTTTTTAATTTTTGACAGGCAGAGTGGACAGTGAGAGAGAGAGACAGAGAGAGAAAGGTCTTCCTTTGCCGTTGGTTCACCCTCCAATGGCCGCCGCTGCAGCCGGCGCACCGCGCTGATCCGATGGCAGGAGCCAGGAGCCAGGTGCTTTTCCTGGTCTCCCATGGGGTGCAGGGCCCAAGCACCGGGGCCATCCTCCACTGCACTCCCTGGCCATAGCAGAGAGCTGGCCTGGAAGAGGGGCAACCGGGACAGAATCCGGCGCCCCGACCGGGACTAGAACCCGGTGTGCCGGCGCCGCAAGGTGGAGGATTAGCCTATTGAGCCACGGCGCCGGCTTTCAAGGCAGTTCTTAATGGTCTTGCTTTTTAAAAACCTTTTGATATCCTCTCACTGCTCATATTTTTACTTCTGTTTTATTAACTTTTTTATGATTTATCTATTTATTTGAAAGACAGAGTTACAGAGAGGGAAAAGCAGAGACAGAGGCAAAGAAGCCTTCCATTTGCTGGTTCACTACCCAAATGGCGAAAACAGCTGGGGCTGGGCCAGGCTGAAGCCAGGAGCCAGGAGTTTCATCCGGGTCTCCCATGTGGGTGCAGGGGCCCAAACACTTGGGCCATCTTCCACTGCTTTCCCAAGCACATTAGCAGAGAGTTGGATCAGAAGTGGAGCAGCCGGGAATCACACCAATTTTCTTAATTTTTAAAATGCTATACGTGGAGGCCAGTGCTGTGGTGTAGCAGATAAAGCCACCACCTACAGTGCCGGCATCCCATATAGGCACCGGTTCAAGTCCCGGCTGCTCCACTTTCAATCCAGCTTTCTGCTATGGCCTGAGAAAGCAGTAAAGGATGGCCCAAGTCTTTGAGACCCTGCACCCACGTGGGAGACCCTGAAGGAGCTCCTGGCTCCTGGCACAGCTCCAGCCATTGCGACCTTCTGGGAAGTGAACCAGTAGATGAAAGACCTCTCTCTCTCTCTCTCTCTTTCTATCTCCCTCTCCCTTTCCCTCTCCCCTCTTCTCTCTCCTCCCTCTCTGTCTCTCTTAGGTGCAGGGGCCCAAGGACTTACACCATCTTCCACTGCTTTTTAAGGCCATAGCAGAGAGCTGGATCAGAAGTAGAGCAGCCGGGACTTGAACCAGTGCCCATATGGGATGCCAGCACTGCAGGTGGCGGCCTTACCTGCTATGCCACAGCGCCAGCCCCAGTAAATAAATCTTAAAAAAAAAAAATGTTATACATGAACATGACAAATTTCAACAGGTCAGGAGGGTTCACAGTCTGATTTACTTCAAGATGTACTTAGTCTGGGGCTGGCGCTGCGGTCTGGCTGGTAAAGCCACCGCCTGCAACACCAGCATCCCACGGGGCACCCGTTTCAGTCCCGGCTGCTGTCCTTCCCGTCATGAGGGAGCCCGTAAACGAGCCCAGACTCCAGTGAGTGAGATCAGACTTCGTCTCTTAGAATCCTGTGCATAAAGAAACTGAGTGGGTGGGTTCATCCTTTGATGCCACTTTGAGTGTTTTTTAATCTGGTGTCCCTACTTTTTTTTTCTTTTTAAAGATTTAATTATTTATTTGAAAGGCGGATTTAGAGAGAGGGAGATTCAGAGAGAGAGAGAGAGAGAAATCTTCCATCCACTGATTCACTCCCTAAATGGCTGCAACGACCAGAGCTGGGCCAATCCAAAGCCAGGAGCCAGGAGCTTCTTCCAAGTCTCCCACGTGGGTGCAGGGGCCCAAGCATTTGGACCGTCTCCTGCTGCTTTTTCAGGCACATCAGCAGGGAGCTGGATCGGAAGTGGGGCAGCCGGGACTCAAGCCGGCACCCAGATGGGATGCTGGCGCCACAGAAGGCAGCGTAACCCACTGCACCACAGTGCCAGCCCCCTGCCTCTACTTTCTGTGCCTGCCAGTGCCAGTGAAAGGTAAGGTCTAGGGTTCAGAAAACCTAACTATGGTGTCATTTCCCAGGATGGGGGGGGGGGGGTACTGTCATTTGATTCACATTTTTATTAAAATAAGCTGAGTGATTCACTCACATTACAGGCAAAGGAGCCTTTACCAGGAAACTGAACTGAAAACAAAACTGATGGCTTAAAGGAACAGCAACTGCTAACATCAATTTCCTTTCCCATGCAGTTCCCAAAAATCCAGACACTGCCCCTCCTGTAGCTGTCTTCCTCTTACCCACACATATACGTATAATTAGAGATATGGTACATTGCACTTGCCCACAAGAGCCCGGAAATGGCAGGAAGCACAAAGGTGGATCCATCTGAAAAGCCGCGTGTGTTTGTATCCGTCCTGCCTTCTTTCTGGCTCCCACTCTTTCTGTTTCTTGAGCTATTTTTTAGTCGATGGGTAGCCATGAATCCAGCATCATCAGTGGACGTGAGCAGACTCTGAGAGAGAACAGGCTGTGGTCTTTATAAGCCCGCCCACACGCTGGCAACAGCCTTCCCAACCTCGCACGCCCACCAACAACCAGAGAACTTAGATGGTTGTTTCTTTATTTTTAGTCTGTCTTGGTTCAACTTTCCCTCAGCAATTAAGCCCGCTAGCCACTGCTTCTGTTTATTTAGAAAAGAAAGAAAATGCATTTTAAGCAAATCAAATGCATGACCTCTTCCACTTATTTGTTCTCTGGTGGCCTCGGAGAGTGGGGAGCTCAGAGAAGTGATCACTCTATTAGCTTTTGTTTTCCTAAGTCCGCCTCAAGCAGCGTTTCTAACAGCTTATCAGATTCTGACCCAAGCATCAGCTTGATTTCAATTGGAAAAGAGAGAAGTTGGAAGTATTTTTATAAACATAAATTAAATATGCTTTTCTCTTGTTAGTCTGTGTCTAATTCTGTTCAAATGGCAAATATAGGCCCGTAAATACTTAAAATGTTTCATTTTATCTTCCCTCCTCTTTTCTTACTGACATTTGCTGCAAATCACTTCGGATAAGGCATGTCAATTTGTCTGGGGTCAGCAAGGACACCTAGAGCCAGCCTAGCAGAGAAAAATCATAGAGATGGAACAGGTGGCGTTATATTTAAATATTAGCAGTAATACCAGGGTGCTTGAAAGTCTGTGGGAAAATGGGATTGAGAGAAAGGTTTATTTGGGCACAAAAAAATTTGAAATCCACGCACTTTTTTTTTTCCACAATAAACATTTTCTGTGAACTTTTTGAAGACGCCGGGTTCGAAGGATTTCAGAACTGTAGGGATTCACTGTGCTAGGACTGGGAAGAGCGAAGAGCAGCCTGAGTAACCAGCAAAGACTGGCAGAAGGGGAAGGTCATCCTACAAGACCAGCCTGTCCCCTGCAAAGAGGACTGTGCTGGGAGGAGAAGGCTTGATTGGATCCGGCGCGTTTACTTGGTGATGCTGCTACTATGATCCTCTCCCTGCCCCACAGGCTTCTTATGGGGATCAGAAGCGATATGCCAGTGAAAATGGCTTGCGTGATTATGCAGTCTGAGCCATCCACTCTGCTAAGAGTGAGACTGGAGAGCCAGGGGCAGGCGGGGCTCAGCTAGCAAGGACGGTGGTGTGCACCTGCCTGCAGCCAGGATGTCTGTTATTCACTCAGCAATAAAGAACAAAGGCACGCTGTAATAATCGCGAGATAAGGAGTAAGTCCGTTTCAGCCACCCACTGGCTTGAGCGGCAGAACTTTGGTGAATTGGGCCTTTTGTTCAGCAGGTGCCGCCCCACCTGTGCACCCCGAGAGCAGGGACTGTTTATTGCCTGCCTGCCTTCTGCCGTGTACCGCACCTTGATTGTCCATCAGCCTTTTGTAATCATCTCTTTTAATCTTCTCAAAAGCTCTCCATGAGCAGTAATAGTGTTATCACTGTTCACTCTTTGATTGTCACTAATAGCACTATTATTATTGTTATCCCCTCTCATTTCTAATGGGCGTGGCCTATGTAAATTAGCTCAAGAACCTGGATTTGGACCTGGCATGGCGGATTCGGAAGCTTGCACTCTTACCCAGCGCACCCTGAGAGATAGATCCTTAGGGGTTAGGGCCCTGGGGTTTTTTTTGTTTGTTTGTTTGTTTGTTTTGTTTTTAGATTTATTTATTTATTTGAAAGTCAGAGTTACACAGAGAGAGGAGAGGCAGAGAGAAAGGTCGTTCATCCGCTGGTTTACTCCCCAACTGGCTGCGGCAGCTGGAGCTGCGCCAATCCAAAGCCAGGAGCCAGGAGCTTCCTCCACATGGGTGCAGGGGCCCAAGGTCTTGGGCCATCCTCCACTGCTTACCCAGGCCATTAGCCGGGAGCTGTATCAGAAGTGGAGCAACTGGAACCCGAACTGGCACCCACATGGAACGCTGGTGTCACATAGCTTACCCGCTATGCCACAATGCCAGCCCCGTAAACTTATCTTTTAATTTCATCTTTCACAAACTTTTTGAAGTCCCCTCATACTAAGGTTCCTTATAAGATTTCCATTCAAAAATAGGTTTGTCGAGGCATTCTATTCATTTGTTTATTTGAGAGACAGACATAGAGAGTGCCCACCTGCTGGTTTACTCCGTAAGAGCCCACGACAGCCAAGGCTGGGCCAGGCCAAAGCCAGGAGCCAGAAACTCCATCCAGGTCTCCCACGTGGGTGGCAGTGGCCCAGCTGCTTCAGCCATCATTGACTGTCACAAAGTGTGCGTTAGGAAGCTGGAATCAGGAACAGACCTGGGACTCCAGCTCAGGCCCTCCAACATGGGATGTGGGCATACCCACCCTGAGATTTCCACGTTTCAAAGTGTGCATCTCTTAAAATTTTGTCTTTAACTCCCATGTACTACAACTTCTTAATTTTATTTATTTAGTTATTTTTTAAAGTTTTTTTTATTATTTATTTGAAAGGCAGAGTTACAGAGATAGGAAGAAAGAGATCTTCCATCCACTGGTTCACTCCCCAGATGGCAGCAACGGCTAAGGCTGAGCCAGGCCATAGTCAGGATTGAGGAGCTTCTTCCTGGCCCCCCACATGGGTGCAGAGGCCCAAGGGCTTGGGCCATCCACTGCTTCCCAGGCACATATGCAAGGAGCTGATAGGAAGTGAAGCAGCCGGGGGTCTCAAACAGGCGCCCACGTGGGGTGCAGTGTCACAGGCAGCAGCTTCACCGGCTACACCACAGCACCAGCCCCCAGTATGCTCCTCTTCCAAAGGCCGAGTGAGATATTCCAGAGAGATCCACGGGGAGGGCAGGAGACTGAAGTTCATGTCCTACTTGAGCTCTGCGCCTATCTCTGCTCACTTCTGACCGGAGCAGGTTGCAGGAGTTTGCCACAGCACCTGCAGCAGAACTCTACCTTGGCTCTGAGGTGTCTGTTTCCAAGGGTGCACCCTATCCCCTGACTTCAAACAAAACAGGGAGCAGCACACCCCCACCCCCACCCCTTGTGGAGCTGCAGGAGCGTGTGAGTGGTGGTGCCAATGCTAGGCTGGGTAACTTGCTGGAACCTCTGGGAGCGTGTGATGCCAAAACCCAGCTCCACATTTCAGTGTCCAAAGCTGCCCCCGTTTCCTAAGCGGATAAGAGCCCATGATGCCAGAATAACCAGCCCCGTTGCCACTGGACAAAGGCGTTCTCTTCTCTGCCACTGCTGCCTCCATCCCCAATGCTGTAAGTCGCCCATCCTAGGCATGGGCACCCTGTTGTGTTTCATGTCGTCAAAGCTTCGTAGGACAGTGACCTCCTCGAGGATGAAGCCTTGCCTTGGTCCTCCAATTCAGTGGCCCCACTGTGTTGGGCAGAGCCAGACTCACTCAGACAAGGAGTTCGTATCGCAGCAGACCAGGCTCCAGTTCAGGCCCCACAGGTGACTGGGGATGGCTGTGTTCAGCCTAAAACCCTGCCCAGTGCCATCCTGTGTCATAGATGATCCTGGAGGGGGATCTTCAGAAATGCCCCCCTTTCTTTAAATTCCTGTCTGGTACAAATAGCTCCGGGAGTTGGTTTTGTTCATTATAAACATTCCCAGGAAATGGTTACTATGTCTGACTGAATACTTTGCTTAAGGGGGCCATTGCTGGGGTGTAGCAGGTAAACCGCTGTCTGCAGTGCTGACATCCCATATGGGCGCCGGTTCGAGTCCCAGCTGCTCCACTTCTGATCCGGTTCTTTGCTGTAGCCTGGGAAAGCAGTAGATGATGGATGGCCCAAGTACTTGGGCCCCTGCACCCTCCTGGGAGACCTAGAAGAAGCTCCTGGCTCCTGGCTTCGGATTGGCACAGCTCCACCCATTGTGACCATTTGAGGAGTGAACCAGTGGATGGAAGATCTATCTTTCTTTCTTTCTTTCTTTCTTTCTTTCTTTCTTTCTTTCTTTCTTTCTTTTTCTTTCTCTCTCTCTCACTCTCTCTCCTCCTGTGCCTCTGTAACTCTGCCTTTCACATAAATAAGTAAATCTTAAAAAAATACTTTTTTTTTAATTTGACAGAGTTAGACAGTGAGAGAAAGAGACAGAGAGAAAGGTCTTCCTTCCGTTGGATCACTCCCCAAATGGCCGCCACGGCCGGTGCTGCGCCGATCCTAAGCCAGCAGTCAGGTGGCTTGGGCCATCCTCCACTGCCTTCCCAGGCCACAGCAGAGAGCTGGACTGGAAAAGGAGCATCTGGGACTAAACCCGGCACCCATATGGGATGCCAGCGCCACAGACGGAGGATTAACCAAGTGAGCCACAGCGCCGGCCCAAAAAAATACTTTGCCTAGAACATACAAGGATACTTCAAAAAGTTGGTGGAAAATGTGCATTATCTTTTACTTCCAGTTTTCCACCGACTTTTGGAAGTACCCTCATACACACTGGCCAGATGGGAACAGGCTAAATACTTTTCTCACTAGGTGTTGGGCTACGTCATGGCCAAATACAAACCAGAAGTCTGGCTTTCTGCCCCATTCACACACACACCAGAGACGCTCTGGGAGGAAGAAGTTGGCACAGGGCGGTGCTGATAATGACCCAAGTACTTTACCCAACAAGGGTCACTGGAAGCCATTGCTTCTCACTTTCTTAGATCATTTCCCTCTCTGAGTACTAATCACCATTTCCTGCTGTTTACAGTGGAAAACAATAGCCGTGCCAAAGAAGACGGCAGACAACACAGCCTGCCCGACAGGCACGCAGGCCTAGGAAGCTCGCAACCTTCCCGGGCCCGGGTGCCCGTGCCACGCAGGAAGTGAAACTGTCAGATGTCTGGCCTCCTTCCTCCTCCCTTTCTCCCATGCCCTCCCACTCCCCTCTGGGCCTCTCCTGGAAGAGTGGCAGGGAGAAGTATTTACTCAGCTGCGGCCTGGGAACAGAGCCTCCGTGCCCTGAGGATAGGAAGGGGTGGTGTGGTCGTGGCCGAGCTATCCCTGTCCTTCCGAGCATCTCCTGGCAAAGCAGCCCGGGAGGGTGAGTGTCCTTTTAGCATGAGCCTTCACCAGCCTGCACAAAAGAACATCAAAACAATCACAACTGAAAATTGGAGAGTCCACTCCTGGCCTGCGGTATTCGCTGGCCTCTGTGGTAGTTCCTGTCGAGCTCCTGCAGCCAACCAGCCCGAGGCTGCTCAGTCCTCTGGGTCGCCCGTGGCTTGGTGGCATCTCATTATCTGCAGTTCTTGCCCAGCGCCAGCGCTCCCAGCCAACACGGTGAATTCAGACTAAGCCCCAACTCCTCCCCCATACTCTGAGCGCTAAGAAGGCTCTATATGGGCTTGGGGGATGGCTGTGCGGGACAAATATGGCCCCAGTGGCTTCCAGCTGGCAGTCCCCTGCTGGTCTTCTTTCGTGACACCACCGTGACCCTGGCAAAGGCGCCAAGTCCCAGGAAGAGCAGCAGCCTGTGGGTCTCCTGCCGCCACAGCTCTAAGCGGGTGGTGGGGACCACGTGGCCGACTGCCAGGAGGAGGTGGGAGGGATTCAGCTGCCCCCACGGAGCTTCAGAGGCAGCGATTGCCAGCGAGAAGGCGGGCCAGGTGTAGAAAAGAGAACGAGTTGGCTCTTGAGTAGACTGGGGTCCAAGGAGTTCTGAATTTTCCCAGCTAAAATAACCTCAGCCACCGCTCTCTAGGGTTAAAGTGGGGTTAACCAAGAAAAGGAGGATTTTGAGTCGAGGAGCTGCTTACCCTGGGAAGTGACAGGCTTTCACCCCAGAGCTGTCATGGAGAGGCAGTGAGTCTGTGTGAACCCAGCCCTAGGCTGCCCCTGGTTCTCATAGCGGAACTGGAACCTGGCTGAGCTGAGCCCTGGGGCACTGGGGGAGGAGGTGCGAGGAGTCAGCAGGCCCCTGACCTGGCCTGAGGGACTCTTCTTGTAGAGGGTTGGTGAGCTCCCACGTGGGACATCTTCTGTTTCCAGCACTCTCGCAGTCCCCTTGAGCTCCCCGCTGCAGACCCGCCTCCGCCTGAAGATGTCGCCTCTCCATCCCCGCGTCCGCACAGCGGCCGGCCGTCCTGCGTCACGTGTTTTTAGTCATTCATTCCTTCGGCTTCTGCAGATGCTGCGGTGCGCCAGGCACGGTACTGGGTGCCTTGTGAACGGCTAAAGGTTCCTTAATTTGAGGACGGCAGATTTTTGTCAGTTACCAAGTAGGAAATAATGCTACTGTTGACTGAGCATTTCGCTAATCTTTCTTTTCAGAAAAGTGTCTTGGATACAGATCACCTTGTTCGGGCTTTTTCTAATTCCGTTAGGTAGGTACTGTGGTTATACACATGTCTAAGGCAAGGAAGCCAAGACTCCGGGAATTTGTAGAACTTGCCCCGGCCATGGCGGGGGGAAGGAGTGGGACCAGGCTTCTGAAGCCAGGTCATCGATGGCAAAGCTGAGCTCCGCACCAACACAGCTGCCCTGCCCTGTGCCACGGGGCCTCCCCAGGGACCGGTCTGTTTACCTTAGATACGGCCTGGCAGTCACCTATCGTCAGAGGTTGTCCACGCACCAGCTGGATCCCACCTGCTAGGGTGAGACTTGCAGGATCGTTGGAGCCAGGTAGGCTGAGGGCTGAAGCTCTACCTGTTTCCCTGAGAAAGCAGGTGACCTCTCTGAGCCCTGGATGTCATGGTTCCGGGATAATAACAGCGCCTGTGAGGGGCCAGACTCTTCTAAATCCTTTCCGTTAATTCACAGCAACTCGACGTACGTGCTGTCATTTTATAGATGTGGAAACTGAGGCATGGGGCGCTTAAAGGGGAAGTAATTTGAAGTCAGTGCCAAAGGCAGGGCTTTGCACCCAGGCAGTCTAACTCCGGTTCACGCTGTCAGCCACAGCGCCGTGCCGCGCTGCCTCTGGGGAAGACAGGATCCAGGACGTGAAAACTGCTGGGGCAGAGCCAGGCACACCGCTGGCGGGACTGCGACAGGCTGAGAAAAAACAATGTTTAACAGTTCTGGCCACCCACACAAAGAGAAGCTCCAATTTGTGGAGAGGGTTCTGATTTTGATCTTCTACCAAAGCCTGCTTATGTCTTTGCCTTTGAACTTTCAGGAGCTGTTGGCTGGAGCTTTCCTAATTGGGTGGGTGGGGGTCCTTTAGAGAAGGCGTCTGTTGGTACATACCGCTCACCTTCTCTGCACCTGCCAGGCTGCAGAGCGGCTGGCAGGTGGGTGGGGATGGGAGATGGCTGGGTAGCCAGCAGTACAGGTGCACTGGTCCTCCCCCAACCCGCGGCCCCCAGCCCAGCTCAAGCTGCCGCCTGGAGCTTCCGTCTTTCCTGTTGACAGTAATTAGAACCTTTCAGACTCAATTTTGTGCACAGGAAAAAAAAAATCCCAATTCACTTGAATTGTCTCCTTGATCCAGTTCACCTGGAACTAGTTAGCTCCCGATGTCTGTGTGGAGGGGAAAGCGAGCCCTGTGCGCCACACGTTATGGCTGAGATCAAGGTGCTGAAAAGGTTAGCTGGGTAAGCGTCGGAACCCGGGTTAGGATGCCGGTTCTACTTCTTCAGCATGCACACTCTGGGGCTGTTGGAGCCCCTGGAGTGGGGATGACAATCGTGAAAGACGGAAGAGGCAAAACCGCAGGAGAGCGGCGCCTGGCCCTCAGTGAGTGCTCGGTAAACCTTGGCTGTCCACGTTAGCGTATGGAGCCTCTCCAGGCCTCAGCGCGCCTTCTCTCCTGCCCAGCGCAGGACCTCACCCTGGAAAAGCAGGTCTCCTTCCTGCCCCGACCCCATGACCCCGCGGCGCTCCCAAGTGCTCCTCTGGGAAATGAGACAGGGACTGAGGGAGTCCGCTTCACCAGGCTTACTCACCGCGAGGTTAAGTGCTGTGCATGAAAGCTCAATGACCATTCACTCTCCTCACTGCTATGCCTGGAGCACAAAAGGCTGCAGCGGGGGGCGGGGGGGGGGGTCTTGGAGAGCACTCTGGGAGCCAGGGGCCCCGTGAAGGCAGGAGCGTGGGGGTGATGAAGGCTGAGCGTGGGCCTGGGAGCCGCTTGGTCACTGCTGTGCTGTGCCTGGAAGAGAGCGGGCACGTGGTAAGGCTCAGCAAAGGAACGCGACAGAAGAGTGTTCACAGCCAAGTTTGACTCGGACAACTGGACAGAGAACTGCCAGGCAGGCCCTTGTCGGTGTTTAAGCACCCAAACTCTCTTTGCGTGCCGCCAGGATCCAAACACAAGACAGCTTGCGCTGTGTGCCATCGCTAAGTTCTAGACACTCCGTGAAGTACTTTATAGACCTTCGTCTTTTTCACACTTGACCTCCATCCTGAACAGCAGGTGTCCTGGTCCTCACTCTACAGATGAGAAACTGAGACTTAGGGAAGTGAAGAGTTTGCCCAAGGTCACAGACCCGAGAGCTTAGAGAGCTGGGACTTGAGCCCCAGCTTGTAGGGCGGAAAGGAGACAGCTCACTTGCGTTCATCAGTGTTCTGGTGGTGGGTTTTATTTTTAATTTTCATGTACTGGGTGGGTGGGGGCTATATGGAGGCCACTTGACCCACCCCATATTGGAGTACCTGGGTTTGAGTGCTGACTCCACTCCCAATTCCAGCTTTCTGCTCATGCACACCCTGGGAGGTGGCAGGTGATGGTTCAAGCCGTTGGGTTTCTGCCACCCATGTGGGAGACCAGGATGGAGTTCCCAGCTGCCAGCTGTGGGCTGGCCCGGGCTTGACCACTGCAGGCATTTGGAGAGTGAGTCAGCAGATGGAAGATCTTTCTCTCTATCTTCTGTCTCTGTCTCTCTCTGTCTTTCAAATAAATGAATGGAATTTGAAAAAAAAAAAAAAAAACTATCATACCTATGGAAGACAGAGAGAGCTCCTATCTGCTGGTTCACACGGAGCTGCCCACAACAGCCAAGGCTGGGCCAGACCAAAACCAGGAGCTGGGAACTAAATCTGGGATTCCCATGTGGGTGGCAGGAACCTAATTACTTGAGCCGTCACCTGCTGCCTCCCAGGGTGCGCATTAGCAGAAAGCCAGAGCTGGGAAAGAGACCCAGGCACTCTGATGTGGGATGCAGGCCTCTTCCACGGCATCTTAACTGCTAGGCCAAACGCCCACCCCAGTGTTCTGGTTTGGAAACAAGTCTTATCACTCACCATCCCCTCCCCCACCCCTCCCCCCCACGCCACCCACTGTGCAGCCACCAAGGAGGGGCTGTAAGTGGCAGGATGCCTTTCCCTTGAAATCCTCTGGCCTTGATCTTATCTGGCCACTACCTTAGCGCATTTGAACTGTTCTCCTCTCCTCCACAGTTAAAAGTTGTTTATCTGTTCGTCATTTCATTCATCTCTTTGTCTGACTACCTTCCTCACCTAACATGTGAGGGAGCCAAGTCCCATCCCAGAAGGAGAGCAGAATTCTGTTGTTAGTATTTGTGTGTGTGTTTATTTTTGTGGGTTTTTTTTTTCTGTTAGTATTTTTAAGAGTGTTTTGTTGCACTAAAGAAGTACAAAACATGTTTTGTAAATCGTTCTTCTGTCTTTGGGAAGCAAATGTTTGAAGGTTTGAAGCAGGTGAGCTAGAAAAACATCCAAAACCTGGGCCGGCGCCGCGGCTCACTAGGCTAATCCTCCGCCTAGTGGCGCCGGCACACCAGGTTCTAGTCCCGGTCGGGGCGCCGGATTCTGTCCCGGTTGCCCCTCTTCCAGGCCAGCCCTCTGCTGTGGCCAGGGAGTGCAGTGGAGGATGGCCCAGGTGCTTGGGCCCTGCACCCCATGGGAGACCAGGATAAGTACCTGGCTCCTGCCATCGGATCAGCGCGGTGCGCCGGCCGCAGCGCGCCGGCCGCGGCGGCCATTGGAGGGTGAACCAACGGCAAAGGAAGACCTTTCTCTCTGTCTCTCTCTCTCACTGTCCACTCTGCCTGTCAAAAATAAAAAAAGAAAATAAAGAAAAACATCCAAAACCTGAAGAGGACGCAGGCCCTGGAAAGCAGAGCCGGAGCCAGAGTCCTGCCGCTGTCTTCCCTTATGGGGGGGGGGGGGGAGTTACCTAACTCTTTCTCAGTCCCCCCACCCCTGCAACTGCTCATTTCCCTTAACCCTGTTCATCTTCCCAAGGATATTTTGTAGGTGAATGGTGGTGATCCACGTGAATTCCTGTGAGGCGATTTACCCTCCTTCCCCCCACCCCCAGAGTGGTATCAAATATGCCCACCAAAGTTTAGCCTAGAAAAGCAGCAGGGATCCAAAGATAGAACTTTCCTTCATGCGCTCCCTGCCTGCCAAAAAACACTCGTGTTCCTCGGGCGGAAGTTCCGGAGTGAGAATGAAATGAGAACAGGTCGCATTCGCTGGCTCCTCTCCCTACCCTTTGCCTCTCCTGTTCCTTACCCCCAACGCCATTACTCCCTCCCGTGAGGAACAAGGTCTCCTGCCAGGCTGCGCCCGAGGTCAGGCAGGCGAGGAGAGGAAAGCGCACGCCCCACTGTGGCCAAAGCCAAGGCCACAAAAGCCATGCTGATCCTTTGACCTGCATTGACCCGAGTCTGTTCCTTTGGTGTCCCTGACTTGGGCAGTGTGGTTAGTCTCACTCTCTGCCCCCACCTTGAATTGAGCTGTGATGAAAAAGTAGTAGGAACCCAGGCCTGTCCCTGGAGGTTTGGGGTTTCTGTCTTGGAGAAGCATCAACCAAGCTAGCAGGGGCAGAAGATCTGGATTCCTGCGGCTTGGGCTAACTTAGGTCCAAAGAAACCAAGGGCCTGTGATCATCGTCTTCATTCCCCAGATGTCGCCACGGCCTCTGGATCCCCTTTCCTCACTCGTCCTCCTGGTCAGATGGCTCTCTTTCACCATTGGCATGTCCTTCCGTCGGTGAAACGCTTGCCACGTGGGAATACGTGCAGGTGGCTTCTTCCAGCTGATCTGATACCTGCTGGCTTTGTACTCCGGTGACCAAGCGCTTAGGCATCAGTGTATCCCTTCTCTCAGGGTCCTGTAAGCCTCACTGGGATTTGTCTCTCTGGTGTTTCTGTTTCTGTGTATCAGGGATCATTTTCTTGTATTGCCTTGACTGCGTATCTTAGACCTTTGTCTTGGCTGCCTGTAGTCGGGTGGCCAGATTTGTGTGCAGGCATCCAAAAGCAGCCAGCCGGCTGCAGTCCTGGCTGATGGAGTAGTAAGGTTTGTGGGTTTCCCTGCTCTCCTCTTCTCCCTAGTGCCGCTTCCAGACGTCCAGCGGATGGTCTTGGGGCACGCAGTGGTGATGCTCCCGGGCCAGAGACTTCGGACGCCTTAACCAGCTTCGAAATGCCTCGTTCTTCTCGGTTTTTGTATACAGAGAAAACCGACCTGAGAAGGCCGTTCAAGGTGCCGCTTGTTTCCTCCCACCACCTGACCATTTATTTCTCCAACCAGTGGGGCTCCGTTGGCCAAACACTGCGGCTGGGTGCCTCCCTTCCAGGGGAAGCTTTGTGGAAGCTTTGACCTTAAAATCCCAGCCCCGGAGGTGAGCGGCTAGCGCACACCCTTGACACTGGTTCGTGACGTAACACGCAGAGACCGGATGTGCTCCTCTCCCTCCCCTCTGCAGATCTGCTGACCATGAAGGAGTACCACTGTCTGCTGCAGTTGCTGTGCCCGGACTTCCCACTGGAGCTTACTCAGAAGGCAGCCAGGTACGTCTGCTGGGTCGGAGTCCACCGCGGCTCTCTGGCCAGCACTCCTTGGAGAAACCTGGAATGTGCACAGGTGGGAAGAAGTTGGAATGTGGAGGGGGTCCAGTTGGGACGTTCCCCCAAACCTAGCGCTTTCTGCATGTTCAAAGGGAAGTCAGGTGATCATCTGTGGCTCCTGTAGGGAGCCTCAGGGTCTGAAGATGGAGCTGCAAGGTGCAGAGGCAGACGCCAAAAAAAAAAAAATCCCACCCGCACAACCCAACCCAAAAACACACCCGGAAACCACACCCTAGAGGACATTCAGAGAAAAGAGGGGCAAGACTTGGCTTGCAGTGAGATTGGGGACGCGGGTGGCACGGAGTGACAGCCCAGCGGAGGGAAGGGCACACTGCATCCCACATGCTGAGAGGGTCTTCAACAGGGCCCAGACCAGGGCGTGGCAGGAGCACTTAGACGCTGAGTGCCTGTGTTTGGTTCACCGTCATTCACACTTCTAAGGAAACGAGGCAGTTGGACTGTGCCTCAGTTTACTTTCACTGTAATACACCACCCGAGCTGGAGCTGCAGAGGAAGTATAACGGAAGTCTTGTTTTCTGGAAAAGCCCGGATTTACAGAAACACACGGAATGCGTTGACTTGCATTGTCCCACTTGAATGCATTCACCTTGAATACCCACTTGAATGTATTCACTTAATCCTGTGAAAGCTTCGGGGCGGTTAAGAAGCCTGCATCCCACAACAGAGCGCCGGGCCGGGGCCTCCCAGTGCCGGCTTCCTGCTAATGCATCCCTCGGGAGGCAGTGGTGTTGGTTGGTCCAAGTGTCTGGGTCCCTGCCACCCATGTGGGGGACCTGGATGGAGTTCCTGGCCCAGTCCACAACGCCAGCCACTGCAGGCATTTGGGAGTGAACCAGCTCGCTTGCTCTCTCTTTAAAAAAATTAAGATATCTTAAGTAAAAATCTTACTTCCCATTTTCCTGAAGAGGAAACGGAGGCTGGAAGAGCCGTGTCACCAGCGCACTGATTGATAGCTTGTGAGCGGCAGAGCCTGGGTCCGCCTGGGTCCGCCTGGGTCCAGACACCGGGCTCCCAGTCTCCTCCGGCTCGTGGCTCCCTGAGTCACAGCATCATTGCTGCCTGGTGTTCTGACCCACAGCAACCGGGCTGCACCACAGGTCACCTCGCCCCTCCCGGAACGAGCCAGCTGAGTCCTCTGCTGACTTGGAAAGTGGGAAATCGCCACCACCTGCCACAGACACAGCCCCATACCGGGGCAGGATGTTCCGCAGCTCACAGCTCAGGAACTCATTTTGCTGGTCACGTGCGAAGCCTGTTTGGCGATCGCACACCTAAAATCGTGTAGGGTTTCTTCCCCTCATTGTGTACTGGATACGTAACTTTCCCAATAATAGTTGACCACTGGTAAAAGCTGCAGCTTTCGCTTTAATATTTTCATTTATCTCCAATGCAAAAGAGATTAAGACTTTTTTTTTCATAGCTACATAAAAAGCATAGGAGAGTCTCCCTTACTTAAAAACAGCCAACTGCACTCAGCTTCAAGTCAGCTTGGTGGTTCCCCTTTGGGTTGAGATCTTTTAAGAAAGATGCGGCCCCAAAATTTTTGGGGGGACAGCATTCTTAAACCCTGGCCTGCAGAGGCAGGTGTTTGGCACAGCGATTGGGACGCCACTTGGAATGTCACATCCCACATGGAAGTACCTGAGTCCGAGTCCCAGCCCCACCTCCAATTCCGGCTTCCTGCTGATGCGCACCCTGGGAGGTGGCAGGGGGTGGCTCAGGTACCTGGCTCCCTGTCACCCATGTGGGAGACCTGGGTTAAGTTACTGGCTCCCAGGCACATTCAGGGAGTGAACCAGTAGAAGGGATCTCTCTCCCTCGCTCCCTCTCTGTCCCTCTCAAATAAAACATATTTTTAAAAGACTGTACTTAACAATAAAGGGGCCGGCACTGTGGCACAGAAGGTTAAGCCTCCACCTGCAGTGCCGGCGTCCCTTATGAGCACCAGTCCAAGTCCCAGCTGCTCCACTTCCAATCCATCTCTCTGCTAATGCTCCTGGGAAAGCAGCAGAGGATGCCCCTAGTCCTTGAGCCCCTGTAGCCAGGTAGGAGACCCAGATAAAGCTGCTGGCTCCTAGCTTTGGTCTGGCCGAGCAAAATCAGCAGATGAAAGATCCTCTCTGTCTCTTCCCCCCTCCCACCCCCGTCTCTCCTTCACTCTTTATCTCTGCCTTTCAAATAAATATTTAAAAAAGAGTAAAAGTCAGCTATGACTCTAACTGGAGAATTCCTAAAGAAAGAAAAGGAGCCATGAGTGTGTGCGCCCAGGGGGCAGGCAGGACCTGCCCCAGTCTCGTTTGCTCCTGGGTCACTGCACTCAGTGCGGTACTAGGTACCTGTGTGCATAAATGGGTGAGAATGGAAGATTGTGTGAATGAACTACGAGTGAATGCTCCTGTCTGGCATCTCACGTGGTTCTAACAATAGTCCAGAGGTTATGCGTCAACTCTACAAGATCCGCATCTTAGCCTATATGCATCAGTTCTTCTTTTTTAAAAAATTATTTATTTATTTATTTATTTGAAAGGCAGAGTTAGAGAGAGAGAGAGAAGGAAAGACAGAGAGAGAGGTCTTCCATCTGCTGGTTTACTCCAAGTGGCCGAGGCAGCCGGGGCTGGGCCAAGTCGAAGCCAGGAGCCAGGAGCTTTCGTCCGTCTCCCAAGCGGAACGCAACATAAACAGCAGAAGGGCCTAGGCTGAATCCAGTGTGGTGGCTGCAGAGTTGGGGGTGAGTTCCACATGCGGAGAAGTTTGGCTTCTCCCCACACAGAAGCACCAAGCCTCCATGTCAAGCCCACATCCTCAGCGCCGTTCTTCCCCGCTGCTCCCAGCTGGTGTGTGCTGGTAGAGAACGCGCGGAGGTCCCAGGAGGTGCCCGCAGTTGTCGAAGCTCCTCTCATTTTGTCCTGAAGGCCAGGGCCCCGCTTGCCCACACACATGCCCCGGCATCTGACCAGAAGCACAAATGGCTGCGGTTAAGCCTCTGGGGCAGTTGCATTTTCCGCAGAGCGCGGCCCCCTGCCTTCTCTCTGCTGGGCTTACTTCACTCAGGGCCCTGAGGTCTGGGGACAGGCTGCAGCAGGAGGCTCAGCCTGCGATGATGTGTGTGTGGAAGAATGTAACCCACAGGCAGCTGTGGGGCAGAGCCCGTGCAGGGCCGTGGCGTCTCCACGCACGCCTGCCTTCCACACTGCACGCATCACGGCCAGGCCCTGCGGCAGCAGGTGTGAGCTGAAACGCAGGAGAAGAGAAAGCAGACTCCTGACAGCCCAGCCGGAGTCCCTCCTCCCCACTCACTCGTGCAGCAGTGGGAACAGGCAAGCACATTTACCGCAGTGAAGTGATTACCGTAGCCTTTCTCTATGCCCTGCGCGTTGGAAGGCGCTCCTGATGGTTGGTGGAACCCAACTGGAGTCAGACTTCTCACGTTCAAGTTCTGGTTCCCACAGCTTACTAGCTTGAGCCTTTGGGAAACTAGCTTTTACAAGTCTCGCTTTCCTTATTTATAAAATGGGAACAGGAGTTGTAGTGATTAAAGGACAAGTATACTGGGGTGGACATTGGCCTAGTACTTAAGACACCTCTTGCAATGCCCACATGCCACATGGGAGTGCCTGAGCTCAAGTCCTAGCTCCACCTCCAGTTCCAGCTTCCTGCCAGTGCACACCCTGAGAGGTAACAGGTGATGGCTCAAGTACTTGGGTCCCTACCACCCATGTGGGAGACCTGGATTGAGTTCCCACCTCCTGGCTTCAGCCTGCCCCAGTCCTGGCTGTTACAGGCATTAGGGAGTGAATCGGTGATAGAAGATCTCTCTGTATCTCTCTTCCCCTCCCTCCCTTTGTCTTTTTTTTTTTTTTTTTTAATGTTTTGACAGGCAGAGTGGACAGTGAGAGAGAGAGAGAGAGAAAGGTCTTCCTTTTTGCCGTTGGTTCACCCTCCAATGGCCGCCACGCTGATCCGATGGCAGGAGCCAGGTGCTTCTCCTGGTCTCCCATGCGGGTGCAGGGCCCAAGGACCTGGGCCATCCTCCACTGCACTCCTGGGCCACAGCAGAGAGCTGGCCTGGAAGAGGGGCAACTGGGACAGAATCCGGCGCCCCAACTGGGACTAGAACCCGGTGTGCTGGCGCCGCTAGGTGGAGGATTAGCCTATTGAGCTGCGGCGCCGGCCCCTCCCTCTGTCTTTAAAACAAAATGAAAGGGGCTGATGCTGTGGCATAGCAGGTAAAGCCACCACCTGCAGTGCCAGCATCCCATAAGGGCAGCAGTTCAAGTCCCGGCTGCTCCACTTCCAATCCGGCTCTCTTCTATGGCCTGGGAAAGCAGAAAATGGCCCAAGTCTTTGGGCCCCTGCACCCATGTAGGAGACCAGGAGGAAGCTCCTGGCTCCTGGCTTCAGATGGGTGCAGCTCTGGGCATTGCAGCCAATTGGTGAGTGAACCAACAGATGGAAGACCTCTCTCTCTCTGCCTCTCCTTCTCTCTCTAACTCTGACTTTCAAATGAATAAATCTTTTTAAAAAATGAAACTAGATAAATGTAAAATTATTTTAATGTTCATGGAAGATGGAATTAAAACATAAATATTTTAAGACATTTATTTATTAGAAAAGCAGAGAAAAAGGGAGAGAGGAGTCTTCCATCCTCTGGTTCCCTCCCCAGATGCCTACAATAGTCGGGGCAGGGCCAGGTCTACACCAAGAGAGGACCTGGACCCCATCCTGATCTCCACACAGGTGGCAGGGGCCCAAGTATTTGGGCCGTCTTCTGTTGTCTCCCAGCAGCATCAGCAGGGAGCTGGATCAGAAGCGGAGCAGCTGGGACTCCAAGCTGGCACTCTGATGTGGGATGTGGTGTCACAAGAAGTGGCTTAACCCGCTGTACCACAATGCCAGCCCTGAGATAAATTGATTTTGGTGCAGAAAATATTTTGAAATCCATGCATGGAATTATCAGAAAGTTCACGGAAAAACGCATATTATGGAAAAACTACAAAGATTTCCATTTCTGGCACCAAAATAAACTTCCCTCTTAATTCCATTTCACACAGACTTTTCAGAGTAACCTCATAAATCAACTAGAAAGCAAGAACGCCCTGATTGCAGGCAGCGTCAGACGTAACCACCGGCCCATCAGGGAATTCAGAGTGGAGACGCTGCATTCAACAAAAGCAAAGTTGCAAAGCGAATCCAGACTGGAAGAGGATATTGGTTACGTATTCACTTCCAGAATTCCAGAAAATGTTTAGCCTCAGGAAATTTTTATAAAGAATTCCTACAAATCAAATCGATGAACAGCAGTGCAAAGAGTCCAAAGAAAATCAGCAAAATTTTGAAAAGAGAAAAATAGTCCAACGATAGGAGCAAGCAAGCGCAGGAGAACATTAACGAGTAGGCATTCGGGCATGTGTTCATGCCTAAGCTCTCCAGGAGCCAGGAAGCCCCTGTTCAGTTGAGATCACATTCACACCTATCAAATTGGCAAAAGTTGAAAAGTCCAGTAATTCAGGTTATCGGTGAGGATGTCAACAGTCAACAGCAAGGCGCAGTGCAGGCAAATCCCAAACAGGCATCGACGCCATGGCTGTCCCTGGGACAGCCCGCCAGCCCCTCTGCAGAGGGCGAGGGTGAAGCCTGGTGTCTTCGCAGCCAGCTGGCTTGGGCGGTGTCACACCGTACCAAGCTCTTACCAGCCGACTCAAGGCTGGCGGAGTGGCAAGGTCTGTGAGCCTCTGGTGTCTGTGATGTTATTCTCTGTGATCCTCTGAGGTCTTAAATGCTTCCTTTAAGCCCCAGAGGGTGGCAGGGATTGAGGTATAGAGCGTGAGAGGGAGAGCGAGCCACCGGACTGGGACCGCGAGGGCTTGGGAGGAGCCAGTGGGCCTCGCGTCCAAGGGGCCTGGAGGCAGAGGGCGGAGAGGAGTGCTTTCCAGGCCATAAGCAGGGCTTGGGGCTCTGCGCCTGAGGTCTCTCGCCCCCACTCTTGGGCTTCAAGCTGTCCACGAGGAAGAAGCCCCCGCCCTCGTGGGGGCAGCTGCTACCAACTGGTGACCCACGCCAAGAGGGGCGCAGGGCCAGAGGCACCTGCAGGAAGGTTCTGGTGCCAGTCGGGAGCACAGAGCCCGTATGTGCCTACCGGCCAGTCCAGAAGCTATGACTCCAATCAGAGAGGCCTGCCCCCGACTTACAGCTCATACCTTTGGGCAAGTTTCTTTTCAAAAAAGATGTACTTATTTATTTGAAAGCCAGAGTTACTGAGAGAGAAGGAGAAATATTCCATCTGCTGGTTCACTCCACAAACTGGCCAGGAGCTTCAGCCAAGTCTCCCACATGGGCGGCAGGGGCCCAGGCCCTTGGGCCATCTTCCTCTGCTTTCCCAGGCACATTAGCAGGGAGCTGGATCGAAGCGGAGCAGCCAGGGCTTGAACTGGCGCCCACATGGGATGCAGCGCCGGCTTAACCCGCTGTGCCCCAGTGCCGGCCCTTGGTCGGGTTTCGTAACCCCATGAACGTGGTGCTCTCAGTAGACACAGGCTTTCCTTACAGGATTGAGATGTGAGGGCAGTGAGCTCAGGGTGCCCTGTGACGGCGGCCACTCTGCTGCTGCTCGTCACTCTTGGGTGGCTTCTCTGGCACTGCCAGCTGGGGGGGGGGGGATGTGGGGGAGGCAGGCTGGAGCCGGGAGAGAGCCAGGGCCTCAGGCAGCCCTCAGGACACGTCCCAGGAACCCTCCACGCCTGCCTTGTTCCTCCACCTGGGGGAAGTCACTGGGAGGGATTTCTTTCTTTCTTTCTTTCTTTCTTTCTTTTTTTTTTTTTTGAAGATTTATTTATTTTACTTGAAAGTCAGAGTTACACAGAGAGAGGAGAGGCAGAAAGAGAGAGAGAGGTCTTCCATCCACTGGTTCACTCCCCAGTTGGCTGCAACGGCCGGAGCTGTGCTGATCCAAAGCCAGGAGCTTCCTCTGGGTCTCCTACATGGGTGCAGGGGCCCAAGGGCTTGGGCCATCTTCTGCTGCTTTCCCAGTCCACAGCAGAGAACTGGATAGGAAGTGGAGCAGCCGGGACTCGAACCAGCGCCCAGATGGGATGCCAGCACTGCAGGAGGCGGCCTTACCCACTGCGCCACAGCGCCAGCCCCTGGGACGGATTTCATAGCTGTTCCCGCTGCTGGCTGTGCTGCTAGCCCAGAGCCCACAGAGGCGCCCTGGGGAGGCAAACAGCAGGGGGCACACGGGCCATGTGGGCCCCTCCCCCCCACCCCCGCTGAGAAGTCCAGTCATGGAAGGTGGCTCCTCTCCCTGGCCTGGCTGCGCGCTGTGCACTCGAAACCAAACAGCTGGCTTCCGCCTGGGAGCCCCTGCCTGCCCGGGCACTGGCAGCACGCACTTCCTCTGAGCTCTATTTTTATTTGCGATTCTGGGCTTTGCCGCACCTTACAAAACCAGATAGAAAACGCTGAGTGATGGCAACTGAATTTTTGAAGCGGAATGCTTCACCTTATCAATTCCACACGGGAATCCTGGGAAACGGGATTGTCTCTTCATAAAGGAGGAAACCGGCTCAAGGGAAAAGCAAACTGGCCGGTGAGAGGCGGAACTGGACCCCAGGGCCTTTGGACCCAGAACTGCAGCTGGTGCCACTGAGGAGGCAGTGGGTTCCGCCTGGAAGCTCCTGCTTCCCTGGCACCCACCGTGCCCCCGCCAGCCCATCCCAGCTGTTGGAAGTCAGCGGAGAGGGAGGGAGCGGCCAGCCCCCTGGGATTAGCTCGGCCCTTGCCAAGCGCTCTTTCCGCATCCCAGTTGCCCGCCCTGGACTCCACCCGCCACATGGCCCTGCTCGGAGCCAGCCTGAACCCGAGTGCCTTTATCTCGCCCCTCTCTGTCTCTCCCTGAGGCCTGGCCTGCAAGGATCCCTCCATGATCCAATAGATTTGTGCAGACTTCGGTTGGCAGCAGCTCCCTGCTGGCTCCACTTCAAAGCAGGGGCGGCCAAGGCTCCTCCAGGTGTCAGAAGCAGCTGGCACGTTAGCAAAAGGCCTCTGGCAGGAAGGGCTGTTGAGCCAACTGCCACGGACCGGAAAACAGCACATGTGGATGACCTCGGCTGCGGGAGCGTGCTTCCTGAGCCCCCTGGGGGTGCTGACAGTGTGAATTCAGAGTGAGCCATGGGCTGTGCGGACTGAGGGCCTGCGGCCTGGGCTTGTGCCTGTCACCTGGGCTTCCTGCCTGCCTTTTCCCACGGTTCTGCGGCGCTTCCAAGGCAGGATGTTGGTGTTGGAGATCTCCAGGGCCGGCGTCTGGAGGCGGAGGGGACCGCGGCTCGCGTTTGCAGAGGCACCTTCCTGGAGAGTCAAAATCCTCCCGCAGCCCCAGCCCGCCCCGCAGCGCAGCCAAGCCCGTGCCAGCAGGAGAAGCTGGCAGTTCTGTCCGTCCCCTGGCAGAGCCGGGAGCAGCCCCGCGTGACCCGTGAGCCTTCAGCTTCTCGAAGCTCCCCGGCGTCAAGCAGCTCACTGCTTCGCAGATCGGCTGGGAAACCAGTCGGTGCCCGTGGCCCCGCCCCCAGGGGCCACAGGAGCCAGATGCAGCCCGGCTCTCTCGGGGTGTGGACTCCCCGCGCCCTGCCTCTAGTTCCTCCCTCTGACACGGGCTTTCCAGGCGTCCCCTAGCGGGGGAAGAGCGGGGCCCGTGGCGCCCCTCTCACTTTCCATGCATTCCTTCGTTCAACAACTGTTTCCTGAGCGCCTGCTCTATGGGCGCCATGCTGGAGCCAGAGGTGTCACCTCGTGGACCTTACGTTCCGGAGGCGCAGTGAACAGTGTGAGCAGGTGGCAGGAACGGGAACGGAACTGGCCCGCAGCAGCGAGGCCACCGCCGTCTGGGCCGGAGGAGGCCCTTCCCCTTTGGCTTCCCCAGGAGGAGTTGAGCAGGCTGCAGCCCGAAGAATGAGTCGGCATCCGGAGCACTGCAGGGAGGGGGCGGGCTGGCTGGTTCCAGAGAGGGAGGCTGCCGGTGGCCTCTGGGGCCGGGGGAGGCAGAGGTCTGATGGAGGAGGCGCGAGAGCCCGGGTAGGAATGAGAAACTCAGGAGGCGAGCGTTTGGCCTAGGGGTTAACATGCCGTGTTCGGCATCAGAGTGCCTGCCTTGGATGCCTGGTTTGGACTCCACACTCCAGCTTCCTGCCAGTGCAGACCCAGGGAGGCAGCAGCCATGACTCAAGTGATTGGTTCCTGCCATCCGCGTGGGAGGCGTGATTGAGTCCCTGTTGAAGACATCTGGGGAGCAAACCAGCGGATGGAAGCTCTGGCTCCCTGGCTCCCTGCCTCTCAAAAAAAGGGGAGCTGGGGCAGCGCTGTGTTGCAGCAGATTAAGCCGCCATCTGCAACGGGGCATCCCATGTGAGCTCCAGTGAGTCCCGGCTGCTCCACTTCCCGTCCAGCTCCCTGCTAACGCGCCTGGGAAAGCAGCGGAAGATGGCCCAAGTGCTTGGGCCCCTGCACCCCCGTGGGGGACCAGAATGGAGTTCCAGGCTCCTGGCTTCTGCCTGGCGCAGCCTTGGCTGTTGCAGCCATTTGCGGAGTGAACCAGTGCTGGGAAGCGTCTCTCCCTCTCCCTCTCTCCCCATTTCAAATACGTAAATCTTAAAAGAAAGGAAAATGGGGGACTCTAAAGGGCGATGGGAAGCCCATGGAGGGTTCTAAACACAATAATAGGTGGTCAAATTCACATGGAAACAAACCTTTGACCACTGTGGACGGGCCTTAAGGAGGCGGCGGGCGCGGGAAGGCGGCTCCGGGAGTGCTGAGGCGCAGGCGGATTGGAGAGAAGTTTCGGCGGCAGGCTGAGAGGCCCTGGTGATTGGCTGGCGGGGCGGGCGGAGGCGGGAGTTTGCGGGACGCCTCCCGGGCACCGGCCTGAGCCGGAGTCGGTGGCGGTGCTGAGAACCAAAGCTGGACGCCCACCAGCTGCGTAGCCGCGGGTCCCACCGCTGCGGGCGGGTGGGCGAGAACACCCCTCGCCCCTGGACTGCGTTCTCCTGGCGTCCGCCGCGCGTCCCTGCCCCCTCCCCCGCACTGCCCCGCTGGGCGCCGGCCGGGTGCACCTGCGGGCGCTGGGGGCTGACCGGGAGTGTGCGTCCCAGTGGGCGTTACCGTGGAGGTAACTTCTGGGGTTGGCAGTTTCACGGTGTTTTCATTTCCTCACGGCGTAAAGGAGTGAGAGTACACAGGCGACGGAGGGCGCGGCCCTGCGCTGGCGCCGTGGGCTCATGAGGAACCGGGGAAGCCGCGGGTCCTCCAGGTGGTTTCAGGTTGGGGCGTCCCAGCCCGGCGCCCTTCTGTGGGGCCTGAGGCTGTTTGCCGACCTGGGAGTGGGGCCGGAAGGCGAGGTCACCGGTTTCTCTCCGCCAGGACCCTTTCCCTCCCGCTGAGCCTGGGGAGGACCTCCCTCTAGTCTGAGTGTCTTTGCTGAGCGTCTCCTCTCCCTGCGCCCATGCTGCCCTTGTGCCCTTGCCCTTCCTTCTCCCTCGCCATCCAGGTGTCAGAAGTTGGGCTTTGTGCCTTCTCTCATCCTTCGCCTGCCTCAAATGATAAGAAATGGGGGTACCCATAGCCCAGGACCCTGAATTTAGCCTCAGAAGCCACTGATGAAGCGACCAAAAGCGCCCTCCTGCGGCCATTGGCAGCATCGCGTCAGCTCACACTCTAGCCCTACCATTTCTCTACCTGGGATTTTTTTTTTTTTTCTCCCTTAAGATTTGAGTGACAAGAAGAGAGAGAGAAATCTTCCATCTGCTGGTTCACTCTCCAATGCCTGCAACAGCCAGGCTGGTCCAGCCAAAGGCAGGAGCCCAGCGCTCCATCCATGCCCATGTGTGTGCGTGGGCCCAAGCACTGGGCCATCTGCTTTCCCAGGCTGCATTGGCAGGAAGCTGGATCAGAAGTGGAGCAGCAGGGACTTGAACTGGTTTTCTGATAGGGGATGCTGGTGTCGTGAGCGAGGGCTTAACCCACTGTGCCACAACACCAGCCCCCGGCTGGGATTGTATGCAGAACTGCTGGAGCAGTCGAGGCAGTTTGCTTTCGCCTGGAGACACATGAGAGACAGTTACCAGTGAGCAGCTATCAGTGACAACAAAAAGACAAATTACCTGTGGAAACTAAGAAGTAAAACGCTGGTGTTTCTATTCTATATCTTTATTTTTTACCCTAAATATTTCTTTGGGGGACAGGGAAAAGCAGAGAGACAGACATCAGAGAGAGAGAGAGCTCCCATATGCCTGCAACAGCCAAGACTGGGCCAGGCTAAAGCCAGGAGCCTGGAGCTCCATCCGGGTTTCCCACAGGTGTGGCAGGGACCCCAGCACTTGTGCCATCACCTGCCGCCTCCCGAGGGTGTACGTTAGCACGAAGCTGGGTCAGAGGCAGGGGAACCAGGACTTGAACCAGGCGCTCCGATAGGGGATGCAAGCGGCCCAAGCGGCGTCAGTCCCTGTGCCCAGCGCCCAGCTCTGTCTGTATTTTAAACGCAGCACTGGGGGCTGACGCAAAGCACGTGGGCTCCTCTCGAGACAGACTCGTCCCCTGCAGACTGGAAGTGCTGTGAGACCTCCCCGGTAGGGCTGCGGCGGGATACCGTCTAGTACAGCACCCGCCGGGCAGGCACCTGCTCGAGAACTTCCCACCGCTCCCACTGCTGTCTGCGGAGGAACCGCCCCCTGTCTTCGGGGACACCGCACTCTCTCCGCGGCGCCCCCCCCCCCCGGGAAGAGAGCAGCGCCGGCTCTCTCTGGCACTCAGCCACTTGCCACTTTGGGGACCCTTCGAGATAGGGAGGTGGGGATGTAGAAAAATCAGAGTTTAAACAGCCGGAAAGGTGAAGCGAGCAGGCGCAGCCCGGGAGGGCCTGGGTCTGGCCCCGGGCCTGGCTCATGGACACAGCCCAGCAAGGGCTCTTTTCCGTCCCTTCCTGGCCCCCCTCGGATGAGGCCCTGAGCCCAGTGAGCGCGGCCCCGCTCTGAGCCCTTCACCAGCCAAATGGTTTTCCTGTGGGGTGGGTGCCCGGTGGGAGGGGGTAGAAACAGGAAAACCCGGGAGGGGGCCAACCCGTGACAGTGACAGTGGCCGCGGTGCCGCAGGGTGTGCGTGTCCTTCGACCCCTCGGATGCGGAGTCGCCAGCAGCCTCTCCCCATCTGCCATCTTTGTCCCGGGGTGGCGGGGCCTGCAGCAGGCCTGGCCGCTTGGTAGCTTACTGGACCCCAGTGCCACTTGCCAAGATCCCTTTGAACGTCTTGGCTGTTCTTTTAGCCTTTTCTGATCAGCTGTATTTATGCTGAACGGAGCGGTCCTCACTGCAGACTGAAAGGGTTCACTGGTGAAGTTGATGAAAAGAAATCTTGGCTGCAGTACAGTCGCCCCTCTGCTCGCCGCCCCCGCCCCGTGCCCCAGCCACTGGCTGGAGCCACTGAGGCTGCCCCGCGAGCCTGCGCGGTGCCGGTCGGCGGCCCAGCGCGGTGGACGCCGCGGTGAGGTGACTGGGAGGAGCTTGCTTCGGGAGCCCTGTTCCAAAGGCTGGCTGCCCAAGCCAGGGACGGAGGCCCAGGAGCAGCACGGAACAGGACCTCTCCCTCTCTCTCTCTCTCTCCCTCTCCCCCCACCCCAGGATTGTGCTCATGGACGACGCCATGGACTGCCTGATGTCTTTTTCAGATTTCCTCTTTGCCTTCCAGATCCAATTTTACTACTCAGGTGAGCGTGGTCCAGGGCCCCACGTGGCTGCGCTCCCCACCTGCCCCTCCCATCTGTGTACCTGGCACACACTTTCTTTGTGGGGGGAGGTGCTTCACCCCGGTCATTACCAGGACGTCCAGTGCTCACCCGCACTCACAGGACTCAGGGTGCACAGCCCACTTCCCAGCCTCCTGGAGCCGCAGAAAACCACACAGCTTCCAGGCGGCAGCGCAAGCCCGTCTCGGAGGCAGTGCCGGCCACAGCAGCCTCGACATGTCCGCCCGAGGCACAGCACCAAGGACTCGAAGCCTCCCAGCACCCTGAGAGCTAGGTCCTCCGAGAGACAAGCGTGTGGGCAGGCACTGGCCTGGCGGTGAAGGCTGCCGCATCCCACGCTGGGTGCCTGGCTTTAATATCTGGCTCCAGCTCCCTGGTTCCGCAGTCCCTGGGAGGCAGCGCTGATGGTGAAGTAGCTGAGTTCCTGCCACCCAAGGAAGAGGCCTGGGTTATGCTTTGCAGCTGCAGCCCAGCCCCAGCCGTTGCAGGAACTGGGAAGTGAGCTAGCATATGCGGGCTCTGTCTATCCGTCTCTCTCTCTCTCTCTCTCTCTCTCTCTCTCTCCCTGACGCCTCTCAAATAAATAAAAAATCAAAGGAGGAGTGGGCAGCTTACACGAGGAAGTAGCCAGGGTCACCCAGCTCATGAGTGCAGAGCCCAGGCCTGAAGCAAAGGCCGCCTCCCACGCCTGCGTTCTAGCCTGGCCACGCCGTCACTGCCCTTGATCCACAGCCTCCTCCCGTGGCCTGTGGTCAGCACGCGCCAGTCCTCTCACTCCCACCCTGCCCCCGCTTCCCTCCAGCGCACCCTTGCATCCCTCTGGAATCAGGTGGAATCAACATAGACAAATCATTACGGGGTTTCCCGGCCCACACCCAAGCGACATCACACAGAATGCTGGCTTTAGAAACAGCTGACTGTCCATAAAGAGACGCGCTTACACGGACCCTTGCAGTAACGAGAAGGCTGTCCTTGGAAGCCGGCGGCGGCCTTCCTGCCAGCCCTGGCCTCCCTTCCATGCCGCGTTCGGCCTTGGCGGCCGCCCCAGGGCTATCCAGGCAGGGGCTCTTAGTGGCGGCTGCAGGCGTCCTGCCTCCCCCCCGAAGCTCCCACGCACTTGGGAAGGAACCGCAGGCCCACGGCACTCCCGGAAGACATGCAGCGCCCTGGCCGGGACCGGCAGCACTCGGCCCAGCGTGTGGTGGCCCTGAGTCACTGGTGACCAGCGACAGAGCTTTGGGAACAATGCCGCGTTTCCTAAACCGGCAGCGTGCAGGCTTTCCCAGCTCCTCACTGCTGCTGCGAGGCAGGTGGGCCCTGGGTGGGCTCACCGGTGGGAGCACGCCCAGACCTGACCCCGCCCCTGCACAAGGAGAGTAAGCACGCAGAAAGCCCCTCGCTGGCTGAGCGCTGCAGACAAGCACGAGGCGCAGGGGAACACGCCATGGAGGCTGGCACCCGGTCTCGGGGCTCTGCCCATGGCGTGGGACTTCCAGCTGAGACGCTTCCCAGCGTCCTCTCAGGAGTGAGGGGGGTCTGCTCTCGGGACCCACGCACTGAGTGTTGAGACCGCTGTGGAGCTAAGCCACGCCACACGGAAGGGAGGGGCGGGCGTTTGGCCCAGTGCTCAAGATGCTGTTTTGGCCACCCACACCCCGGCTCCGAGTCCTGGGTTCAGGTCCCAGCTCTGCCTGTGATTCCAGCTTCCTGCACACGGGCACCCTGGGAAGCAGCGGGAGGGGCCCAAATAGCTGAGGCTCTGCATCCACATGGGAGACCCAGAGGGAGTTCCTGGCTCCCCGCCGTCAGTGAACCACAAGAGGGCGCTCCCCTCCCCACCCCCCCAGCCCCCACACCCCCGCCCGCCTGCCCTTCACATAAATACATGAATTGTCGTTTCAAGGGCGAGGGGCAGTGAAGGCAGGAGAGGCGTCCTCCCTGGCTGAGCTGTGCCCCTCCCCTCGTGGCACCAGAGTTCCTGGACAGCGTGGCCGCTATCTATCAGGACCTGCTGTCGGGCAAGAGCCCCAACACGGTCATCGTGCCGACGTCGTCCAGCGGGCAGCACCGCCAGCGCCCGGCCCTGGGTGAGGCCAGCATGTTGGAGGGAGTGGAGGCGTCGCTCTTCTGCCAGTGCCTGGAAAACCTGTGTGACCGGCACAAGTACAGGTGAGAAATGGGCACACAGACCCCACCTCGGCCCCAGGGCTCACGGGCCCTGAGCCTGGGAACAGGTGGAATGTGAAACGGGACAGGGCCCCTTGCTGCTCGCCAGGGCGCTGACTCCAGCTCCCCGGGGGGCTCCCACAGAAAGGCCTGCTCCCACCTGGCCCAACATGTGGCACGGCAGGTTAAGGCACCGCTTGTGTTGCTGGCATCCCACGCTGGAGCGCCGGTTCAAGTCCTGGCTGCCCTACTTCTGATCCAGCTCCCTGCTAATACACCTGGGACAGTAGCAGAGGATGGCCCAAGACCTTGGGCCCTGCACCCACATGGGAGACCCAGATGAGGCTCCTGGCTCCTGGCTTCGGCCTGGCCCAGCCCTGGCTGTTTGGACCGTTGTGGGAGTGAACCAGTGGATGGAAGACCTCTCTCCGTCCCTCTGCCTGTGAAATAACTATTTTTTTTTTTTTTACAGGCAGAGTGGACAGTGAGAGAGAGAGACACAGAGAAAGGTCTTCCTTTGCTGTTGGTTCACCCTCCAATGGCCGCGCTGATCTGAAGGCAGGAGCCAGGTGCTTCTCCTGGTCTCCCATGGGGTGCAGGGCCCAAGCACTTGGGCCATCCTCCACTGCACTCCCGGGCCACAACAGAGAGCTGGCCTGGAAGAGGGGCAACCGGGACAGAATCCGGCGCCCCGACTGGGACTAGAACCCGGTGTGCCGGCACCACTAGGCGGAGGATTAGCCTAGTGAGCCGCGGTGCCGGCCCTAATAACTATTTTTAAACATTCCTGTAGCAAGGGAGAGCTCAGCAGTCCGCTGTGGCATGAAGTCACCTTAGGGACAGGACAGCCAGCTGTTCGGGACGCACCCCCAGGAGGTGTCACCTGGAGGGAGCAGAGCTGCCTGCAGCCAAAGCCTTGCTCCCGCGGTGGCTCGTGGGCCTGGAATCCTGCCAGGCCTGAAGGGCTGGAGGAAGCCGACCCTGGTCTCTGACTCTGCCTCCTGCATTCCCCTTTCAGCTGCCCGCCCCCAGCTCTTGTCAAAGAGATCCTGAGCAGCGTGCAGAGACTGACTTTCTATGGATTCCTTGTGGCCCTCTCAAAGCATCATGGGATCAACCAAGCCCTAGGTAAGCCAGAGCCCCGCCCGGCCCCACCATCCCTGGGTCCGGCAGGTGGCCCCGTGGCCCTGAGTCCTAGGGAGCGGAGCCCCGTTGGGCCTCACATTCCCATGGTAAAGGACAGCGCTCCCGGCCGCTGCGCGCTGCCCGGACATGAAGCGGGCCTGGACATGAAGCGGGCCTGGACATGAAGCGTGGGGCGCGGCCTGCCTGCGGGGCAGGCACAGGGCTATTCACCCGTGGCTCCACAGATGACATAGCAAAGAGCCCTGGATCCCATTTACAAACAGGGCAGAGGTGTGTCTGGGGAGGAACACCGACTAACCTGAAAGGGAACAAAAAGGCGGGAGCCTGCGCTGGCCCAGTTTCGGCTGTCTGTCCTGGTCCCACGGGTTGGCTTTCCCCACCCTGCCCCGCCCCCAGCCGCTGCTCTCCAGGGGAAAAGCCACGGTCTGCCGGTCTGCCCGACTGTCCCGGCTGCTTCTCTGTCTGTCCCCAGGGGAGCTTCTGGGGTGCTTGGGGCCCTGGGTGCTGAGTCTCAGAGGAGGCTGGCCTTTTCCTTGGGCCAGCTCTGGGAGGAGCGCCCACAGGTCTTCAGGGCTACCCTCAGGGGCACAGCCAGCCACATGGTGCTCCGCACTTGCATGGTCTAGGGACCCCTCAAGCAAGGGAGGCTGGTAGCCAAGGTCACCGGCTAGGCTTGGACGTCAGGGGTCAGGAGGAAGGGGGTGGGGCGGGAGAGGGTCTGCAGGGGGTGCGCGCCCACACTCCCAGGCAGCGGCCCCTCCCTTCCTTTCCAAGCTTACGGCTGCTACCCGGGAAGAGCTGACTAGCAGCTGGGGCACAGCTGGGGCTAACCTCATCCCCTCTCGGCCTCTCCAGGCCTTTTAAAGACACTCATTCAGTAGCCCGTCCCAAGCACTCACGCCTGGCGTGGGAGACACGCGGTCTCTGCCCTCACCTGCAGCTCTGGCGCATGGGATGGCGATCTGGGCACGCGCTGGTTGAAGCCCCTTGTGGAAGGGGGCACCTTGCTCCCTTAGCCCCCAAGGCAGCCAGGAAAATGGGAGGGTTCCATGGAAGCCAGTTTGAAAACCACTAACATAGCACAAAAGGGGCCTGGTGGCATCCCCTGGAGATGTGGAGAGGCTGGAGACCGGCACTGTGGAGGCCGTGCCTCGCCTCCACTCGGCTTGGAGTTAAGTCCAGATGGGACAGCGCCCCTCCTGGCCACCTCTGGCCATGCCACGCGGGCTTCGGCCTTGAGACCCAGCCTCCTCTTCTCACCTCTGAGACGCAGGGCCCCCGCCCGTCCCCCAGGAGCAGGAGCAGCCGTTGCTGTCTCTAAGAGGGCGCCACCCCAACTGGGGCACACACACTTGGATCACCTCTGGCCTGTGGGGCTTGGGGCCTCCAGAACCAGCAACAGTTCACACCCCAAGACATTTCAGAAGGGGACGCCCTGTTTGCTTGGAAATGTTTTCCCCGTTGCCTCTGCCTCCAGTGAGGGAGGCTGGGCAGCAGGGCCCACGACAGGTCCCCGGGGACCCAGGACTTCCTGCCCATGGCTGTTCTCTGACCCAGGAGCAGCCCTCCCCAGGGTCAGCAGAGTAGGCAGAGGTGGAAGGAAGCTGGGATTGAGTTTTGTGCCCCACAATTATCTCCTAGGAGCTTTGCCTGACAAAGGAGATCTGATGCACGACCCAGCCATGGATGAGGAGCTGGAACGGCTGTAAGTGTCAAGTGGGGAGGTGCTGCCCCCTTGTGGATGGACGCGGCTGTGCCCGCCATGGGTCACAGCGTAGGGTCGGTAACGCCCTGCGCCAGTCAGGGAAGGGTTTGGGGGTCAGCAGAAGCCTGAGGTGGCCTCACGAGTTCTGTGGGCTAAGCCCTTGGGTTCGTCCAGGAGCAGGAGTGCGCGTGGAGGTCGTGGTCTCTGGGCAGACGGAGCCTTGCTGCCCTCCGGGCTTTTTCGCTCTTTCAGGCTGGTTCAGGTCCCAGGCCTGGTCAACTCGGTCACTGCCACGCCTGAGGCCAGCTGCCTGCCTTCCCGGACCCCTTCCCGGGTTGGCTCCCCCTGGAGGCCCCTCCATCACTCCCGCAAAGTGGATGCCGAGAGTGATGGCTCCACGGAAGAGACAGACGAGTCCGAGACTTGAGGAGTCCAACAGGCCCTGCCTGCACCCTCTACCTTGCCCCGCCCAGCCCTGCTACTCCCACCCACCTGCCTGGCCCGCACCCTGCCGCCCTCTGCTGGCGAAACGGCTGAATAACAGCCCAGCGAACCACACACCCGGTTCTTCAGCCAAGTCTATCCCTGGGGGCCGTCAGCCTTTGGACTTCAGTCCGGCCCCAAGCGGGCAGGCTGGGCTGAGGCCACCTGACTGCTGGCTCAGGACTCTTGTGGAAAGTCCTCCTAACCCCACGAGCAAGGGTGGTCCCTGCCCACCTCCCTCCCCCAGCCCCACTAAGCACTGCAGGACGTGCACTAGGGGCGCATGACCACTGTGGCCTTCTACTGGGAAAACAGCCATGGCCATGGTAGGAAGGAGGCCAAGACAACAGTGCCACATTTCCACTTCCAACACCTGCTTTAGTCTGCTCTGTGACGAACAGTCAAATATGTGAAATGAATAAAGCCCCTTGTGTCTGTTAAGCGAGGAGTCTAAAGCCACAGCTGAGGGTGAAGGGAAGGGGACGAATGTGTGGACTTGGCTTTTCTGGAGCACGTGGGTGGGGCAACAGCCCCTCAAGCCCAGACGGCTGCCTCAGCTGCGGAGCACAGGGTCACCTGCAGCCCAGAGTGCCCTGGCAACGGGCTGCTACTCCCAGCTGGAGGGGGCCTTCGGGAACCTGGCTTGGGGGGTTCAAGGCCAGGGTCCTGTCAATTTCAAGACCGGCACAAAGGCCAGCCCTGAAATCTTCTAGCCAGGGCTTAGTCAAACACCAGCCAAGCGCCTGCCAGGGTCAGGCAGTGGGGGGGCCCCTGTGTACCAAACACAGGCCCAAGAGGCACAGGCTAGCAGCCAACACTGAAGAGAGGCAAGGACAGGGTCAGCTTCAGCTTCCTCAAATCGGGGGTGGGGGTGCCCTCCGGAAGCAGAACCCACCCAGGGGCTGCTGCTGACACCACTGCAGGGTCTCTGCCCAGGCTGTGCTGGATAATTACAGGCGTCAGCTCCCAAAACCTGCAGCTCGGAGCCACGACCGCCTGCCCCCACGGCCCAACAGCGTCTCAAGGCCTGGCGTGCGTCAGAATCCCACCCTGCCTGCCCACTGTCTGAGCCCTACTGGCAGCTCTGCAGGCTGCCTCCATCCCAGCTCAGGACAGGGCCCGAATCCGCGGTCACCGACACTGCAGCCGAGTCCAAAGCTCAAGCCCTCCCGTTAGAAGCGCTGGCTGAGCCTGTGGCTCCCCTGCCCGTCCTGCTCGGGCAGTGGTTTCTAGGTGTGCCCTCGGGCTTCCTACGGTGAGAGAGGCCCTAGGAGCCCCTGGAAGGGAGGGCATGGCTATGCCAGGGCCTTCCAGCAGTCTGAGCACCTGGGACGCCCACCGCGCTATCCGGCCACGGGCGCTGGTGTAGTGCAGGGCCGCGGAGGCTGTCTGCCCGCCCACAGGCGGACAGCGCGGCGGGCGAGTTGACGCCAGCTAACGCCAGCTCTTTCCTCCGCGTGCAACAGGGTGCTGAGGTCGAGGCTGCTCTGGAGCTCGCGGCAGCACAGGGCCAAGGAGCCGGAGGCCCTGGAGAGAGAGCCCTCGGCACCGGCACCGCCGCCCCACCTCGCTGGGTGGGAGCCCCGAGAGTGAGGCGGGGCCGCGAGGACACTACTCACACAGAGCGGCAGGGCCCCAGCCCCGTGGGGGCTTTATTTTGACACCACTTTGTTTCAATACAAACAGTCCAGAAAGAGTCACGTTGCTCCGGGCGAGCGCGGAGGGAGTGGTCTGTGTTGCTTGGAGCCCAACCTGCAGCCCGGAGGTGGCGGAGGGGCCCAGACTGCCAGCATGGCAGGGGAGGGTGGCACCAAAGATGACACAGTGCGTGGCCCGGCCGCCAGAGAGGCCTGCGTGCAGCCCCTCGAGCGCTCAGCGGCAGGCCAGGCCGGTCCCTCTGAGCCTGCTTCTCTCCCTCATGTCTTCTGCTTCCTTGGCCGGCGTGAGGCTCACAGCATCCAGAGTCAGGACACAGGCCAGATGGGACCCATGCGGCCACGGGCCAGGGGAAGGGCCAAACGTCTCAGGAAACGGAGGGCCCACAGCCCACAGCAGATGGTGTGCCAGGCCTGAGAGGCCCAGAAAGTTCTCCAAGCAATTACAGTCACAGGGGAGGAGGGGGAAGGGGACATGGGATCACTCAGGCCTGGTCCCAGATGAAACCTTTAGGTACCAGGTGAAGGTTCTAGCCCTTAGTAAGGCCCAGACCAAGGTCCTTCCTCTCCCCTGCCCTCCTGATACCCAGAAGAGGCACCGGCAGCAGCAGCAGCAGCAGAGGCAGCAGCAAGCCCAGAACCCCTCCCTGGAGGGCTCTCGGCAGCTCCCCTCTTGCTGGGCCTCTCCCTGGTGCCAGAGGCAGAGGCCCGAGCCCTCAGACCACCTAGAAGGATCCTGGAGCCAGCAAAGGTGAACACTTTTCCCTTGCCCTGCGTGGGGAAAGGCTGGGCCTCCCACCCCGAGCGAAATCCCTCCAGTGTGCAGGACAAGTGAGCAGCAGCTCTGGGGGCAGGACTGGAAGGACACTGCACAGAGGAGAGGCTGAGGGCACACAGGGGAGGGGCTCAATCCACAGGAGTCCCCCCACCAGGGTCCTCCAGGGCCGCCCCCCTGCACAGCACACACTTAGGTAACCAAGCCACCCAGCTTCCACAGGAGGCACCCATGCCCTGAGAACCATGGGTTTCTTGCTGCTGTCCCCAGCGATGCCTGAGCCATGGGGCTATCAGTAGGAACCGTAGCGATCCTGGGGGCGGGGGAAGAAAAAGAGAGCATCTAACCACAGGCACTTCCCAGCCCGCACGCCGCTGCCCCTGACACACAGCCGGCAGCTGGCCCAGGCACTGCCCCTCCATGATGAGAACTGGGGTGTGGGCACATGGGGGAGGCCCTGCCTGATCTCACCATAAGCTGCAGAGGGAAAGGAAAGACCATGGAGGCAAGATGGGGACAACCAGTACAGACGTGCCATGATCTCAGAGGCCAGCCCCAGTACACAGCAAAAAAGGAAGTTGCCCCTCCAAGAGAACAGTCTGTCTGTCTCTCCCTCTTAGCCGAGGGCTGCCCGAGGGCAGTGTCAGAACGTGGGTAGGAAGCAAACCTCCAAGCCCTCTCCTTCACCCCCGCCCAGGGCAAGCAGCCCAGCCTCACCTGCAAAGAATTCATCACGCCATTGGCCAGCACAGCCATCTTCCCAGCCACAGACTTGACACCCTGCTTAAACTGGGCGATGTCCGCCGAGGGGAGCACATTGCCCAGAGACACGCTTCCTGAACAAGCCAGGGGTGGGAGTGAGCCAGAGCCCTGCAGGAAGCCCCCCCAGGGCACAGGCCCGGCCTCGTCTGCTGCCCCCCCGCCCCATCGAGCCTACCTGCTCCATGGGCTCCATCCATGTCCCCAAAGAGGTCTGAAGAGCTGATGGCGCTGCTGCCCGCGAGCTGCTGCAGCCGAGACCTGGCTTCATACTGTGTTCAAGGAAAGGCGAGGCCTGGGCTCCTTTGGCCAACGACCCAACAACTCCTGCAGGCCAAGCCACCCGGGTGCTAAAGCCCCAAGCTGCCTCAGGGCAGACAACCCACTTACCTCAACGTCCACCTCCCGCCCAAAGAACATGTCAGATGAGATGGCTTTTGCACCTGCAAACTTCTGGCGTGCTTCGCTGGACTCGAGGCCCGAGCTCCGGCTCTCCACGTCCCTCCGGTTTGTGGCTCTGAGGGGTGGATGTGGAACATCTCTGACCCCTCCCATCGCCATCACCAGGAAGCAGAGGACAGGGGCCGAGAAAGTGCCGCTGGCCTGCGGAGGTGGCTCTCCACGCTGCCTGTGCTCTGGGCCCCAGGCGCCCTCCCCACTGGCGGCACACGGGCCTGAAGCCAAGGCAGACAGCTCAAGTGGCTGCATCAGGCAGGGTGCCAGCAGGATTGGGAAGGCCTAAGCAGGACCAACTCAACAGCTTCATCACGTCCAGGAGGCAGTCGTCACTGCCGCGCCCCCAGTCCTGGTCACGACTCGCCGGGTCCCAGCGGCCGCACATGTCAGTTCCCCAGGCTGCGCACCTGCCCTGCCGCCCTAGCGCCTTCCTCAGCGTGGCTCAACGGTGACCTGCTCTAGCACTGATCCCTCCTGAGTCCCTACAGAGACCATGCCAAGTAGTGCTGTCCCCCTTCTGCAAATGGATGACGTGGGGACAACACAGCAACTAAACACTGCCCTGGTTAGCATGGAACAGGGCGTCAAAGTTAACTAAGAAAGCTGGGAGCCAGATACACGACCCTCGGGGGAGGTCAGGATGCCAGGGAGGGCCCTCCTGCCAGAGGAGCTGATCCCAACCAGAGAGGCTGCCAGGCCTCTGGGTGATAAAGGCCGGCTCACGGGAAAGCCGGATGCCGCACTTCCACTGGGCCGGCGGCTATTCCGTGGACTTTCAGGGAAGCATGGTAGACACCCAGCACCTCAGCTGCACGGCCACACAGCGAGTGGCCGCACACTGGACGGCAGACACACGTTTCCAGCGCCAGTTTTACTGCACGGCACTGCCCTAGGCCACTCTACCTTTCCGAAATGGGCCGGATGCTCGAGATGGTCACTTCTGGCTCCTTCTCCTCTACCCTGTCCATGCCCCAAGTGGTATCCGTATCCCAGCGGGAACCAAAACTTTCCCCCAAGGAAAAGGGGTTGTCCTTGTACCTATGGAGACAACAGAAGGCTCAGACCAGCCTACCGAGGACCGCGGTAGCCAAGTCTCCACCCAGCAGCAGCCTTACTTTGGGGGTCCAGAGGCGAACGTCCCAACGTCGTCAAACAGGTCCAGTTGCGAGCGGGAGGACTTGGCGGTCACTGGGGTCTCCTGCTCGATCACCTGCATCTCGGACAGCACCGAGTGCGACACAGAGCTGCAGAGGCAGAGCCAGGCATGAAGCTGTGGCCCAGCCGCAGCCTGCCGCCCTTCCTGTGAGCTGGGTGGAGCCAGACCCCGCGAGGTGACCTGGGCAGCACACCCGGAGCTGTCCACACACCAGTTTGCTTTTCTCAGAGCACACTTTCCCCCGTCAGTTAGTGCCCACGGAAGTACTCTGTGTCCTTGAAAGCAAAGCCAGACTTGCCGCACCCCGAGTCAGGCACACAGAAAGGAACGGGACGCAGACGGCCACGGGACCAGGGAAATGGGCCTGACAGTGTCAAAGGGTGAATCCTTAGTTACCCTACCCACCCCCACGGCGGTTTTTTTTTTTTAAGCATTTGAAAACCCAGAGCCTGGCCTTGTGCACCAACACCTAGGTCAGCCCTTGGTCTCCAGCGGACAGGGCTGAGGCTGGGCAGGCAGCACCTACTCCTACTCCCACGCCTGCCGTCCTGTCATGCCTCCGAGCTCCTCAGAGTGTTCATCTGCTTCAAATAAGTTCAGTAGAAACAGGGACTGCTTCTAGTTGGAAGAATCCCTAATAGTGTTTTGCAACTGAGCTTGATCGGATGGTCTGGGCTTAAGTAGCACGTTTGGTGCATTGGTTAAGATACTGCCTGGGGCCGGCGCCGCAGCTCACTAGGCTAATCCTCCACCTGCGGCGCTGGCACCCCAGGTTCTAGTCCCGGTTGGGGCGCTGAATTCTGTCCCGGTTGCTCCTCTTCCAGTCCAGCTCTCTGCTGTGGCCCGGGGAAGGCAGTGGAGGATGGCCCAAGTGCTTGGGCCCTGCACCCACATGGGAGACCAGGAGAAGCACCTGGCTCCTGGCTTCGGATCAGCGCAGCGCACCGGCCGTAGCAGCCATTTGGGGGGTGAACCAACGGAAAAGGAAGACCTTTCTCTCTGTCTCTTAACTCTGCCTTGTCAAAAAAAAAAAAAAAAAGACACTGCCTGGGACACCCACACCCCACATCAGAATCTAGGTACAAGTCCCAGTTCTGGTTTTTTTTTTTTTTAAAGATTTATTTATTTGGAAAGCAGAGTTAGAGGAAGAGACAGAGACCTTCCATCCGCTGCTTCATTCCCCAAGTGGCCACAAAGGCCAGGGCTGGACCAGGCCGAAGTCAGGAGCCTGGAACTCCATTTGGGTCTCTCACATGGGTGGCAGGAAGGCAAGCAGTCTGACCATCTTCTGCTACTCAGCCCAACCCTGGTTCAGAGCTAGCCACTGCGGGCATTTGGGGAGTGACCCAGCAGATGGAAGGTCTGTCTCTCTCTCTTTCAAATAGAGTGAAAATAGATTTTTTGAAAAATCTTTAAAAAGAAAATTAAAAGGGGTTGGCACTGTAGTGCAGCAGGTGGATCCCATGTGGGTGCTCATTCGCGTCCCGGCTGTTCCACTTCCGATCCGGCTCCCTGCTAATGGCCTGGGGAGGCAGAAGATGGTCCAAGTCCTTGGGCCCCTGCACCCATGTGGGAGACCTGGAAGAGGCTCCTGGTTCCCTGGCTTCAGACCAGCCCAGCTCTAGCCATTTCGGCCATTTGAGGAGTGAACTGGCGGATGGAGGCTCTCTCTCTCCCTCTCTCTGTGGCTCTACCTTGCAAATAAATAATTTTTTAAAGAGATTCTGCCTCACTGCAAAAAAGAAAAAAGAAACCAGCTGAATAATTACTCACAGGCCCTTTACCCCAGTAATTCCTGTGTGACCAAAACAGGGCAGGGGAGGGGCCCTGAAGTCTTTCTGGGATTAACATTTTATGTTTCACTGATCAACTGTGGGTGATGTTAGCAGCGCACAGAGTGAAGGGGAGAACCAACAACTGGCACATGTTCTGAAAGGTTAAAAATACTCACCCTTCTCTGCCTCCAGAGAAGACTAAAAGTAAGAATCTGAAATCAAAGAGCTCTGTGTTCAAACATCCAGCTCTAATCACTAGATTTGGGGGCTTCAGGCAAGTTGCTTAATTGCTGCCTATCAACTTTCTCATTTAAGAAAGGGGCCAACCATGCCTGCCGCATAGCCTGCCAGGCTGGCGCACGCCAGACCTCACGACGTCCAGCTCCCATCTCCTCGGCAGCCGTGGCTCCATGTAGCACAAACTCACTCCAGCCAGGATGCTGCACCTGGCACGTGAGGTATTCCAACCTTTTGTTTTTTAAAGATTTATTTACTTGAAAGGCAGAGTTAGAGTTAGAGAGAGAGAGAGAGAATATCAATCTTCCATCTGCTGGTTCACTCCCCAAATGGCCACAATGGCCGGGCCCAGCAGGCCAAACCCACGAGCCAGGAGCTTAACCCGGGTCTCCCACAAGGGTGCAGTGGCCCAAGTACTTGAGCCATCTTCCACTGCTTTCCCAGGCCATTAGCAGGCAGCTGGACCGGAGGTGGAGCAGCCGGGACACAAGCCAGCACCCATATGGGATGCTGGCATCACAGGCAGCAGTTTAACCCACTACACCATGATGCTGGTCCCTGGATATCCCAAATTTTAGGACATCAAAAAGTTTATTATTGAAATCTGTAGATGTTAACTCACAGTGCACCACAAACCGAACGTACTGAGAGCTGGTTTATAGCCCTGTCTCCCCTGTGTTAGAAAAGTAGAGCAGGCGCGGCCCCTCGGTGCAGGGCGTGCTTATCCGTGCCACTCAGGACGCCCGCATGCCAGAGTCCTGGCTCTGCACACCCTGGGAACCAGCAGGTGATGCCCAGGCACCCGAGTCCCTGCCACCCACGACTGCATTCCCAGCTCCTGGCTTCGGCCTGGCCCCAGCAACTGTGGGCATCTGGGGAGTAAACCAGTGGGAGCCCGGATGAGAACTCTCTCCACCTCTCAAATAAATAAAATTAATTTTTAAAAAAGGGAAAATGAAAACCACAGCAACACAAACCCAGCGGTGGCTCTGAAAGACCAAGGATGACGCAACCCAAGGGAACCTGAAATGGGGGTGGTGGGTATTGGGGCATTACAGTGTCTGCAAGCACAAACCGTTATTTGGTGGCAGGGGTTAGGGATGCTGAAAGCCCTAATTCGCAAGGATGCCTTGAAAAATAGGGAAGGGCCCCATGACTCGAAGCATCCCCACGAGGACAGGCACCGAATCCTGCAGAGCCTCGTGCTGGCTGCGGTGACAGAAGGCAAAGTTGTCCCGTCCACCTCAGACAGCATGAAGCCCAGAACCCCGAGCTTCGGGAGGCTACAGGAGAACGACAGTGGCCTCTGCCAGCCCCCGCCGGCCCCGTGCGGCCCCTGCCGGCCGCGGGCCGCGCCTCACCTCCGGCTCACCAAGCCCATGCCCAGCCGCTCCGCCTGCTCTCGCTTCTTCCCCTCCAGATTCTGGAGCTGCTTCTCCTCCTTCTTCCGATCAAGCTGGAGCTCCTGGTAGGCCAGACGCATGGAGGCGACCCTGGACGGAAGAGCCCCGTCAGAGCCCAGCGTCCGCCCCGTGGCCCCCGGCCCGAGCCCGGGGCCTGCAGCGCTCACATGGACTCCTCGGCCTGCTTCTTCGCATCCGCCACCTGCTGCTCACGGAGCTTCTCTGCCACCTGGGCCTGCCGCTCGATCTCGCTGAAGCTCTGGCTGCTCACCTTCTGGGCGCCCAGGCCTTTCTTAGCACCCAGCTGAGGAGAAAATCACGTGACACGGGCTTTGCCAACCACCATGCCCCAGCCTCATCCAGACCCAGGCACCTGAGTCACACCCACGAGGAAACCTCCTTAAAGCTTAGGGCAAAACATTGCAGTCCAGGCAGCACGATCAAGGGAAAACGGTGGTTCTGCTGGAGCTGGACAGGAAGTGGCTCCTGCTACCCCGCAGAGGCCTCTGGGCATGAGGACAGCGGCAGGGCTGACTCGGCGAGTGCCAGGCACTCTGCTGTGCGCTAGACGTGCTCAGCCTCAGCGGCGCCTCCCGGGAGCCCCGTGAAGACAGACATCTTTAGGTGTCACCCAGGTGAGGCTGGGAGAAGCTAAACAGCCTCGCTAACATCACACGGCCAGTAAGGGAGTAGAGTAAAACATGAACCCAGCGGTCTGACCCCAGCTCCAAACCGCTTCACCGCACTGCCTCTCCCCACCTACCCCTTTCTTAGCTGCTGCTGGCTTCTTCTTCCCAATGATGGAGCTTTTCAGTTCTGTGTGAGAAAGCAGGTGGGCATGAGTGAGGACAAAAGAACGCCCGGCAGCAGCTCAGTCCACGCCAACAGCTTCAAAGCAAGAACCTCTAAAGAGAATGCTTCGAGCAGGGGAAGGCAAAGCCGTCACCACCAGGCCCAACCACCGGCATCCGAGCCAAACACAGACGCAGTTAGGGGCGGCTCCTGGCTCCCAGCACGTTAAAACAACCCAAGTCTCTGACCAAAACGAAGGCTGTTAGGTGGGAGCAGATGCCAAACACGACACTCAGCTCCTAGGGCAAGGAGCCGGCATGCAAGCGGCCATGCTCCCGGCCACTGCTGGTTACCTCTGGCAGGAAGGGCCCCCTTAGCTGACAGATACATGGACTCTGGGGGAGAAACAGACCTGTGGCTAACAAGGGGCCCCCACAGACCTCACGGTTCCCAGGCCAAGGCTCCAGACCAAGCTACAGCATTCTGTAGTCACCCTGACAGCCGCTTTGCTGCCCTCCCAACCCTCAAAGTCAACAGAGCAAACTGAGGTCAGCAGATGGATTGCGTACCCTGATCCAAGTTCAAGGGACACTTAGAAAACAGCTGAAGGCCAGGCCAGCGCCGCCTCCAGCCAGCAGCAGGTCAGGGCTGTCCCACATGCCATGCAATGGCAGACGAGCTGGCTCTGCCTCCGACCCCAGGGACAGGTGTCTGGGCTCACGCTGGCCCAGGCCCTGCACACTGGCCCACCCTGGCTCCACAGCCCACGCTGCCTCCGTGACTTGGATCACAGCCGCCCCCCAGTGAAGTTCGGTGCTCCGTCTCCTGGGGCCTCAGTCCACGGGACCAGGCAGCAGCAGATCTGAAAAGAATGCCTGACGCCCGCCCTGGGCCCACCAGCTGGGACACTTACCCAGAGGTGCCTTGGGCGAGGTGCCAAGCAGGTCTGTGTTGGGGCCGTGCTCCGGCTCTGTGGACGCAACAGGAGTTAGTGTGAGGTTCGTAGCTTCCCACAAGCTCCCCTTGAAGGAAGCAACTGGCCCAAGGGTCACTGATTCTCCTCCGCCTCCCAGAAGGGAAAAGGCATGCCCGTTACTTCCTCCAAGGGCTGAAATGATCCCAGCCCACCCAAGGACGTGGAAGACTCCCCCCACAAGCCTGGGCCACGTGTCCCCACCCCAGCCCCAAGTCCTTCTCTGGCCCAGGGCACGAGGCTGGCATCCGGGTGAACTCACGGGCCAGGCCACTGCTCTCTGCGGACGGGGCTGGCTGCTGGGTCCCTGCAGGCTCAGTGGCTGGCACATCCCAGGCAGGGGGCTGGAAAGGAGGCCACAGCAGAAGCCTCAGTGAGTCACGCCCGCTAGCAAAGAGCACCAAGAACCTCCAAGCACCCTGCTGGCACAGAGCCCTTGACCGGGCACACGAGGAGACTGGGAGTCAGCAGTAAAATCAGAGCAGCCGTTTGCTACAGAAGAAAAGGCAGGAAACGAAGCGGCTCCCCCGCCTTTCATGTTCGCTTAGAGCCGGAGCCCACTGCCCTGACAGCCTAGCGACCACCGAGACTTCCGTGCAAGGCACACAGTTACGGACACTTAACGATCACAACACGCCCTACAAGGCAGATCCTTCTCCACGTGAGACACTGGTGGGCAGTTCAGCGACGTGGCCGCTGTCACAGACGTGCTAAGTAGAGAAGCAGAGACTCAAGACTGGGAGTCTGACTTCAGCATCCGGCGCCAGCAGCGGGGAACCTGCCTCGCTCGGGCAGATCACAGGCGAGGGAACCCTTCCGCTGCCCCCAGCCACAGCCCCAGGGGAGGAACCCAGGGAGTTACGGAGGGCCCCTGACACCTCCAGTGCCTGCAAGAAGCTTCTCTCCTAGCACCCCAGTTCATGGGGGTCCATTTCTAAGGAGGGCTGGGCAGCCCCAGTCAGAGGAGGAAACGCCTGGATCTACCCAGCAGGCAGAAGCCACCACACTAACCGTGCCCACAAGCACAGAAGGCCTTGGCACCCGGGGGGACCCTCCCGTGGGCGCTCACCTGAGTGTGCTCCGTGAAGAAATCCGAGTCCTTCTTCTCTGGGGAGTGGCCAGGAGCACTGCTCACGTTGTCTATCCAGAGCTGGAGGGGCAAAGGCACCCGTGAGGCCACAGCTCCCGACGCTCGGCCCGCTCCCCCAGCCCCCGGCAGGCACTCACGTCAGTGCCATGCCGGGCCAGCGCCGCACTCCCCAGCTGCCGGATCTTCTCCCGGTACATCTGGGCTGCTCGGCTGTTGTATTTGCTGTTGGCATCACTGGCTGTGCAGCCGTGCTGGCGGAAAAAGGCTGTCTGGGGAGCGAAAGAGAGCACACTACGGGTGATTCTCACCAGAGCACAAGGTATGGGTAGGAAGCACCCGCTGGTAACAGCCCCGCTGTCACGTACAGAGCGTGTGACACTAGCCATTTTATAAAGGTCAGGTCCCCCAGAAATGCCTGCAGAACACATCCGCAGCCTCCACCCTCCGGGAGGGCCAGACGGAGCCCAGCCCTCGCTCAACCCTGCCAAGGGCAGCCGCCATGCCCATTCTACTGCTCCTACTCCCAGGCAGGCCCACAAGCCCGCTGCCACTGGGGAGGGAGGCCCCAACCCTCTCAACCTTTCCCCAAGACCACTCGTCCTATTTAGTTTGAACGTTAAGGTCTGTGCCGACTTCCACGTTTAGAACCAACAATGTCTGGCGGTGGTAAAGACCAGAGAACCCTAAGAGGGGAAACCGAGGGCTTCCTGGAAGCCACGGCAGCCACCGCGCAGGCAGGAGGAGGGGAGGGGAGGGAGGAGGAGCTTTACCGCGTTGGCATTCCCGCCGACCTGCATACACCTCAGCTGGAACCAGCTCCAGTTGGAATCCAGCTCTGTGGACCTGTGAGCAAGGGCCGCACGTCACCCACCAGCAACGCCAGCACCCGCCCACACCTGTCCTGTGGCCCTGGGCGGCCGGAGCAAACATCAGTGAGTCCCCACCCCACGTCCTCCACTCGGCCCCGGCCATGAAAGCTTGGCTCTCCATTCATCTCTTCCACAGGGTACTAATTATTCCCCCAGATCCAAAAGGAGGTCGCATTCCCCGGCAAACAAGCTTGGACTTGACTTCCCCTTAGGGACAGTCACCAGTCTCAGCAGCAACAAGGTCAATGCAGCCAACGCTCCCCCACCCCATACACCCCAAACTAGGCTCCCAAGTTTTGACCATCGAAAAAGGAGTCCCGACCAAGCCGCGGAGACCGGCTGCCGCTGCGGCAAGGGGCTCCCCCCGGCAGGGTCCTCCCGCGGGGTGCGGGAGGGTTTCCAAACACGGGACTGCGAGCGGTGCCAGTCCAGGCTGCCACCCGCCCCTGCTGACCACTCCGCCGCAGCGGAAGCAGAGCAAGCGCGCGGAGACCCCACCTGATGAAGCTGAGATGGACGCCCAGGGAGCGGTGGACCCCGCAGCAGTCAATGCACAAGAAAACACCATACGTGATGCTGGCCCAGCTCGGATTCTTGGCGCCGCAGTCGAAACAGGCCTGGGTACATTAGGCAATGAGCGATCGGTCAAAGGCCAGGAACTGAGGCCAGACGCTGACACCCCAGAAAAACAGCCCACCTCCGCCCCCCTCGGCCTCCCTCAGGCCCTCGGGGGGACAGGAGAACCCCTCTCGGCCCGCGCGACTTGCGGTCAGGAACCTTGTTGGTGGGAATTGCGCGAAGCCTCTTAAAAAGAGTCTGGATTTCGGTCTTGCTCGGTTCCGCCGCCATTTTCTCTCCTTCCCAGACACGACCGCGATCGACGGGTCCCGCAGCGGGCCAATCCGCGCCGGGGAAGGCGGACTAGACAGCTGGCCTCAGAGGCTCGCCGGCCAACTGCGGGGCGGGGCGACTTGGGCCCTGTCTCGACCAATGAGCAGCCGGCGGTACTAGAGCAGAGACGTCAGCAGCCTCGGCTGCGCAATAGCCGCGAGAGTAGACACGGTGCCGCGCCGGGCCAATCCGCAGCCGGGGCAGGGCGACGGCTCGCCGGCGCGCCCAAATCTCCTCGCGAGCGCGGGCCGGACGCGCATGCGCCGAAAGGCGGGGTCGCTTCTGGAGCTACGCCGGCAACTAGAGACCGGGAGCTAGGGCCCCGGCTTTGACACGCTACCGATTGATGAGTAATGATTAACAACCCTCTCAAGCACTCCTTGTCCCTCCGGTTTGGACGAGAACACACTGGCCAGGCTCCCGCCCAGCCTTGAGCCGAACCCGATTCACACCAAGCTTGATCGCCAGTCCCTTCCAATCCCGGTTAAGGTCCTGAAGTTCCAAGACTGGTGCCAAGGGACAAGCACGCGTCCACCCCCGGCCCCACGACATCCGCCCGGCCCACGGCCCACCCCTCAGTGCCTCCTTCCAGGCGCCCTCTGGAGGCCTAGCAAGGGTAGGGTGTTCAAAAAAAAAAAAAAAAAAAACGCACACACACTTGTCAATTTTTTGGTTTTTGGTTTTGTTTTTTGTTTTTTTGTCAAATGTAATACACACTAGAACAAGCCACATAAGAGGATGCTGCTAGGCCCAGAACTACACTCAGCCCAAGCTCTCCCAAGGATTCCAAAACCAAGGCCAAGAACTGGGTCCCCAGCTCCTAGGGAGGCCTAGGCATCCAGAAACCCTTCCATGGCCTATGATCTCCCTTCTTAGCCTCAGGCTGGACTCAGCTGGCCTTTCCCCACAGGGCCCGCCCCTTCCTGGGTCCTGGGACTTCCTCCCTCCTCAGGGGACAGGGCTCCGCAGGGCACAATGGTTCAGGGCCCCAGGTCTAGCTGTCCAGGGAGCAGCTGGGCTCCGACCCAGGGTTGGAGAGACTTTGCAGAAGGGCTGTCAGGGCACTCAGGCGCCCACGCACTCCACGTAATTGGCAGGATACAGGCCAATGCGGCCGCTCTGCAGCTGGCCCTGGCACCAGCCCTGCTCATCCTCCTCACTCATCTTCAGCAGCTCCTCCCCTGGGAAAAGGGACGTTGGTCACTGCCAACTGCCTTGGCCCAGCGCCTGTTCCTGCTACAGCCGGGTCAAGGACTGAGGGGGATGTGGCAAGATGACAGCACAGCAGAGAGAAGAGACACGGCCAGGCAGAGCGAGGTGGACGCCAGCAAGCCATCCCAGCCCAGGCCCCAAAGGCAGCACCCAGGCCCCAGCTGGCTAGGCCTGGGACGGTTAAGAGTTTGGCTTTGGTTAGAGGGTCACTGGCTTCCCTTTATCCACAGCCCTCCTCAGGCAGGTAGGGCAAGGACTGAAGCCGGGAAAGGAACAAGAAAGGGGCCCAGGGTACCTGCTCGGAAGCTCAGCTCGTCTGCTTCCTGGCCAGCATAGTCATACAACGCCCGCACCCGCACGCCGGTGGCAGCTTTCCGGGGACTGTCCTCGTCTGACCACTCCTCATCCTGCCCACTGCTGGAGAGAGAGGTCAGAAAGACACAGCTCAGGGCACCAGGAGGGCTCGCCCGGGACTCGGGGCAAAGGGCTTACCTCTTAGAAGGACCCTGGGAGAGGCAGGTGGGGAGGAGCCGGGACCTCAGTCCCAGCTCTGCCACCCAGGTGCCGTTCCTGCCGCACAGAACTGATGCGAGGCATCAGAGGCAGGAGTAAGCAGAGACACGGGGAACGCCCAGCAAACCTAAACCACCGTGAAAACTGGGGTTGTCGCACTGCTGAGTCAGCCCAGGCTCTAGCACCAATTTTCAACCCACTTCGAGTGCAAAGGGAAAGAGCAGAATGAAGAAGGCGGGTGGGGGGCAGACAGGGGCCAGACTGTGTCTCTGCCTCAGCCGGGTCCCTGGCTCTCACCCCGGAGACCCCAGGGACTGGGGTGGGGGTGCGGTGCCGTCTCTTGTGGGCACGATGCTGGTCAGGGTAACCTCGTCAGGGCTGCGACCACCCTTCTCCTTCCGGCTGATCGCCCTCTGTGTGTCCAATGACCACTCCTACGGGGGCGGAGGGGAGGGGACAGTGCTTAGAGTCAGGCTAGGCTGTGGCTGTGGTGGCAGCCGGGGAGTGCCCAGACCACTTTCACCCCACTTCCACCCAAGTCCCAGCCAGCCCGGAGCACGCACCTCAAACTGTGGCCAGTTCATGGCCATGCCCGGCCCATGGGTGCTGCGCCACCAGCGCAGATCCTCCTCATCACTGGCAGCCTCGATGCCCTGGTGCAGGTCGCGGTGGAGTTCATGGAACCTGTGGCCCGAGGTCCACCCTCAAGTTCAGAAGTCCTGGGCCCCGCTACTCACACCCCACCCCCCAACTCCCGCTCAGCTTGGCCAGAGCGCAAAGCAGGTAGAGGGCACCCAGGACCATCACCCACACCCCGCCTGCAGGCCATACTTCTCACTGCTGGAGAGGTCGAGGTGCTGGTGCAAGGTGAGCAGCGTATCCTTGAAGAAGAGGAGCCGCTGGCGCTCGGCGGCCTGGCAGCTCTCGAAGGCTTGCTCCATGTCCTCCATGTAGCGCGGGGTATAGCGATTCAGCTCTGCCAGCGTCTGCTCGTACTGCGTTTTCATCTGCACGGGAGGATAAGGGACCAGGTGAGGACCAGGCCTTCTTCCACCCAGAACTCCGCCCGTATTATTGGCTGGGCACTGCCATGGCCGGATTCTGGGGCCATCAGTCCTGAGACCTGGCTCCTGCCCTCAGACACCCCAGCAGCTAGAAGAGATGAGGTCAGCGTCCAGAAAGGAGTGGGAGAAATCAGAAGGGGCTTCCTGGAGGAGGTAGAAAAGGCAGAGCAGCGGGAGGGCTGGTCACAGCAGGTGTCCTGGGCTCAGCAAGGAGCCAGGGGCTCTCCCCAGCTGCTGATGTCATCCCAGGGCCTCGAATCCCATTCCTTTCTCTGGGTCAAACGTCACCTACTCTCAGGTGCTCCTTTAAATGATGATGGGGAGCGAGGGCGAGAGCAAGAGGAGTGGAGGCACCGGAACGGCACACGGCAGCGAGAGTTACTGGGCAGGCCTCGCCCTTGGCCGCCCAGGGCCTGTACCTTCTCGGCCTCCTTGGTACAGCGCTCCACCCGCTCCTGCAGCTTGCGCAGCTGCTCCTGAGAGACGGCGCTGTCCGCCTTGGCGTGGCTCTCGCGAGTCTGGGCCGTCTTCTCATCCTTCCGGGCCGCGTGGTAGTTCTTCTTCGAAGCCTCAACCTGGCATGCACGGGGACAACTCTGGACCCTGGACGCCGCGCCGCGCCCCCCTCCTCCCCAGGTGCATCTCTGCCTCCAACACCCGCTCACCGCACCCAGGCTCACCTCCTTGAGCCTCTTCAGCCAGGGCTTCTGGGCCTTGCGGAAGCCGTCCTCGGCAGCCCGGCTCTCACGGAAGCCGCCCAGCACGGGCCGGTGGAAGGCGCCCCGCTGCCAGGAGCGCACCCGCTCGCTGTCCTGGCCCTGCAACTTCTCCCGCACCTCCAGGTGCAGCGCGCTCAGCCGCTCAGCCGCCGTGAAGAAGGCGTGCCAGGCCTTCTCCAGGGTGCCGTACTGGGGGCCTGCGAGGAGGCACGGGGCTTGGGGTCAGGCCAGGGGCACCACTCAGAATGACCCCACCCCTCTCACTGGTGTTACCCTGGGTACCAGGCACAGAGGCATGGCGGGGTGCAGAGATGAACAGCACTGCTGCGGGCCCTCGACATGCGACATCTTGCCGAATCCTTGCCCGCACCACCACCATGAAGACAGTGCCATTATCACCACTGAACAGGCGAAAACGTGGAGGCCCCACAGGGCCAGCATTGTGGTACAGCAGGTTAAGCCACTGGTTGCAACACTGGCATGCCTTGTCGGGGTGCCGGTTCCAGTCCCAGCTGCTCCACTTTCAATACAACTCCCTGCTAACACACCTGGGAAGGCAGCAGAGGATGGCCCAAGTACTTGGGCCCTTGCCACCCATGTGGGAAACCTGGATGGAGTTCCTGGCACCTGGCTTTGGACTGGCCCAAGCCAGCCATTGTAGCCATTCGGGGAGTGAACCAGCAGATGGAAGATCTCTCCCTCCATCACTCTGCCTTTCAAATAAATAAATGAATATATATGTGTATGAGAGAGAGAGAGAGAGAGAGAGAGAGAGAGAGAGAATAACAATGGGGCCCTCAGAGGTCAAGTTAACTTGCCCAAAGCATGACAGCTACAAGTAACGTTGAAGTTCAAAACCAGGTCTTTTGCCTCAGAGGGAAGAACCAGCGTCCACGAGACAGCCAGCTGTGTGGAAAGATCTCACGCCCCCGGTCAGAAGGCCTGGGCTCAACCTCCTGCTCCTCCCAGCTGTGTGATCTCAAGCAAGTCCCTTAGCCTCTCTGAACTTCCAGTTTCTCTTCTAGGAAGCAGAGCAGAGCAGGACCACCCTATTCAATGAGCTGTTAGAAATATCAAAATGATGGAGCAGGCATTCGGCTCAGCAGTTCAGCCGCTGCTTGGGGTGCCCACATCCTCTATCGGGTGCCTGGGTCTGGGTCCTGGCTCTGCTGCAGATCCCAGCTTCCTGCTAAGCAGACGTTGGCTCAAGTGCATGGGTCTCTGCCAACCACAACCATATGGAAGACCCGGATGGAGTCTGTGGCTTCTGGCTTCAGCCAGCCCTGACTACTGCAGTCAAGCAGGGAGTGACCCAACAGATGGAATACCTCTGTGTCTCTCTGCCTTCCAAATAAAATAAAAATGAATAAAGATGGTGAAAAAAAAAGAATTGGGAAATTTTCTTTTTTTAAAGAAATCTTAAAGTGACCCATGACCACCGTGTGCAGACTCCGATAGCCCAACTATGAGGATAACCAGTTGGATCTTCCCTAAGGGATAGGCAGACGTGCGTGGACAGAGATGTCTCGGACTTTCCATAAGATGTACAAAGAGCAACTGCCCGATGGCCCCACCCCCAGCAGCCCCCCCCCCCCCCGCTGGGCCTGAGCGTGCTCACCCTTTTCCACAGCGCCCCTCCACTTGCGGGCCCAGTCGGCCAGCTGCTGGGCATAGGCCTTCTCGATGCGGGCGCGCTCCTGGAAGCAGCTGACCAGGTCCCCGCACAGCCGGTGCCCGTCCTCCACCCGCTGCACCGTGCGCCTGTAGTTGCCAGCCTGGGGCGCACATGGGAAAGGCGCGTCACCAGGGAGAGCGCTTCACAGGCTGCAGCTGACGGCCGGGCCCCTCCCTGATGGGCAGCTGTGCCGGCCCCAAACCCCAGCCCCAGCGGCTCACCTCCCAGAAACTGCCCCCTAAGGCCTCCCCTCCAGCGTCCTCTTCTGATGCCATCGTGTCCCTGCAGCACGGAATGGTGGCGGATGTGAGGCTGTAGGGGACAGAGGCGTAAGCACGGAAGCTGGACCGACGCTTTGGGGGCTGGGAAAAGACCCTCTCCTGTCCCTGGGCCTTGTCCCACTGCCAGCTGCACCACATACGGAGCTGACAGAGCTAGGAGTCAGCAGGCAGGGCTGGAAGTTTTGCCATCCGCCCCCCTCCCTGGCCTACCTGGGCTCTAGCGGTCACTGCAGGGACCAGGTAGCCAAGTCTCCAAGCTGCCCGGTGACTCTGCCTTGAAGTGAACAAGAACACAGCAGGGGGTGTAAGGGGGGGCCTCGAGTGTCCAGGGCGGCACCCAGCTCCCCGATATAGCAACTGCTGTCAGAAGCGCCAGATTCCAAGTCGGGGAATGCCAGGCGGGTCACACGATCCAGCAGGGATTAGGTGGCAGGCGGGAGTGGGTGGTGGGCAGAGGGCCCACTCCCTTGCTGCCAGGGCCCCTGTGGCTTTTCCTTAAACGATAAGGGGACCTGTTACAAACCAGGCCGAGTCAGTCGGAGGGTACCCAACCACACCCAGCAGCTCCCTGTGTTAGGGAGAGCACAAAGGCCACCCGAAGGCCTATCTCAGCCAGATGCTGGGACAGATGCACCTGCCTGTCCCCTCTGAAGGCAGCCTCACCTGGTCGGCTTCCGTGCCAGGGGTGCTGTTAGACTCAAGTCAGAAATGAAGGGCCACACGTGGGGCCTGGCGGTCCCGAGGAGACACTCATCCACCTGCACGACGTCCACGGAGAGCTGCCCTCAACAAGCCCACAGTCTGGGGCGGCGAGGGGGAGCCACACAGGCAATCAGCCAATCAGAGCGATCTCCAGAACCCGCAGAAGAGGACGAGGCAAATCCCAACCCCGAGGGGCCACCACCGCAGGGACTGGCGGACACAGTGGCACGCAGCCACTCCCCTCCTGAGCCTCTGGGCAGGGTCTCAGCTGTCCCAGCACCGACTGACTCACAGCCCCTAGAAGGAAATCGCTTCCTTCTCCCGGGCTGGCCCAAGGGACACAGGCAGGCCCAGGAGGCCAGAGTACAGCGCTCACTCCAGATGGATGACCCTCTACTCATCCTTCAAAACTCAAACCTGGGCCTCTCCCCACCCCCGCTCCTAGTCACTCTCCCCGTTCCTGCACCCTCAGGGCTCCCACAGCTGCTGTGCCCCCTCCATCAGGGCCTATATCTCCATGGGCTGTGACACATCTGTCACCAGGCATTGACTGAGGCTTCTGGGCTGTTGATGCACAGTTCCCCAGGCGCTGGCGTCCAGCATACTTCTGTTACATAAGAAAGGGAACGAGGCCCACCTGAAGACCAAGAAGCTGGGCTATGGCAGCTGGGAGAAGGCTTGACCTGAGTGGCTTCCCTCTCCATGACCAGGAGAGAGTGTGCAGGCTCCCCTGGGGATTCCCAGAGGTGCAGGCAAGGGAAGTGCCTGGGTGGGCACACAGCAGCTAGTCCACTGGGGACCTGGCCTGCTCTTTGCCAAGTTCATCCCAGGCCCCCACAAAGAACTTGCCCACCAGATGGAGGGCGAGCTGCAGCTCTAAATCACAGGGCCTCTGGAGCTGCCCCAGGCAGGCATCGGGGGCCTGGGGCCCCCTGCCTACTCCAGCCTCCATGCTCCCTGCTCTCTGGAGAGCTGTCCCTCACCCCTTCCCTCTCTCTGGCCTCAGAACAGAGCGCGCTGTGTGTGCAGGGCTGGCACGGCTCCCTCCCGGCCTCCCAGAGCAAACACCAGCCCAAGCCCCAGGCACAGCCAGGCCCCTGCAGGCAGCCTCTGGCTTGATCTAGCTGTGGGGGTGGGCACCCAGGGCCTCCTGACCTCTGCAAGGACCCAAATCCAGCCCCCAGAACACAGGGGACCACAGGCTAAAGCTCAGAAGGCTGTTAGCACCATCATCCTAGCCAAGGGCACCCGCAGGGCCTGCAGAAGTTTTGGTGTTGAGCAGGATCTCCTCACAGCTGCCTGGCCAGGGCAGGGAGACCCTGCAGGAGGGTCGAGAACTCATCCTTCCCCCACCCCCACCCTTCAAAGCAGCTGGGGCATGCACCGGGGAGGGGTCACAGCCACCCTACCCTGCCCATCCCGGTGTGCGTGCTGCGCCGCGGGGCGGCTTCCCCCAGCAGCCCCAGGTTTTGAAGGCACGCACAGCAGGAAGCAGCCGGCCGGTCCAGAGGGGCCGGCACGAGCAGCCCGGGCGGCAGAGCGTGGGGGAGGAGGCAGGCCGGGGAGGGGCGCAACAAAGGGACACTTTGGGAAACCCGACCTGCCGGCCAGCCGAGCTGCCTGCTCCCTGGTGACGCACTCCGCACCCGGAGCCTCCACACCAAATCCCTGAGCCCAGGGTCTGCCCGTCTTGGCCTCAACCCTGTGGCCAGCGGCCCTCAGCAAGGCCCCCTTGCCGGCCCCGCGCTGCCGGACGCGGAGCCCGCGGAGCCCGCGGAGCCCATGCGGAGCGGCCGGGCCGGGTCTCGCCATGGAAGACTCCAGGGCTTCTTGGCCAAAGTTGCCGGACTTGGTCTTGGAGGGGGTGGGGCCAGCCGGTGCCCGCGGAGGGGAGGGGGCGACCCTGCCTGGGCGGGTCCAGCCGTGGACTGCAGACGGTGGCCCCGAGCAGCAGCCCCAGGAGTTTGTGCTCCTTGCTGAGGGTGAAAGGTCGTCGGGGAGCGAGCCCCCTTCTGGGGCCTCAGGGCCGGCGCGGGGCGCTTGAACTGGGGCCCTTGGGGAGCCCCAGGACAAGGTTTGGTCCGACGCCCCCGGACCCCGCCGACCCGAGGGTGAGAGACCGCGGAGCTCGCGGCGCCGCACAGGAGATTCCCGCTCGCCTGGGCGGCTGCCGGCCCCGTACGTCCTCTCTCTGAGCGGGGCGGCAGGGGGCTGCCGGGGCGGGAGTCGGTCCCATTGCAAACTTCAGGAGTCCAGGGAGGAGAAGGCGGGCTCGAGGCACTGCCCCCGCCGCCGCGGACCCGCTTGTCCCTCCCCGACCACTCACCGCGTCCTCCCTGGGGCCCTCGGCGGGTGGGGGTCCGGCCACGCTCCGGCCCGAGTCCTGCCACTCCTGGGCCTTGGCCGCGGCCGCCTCCCGGAGCGCGCCCGGCCCTCCCCCGGGAAGCCCGGCCCCCGGCCCCGCCCTCTCCTCACCACCCCGGCCCCAGCCCCACCGGCCGGCCGCGCGGCTGTGGGGGCGGCCGGCATCGCGGCGACCGGCGGTTCCCGGGGCGCGGGCCGTGGGGTCTCCGCTCCGGTACCTGGAGCGCCAGACCGATCCCCCGGGGTGGCGCCGCGAGGTTGCAGGGAGTCCGATTTTGGCTTTGCCACTCCCCGACCTTTGCAGAGCCTGGGAGAACTGGTGGGAGCGAAAGAGAACGGGGCCTGGGGGCGACACTGCCCACTGCCTTGAGTTCTTGGCTGAGCACAACTTTCCTAGGAATTGGCTTGGGCAGGCGCACCATCACTCGCCTTGTAGGCATTAGGGTTCCCATTGCACAGATGCACAAACTAAGGCTCAGAGACCATCAACCGCTTGCCAAAGGTATCTCGTCCGGCAGGGCTGCAGGCTCGGAAACCGATCCCTGTCGGAGCCCAGCCGCTGCCTGCAAATCTTGGGGCGTTTTCGAAGACCTGGGACAAACACGCGGCGGCGGCGGCGGGGGAGGGGTGGGAGACAAAAATGCGTAAGCTCCTCCCTGCGTATTCGAATTCCCAGGTTTTGTACCACAATTCATTCTTAAATCCCTTCGCCCCTGCACCCCCTTTTTCAATCTGGCAAATTTTTCCAGGTCGCCACAATGCCACCCCACCCTAAATAAATCCCTCCTCCCTTCCCTCCCCACACCCCCCCCCCCCAGGGATTTTTCGGAGCCTGCCTGCCTGTTATTTATATCCACTGGAGCGGTCCAAGAATGTTCCGAGACTGACCTAATCGCCACCTGCTCGGCCACCCCGCCCCTCCCGCTCCCTCCTGGGCCCGGTGACCCAGCGGCCATGCCTTGCTCCGGGCAGGAGAGGCTCCGGGCAGGGAGAGAGGCGCCGGAGGGTGGGACGCGCCGAGCGCTTCAAGGGTCCAGGTTCGCTCCACGCTGCTAACCCCAGGCACTTGGAGGAACGCGCCCCAGAGGGCCGGCACGCCGCGCCCTGGGAAGGCGCGGGGCCGCCCAGTTCCCTGCCCCGCACGTCCGCCTCCTCCCCACCCCCACTCCCAGAGGACCGAGTACGTGCGCGCGGATTTTTGAAATAGCGATTTCTGTTTCCAAAGCCGGGAGAAATCAGTGATGCGGTCTTGATGCTTATGAATCCGCTAGCCGAACGGGAATGGGGTCTGAAGAGAAGGAGTTGGGGTCCTCCCGGGAGGTTGAGGGGGGTGATCCTGAGGATTGCTGCGAGGACTCCTTGGAGCAGGGAGAAACTGCCTCCCCCAGGGGCTGGCGGGGCGCCCCGGAGGAGCGGCTCGGCTGGACACGCTGGCCGCGCGTCCTAGTGGGTCTGAAACCTGAGGCTGTGGCTTGGAAACCAGTTTCAACACCCACTCTCTCTTGGGGCCTGGACAAGTCCCTTCTCTCCTTCTGTTTCTACCTCTATAAAACACGACAGGTGACCCGCCTGAACTTCCACCGGGCGATCGCCCTGGCTAATTAATGATTGTAAAACAACTGGGAGTAAGAGGTACTGGGGAAATGCCTAATGACAGCCATAGCGGTTTGTATTATTTAAAATCAGTTAACATCCCACCTAGTGCCTGGGGGCCCTTAGGCATCTAGGCAAAGTGTGAAAACACAAGAATGAAATTAATTACCGGAGCCGCCTATTAAAACCTCATTAAAAATCGAGTTGGCAGCCAGGCTCTGGGATCTGGGGAAACCAGGCCATCGAGAGACTTGGAAAACAGGGCTGTTCATCAGACCACAAGGAGAAGGGGACTTGGAGCGGAAAACTTCTGGCTTCCCTCCGGTCCAGATCTGGAAGCAGAACAGCAGAAATTTGCAGCTGATCTTAATTGCCACCAAGATGGGGGGGGGGGGCTGGGAATCAACCAAATCCCAGAGCAGAGTGGGCTGCTTCCAAGGGGCAAGGAGTCAGCTGTGCCCTTGGAAAGCCAGCTGCCAGCCAGTACTGCCCACAGGGCTCAGGCCCATCCTTCGCGGCCAGAGCGCCTGCCACTCACGCTGCTGCATCTGAACATAGCTCAGGGTCCCAGGGCTAGATGAAGGCAGAAACCTATGGAGGCAGCTTGGCTCAGGCAGCGCATGGATCCACAGCCAAATACCAGACACTCAGACTCGCCTTGAGTTTCTGGAATGTCCTCGCCACTGTGCCTTCATTTATTTGTTTATTCAATCATTCATCTGACCAAGAAAACATTTGAATTTTCGCTCTATGCTGAGTCCTATGCTGGGGGTTGGAGATCCAAAGATTCATAAGCAGAGCCCCAAGTGTACAACAGTGAAGCAATGTAGATGTGAGGTACAGTGGGGAAACAGAGGCACAGGATACCTCCCTTCCCAAGGACAAGACACTTGGTTGGGCTTGATGAGTAGGAATTAGTCATGTGAGAGGCATTCTGGGCGGGTGCATGAGGGTGTGCCAAGCCCTGGAGGCATTAGCCTATGACTTTGTCACTCCGCAATTCCACTTCTTGGTATCTACCCTAGACAAACATGTGGACAGGGACAGCAAGACATTCAAGGATATCTTCAGAAAACCGGAAACAAATAACCCCTACAAGAATGATGGTTGACTGACCTAACCATTTGTTCATGCCACGTATTACTCTTCAACAACTCAAGAGTAAGGTAGAGAGATGGAGTTACATACAAGGACCTCCAAGACACTGTCGAGTGCAGAAAGCAAAGTGCACAACACACAAAATAGTCAGAGAGGGTAACACACCACTGATTTGGGAGTTACCTCTAGGGATAGGTCGAGAATTTGGAAGGGAGGTTTTTGTAATGTTAGAAAATTCACAATGAGAATGTGCCCAGGTGTAACTTGGGTCATTAAAATAAAGAATTGAGGTGAGAGGTCTATGAGTCTTTGTGTCTGCCCAATAGAATTTTTTTAAAATTTTTTTTATTTTTTTGACAGGCAGAGTGGACAGTGAGAGAGACAGAAAAGTCTTCCTTTTTGCCGTTGGTTCACCCTCCAATGGCCGCCGCGGCCGGAGCGCTGTGGCCTGCGCACTGTGCTGATCCGAAGCCAGGAGCCAGGTGCTTCTCCTGGTCTCCCATGGGGTGCAGGGCCCAAGCACCTGGGCCATCCTCCACTGCACTCGCTGGCCACAGCAGAGAGCTGGCCTGGAAGAGGGGCAACTGGGACAGAATCTGGCACCCCAACCGGGACTAGAACCCGGTTGCCGGCGCCGCAAGGCGGAGGATTAGCCTAGTGAGCCACGGCGCCGACCGGCAATAGAATTTTTTGCAATGTTAGAAATGTTCAGTAACTGAGCTGTCTACCATAGCCATGAGAGCAAGTGTGACAAGAAGTCAATGTTTCATTTCATTTTATACTTTTTTAAAAGAATTATTTTATTTATTTGAAAGATAGTTATGAAAGAGGTAGAGCCAGAGAGAGGTCTTCCATTCCACTGGTTCACTCCCCAAATGAGCGCAACAGCCAAAGCTGTGCCGATCCGAAGCCAGGAACCAGGAGTTTCTTCTGGTTCTCCCATATGGGTGCAGAGGCCCAAGCACCCGGGCCATCTTCTACTGCTTTCCCAGGCCATCGCAGAGAGCCGGATCAGAAGAGGAGCAGCCAGGACTCAAACTGGTGCCCATATGGGATGCTGGCACTGCAGGCTGGGGCTTTAACCCATTGCACCACAGTGCCAGCCCTAACACTGAAAAAAAATTTACTCATTTATTTGAGAAGCAGAGTCACAGAGAGAGGGAGAGACAGAGAGGTCCTCCACCTGCTGGTTCACTCCCCAAATGGTCACAACAGCCAGAGCTAGGCCAATCTGAAGCCAGGAGCCAGGAGCTTCCTCTAGGTCTCCCACGCAGGTGCAGGGGCCCAAGCACTTGGACCACCTTCCATTGCCTTCCCAAGCCATAAGCAGAGAGCTGGATTACAAGAGGAGCAGCCAAGACTCGAACTGGCACCGCAGGCAGAAACTTAACCTATTATACCTCAGAGCCAGCCAGCCTCATTTTAAACTTTTTAAATTAATTAAAATGTGGCTGGACAGTGCAGGTCTAGAAGATCTAGAATAATGAGTTCATGATGCAGTGGCGACAGCTGGGAGATGACGTCAGAAAGATAGATTGGGATTGGATGGTGAAGATTCGCAAGATAGGCTAAGGAATTTGGGCTTTCTCCTCTAGGCCATGGGAAGTGTGCAAGGGAATAACTGGACCAGAGTTACCTTCCTACAAGAGAACTCTAATCTGAGTTCACTACCACCTGCAGATCCCGCCTCCCGTTTCCGCTATTGCAGACTCGGCTCAGTGTTGATAGCTCAAGTGGTTGAGTTCCTGCCACCAGTGAAGGAGAACTGGATTGAGCTCCTAGCTTCCAGCTTCAGCCCAGCCCTGGCTACTGTGGACATTTGGAGAGTGAAGCAGCAGACGGGAGCTCTCTCTGTGTGTCTCTCTGCTTCTCAAATTAATTCATTAATTTCAAAGATAACCCCTGGCAGCCCTGTTGGAGGGAGGCCCCTGAAGGCTGCCTTGCCTCTCAGGTTTCTCTCTGGCCTCTGGACATTGCCCCTGCATTCCTGACAGGCAGCTGAGTAAAGCATTCTGATTTAAGTGCTGTGTTTGAAGATCTCAGGCTACTCCAGGTGGGAAAACTGGTCCCTGCTATGGAGAGGGGTTAGCCTCAGTGGGGGAGAGATCCACAAACAGATACAACATAGAAAAAGTGCTGTGGGGGTGCAGGGGACAGCAGCTGATGGTGCTACAGTGAAAATGCTTACTAGTTTCTGGGTGCAGCCTATAGAGAAAGCTTCACCAAGGTCAGGAATTTGCCCAGGGCAGATTCTTTGGAAAGTACCCCGGAGTTGGCGGGAGGCCCCAGGAGTTGCACTTCATGGTCCAGGTCTCAGCTGGGTAAGCCCTTCTGCCCAAGGAGCCTGCCAGAGACCGGTCCGGTTGTTCCCTGAAGTCCACTGTGCAGGGAGGAGGGGCTTTCCTGCTGGTGCAGGATAAACCCTAGTGAAAGATCTTTCACTGAGCTGGTTTTTAGGGAGCACCACTGTGTGCTATATATACACCATGCTGCAGGCTCAGTCCTCAATTTGAAGAAAGGAGGCAAGATCCTTGGAGTTCCAGCTGTGCCTGCTTCCTTTCCAATCCAGCTCCCTACTTACACACCTGGAAAAGCGGTGGCCCCTGCCACCCACCTGGGTGAAATTCCAGGCTCCTGGCATCAGCATGGCCCAGCCCTGGTCACTGCAGCCATGTAGGGAGTGAACCAGTGAATGAAAGATTTCTCTTTCTGGGGTCGGCATTGTGGAGTAGCAGGGTAAGCCTCCACCTGCATTGCTGGCAACCCGTATGGGTACCGGTTCCAGTCCTGACTGCTCCATTTCTGATCCAGCTCCCTGATAATGCACCTGGGAAAGCAGTGGATGATGGCCCAAGTCTTTAGGCCCTTGCCACGTACAAGGCAGACCCTAGGATAAGCTCCTGGTTCCTGGCTGTAGATCGGCCCGGCTCTGGCCATTGCGGCCATTTTGGGAGTAAACCAGTGGATGGAAGACCTCTCTGTCTGTCTGTCTGTCATTTTGTAACTCTGCTTTTCAAATTAATAAATCTTTAAAAGGAAAAGAAAAGAAATGCATCAACACAACACCGGCCCCATGCCTTTCCCAGAAATAAAAAAATAAATCTAGGGAGGCCAGTGTTGTGGCACAGCGGGTTAAAGGCCTGGCCTAAAGCACTGGCATCCCATATGGGCGCCGGTTTGAGACCCGGCTGCTCCACTTCCGACCCAGCTCTCTGTTATGGCCTGGGAAAGCAGTAGAAGATGGCCCGAGTCCTTGGGCCCCTGCACCCACGTGGGAGACCCGGAAGAAGCTCCTGGCTCCTGGCTTTGGATTGGCACAGCTCCGGCCATTGCAGCCATCTGGGGAGTGAACCATCAAATGGAAGACCTCTCTCTCTGTCTCTCTTCTCTCTGTGTAACTCTTTCAAGTAAGTAAATAAATCTTTAAAAATATAAAAAAAGAGAAAAAATAAATCTGGGGCCAGTGCTATGGCATAGTGGGCTAAGCCTCCGCCTGCAGCACCAGTATCCCATATAGACACCGGCTCATAGCCTGGCTGCTCCTCTTCCAATCCAGCTCTTTGCTATGGCCTTGGAAAGCAGTAGAAGATGGCCCAAGTGTTTGGGCCCCTGCACTTGCCTGGGAGACCTGGAAGAAGCTACTGACTCCAGGTTTCGGATCAGCTCAGTTTTGGCCCTTGTGGTCGTTTGAGGAGTGAACCAGCAGATGGAAGACCTCTCTCTGTCTGTAACTCTAAAACAAACAAACAAAACAAACTTAAAAAAAAACTCTTAAAAAAAAAAAAAACTCTGACTTCATGGAATTTTCCACTAGAACCAAATGAAGTTTGAAATACAAAAGGACACTTTAAAAGCTTCCTGTGTGGAGGAGGGTGTCATCCTGTGTTAGAGTGCCTGGGTTCCAGTCTTGACTCGGCTCTCCATTCCTGCTTCCTGCTAAAGCACATCCTGAAAGACAGTAGACGACGGCTCAAGTACTCGAGTCTCTGCAACCCACGTGGAGATCCAGGCTGAGTTCCAGCCTCCTGACTTCAGTGTAGCCAGCCCTGGCTGTTGAGGGCATCTGGGGAGTGAACCAGCCAATGGAAGCTCTCTCTTTGTCTGTCTGCTACACGTGCTCTCTCTCTCTCTCTCTTTCTTCCAAATAAAAATATCTTTTTTTTAAGTTGTTGAAAAATGAAATTAAAATGTTTATTTTGGTGCAAAAAACATTGAAATCCATGCATAGAAGGGTCTTCAAGAAATTCATGGGAAATAGGTATTATGAAAAAACTATGCAGGGGCCAGCGCTGTGGCGCAGCTGAGTAAAGCCCTGGCCTAAAGCACCGGCATCCCATATGGGCGCCGGTTTGAGACCCGGCTGCTCCTTTTCCAATCCAGCTCTCTGCTATGGCCTGGGAAAGCAGCTGAAGATGGCCCAAGTCCTTGGGCCCCTGCTCCTGCATGGGAGACCCGGAAGAGGCTCCTGGCTCCTGGCTTCGGATCGGCACAGCTCTGGCCGTTGCGGCCAACTGGGAGCAAACCAGTAGATGGAAGATCTCTCTCTCTCTCTCTGCTTCTCCTCTCTCTGTATAACTCTTTCAAATAAAAAAAAAAAAAGAAAAAGAAAAAGTATGCACAGCTTAAAAAATTGTTTGCACCAGAATAAGCTTAGTTTTTAATTTCGTTTTCCAAGAACTGTCTGAAATCCTCTCATAAAACTACAAACTGTGGTGAGTGTGTAAAAGCAGAGAGAAGGGTACTGTGGGAGACTAATGGGGCACCATCGTTTCCATGACTTCTGGAAGTTTCAGTCTCTCCACCTAAAAAAAAAACCCACAAGACAAATGGGAGTTAGTGGGGTCAAGAGGGCACCGGTGGAAGAGCGCCTCCTGGTGGAAGGACTGAGGGCTGACGTGTGCAAAGCTCTGGAATGGGAGCTTGACCTTCTCGAAGGACGGGTGGAGCAGGTAGGACTTGGAGAGCAAGAGGGTGAGAGGCCCGGGAGGGGGTGAGGGAGAGAGGCCAGCAGCCCCTGCACTCTGCCAGGCTGTGTGAGGGTGGGGAGGACAGAAGCAGTAGAGTGAAGTCAACAGCCTTGTTGGATGTTATGTGACACATGAATTCTATGCAGCAAAGAATCAGCAAATGGTGGCTGGCGTGGCCCACAAGCTAAAAATGGCTTTTACATATACATAATACATATTTTTAAACATTTATTTATTTATTTATTTGAACGGCAGTTACAGAGAGGCAGAGACACAAACAGAGAGAAGTCTTCCATCTGATGGTTCACTCTCCAAATGGCCACAACAGCTGGAGCTGGGCCAATCCGAAGCCAGGAGCTTTTTCTGGGTCTCCCACTTGGGTGCAGGAGCCCAAACACTTGGGCCATCTTCCACTGCTTTCCCAAGCCATAGCAGAGAGCTGGATCAGAAGTGGAGCAGCCAGGACTCGAACCAGCACCCATATGGGATGCCAGCACTGCAGGTGGCCGTTTTACCTGCTATGCCACGCTGCTGGCCCCTGGCTTTTACATGTCTAAATTAAAGAAAATCAAAAGAATAACATTTTATAGAGTACTCACGTTTCAGTGCCCATAAATAAAGTTTGATAGGAACACAGCCAGGGTAGTAAGCTGTTTCTGGCTGTTTTCACAGTACAATGGCAAGGTTGAGTAATTGCAACAGAGATTGCATGCCTGCAGAGCCTAACATATTTATTATCTGCCCCTGTACACAAAAACCAAATGGGCCAATAGATCAGAGAGAGACAAAAAGCAAGGAGGCCAGGGTGAGTGTTTGGCCTTGTTATTAAGGCATGTCCTGGGGGCCAGGGCTGTGGCGCAGCGCTGGCATCACATATGCGTTCTGGTTCGAGTCCCAGCTGCTCCACTTCCAATCCAGCTCCCTGCTAATGAGCCTGGCAAAACAGCAGAAGATGGCCCAAGTCCTTGGGCCCCTGCACGCACATGGGAGACCCAGAGCAAGCTCCTGGCTCTGGCTGTTACGGCCATTTGGGGATTTAACCAGCAGATGGAAGACCTCTCTCTCTCTCTCTCTCTCTCTCTCTCTCTCTCTCCCTCTAACTCTGTCTTTCAAATAAATAAAATAAATAAATAAATAAAAAAGACTTTGGTTCACACCTGCTATTGCCTCCCAAGGCGGCTTCCTACTAACGCAGCCCCTGGGAGGTAGCAGTGATGGTTCAAGCAGCCAGGTTCCTGCCTTCCACGGGAGAGACACAAATTGAGTTCCCAGCTCCCAGCTTCCACTTAGCCTAGCCCCAGCTGTGGTCAGCATTGATCTGGGGTGGGGAATGGGAGTGATCTTTCTGTCAGACTCATTCATCCAGGGCAAAATGATGGGGGCTTATTCTAGAGTGGGAGCCTTGGAACTGTGAGAAGTGCATGGATTGAAGCAGTATTTTGAGAGAAAGAATTCCAAGAACTTGCTGATGGTTTGAAGGTGGATGGCAAGGGATGCATTTCAAAGTGATTCCCAACCTGTAAACTTGGATTGGATCCTGGACAAGACAGGACATCAGAGGGGCACTTGGCAAAACTTGGATAAGGCTTGTAGATCAAATAATAGTGTTCTTCGTGTCAACTTCCTCATCTTGATAAGTGTATTGTGGTCACATAGGATGTTACCTTTGGGGAATTATAGAAGAGCATATTGGGGGCCAGCACTGTGGCACAATGGGTTAAGCCGGTGCCTACAGAATGAGCATCCCATATCAGCTTCGGTTCGAATCCCAGCACTCCACTTCTGATCCAGGTCCCTGATGGTGCACCTGGGAAAGCAGTGGAGGATGGTCCAGGTGCTTGGGCCCCTGCATCCATGTGGGAGATGTGGGTGAAGCTCCTGGTTCCTGTCTGGCCCAGCTCTGGCTGTCATGGCCATTTGGAGAATGAACCAGCTGATGGAAGATCTCTCTCTCTCTCTTCCCCTCTCTCTAGGTAACTCTGCCTTCTCAAATAAATAAATCTTTAACAACAACAACAACAAAGAGCATATTTACATACTTTTCTTCCTAAGATCAAAATTCTTTGTAATCTGGGTCTTCCATGTGAGTATTGGAGCCATCACCTGCTTCCCAGGGAGTGTAAAAGCAGAAAGCTGGAATTGTGAGTGGAGCCAAGACTTGAACCCAGGAATTCCAATATGGGATACAGGTGTCCCAAGTGGTGTCTTTTTTTTTTTTTTTAAGATTTATTTATTTATTTGAAAGGCAGAGCTACAGAGAGGCAGAGAGAGAGAGAGAGAGAGAGAGAGAGAGAGGTCTTCCATCTGCTGGTTCACTCCCCAGATGGCCACAATGGCCGGAGCTGAGCCGATCTGAAGCCAGGAGCCAGGAGCTTCTTCCAGGTCTCCCACTGATTTCCCAGGCCACAACAGACAGCTGGATTGGAAATGAAGCAGCCAGGACTCGAACCAGCACTGGGATGCAGGCACTGCAGGTGGCGGTTTTACCGGCTATGCTACAGCGCTGGCCTTCCAAGTGGTATCTTAACTGCTGTGCCAAACACTTGCCCCTCTGTTGGATTACGAGCCTATAGGGGGCTGGTGCTGTGGCATAGTGGGCTAAGGCACAGGCATTCCATATGGGCGCCAGTTCATGTCCTGACTGCTCTACTTCCAATCTAGCTCTCTGTTATGGCCTGGGAGAGCAGTAGAAGATGGCCCAGGTGCTTGGGCCTCTGCACTCATGTGGGAGAGCCCAAAGAAATTCCTGGCTTTGGATCAGCTCAGCTCTGGCCATTGGGGCCATCTGGGGACTGAACCAGCAGATGGAAGACCTCTCTCTCTTTCTGTCTGTAACTCTACCTCTCAAAAAAAAAATAAAATAAAATAAAAAAGCCTATGGGGATGATTCAGGATTGCCTCATTTTTAAATCCTTACATTGAAGAAGACCCTTTTTCCAAATAAGACACCATTCACAGATTCTGGGGACCATCAGTCGACCACCACACTGCGCAGGGGGAAGCCCCAGCTGCCAGCCTGGGAAATCTCATAAAATGCTGCTTGAACTTGCAAAGCAACTGCGCCTCTTTGAGGCAGGGATCAACAGGCTAAAGGATGCCAACATAAACGTGGCTTGGTCTACTAGGCTGCCTATAACCGTGACAAGACTTTCAGATTCTGGGGTCTTCTGACACAGGGGACAGTTGAGCGTAAAGGGATGAGTATAACAAATGTGTCTGGAGTCCTTTGGAGGAAGTGCAGGATTTGTACCAAGACACCACCCCTCCAAGCTCTGGGCTTCCCTAGTGAGAACCGCACTTCCCTAGGCAGCTTGCGCCTTCCTCTGCACAAAGCTTAGCTGCGGCTCCTTAAGCAGGTTTTGTCCCAAGTTACAGTGTCGTAGGAGGGACAGGCACCAAAGCGGGCCATTGAAAGGAGAGGGGGAAAAGAGGAACGTAAAGGAATGTAAATGCAGCCCCATGGTGGTGACTCATCCACCCCGAGGGAGCCAGCTTGGCTGTAACACAGGATCACTTTTATTTCTGCCACTTGAGTTTTGCAGTCCTTGGAAGAGACCTTAGGCGTCAGAAGAGTGAGTAGAAGGCGCTGCCAGGACTCCAACCCCTGGTTTCGGATTCTCTGCTCTTTCTACAATGGCTGGGTGACTGGCAAAGATTCCTGAGAACGGCACAGCACTTCCGCACCTTGGTTGGACCTTATCTGTCAATCACATCGTGCCAGGAGATTATATAACAACTTGCATTTGTAGCACACTTTACAGCTTGCAATTTTTAGCACGTATGTTATTTCAGCAGTCTGGTGATTACTGTGCAAATCAGGCTGCCCAGAGAGACTCCCTGGCATCCTGAACCTGCAGTGTATTGATTAAGTAAGTCCTGGGGCCTCAACCCCAGGGGAAGCTCAGAAAGGGGGGTGTGGGTTTGTTGGCTGTTGTTCTTCATTCAGTTATTGCAGAAGCAGGGAGAGAAATACGACAGAGGACTCCCATCCACTGGTTCACTCCCCAGATGTAGACGAGAACCGGGACTGAGCCAGGAACTCCATCAAGGTCTCCCATGTGGGTGGCGGGGACACAATTCCTTGAAGAGTCACTGCTGCCCGTTGGGATGCACATTGGCAGGACCCTGGAGTTGGGAGTAAGGCTGGGGCTCCAACCCAGGTCTTCTGCTATGGGATGTGGGCATTCCAATTCCAACTGCCATCTCGACAGGGCGGCCCAAGTGCACCGTCACACACCTACCCACAGCTTTTTAATTTTGTATTTAATAGCTGTCTGCACTTCCCAAGTTACCCAAAATTATGTTTTGGAAAATAGATGCTGTTTCCAGAGGGTGGGAGTCATGCCTTCACTGGCATTACTGTGAATTTATTCTTACTTGGGCATTGAACTATGTACGGGAGATGGGGCAGACGCCAGCCGACAAGAACTGCAGCTGCCTCCGTGCAGTCTGTTCCTAGTGCTCTCGGAGAAGGAGCTGTCAGCTCCCTGCAAGCTCGGCAGAGTCCCTGAGGCTGTCATTTGCAAACCACTGCATGCAGAACTGTGTGTGGGAAGCCTGCACACATCATCTGTGTGGATTACGGACGGTTTTGCAGACTCAGCAAAATGTCTGGATTCGTAGACAGCTTGAGCAGAATCAGAGTCATGTATCAGCCCGCAGCAGGAAAATGATTCCCATTAGACACAAACCTCCCACAGGGAGGCTAGAGTTGAATGCTGGCTTCTGCCGCTTTTATAACAAGTCACAAAATCATGGATTCCGAAACCCTGGGAGGAATCCAAGGGACCACCTAGCATCTCCCTTTTGTTTTATGATGAGGAAATGAAAACACAGAAATATGAAATGATGAACCCAAACTCGCATAGCCGGGGGTTAAGCAGTTAAGTTCCCACTTGGTTCAGAGAGCCTGGGTTCAAGTTCCAGCTCTACTTCCAATTCCGCTTCTTGGTAATGTACACCCTGGGGGTCAGCAGGTAACGGCTCAAGGACTTGGGTCCCTGACACCCACATAGGAATCTAGATTGAGTTCTGGGCTCCTGGCTTGGACCTGGTCCAGCCCTGGCTGCTGCAGGCATTTGGGAAGTGAAGCAGCAGATGGAATCTCTCTGCTTTTCAAATAATAATAATTTTTTAAAAATCATATAGCCTAAAGATTTCTTTTTAAAAATATTTATTTATTTATTTGGAAGTCAGAGTTACACAGAGAAAGAAGAGGCAGAGAGAGAGAGAGAGAGAGAGAGGTCTTCCATCTGCTGGTTCACTCCCAAATTGGCTGCAATGGCTGGAGCTGGGCCAATCCAAAGCCAGGAGCCAGGAGCTTCTTCTGCGTCTCCCACATGGGTGCAGGAGCCCAAGGACTTGGGCCATCTTCTACTGTTCTCCCAGACCATAGCACCAGCCCCTATTATCTATTCTTAAAAACACTTCAGGGACTGCTGCTGTTGTGTAGAGAGCAAAGCTGCCACCTGCAGCACTGGCATCCCATTTGGGCACCGGTTCGAGTCCCAGCTGCTCCACTTCCGATCCAGCTCCCTGCTATGGCCTAGGAAAGGAATAGAGGATGGCATAAGTCCTTGGGTCTCTGCACCCATGTGGGAGACCCAGAAGAAGCTCCTGGCTCCTGGCTTCGGATCAACCCAGCTCTGGCCATTGCAGCCAGTTTAGGAGTGAATCAGCAGATGGAAGACATCTCTCTCTCTGTCTCTGCTTCTCTGTAACTCTTTCAAATAAATCTAAAAATACCCTCAATAAAGGCATATATTGTTTTGCAGATCAAAGAGACTGGCATGACTTAGGGCAATGCTCATGGTCGGCCCTGCCCCCAGTTTGAACACGAGACTTTCATTTGCTATCATCAGTAGCTTTTGAATGGGTGCCTTGTGATGCCTTGTGTCTGGTATCACAGATAGGACCCAAACATCTGTAAACAAAGTTCCAGGGTGTGCAACCAGAGCAATGCTGTGCCATCCACCTCATTATCAGAGCGACAGTGTCACAATATAGGTATTAAAGTTCCTGTCCAGCTCATCAGGTGGCAATCAAGCCCCTAAGCTGTTTTGTTGGAAAGCAAGGGGAGCCAGAGCAAAACCTGGGTAATGGATGCCCCAAAGCACCGAAACCAAGTACTTCACTAGCATGGGCAAGAGGGGTGTGCACTGTGCTCTCTCACGCTTCTTTCTCCTCACCATGGAAAACCTTCCCAATCCTAAAAACTGGATTCTGGGAAAACCTGGCATTAAGCAGGTTGCTCATAAATCCATTGCATTAGTCAGCTTTTTGTAATCACAGCGAAATACCTAAGACAAGCTACCTGTGAAGGAAGGTGGTTTGTTTGGGCTCCACGATTCCAAGATCAGACAGCCTCATTGGTCAGCACCCGATGATGGCATTCTCACGGGCAGGGTCAAGGCAGTGCAAGCACCACACGGCAAGCGGGAGCATGAGTGTCCACGGCTCTCCTTAGAAAGCCACCAGGAGTCGATCACGAGAGCACCAGCCCAGCAACCGAATCCAGTCTCATCACTTCCCAAAGGTTCCAGCTCTAAACACCAAAGTCGCGCTAGGTTTCCACCCTCTTCATACCCTTAGCAGAAGAGTTTGGAGACCAAGATTTTTTTTTTTTTTTTTTTGACAGGCAGAGTGGACAGTGAGAGAGAGAGACAGAGAGAAAGGTCTTCCTTTGCCATTGGTTCACCCTCCAATGGCCGCTGCTGCAGCCGGCGCACCGCGCTGATCCGATGGCAGGAGCCAGGAGCCAGGTGCTTTTCCTGGTCTCCCATGGGGTGCAGGGAGCACCTGGGCCATCCTCCACTGCACTCCCTGGCCACAGCAGAGAGCTGGCCTGGAAGAGGGGCAACCGGGACAGAATCCAGCGCCCCAACCGGGACTAGAACCCGGTGTGCCGGCGCCGCTAGGCGGAGGATTAGCCTAGTGAGCCGCGGCGCCGGCCCCATCTGCTGTTTCCCTCCCTAAATGGCTACAACAGCTGGAGGTGGGCTGGTCCAAAGCCAGGAGCTTCTTCTGTGTCTCCCACATGGTGCAGGGTCCCAAGGACTTGGGCCATCCCCCACTGCTTTCTGAGGCACTCAGCAGGGAGCTGGATTGGAAGTGGAGCTGTTGGGACTTGCGCCAGTGCCCAAATCGTAAGCCAGTTCCACAAGTGGCAGCTTTTACCCACCAAGCCATGGTGCCCGCCCCTCAGTGGGGTCCTGATCATTGCACCAGTGCCCATCCCAGCATTTTCTGTTCCTGCTACCCATAATGCCCTTTCCCTCCCCATCACTCAATATCTTAAGATTCAGTTTAAGTGTCACCTTTGGGAAGACTTTGTTGACACTGGCCCCTCTTTTCCACACACGAACTGACTCAGGATCCCTTTTCTGTGAGCCTGCCATGCATCCCCCAACCCCATGTTTCCCCTCTCACTCACTAAGCTTATTATACTCCATTGTAGTAGAAATTTGGTTTATTGGGGCTGGCGCTGTGGCACAGCGGGTTAACACCCTGGCCTGAAGCGCCGGCATTCCATATGGGCACCGGTTCAAGACTCAGTTGCTCTTCTTCCGATCCAGCTCTCTGCTATGGCCTGGGAAAGCAGCAGAAGATGGCCCAAGTCCTTGGGCCCCGGCACCCACGTGGGAGACCCAGAAGAAGCTCCTGGCTCCTGGCTTTGGATCGGCACAGCTCCAGCCGTTGCCGTCATCTGGGGAGTGAATCATCGGATGCAAGACCTCTCTCTCTCTCTCTGCCTCTCCTCTCTCTGTGTAACTCTTTCAAATAAATAAATAAATTTTTTAAAAAAAATTGGTTTATTGCTCTTTCCAATGGAGACTGTATCTTCTGGAGGAATGGCGAGACATCTCTGTAACAGGATTTTAGAGAGGACTTACAGGATTTGACTTGCGTTGGATGATCTCAGGAAGAGTTTACCTACGTGGGGCTCTGCTCTGGGTTGCAGGCTGTCAGGAAGTGGGGATAATTGTTTCATTGACTATTGAATGGGTTCAGAACATGCCTCCTCAAAATATACCCCTTTGGCATATTATTATTTGTTTGTATTAATTTGAAAAGCAGAGATTAAAAAAAAGAAAAAAGGGCTGGTGCCATGGGTCACTTGGTTAATCCTCCGCCTGTGGTGCCGGCATCCCATATAGGTGCCGGATTCTAGTCCCAGTTGCTCCTCTTCCAGTCCAGCTCTCTGCTGTGGCCCAGGAGGGCAGTGGAGGATGGCCCAAGTGTTTGGGCTCCTGCACCCGCATGGGAGACCAGGAGGAAGCACCTGGCTCTTGGCTTTGGATGGGCACAGTGCTGGCTGTCGTGGCCATTTGGAGAGTGAACCAATGGAAGGAAGACCTTTCTCTCTGTCTCTCTCTCTTATTGTCTATAACTCTACCTGTAAAATAAAAAAAATAAAAAAAGTAGATAAACAAGGGACGATAGAGATGCTGAGGGATACCCCAGGATACCGGGAAATCCCAAAGCACTGGTTTGAGCAGTGCTCCCTAGCTCCGCCCATAAATGCAAATCATCTAGCTGGGAGAACCTGTTAGTCATGGGAAAAACTCATGCTAGCTAAGAAGGTCCTGCAGTTACAAGTATGCTTCTTACCTTGCCGTCCGTGTTGCATAATACAGGTCTAGCTGTCCTGCTTGCCTGCTGCTCCAGTAGTCAGTTTCCACTAGTCCTGGCTGCCTGCTGCTCCTTTGAAATATATTTGATAAGTCTAACCCTGCTCCCTCTATCTGATTGTTCTATTGAATTCTTTTGCTTTCTGGGACACCAGCCTCAATCAGTGACAAGAAAAAATGCTTCCAACTATTTGGCTCAAGCCAGGAACCAGAAACCCCGTCCAGGTCTCCCACACGAGTGGCAAGGACCCACCTGCCTGACCTGCTGCTTCGTGGTGTGCGTTAGGAGGAAGCTGCAATCCAAGCAAAGCCAGGACTTGAACTCAGGCTTTTAGATAGGGGATATGTGTCTCAAGTGGTGTCTTAACCAGCACGTCAAACCCCCGCCCAGCATACTGAGTATTTTGAGCCGACAGCACCTGAACAAACAGCAGTGCAGGAAAGCCTCCTTCCCCTTTCTGCCTAACAGGAGGTCATAACATTTCCCATGAGGAACCAGGAAGAGAGAACAGTCTCACCACCAGGGACTGGGAGTCCACACTGAAAGGGACCTGGCCAAGCTAATCTTGCACTAGTCCCACCCACGTTTTTCTAGTTACTGCCTCACAGTTCACCGCCCCTAGCTCGAGCCTCGGTCACATCTCCACAGCTGAGTGTCCTCTGTGTAAGAAGAGACATGGCACAAGCCTTGGGCCTGACGGCCTCTTTGGGTCTTCATTTTCCTTTTAAAGTCTCCCAGGTACGTGCAAAAACATGAAATAGAAGGTCTGTGCGCTCTCCCGTTAATCCGTGCCACGTTGGTTTAAATCTTGGGCCCCAGCGACGCCGGCAGCGAGTCCTCCCCTACAGCATCCTGATCAGCCTTATCCCTAGACGGGGCGGGTAGCAAGCAGCAAGGCTGAAGGTGTGGCTGGCTCAGCGGCCGCCGTTACTTTCCGTATTGGCCGAAACAGGGAGAGTTCTGGTCACTTTTGTGTTTTGGATCGTGTCCGTGTTACTATCTGTGTTCAGACATGAGCGGTTATGCAACGCGCGGCGCATCACAGAGGAGACATCCCAATCTCCAAGAAGAAAAAAAGAAAAACCCAGACGCCTGCCGGAGAGCGGAAGCTCCGCCCTTCACGCTCTTCCAATCGCCGCGCACGTCCCGCCTTCCCGGAAGGGGCGTGTCCCTCTGAGAGGGGCGGAGCCAGAGTCAGAACCAAACAAGCTCCGGGCATGTTTGGCGGGAAGTTGGCTTAGTTGGGCTACCTGTAGCCGCGGGGGTTTCGGGCTCCCCTCTTTGCCTCTCCCGGCAGAGGCTTTTCAGTCCTCCCTCCGGGATCCCTGCATAGGACGCCCTTTCGCACGGGCGGCGCGATGGCTCCCAAGAAACGCCCAGAAGCCCAGAAGCCCCTCGAGGTTGTGCTGCGCCCCCGGAGCAAGAGGAACCGAAGTCCCCGAGACCCAGAGCCCGAGGCCAAGAAGCTGAACGTCACGGGCTGCGGTACTGCCTGTGCTTGCGGCTTTAATGCTTCCGCCATTCGGGGGGCCCAGGCCGGAGTGGGGGATGGCTCCGGGGTTCCTGGGGCAACCCCAGGGATCGGTGCCTCAGGCTGTGCTTTTTGCCTGCAGGCCCTTTGGCGCCGGGGAGCTGAGGTTTAAAGAGCCTCCCTCCTTGCCAGGAGGAGGAAACAGATGAGCCCCCCTTCCAGTCCTTGTCTGTCTGAGGCGTTTTACACCCTGAAGGCTGCCTAAGTAATCTACCTCTCCTGGCGCGGCGGGTGTCTAGTTCTGTGGCCTTGGTTTTAGCTGGGACAGCCTCCTGTTGCCTTCCTTAGAAAGCTCCATCTCTGAGGTTTCCTGGGGTTTGAACTTGGGGCTGTAAGGGGTAATGGGGGAACCCAAGACTGGGGCAGGGGGTTGCGGATAACGTGGTTTTTGTCCTTGAGAAGAAACAAGAGGTTGTCAAAAAGACCCATAGAGACTGAATCTGCAGATACAGTTAGATAATCATCTAGAGTCGTCTACTTCCTGTTCTAAGTTGATGTCACCTCTACACTATTTTAATCCAGCATTTAAAGTGACATCTTTTTGGAGACAATCACTTGCATTCTGCTGTCCAAAAACCATTTTTGTTGTGTGTTATATGTGATTTTGTTTTATTTTATTCTGGGGAGAGTCAGAGAGCTCCCAGCCACTGGTTCACTCCCCAAATCCCTGCAACAGCTGGAGCTGGGCCAGGCCAAAAGCAGGAGCCAGGAACCCCCCATCTGGGTCTCCCAAGTGGATGGCAGGGACCCCACTACTTTGCAGTTTTAAAATTGGCACCCAACCCCATCTACACTGGGAGGAGTTCTACAGTGCACTTTATTCCTGTGTGTTTCTTTGCCTCAACCCTCAGGAATCTTGCAAGATCATACTTAGTTCTACTTCAGAATTAACGGTTTTGGGGAAGGGACTGAGTCCTACTATTTCTTGTGCCGGGTGAAGTAGATAAACAGACCATGGGAAAGCCCGGAGGTGATGAGACCGGGTGGCTCTAGTGACTGCTACAACAGGACCGCCTGAGATTTTACCAGAAAAGCCTTTCCTGAGACTGGAGGGGAAAGTATGTCTCTGCTCTTCTTGGCAGCTCCTGGCAGAAGATCTGACTCAGACTGCCTCCCGGCGGGGTTGCCCGGCCTGCAGGACCCGCAGCCCTGCAGCAGCCTTGTCAGGGCCTTGCACCAGCACAGGCTGGGCAGAACCGCCTGGCCATCGCTGCAACAGGTGGGTGTTTCCCGGCTGGTGTGCTCCAGGGTTTGCATGGTATTTTGTTTTGTTTTTTGGATGCTTCCAGAATTGGTTTTTGTCAAAGTGGTCAGATCACCTCCCCGCCCCCCCCACCCGTGGTGGTGACGGGCCCGCTGGGAGCTCAGCTAGATAGAAAAGTCTTAGATTATAAAGGTCCCAGTGGAATGCACCTCTGCCCCTTTGCTTTCCAAGAGTAGGTCACGTATGTTGCAAATATTTTCATGTACAGGGCCAGGCAGTTACTTTTCCTTTGGGGGTGGGGGGGGATTGGGCCCTCAGGCTCATCTGTGAAGGCAGAGATTGGCACTTTACCAGTTTGCCTGGGACTTGGTGTGTGTGCGTGTGTATGTGTGTGTGGGGGGGGAGGTTGTGTTTAAGATTTGTTTATTTATTTGAAAGACAGAGTTACAGGAAGAGAGAGAGAGAGAGAGAGGGCCTGCATCTGCTGGCTCACTTCCCAAATGGCTGCACAGTCAGGCCTGGGCCGGACTGAAGCCAGGAGCTTCTTCCCTGTCTCTGACATAGGTGGCCGGGGCACAGGCATTTGGACCATCCACTGCTGACTTCCCAGACACAGTAGCAGGGGTCTGGATCGAAAGTGGAGCAGCCAGGACATGAACCAGCACCCATATGGGTTGGCGGCATTGCTGGGGGTAGCTTAAACCGCTACAAGACTTGGTAGTTTGGTTGCATAACCCCAGGACTTGGGTTTTAATTCAGCTTGATTCTTTTCTCTCTGCGGCAGGGTCTCCAGCAGTCCTTTTTGCACTCTCTGGCTTCTTACCGGATATTCCAAAAGGCTGCCCCATTTGATAGGAGGGCTACCTCCTTGGCCTGGCACCCGACTCACCCCAGCACCCTGGCAGTGGGTTCCAAAGGGGGAGACATCATGCTGTGGAACTTTAGGGTAAAGGACAGACCCACCTTCATCAAAGGGGTAAGCTTTCTCCTTGCTAAAGACGGGTTTGTTACAGGAATGAAAGGAATGTTGGCATCACCCAGTAAAGAGATGATTGGGGTTGAACGTTACTGGGCATTGTCAAACGCAAATGTGTACATGGTGTGGCACTCAAATATTAGTTGAATGCCTGCCCTTGAAATATTAAAAGGTATAGACTATTGCTCACCCATAGAATCTGACCTCTTTTCTTCACTTCTGTGGTTTAACCACACCATCTATTTCTATCCCTGAAAGGTGGGGGGGCGGGGGGCGGATTCTCTGCACTTGCTGTTTCCTGTGGCGTGCCCTTGCTCTCGGTCTCTTCATGGCTGACTCCTCATCATTCAGGTACCTGCTTAGCGCACTTCAAGGGGGCTTTCACTCACCGTCCAACTCATTAAGTAGCCCCTCCCCCCAGTCCTTCCCAGGATCCTCACTGCTTCATCTTTCCCCCAAAACGTCCGTCACTGTCTGAATTATTTCACTTATTCGTAATGTCTTTGTTGCATGAGGGCTGGGGGACCTTGTCTTTCTGGCTCACCGCCGTGTCCTCAGTGCCTAAAATCATGCTTTGGATTTGTTGAATGAATGAGGGGCTTGAAGTATAACTGGATGGAGGGGGTGGATATGTGCAAGATAACAAACAATTAGATGCTAAGCGCTACAGAACGCCCTTTGGATTAGAGTTGATGGAGAAGGCTTCAGGGATGAGTGAGGAGTGAAGCGCCATGCTGAGATAAGCGGGGAGGAGGGCAGGCAGAGTTTGGCATACAGCTTTTTGATGGCATCTAGTGGTTACTGTCAGTTGCTGAAGGGTGAGTATGTTGGCCTCTCCAGGATTGTTTAGCTTGCCCAGCTGATGTGAGATGTGACACTCTGGGGTTTCAAGCAGGAGTCACAAGCTCATAGGCCTCAAGAAGCCAAACAGAAAAGAAAAAAAGTGAATGATGGGTGAGTGTGGTGGTAGGGGGGGTGGTACACTGGAGGTGGTCGCCGTGCAGGAATGTGGATCCTATGATAGTAGATATTCTTCAAATAAAGTCTGAAATCCTGTTTTTTTTTTTTATGAAATATCCTGATTTTTTTTTAACTTTTATTTAATGAATATAAATTTCCAAAGTACGATTTATGGATTACAATGGCTTCCCCCACATACCGTCCTTCCCACCCACTACCCTCCCCTTTCCCACTCCCTCTCCCCTTCCATTCACATCAAGATTCATTTTTGATTATCTTAATATACAGAAGATCAGCTTAGTATACATTTAGTAAGGATTTCAACAGTTTGCTCCCACACAGAAACATAAAGTGAAAAATAATAGATGATTTTTTTTAAATGATGATGAAATCAGATCAGACCTATTGTCATGTTTAATCCCAGTGAGAGTCAAGTTGGGAGTTGATTTTTTTTTTTTTTTTTTTTTTTTTTTTTTTTTTTTACAGAGGATCAGTTTAGTATACATTAAGTAAAGATTTCAACAGTTTGCACCCCCATAGAAACACAAAGTGAAATATATTGTTTGAGTACTCGTTATAGCATTAAATCTCAATACACAGCATATTAAGGACAGAGATCCTACATGAGGAGTAAGTGCACAGTGACTCCTGTTGTTGACTTTACCAATTGACACTCCTGTCTATGGCATCCGTAGTCTCCCTATGCTCCAGTCATGAGTTTCCAAGGCTATGGAAGCCCTCTGAGTTCTCCGATTCTTATCTCGTTTAGACAAGGTCATAGTCAAAGTGGAGGTTCTCTCCTCCCTTCAGAGAAAGGTACCTCCTTCTTTGAAGACCTGTTCTTTCCACTGGGATCTCACTCGCAGAGATCTTTTGCCAGAGTGTCTTGGCTTTCCATGCCTGAAATACTCTCATGGGCTTTTCAGCCAGATCCGAATGCCTTTAGGGCTGATTCTGAGGCCAGAGTGCTATTTAGGACATCTGCCATTCTATGAGTCTGCTGAGTATCTCACTTCCCATGTTGGATCACTCTCCCCTTTATTTATTCTATCGGTTAGTGTTAGCAGGTACTAGACTTGTTTATGTGCTCCCTTTGACTCTTAGTCCTTTCATTATGATCAATTGTGAACTGAAATTGATGTAAATAGGATAAAATTTACCATCTGAACCAGTTTTAAGTGTGCACTTCAGTGGCATTCAGTGAATTGTATAACTAGTCCTCAGAACTTCAGGATGTTGAGACCGAATGCAATTAAACCCACGTCTGCCTCGGCTCGCCATTGTCCAGCTGTGGTTTAGAGGTGGGGGAGATGAGCCAGAGCCCAGGAGAAGGTCTCTTAAGTGGAGGGGTGTGGAGAGCGGCCCATCAGAAAATGCCGGGTATGGCAGGCTTGGGTGGCTGGGATTCAGGGTTGTGAGATTGGTGTTGAAGAAACAAGGGCCAGAAGCCAGAAGAAAGGCAGCCAGGGAGGTGCCGTGTGCAGAGCTAATGAGGCAGGTGCCCTCCGGAGGGCAGCTTTAGAGGGAGGGCAGAATCCAGAGCTCATGCAGGAAGAGATTTATTTTTACCCAGGTTTGAGGACGTGGAGATAGAAGTGTAGCCGAAGCCTGGAGTGGCAAGAAGTGTAAGATGTCCTGGGAAAACGCCTCCTGGTTGAAAGGGGGTGACAGCTGCTCTGAACTTGGGCCAGGCAGAGCCTGCTTTTGTTCTGCATCACCGTGTACGACAAAGCGCTTGTCCCTCAGGTGTTCTCACACGGGGATGGACCTGGATGCGGGTGTTTGAACTTTGTGACGTGGCAGGGAGCTGGGCTGGAGCAGAGGAAGGGTGTCCTGGTTCCGAGGAGCACTGTTCTGAGCTCCCAGGGGCTGACAGCGGAAAGTTGGTTTCCAGCCAGTTACCGAAGGAGCAGCTGTGCTACCTTGTGTCACTTCTGTTGTCATCCTGACCCTGGCTCTGCTCTTTACGTCTGTCAGGTTCTTGGCAAAGGAACATGTATTGTATGTATTTTCAAAATGAAGACAGCTTTATTTTATTCTTATTATAAAGACAGTCTGTGCACATCATAAAAATTCAAGCCATACAGAGAGAAGTGTAAAGAAAATAAAGATGATCCACATTTCCCATTTTTAGCATCTTAGGTACATGCATGCACTATTGCATGTGCTCATACTTCCGTTTTGCTATTACCGAATGTATCCTACCCTAGAATCTGTGGGGTTTATTTTTTATATCAGATGTTCTGTGATACCAGAGAATGAGCATTTTTAAAAATCATGTAATTTTTTTTTTTTTGGTAATTCCTTTGGTTTTGATATCATGGTAATACTCACCTCATAAAATAAGTTGGGACGTGCTTCCTTCTGTTTTCTGGGAAGAATTTGGTTGGTATTCTTCTTTACATTTCTGTAAAAACTGGGTCTGGCATTGTGGTGTGATGGGTAAAGCCACTGTCTGCAATGCTGGCATCCCATGTGAGTGCCAATTCAAGTCTCAGCTACTCCACTTCGGATTCAGCTCCCTGCTAATGTGCCTGCGACAGCAGCAGAAGATGGCCCAAGTGCTTGAAAACCCCACACCCACAAGGGAGACCAAGATAAAGCTCCTGGCTCCTGGCTCCGGACTTTGGCCTGGCCTAGCCCTAGCTGTTACAGCCATTTAGGAAGTGAACCAAATGGTTCGTTCTCTCTCTCTCTCTCTCTCTCTCTCTCTCCTTCTCTCTCCTTCTCTCTTCCTCCCTCCTTCCCTCCCTCCCTATTTCTCTCTTTATAACTTTGCCTTTCAAATAAATCTTTTTTTTTTTTTTTTGGACAGGCAGAGTGGACAGTGAGAGAGAGAGAGAGACAGAAAGGTCTTCCTTTGCCGTTGGTTCACCCTCCAATGGCCGCCGCGGCCGGCGCGCTGCGGCCGGCACACCGCACTAATCCGATGGCAGGAGCCAGGTACTTATCCTGCAGGAGCCAGGTACTTCTCCTGGTCTCCCATGGGGTGCAGGGCCCAAGCACTTGGGCCATCCTCCACTGCACTCCCTGGCCACAGCAGAGAGCTGGCCTGGAAGAGGGGCAACCGGGACAGAATCCGGTGCCCCGACTGGGACTAGAACCCAGTGTGCCGGCGCCGCAAGGCGGAGGATTAGCCTAGTGAGCCGCGGCGCCGGCCCTCAAATAAATCTTTAAAAAATATTTATTTATTTATTTGAAAGGCAGAGTGGCACAGAGAGAGAGAGAGAGTGAGAGAGAGAGATCATTCACCTGCTGGTTCACTCTCCAAATGGTTGCAACAGCCAAGGCTGGGCCAGGCTAAAGCTGGGAGATAGGAACCCAACCACCTGGGCCATCATCCACTGCCTCCCAGGCAAATTAGCAGGAAACTGGATCAGAAGTGGAGTTGGGGAAGTGGTGGTGTTGTGGTGGTACAGTAGGTTAAACTACTGCTTGTGACACCAGCATCCTATATCAGAGCACTGGTTCCAGTTCTGGCTACTCCACTTTTTATCCAGTTTTCTGCTAATGTCCCTGGAAAGGCAGTGGAAGATGGCTCAAGTGCTTGGGCCCTTGCTACCCATGTAGGAGACCAGGATGGAGTTCCTGGCTCCTGGCTTTGGCCTGGCCCAGACCTAGCTCTTCTTGGGGAGTGAACCAGTGGTGGAAGATTCTCTGTCTCTCCCTCTCACTGTTACTTTGCCTTTCGAATAGATAAATAAATAAATCTTTAAAAAAAAAAAAAAAGGAACATGAATAGCGAGTAGCCAGGACCCTAACCAGTCCTATGATAAGGGATGTAGGTGTCCCAGTTGATCTGCTGTGCTACAATGCCCACCCTTCTTCTTTAAAATGTTTTTGTAGAATTCACTAGCAAAGCTATTTGAGCCTGGAGTCCCCCCCCCCCCCTTTTTTTTTTGACAGGCAGAGTGGACAGTGAGAGAGAGAGAGAGAGAGAGAAAGGTCTTCCTTCTCCATAGGTTAACCCCCTAATGGCCGCTGCGGCCAGTGTGCTGCGGCTGGCGCACCTCGCTTATCCGAAGCCAGGAACCAGGTGCCTCTCCCAGTCTCCCATGTAGGTGCAGGGCCCAAGCACCTGGGCCATCCTCCGCTGCACTCCCGGGCCACAGCAGAGAGCTGGACTGGAAGAGAAGCAACCGGGACAGAACCCGGCACCCCAACCGGGACTAGAACCCCGTGTGCTGGCGCCACAGGCGGAGGATTAGCGCATGGAGCCGGGGCACCGGCCTCTTTCTTTCTTAAATTATATCTTTAGGTAGAATGACATAGAGGGAACTGAGCGTATTTTAACATTTATGTGTATATGACTATGAGGCCATCACAATTAAAATAATAAGTAGGGGGTAGGTGTCTGGCCTAGGAGCTGAGATGCTTGTGTCCCGTGTTGGAGTATGTGGATTCAGTTCCTGGCTCTGGCTCCTGTTTCCAGCTTCCTGCCAATTCAGACCTTGGGAGGCAGCCGGTGAGGGCTAAAGCGGTTGAATCCCTGCCACTCCCATAGTAGACCTGGATTGAGTTCCTGGCTTCAGGCTGCTCCAGGCCTTGCCTTTGTGTGCCTCTGGGAGTGGGCCACAGGTGAGAGCTCATATCTTTTCTGTCTCTCTGCCTCTCAAATTGAGTTGAAAAATAAAATTATGAACATGTCCATGACCCCTAAAAGCTTCTTCGTGCCCCTTGGTAATCCATCCCTCTCTGCCATCTGTTTTTCCCTGGAAACTGCTCATCCGTTTTCTATCCCTGTGGATTAATTTGCATTTTATAGAATTTTATATGAGTGGAAGGCGTACCTACTTTTTTGGATCTAGCTTCTCTCCCTCTATATGAGATTGATCTACATTTGTGTGCATACCAGTAGTTTTTCTTTCTCAATAGTGTTGCATTCGGTTGATACACTACCATTCATCCTTTGCCTGCTGAAGAACATTTGGATTTTTTCCAGTGTTTTAACTGCTACAAATAAAGCTGCTATGTACATTCATATACAAGTATTTGTATGTTTATATGTTTGCATTTTGGGAGGTAAATAACTGGAAGTAGAATGACTGGTTATAGGGTAAGAATCTATAAGCAATATCTTTTAAATGAGAAAAATACTTGTATTTACTCACTTACTGCCATTGCCAATGCTTTTCATTCTTTTATGTAATCCAGATTTCCTTTTGCTAACAATTTCCTTCTGCCTGAAAAATTCCTTTAACATTTTTTCCTTTTTTTTTAAGATTTTTTTTTTTTTTTTTTTTGACAGGCAGAGTGGACAGTGAGAGAGAGAGACAGAGAGAGACAGAGAGAGAAAGGTCTTCCTTTGCCGTTGGTTCACCCTCCAATGGCCGCCGCTGCAGCCGGCGCACCGCGCTGATCCGATGGCAGGAGCCAGGAGCCAGGTGCTTTTCCTGGTCTCCCATGGGGTGCAGGGCCCAAGCACCTGGGCCATCCTCCACTGCACTCCCTGGCCACAGCAGAGAGCTGGCCTGGAAGAGGGGCAACCGGGACAGAATCCGGCGCCCCAACCGGGACTAGAACCTGGTGTGCCGGCGCCGCAAGGTGGAGGATTAGACTATTGAGCCACGGCGCCAGCTTAAGATTTATTTATTTATTTGAAAGGCGGAATGATAGAGAGATAGCTCTTCAGTCCAGTAACTCACTCCCCAGATGCCCATAACAGCCAGGGTGAGGCCAGGCCAAAGCCAAAGCCAGGAACCCTATCTGGATCTCCCACATTGGTAGTAGGAGCCCAACTACTTGGGCCATAATCTGCTATCTCCCAGGCACAATCACACGAAGCTATATTGGTAGCATGGAATAGCCAGGACTTAAACTGGCACCATCGTATGGGATGCGGGTATCCCAAATAGTGGGGTATCCCAAAATGGGGGGAGGGCGGGGATGGAGACTTTTAACATTTCTTACAATGCAGGTTGGTTATTGATTAATTTTTTTCAAGATTTTATTTTATTTATTTGAAAGGCAAAGTTAGAGGGAAAGGAGGATACAGAGAGAGAGAGAGAGAGAGAGAGAGAGAGAGATCTTCCATCTGCTAGTTCACTCCCCAAATGACTGCAATATGGGGGGCTGGGCCAGGCCAGAGATAGGAGTCAGGAGCTTCATCCTGGTTTTCCACATGGCTGCAAGGGCCCAAGGACTTTAGCCATCTACCACTGCTTTCCCAGGTGTGTTAGCAGGGAGCTGGTTTGGAAGTAGAGCAGCCAGGACACAAACTAGCATACATATGGAATGCCAGCATCGCAGGCAGTGGATTAACCTGTTACGCTACAATGCTGGCCCTGAATTCTTTCTATTTTTGTTTGCCTGAAAAAGCATTTTGGGGGAAGATAATTTTTTGCTGGTTTCATGGTGTGTGTGTGTTTTTTTTTTTTTTTTACGATTTTTTTTTTTATTTATTTGAAAGACAGAATTACAGAGAGAGGTAGAGACAGAGAGAGAGGTCTTCTATGCGCTGGTTCAGTACCCAGATGACCACAATGGCTGGAACTGCACTGATCCGAAGCCAGGAGCCAGGAGCTTCTTCCAGCTCTCCCACATGGGTGCAGGGGCCCAAAGACTTGGGCCATCTTCTACTGCTTTCCCAGGCCATAGCAGAGAGCTGGATTGGAAGAGGAGCATCTAGAACTAGAACCGGTGCCCACATGGGATGCCAGCACTTCAGGCTAGGACGTTAACCCACTGCACCACAGCACCAGCCCCAGTTTTTTTGTTTTTTAAAGATTTGTTTATTTTATTTGAAAGGCAGAGTTATAGAGACAGAAAGAGGGAGAGAAAGAGAGAGAGAGGTCTTCCATCTGCTGGTTTACTTCCCAAATCAATACAATGGCCAGAGCTGGACCTGTGTGAAGCGGAGCCAGGAGCTTCCTCCAGGTCTCCCACATGGGTGCAGGGGCCCAAGCATCTTCCACTACTTTCTCAGACACATTATCAGGGAGCTGGATCAGAAATGAGGCAGCTGGGACTCAACTGGTGTCCATATGGGATGCAGGCACCGCAGGCAGTGGCTTTACCTGCCCTGCCACAGCACCAGCCCTGGGCTCATGGTTTTTTAAAAATTAATTATTTGTAATGTATTTCTTAATTGACTAATTATTACATGTATTTATCATGTACATGTTCAGTTTCTTTCTTTCAGCACTTTAAAGATGATTTCTTACAAGAAATCTGCTATCATCCTTATGTTCTATGTGATTTTTTTTCTTGGATGCTTTAAAAATGATTATTTAGTGCCTTGATGTGGCATTCTGTATATTTCTTCTGAGTCATTGAGCTTTGATCTCCGAGTTTATAGTTGTCATCAAATTTGGAAGTTTTTAGGTTATTACTTCTGCATTTGTCCTCCTCTCCCCCTCATCTTCAGGGATGTATATATATACGTATATGTATGTATATGTTAGGCTGCTAGATGTTGCCATATAGATCACTGGCACACTGGTAATTTTTTTCCTCTGCCTCCTTTATTCTTCTTGTGTAGTTTTTTTTTTATTAAGTACATTTTTGGCCATTTTCTTTTCATATATGTACATATTATTCAAGAGGCAGAGAGATAGATGGAGATAGAAAGATAGAAAGATCCTATTAGCTGGTTCATTCCCCAAATGACTGCAGTGGCCAGGGCCATAGCCTGGGACTGGAAATGCTACCCAGGTCTCCCATGTGGGTGACTGAAACCCAACCACTTGAGCCATCTCATGTTGTATAATTTCTATTGCTGTATCTTCAAGTTCATTGATCCTCTTTAAAAAAAAATTAGTTATTTGAGAGGCAAAATGAGAGAGAGGAAGAGACAGGTATCTTCCATCCATTGGTTTGCTCCCCGGATGTCCACAACAGCCAGGACTGAGCCAAGGACTCCATCTAGGTCTCCCACCTGGGTGGCAGGGGCCCAGGTGCTCAGGCTGTGTGGTCTTGTTCTTGATCATAGAATTTTTTTTAAGATCTATTTTATTTATTTGAAAGACAGAGTTACAGAGAGAGGTAGAGACAGAGAGGTCTTCCACCCGCTGGTTCACTCTCCAGATGGCTGCAGCGTTCAGAGCTGAGCTGATCTGAAGTCAGGAGCCAGGAACTTCTTCTGAGTCTCCCACATGGGTGCAGGGACCATCTTCTACTGCTTTCCCAGGCCATAGCAGTGAGCTAGATTGGAAGAGAAGCAGCCGGGACTAGAACCGGTGCCCATATGCCCACTGTGCCGCAGCGCTGGCCCCATAGAACGTTTTTACTACATAAGACTTTTGCTACTGCTTATTATGGTAAAGTGGACATAACAGAATTCATCATGAAAATCATTTCTAAGTGTACAACTGTACAACTGTACAGTGGTATTTCGTACATCCCTGTTGTATGCCACTATTGTCACTGTTTCCAGGTTTCTCATCATCTCAAACAGAAACTGCCTATTATAAACAAAAACTGGCCCGGCGCTGTGGCATAGAAGGTTAAGTCTCCGCCTCTGGCACTGGCATCCCATATGGGCTCCAGTTCAAGTCCTGGCTTCTCCGCTTCCAGTCCACCTCCCTGCTAATGCACATGGGAAAGAAGTGGAGGAGGCCCAAGAATTTGGGTCCCTGAACCCACTTGGTTCAGAAAAAGCTCCTGGCTCCTGGCTTCAGCCTCGCCCAGCCTTGGCAGTTGCAGCCATCTGGGAAGGGAACCAGCAGATGGAAGATCCTTGTCTTTCTGTCTCTCCCTTTCATTCTGTAACTCTTTCAAAGAAAGAAATAAATACTTTTTAAAAAATATTCTCTATCAGGTTAAATAAATTCCGTTTTTATTCCTAGTTTGCCAAAAGTTCTCACAAGTGATAACTGAATTGCATCACCTTTTTTTGCATCTATTGAGGTCATATGCTTTTTTCCTGTTTGTTCTATTAATGTGGTCGACTGCACTGAATTTTTTTTTCGTGGCTCATTAGTTACATTCCATTTTTTCATTACAGTTTTTTCATTTTTACTTTTACAATTATATCGTTAGTGGCCGATGCCGCGGCTCAATAGGCTAATCCTCCACCTAGTGGCGCCGGCACACTGGGTTCTAGTCCCGGTCGGGGCAGCGGATTCTTTCCCGGTTGCCCCTCTTCCAGGCCAGCTCACTGCTGTGGCCCGGGAAGGCAGTGGAAGATGGCCCAAGTGCTTGGGCCCTGCACCCCATGGGAGACCAGGAGAAGCACCTGGCTCCTGGCTTCGGATCAGCGCGGTGCGCCGGCCACAGCATGCCAGCCGTGGCGGCCATTGGAGGGTGAACCAACGGCAAAAGGAAGACCTTTCTCTCTGTCTCTCTCTCTCTCTCACTATCCACTCTGCCTGTCCAAAAAAAAAAAAAAAAAAAAAAAAATTATATCTTTAGCAACTGATACTGCCTTTTTTAAAAAAAAAAGTTATGATAGCAAACAATATAACATTTACCGTCTTATGTATCTTCCATCCACTGGTTACTATATTACCTATTTTTAAGTGCAGTTTGGTAATTACTTATTTTATTTGAAAAGTGGAGCTACAGAGAGAGAGAGGGAGAGAGAGACACACACACAGATCTTCCATCCACTGGTTTGCTTTCCAGACGTCGACATGAGCTGGGGCTTGAGCAGGCCAGGTTGGGAGCCAGGGACACAATCCAGGTCTCCCATGTGGTGGCAGGAGCCCAGTTATTTGAGCCATCACCACTGTCTCCCAGTGTCCATATTAGGAAGCCGGAATCAGGAGCTGGGAGCCTGGAATTAAAGCCAGGCACTGCAGAGTGGAAATGCAGGCATCTCGGCTGTCATGTTACCCTCTGGGCTGAGGATCATTTTATTTGTGAGCTTTAGGAGATCTTTTATATGTTCAGAATATTACCTCTGAATCAAATATACAATTCTCGAGCCTTTTTTAGTTTCCCCCCTTCCATTCTGGATCTTTTCCATTGATGCCTGATTGATTTTTCCTATTTAACCAAACCTGGCATTATTGGAATGAACCCACTTGGTCATAGTGTGTTTATCCTTTTTAAATGTCACTGGATTGAATTTGCTGATATTTTATATAGGACATCTGTATTCTCTTCATATGTAAGAGTGGCCAGTACTTTGATATGTCCTTGTCAGATCTGGGTAACAAGGTTATACTGACATCATACACTTGGGAATTATGCCCTGTTTTCTAGTCTGTGGAGAGTTTAAGAGTGGTATCTCGGGGCCAGCGATGTGGCACAGCGTGTTAAAGCCGCCGCCTGCAGTGCCGGCATCCCATATGGGTGCTGGTTCAAGTTCCAGCTGCTCCTCTTCCAATCCAGCTCTTTGCTATGGCCTGGGAATGCAGTACAAGATGGCCCAAGTCCTTGGGCCCCTGTACCCACGTGGGAGACCCAGAGAAGGCTCCTGGTTCCTGGCTTCGGATCAGCGCAGCTCCAGCTGTTGTGGCCATCTGGGGAGTGAACCAGCGGATGGAAGACCTCTCTCTCTGTCTCTACCTCTCTCTGTAACTCTTTCAAATAAATAAAATAAATCTTAAAAAAAAAAAAAAAAAAAAAACTCGTTAAAAAAAAAAAGAGTGGTATCTCTTCCTCTTTTTCATCTTCTTCCTCCTCCCTTTCCTTCCTGAACAGTCGAAACCAGAAGTCATTAAATGGTAGACTCAAGCAGGACCAGTATTTACATAGTGGGGAGGCCTCGGTGGTCTGGTGGCAGCCGAGACGGACATCAGTGCGGGTGGTGGCAGGTGGCAGCTCAGCAAAGATTCAGGGCTCCCAGACTGGGTGACGGGTAGAGGGAAGGTAGTGGTGGACCGGCATGGAGTAGTGGAGGCTGATCCAGCGGCGAGAACAGATTGTCTTACGAGCAGCAAGGCTTGGTAGGCTGTGAGCACTGATGCCGATGGTGTTAGAGGGATGGAACCTGTTGACGTGGTTGTTGGATAGGAGACCTTGCCCAGGTCTATGAGGCCAGGGTAGCATAAAGAGGAGTGAAGGAGCTCTGAGAGAGTGAAGTGTTTAACAAAACAGTGTGTGGGATATAATAAGTACTTACTGTGGCCCAGCCATTGGTAGTGTGGTTGTTTTCGTCTTCCTTGTCTGCAAAAGCAGGAAGGGGGACGGATCTGACTCTTGCCCTCCTTATCCTGCCGCCAGTGCGAGCTGAAGCTCTTCCAGAAAGAGCGCGTGGGAGCGGCACCCTGGCACAGCCGTGCCGCACTGCGCTGCCTCAGCAACCAGTGCCAGGGGCTCCGAGGCCGCACACTATGCACGCATTTCTTTCTTTCTTTATTTTCTTCAGATTTTATTTTTTATTTATTTGAAAGGCAGAGTTAGAGAGAGAGGAGAGAGAGATCTCCCATTTGCTGGCTCCCTCCCCAAATGGCCACGATGGCCAGGGCTGGGCCAGGTGGAAGCCAGGAGCCAGTAGCTTCTCCCAGGTGTCCACATGGGTGCAGGGGCCCAGGCACTTGGGCCATCCTCTGCCGCTTCCCTGGGCGCATTAGCAGGGAGCTGGATCAGAAATAGAGCAGCCGGGTCTCAAACTGGCGTCCAGATGGGATGCCAGTGTTGCAGGCAGAGGCTCACTGTGCTATGCCACAACACCGACCCTGGGACTTATCTCTGTGATATTCTGTGCAGGCAGCTCTAGTGTTGGGGAACAGATTAGTGGGTGCCAGAGGTTTCGGGGTGAGGGGGAGAGTGTGACTACAGTGGGAAAGCAGAGCACTAGGGAGTTTTGGGGGTGATAGTGTGTTCTACATCCTGATTTTGGTGTTGGTTATTCAAATCTGTACATGGGTTAAAATTCATAGACCTGTATACCAAAAGTAGTCAGATTTATTGTGTGTGAATTTTAAAAAGCACACTGTGGAGACAGCACCTTGGGGTCTGGGTGTCGGGACCGACTGGCGTTTGTGTCAAAGCACAGTCCACGTGCCCAGGCCTGGTTCCTCGCTTCCGGCCCCTCATCACTCACTGGCTTTTTCCTTCCTCGTGTTAGATTGGAGCTGGAGGGAGCATCACTGGGCTGAAGTTTAACCTTCTCAATACCAACCAGTTTTTCGCCTCCTCAATGGAGGGAACAACTAGGCTGCAAGACTTTACAGGCAACACCCTCCGAGTTTTTACCAGCTCAGACACCTGCAAGTGAGTAGCCGAACTAGCATGGCAAGGGCTTCCAGCTCCAGGTGTAGTCCTGGCGAGAGCATCCTGACCCCGCTTCTGTTACCTGCACCTGGCCAGGAGGAACGAGAAGGCGTTCGCCACTTTCCACCCCTCCTTCCCTTTCTCAAACTCTGGCTACTCTGACTGCCGTCCAGGTGGGCTCCTGCTTTGGGAAGGTGTTCTGGAGCCTCGGCTCTTCTCGGCTTTTCTCTAAGTCACACCTGTGTTAGGCTCGACCTTGGCTGTCACGAGACAAGTCAACGTGGTGGTGGCCCAGGGTGGAGCAGGCACTTAGGACTTCAGACGCAATTCCTTCTGTTCGTTGGCGGGTGAGGAACTCACCAGTTCCTTGGTGGAAGCTTCAATGGATCCAGTAGTGTCCAAAAAGTGCTCCGGGCTCCCCAAGAGCAAGGGGCTGGAGGAATTAAAAATGCAGGTCCCTCCGCGTTCTAGCCAGAGACCCAAGTCTAGCTGCTCCCTAAGGAGTTAAGTGAGGGGCGGGGTCTGACAGCTAGCACTGGGTTTCCTGGGCTGCCCCACAGGGACAGGTGACTGGCTAGACTCAGCTCCATGTTAGTCTTCCACAAGAAACCCTCTCGCTTAAAGATCCTGAAGGGGAACGACCAAAAGGCAGACTAGCGTGGCTCTGAGGGTTCAGGGGAACAGATGTGCATCTGGGCTGCAGGTCGTGTGTGCTTTACCCTAACTGCTCAGAAGGGGGCAGACATTTCTTTCCGGCCAGCTCTGAGGAGCACAGCTGGGCAGTTTCTGCTTGGCGTGTCTTCTCCTTTAGCCCCAAGCTGGAGAGGGAAGGCAGAGAAAGGAGACTGAGGTTCTACCAGCTGTGGGGCCCAGCTAGCCAGGAGGCTTGCCTTAGGGCCCGAGGTCTCACTGCGTCTGGGACTCTCCCTGGCTCAGGACGCTAGGCCCGGCAGAGACTGGACACATTTTGGAGCCCCCCTCACCCTCATTCCCTCTGTTTGGCTGGTAGACAAGACTGAGTGTTCTTCCTGGGAATCCATGGTAAGACAGATACTTCATTCATTCAACAAATATTTATTGAGCGCCTGCCGTGGGTTAGGCCCAGGAGCTGCAGCAGTGAGTTAAAGGACCTCTCTCTGGCCCCAGGAATCTCACAGTACAGTCTCTCCTTCCAGCGTGTGGTTTTGCAGCCTGGACGTGTCTGCCAGAAGCCGAGTGGTGGTCACAGGAGACAACATGGGGCACGTGTTTCTGCTGAACATGGACGGTAAAGAGGTGCGTGCTCTGAGCCCTGGGCGCGCCTTCACTCCCCTCCCCCCACCTCAGTTCTCTGTCCCCAGCTGAGCCGGGCTCTCCTCTGCAGCTCTGGAATCTCCGAATGCACAAAAAGAAAGTGACCCATGTGGCTCTGAACCCGAGCTGCGATTGGTTACTGGCCACAGCCTCCGTAGACCAAACAGTGAAAATCTGGGACCTGCGCCAGGTTAGAGGGAAAGCCAGCTTCCTCTGCTCGCTGCCACACAAGCATCCTGTCAACTCAGGTGTGAACCCCACCTGTCTCAACACTCCGGGGCCTCCTGGGAAGTGTGGAAGCCGCTAGGCCGACCCTTTCTCCCCAGTGTCTCAGATCTCCTGTGGGCTACTGAGTTTCTAGAATTCTTCTGCTCACAGCCCTGGTTCACCTCTGCCCTTTCCCCCCATCTCAGAGGTGTCAGAGGGAGGGTGCCCCCGCGAGAAGCGGCCCGACGGGGGTGGGGCTTCCGGTTTCTGCAGCTTAGGTGCTTGTCACTTCGCCAGCCTGCTTCAGTCCTGACGGAGCCCGGCTCCTGACCACGGATCAGAAGAATGAGCTCCGGATTTACTCTGCCTCCCAGTGGGACTGCCCCGTGGGCCTCATCCCGCATCCTCACCGGCACTTCCAGCACCTCACTCCCATCAAGGTGAGTGACGGAGTGACGAGAACGCGCAGAGGGAGCGGAGAGCGTGGGGACGGACCAGGTCTGCCCAAGGTGGGGAGGGGGCAGGCGTGAGAGCCTGCAGCTCCAGACCTCTTCTTGCCCCAGCAGACAGTCTCTCAGCCTTTCGGCGCTCTCTGTTCCTTTTATGCCACGTTTGCAAGTCCAGTTGGTGGGCCGTCTTTTGTCTCTGAGAAGCTGTCTCCCTCAGGAGTTTCAGCCCAGCCCTGACCTGTGAGCATGTGCAGAATGCTGAGCTTCTGCCCTGCCCTCTCGGTTTCAGTTAGCCGTGTGTGTGGGTCCACAAACTAACCTTCACCTTCTTAGTTTGTCTTGCAGGTTTAGGTGGCTTCTAATAATAGAAATAAGTCCCTTCCTTTCCCATTTTGGATCTCCGTTTCCTCATCTGTAAAAAGGGAATAATAGTATCTAACTGATAGGGTTGTTGTGAGGATGAATCAGTGTACTTAAAGCACTTGGCACCATGCCTAGCACCGGGTGAGTACTCAGAAAATGATGACCGCTTAGTACCGCACGTACCTCAAATCATATCCAAGCACCTACTAAGGAATCCCAAGAATCCTTCCCCAGCTGGTGTTCTTGTTAATCCATCTGTCCTGATCTGCCGCCTCGTATCCAGCCAGGCCAACCCGCCGTCTGTGATTAGTGGTACCATTTCTTCCTTCCTGCTAACCACATCTTTGCTCCTTCAAAACTTCCTTGAGAAATTGTATCAGGAAAATCCCATCCAATTTGTGATTTCCAGATGAGTGGGGTAGGCTGAGCTACTGGAGTTCCTTTCCTTTTTCAGTCTTGAGTGATTTTACACACAGCTCCTGATTATCCACGCTGACGGAGGGGTGGCAGTGGGGTTACTTCAGATTTCTGTCCTAAGTAGTTCTGATTACCACAGGCCGTTCGCTTTGTTGTAGGCCTACCTGTTAACGCCTAGGCCAGGTTGATGTTGAAAGCGGCAGGAAGTGCAGGAGAGAAGGCCTCAAGGTGTCCAGGGGCCAGGGAGGCCAGTGGGGGATTAGAAGTCTGCAGTTGCACGTGGGTCACAGCGCCTTTGTTGCGGTGTTGGCTTGTTAGCAGCAAAGAATGGTTTTGATGTCCCTCGAGGGCGTTCTGTGTTTATTCCCCTGACTAGCCTCTCCGTCTTACAGGCAAGCTGGCACCCTCGGTACAACCTCATTGTCGTGGGTCGGTACCCAGATCCTAATTTCAAAAGTTGCGCTCCCTACGAACTAAGGACGATTGACATGTTTGATGGAGGCTCAGGGAAGATGATGTGTCAGCTCTATGACCCAGAATCTTCTGGGATCGTTTCGGTGAGACTCGGGCCCTCCAATACTGATGGGAGGAAGCAAGCATTCGATCTACCTCATTACTGACCCCAGTGACCCGGAGTTAGTCCTCTGTGCCCCGCCCTGTGCCTCCTGATTCCTTCACCCTGCTCATGCTGATACTCTTGTCTTTGCAGCTTAACGAGTTCAATCCCATGGGGGACACACTGGCCTCCACAATGGGTAAGTAGAAGCAGGACAGACCAGCCACGCCCGACCCTCCCTGCTCCGCCAGGTTCGGTGCAGAATAACCAGCTGGGCCCTGTCCATTTACCCCAGGGCTGCAGCCAGCACAGACCATTGGGAGACAGTCTCTTTGGCCTAGGCCTCCCTCCCTCTTGTTTTGTCTTGGTCATGGTAGTGCCTGGATGCTGTCCTGTCCCCTAGTATTTACTCACTGGACCCTAGGTTCTCAGGGCCAGCCCCAAGCCCTCAGAGATGGATAACGGAAGGCATTCTCACTTCTCTTAGGTTATCACATTCTCGTTTGGAGCCAGGAAGAAGCTGGGGCACGGAAATGAGTGATGTTAAAGGTGTGGGGCAAGCATCCGCTTGGAGCCTACAAACGGGGACAAGCCTGGCGGGAAGAGGCGGCACTTTGTCAAAGGGCCAAAAGGATCCGAATCTGCGGGTTGGGGCAGGGGCACTGTGGGACTGGCACACAGGCATGTTACTGTACTTGGAGAGCTGGTGACCCAGCCCTCCGAGGGGCTCTGTCTGGCCGGAGCCCAGCGACCTTTCTCCTCTCTGGTGTGTGGCGGGTGAGTGATCAGGGAGTGCTGTTTGATTTGTGCTCACCGTTGGCAGCCAATAAAACCATTCCCACCTGAGCTGTCGAGGAAATCTTCCAGCACTGACCTGGTCAGAGGGCTCCTGGGGTCCAGGAATGAAGAAAAGGCACAGAACCAGCGCTCAAAGTCCACAGCTTTCATTCTCCGGGAGCTGCCTCCGCGGGTCCAGCTCGCAGCCTGCACTCACCTCAGGCCCCTGGAAACCCCAGCCCAGCTGAGGGAGAACACTTCTTGATTCTGACGGTCCACTGCCCACCCACCGCCCGCACCCTCCCAAGTACAGTCCCAGCATCCTTTGATCTGCTTGCGCTCAAGGGTACCAGGAACACTGTCTGACTAATGGTGGCTTCAGCCCGACAAAGGGAAACCTGTTTAGGTCAGCTGCTTCCTTGGTAGCTGATGAGTGTACCCCCAGCACTGAGAGGCAAGACTGTCCTCTGAGCCATCTGCCAAAGATTCCAGGCTGGAGGGGAGCGAGCGGGGCAGATCAAGCACCAACTCCTTCCGGTTTTTATCCCAGGCCCTGCGTGAAACCTTAGTAGTTGTCTATGTCTCAGGTCCTTAGGAAGTACAGAAGAGGCAGGTCCTGCTTGGAGAAAGCCAATGTCCAGCACAGCATTTGGTAAACATCAGGCGTGTGAGTGCTGAGTGACAGATGCCATGGCTGAGCCAAGCTCCACTTGCTCATCTGGGCTGGGGTGATCACAGGGAGTTCCGACCCAGTCTCCTGTCCATGGGCCGGGGAGCAGCAAAGTCAGGAGCAAGGGCCAGCCCACCTCCCCTAGGAGGCGGAGGGAAGGGGGCTGAGTGGTTGTCAGGCATGGTCCTCCCCATCGGCGACGTGGTGGTAGCCAGGAGGCTGGGCCTGCATCCGGAAGAGGACAGTGAGGAGCAGCACTATGAGAAGGAAGAGGATGGAGCCACACACAGCCAAGGCCACGATCACCTCTGGGCAAGGGGGAGGAAAGAAAAGTCAAGTCAGTGTGCATCCAGCAAAGATGTAAGCACCTGCCACAGGCCAGGCACGTATTCAGATACACAGGAGACGCATGGGCCGAGGTGGCCGGGACAGTCCCTCTGCCCTCATGGAGTTCACATTCTAGGAGAGGAGATCTAATAAAGAAGCGATGATAGGAACGGTAGGTTAGGGACAGATGCCAGAAGGGAGAACACAGTAAGGCAGGTCAGTCAGCGAAGGCATGGCTGAGGAAGTGAGGATTTGAACAGACCCAGAGTCAGTGCCTGGGACACACAACAGAGGTGACCTGGGGCAAGGACAGGAAGCAACCACAAGAGGCTCTGACCTAGGATCAGCAAGCCAGGGAGGGGGCTGAGAACCCAGTGAGTAGGGCCTGGAAGGCCAGGATAAAGACCTTGGGTTTTACTCCCTACACATCTGGAAGACCTGAAGGAGGACAGGGACGTCAGCTGACTTAGAGACAACAGGAAGCTTTTCAGTCCTGGCAGGAGCATGGAGTAAGGGGTCCGAGCTACCAGTGGGTTGGTGTGGGGTGTGGGAAGGGTATTCACGGGAACTCCTAGGTTCTGCCATGCAACAAGGAGACTGATGTGGCAGTCACTAAAATGAGGAAGCCTGGAGGAAGAGCAGGTTTTGGGGGAAAAGCATTTCATTTTAGACAGCTGGCTCTGAGGTGTCTTGTTTGACAACATAAAGACCTCAAGCTGGCGGCAGGATCTACATGTAGCTTGGGGGGGACGTCATGAGTCTGCAAGTCAGAACACAAGATGAACTCGGCATGGTGGTGGTGCACAAAGCAGAGGCCCAAGACATCAGCCAGGTTCGAAGCCTGGGCCAGCACTCGTTTAGTGGGGGAAGGAAATCACTAAGGAAACTGCCTGGGAGTTAGGATAAAAACTGGGGGAGCCAAGAAAGCATTTAAGGCCAGAGTGACCAATTACGGAATGCTGCTGGAAAAGAAGCTAAGAATTGGTCACCTTGACAAGAGTGGTTTCAACGCAAGGGACAAACAGTGGTAGCTGATGAAAGATGGCAGGGGTCTGTCTGTTAGCTTTTGATCTGGGGGTGACCCCATAGAGGAGACACAGGCATCAGAAGTCCCTGTGGAAGGGAGAGAGACATGGAGTCTAAGTGGAGAGGTTGCCCCAAGTGGTGGCGTATCCCTACTGCTAGAGATGGGAGAACGAGAGGGCTCATATACGGCCTCACCTTGGGCTGGGAGGGGGAGGGAGGTGCCTGTGGTCGCCTGCTGCTCTCGCGCTCTGTGGGTGGGAGCTGAAGCTGGCCTGTGCCACAGCTAGTGTCGAGGCGGGCAGGGGCTCACCTGTATCTGCAGTCTGGCCTGCCAGCTGGCACTCCTGCTGCCAATCCTTGGGCACAATAGGCTCTGTGAGACGAAGGAAGTCCTGCAGGGGGCAGCGGTGAGGGCACCCCGGCAGGATCAGCGGCCAGGGGGCCTTGTTACTCTCATTCCGGAAGTACATCTCCACGGAGAAGTTCCTGAGGGCCGACAGGAGGCGACAGGGGCCTGTGACCGAGTCCTCGGCTGCCCTCAGTCACCAGGCAGGGGCACCTCCAGGCGACAGATTGCACTCACCCATTATCTTCCTGGTACAGTTCAAACATGTGACAGGAGGCGTAGGGAGCCTGTTTACCATTGTAGACATCCAGTGCCATCTGCAGGGCGACCAGTGTGGTGTCGTGCTGCAAGACAGAGGGGCTGCCCATCAGCACGGCCCCCCAGGACCCCTGGAAACCACACAGAAATCCAGCTCCCTGCTTGCTAGCACCCCGGAGCTTACCGCAGAGTAAACCAGCAGCTTAGGGAGTTGAGACGTGGTTGCCATTAGCGTCAGGTTCTTCCGTATCTGAGCCAGCAGGACTCCTGAGGGACAAAAGTCCCCAGCGTCAGTGGCTACAGCGTCACCGAGTCCTCACCAGGCTATCTGCGCCCCTCACCCTCTGCCAGTCCTGGTTCTGGCATCCACATAGAATTCTGAGCCCATGGGGACCATGCAGGAACTCTACACAAAGCCCCCTACTCTCTAGGAACTTCCATACTTCCAGGAGGAAGCAAGATAAAATAAGGGATCTCTATAAACACAGGCGTAGAAACACGCACATTTATTAACGAGCCATGAGGCCCTGCCCATATTTGAAGAATTACTCCAGTTTGGAAGCAATGTAATTTTTAAGCTTGCTTCAGAACGGTGGCTGTGTGCCAAGGTCACTGTCTAAGCAGACTCTGGGAGCTGCAGCTCAAGGGCCCCTGGGCGCCCAGACAGGTAATGGCCCCTGTGTGGCTCTCAGCCTGCTCTCAGGGTGGCCCTCGGTGTTCTCTGGAGGGTGGTCCTCACTTAGGAGACAGGACGGCTCTGATGGGAGAAACCTCGGATTCTGAATGGCAGAAAAGCAGAATGCAAGCCTGACTGGCCAAGGGCGAGGCATCAGGAGAAGTGGGGAGATGTAAGAAGCCCCCATAGCAGATTTTCCACGCCGGAGGTCCCAAGGGGTGTGACATGCTGCTCTCGCCACTCACCGCCCTGAAGCCTGGCCTTCTCCGCCTGCTCGTAGATCCCGAAGAGGAAGCGGAAGCTGAAGTCCTTTAGGCGGCTCAGGCGCTGCATGGTTTGGGGTGAGGCCCAGGGCGGCAGGAGCAGCCCGTGTGTTTGCTGTGTATCGCAGCAGCGGGCAGGTTAGCTCCCCAGGCCTAGGCCTGAGCCTCTCCTGGGGGCAGCTCTCTTCCCCCGGAGGGGAGGTGCCTGTGTGTGTGAGGCAGGGGGAGGAGAAGTGAGGTGGGGGCTGGGGCCGCTGCACGTGGCGGCCACTGTGGGGCTGCAGGGCCCAGGACAGGAAGCTCAGGCTGAAAAGGGGCACTCAGCAGAAAGGGTGGAGGGTGTGAACTGCTGACGGCCCAGAAAGCATTTCCCACTCAGGGGTCTGTTCTCACCCGCCAGGAAGTCCCCGTGTTTCACAAGCAGCGGCCTGGCTGGGCCTCAGTGGGAGTGGCAGGGTCCGGGCATGGGGTTCCACCGTCCCAGCCACCTGGGCTGCTGAGGGGCAGACAAGAGTCCCCACGCCCGGCACCCCAGCGGCTCACCTCACAGAAGAGCGTGTCGTAGACGTTCCAGACGGTCTCCAGCGTCACGTCCGTCAGCCCTGTCTCGTTGGCCACCATGTCCAGAAATTGCTACGGAACGTGGAGCCGGGGGTCAGCCCCGTCCTGGGGGAAAGGGCGGTCGGAGGGCCCCCACCTCAGCCCCACTCACTGCATTCTGGACGCTCTCGCTCTGGTACTCGGGTGTCTGGCGGGTTTCATTCTGTAGCTGCTCATAGCGGGGACAGGGGCCCAGTGGGAACTTCAGCAGCTGTAGGCCACAGAGGGGAAACAGGCAGAGAGGGAGTCCGGGGTCAGCAGGCCCACGGCCAGTGAAACGGTCCTGCCCCTCTCCAGGGGAGGGCTGGCCAGTCTTACCCTGTCCTCGGCGATGGGCACTGTGTGAACAGGGATCGGCTGCCATGAGATGTTGGGGTTGAAGCGCTGCACCCCGGTGGGCGGGAACAGCCCCGCCAGGTTGGCCTCTGCACTCATGAGAGTCCGGTCAAAGTCTGTGCTTCGCACATACACCTGCAAGAATGGCGACGTGAGACTCACCCGCGTGGGGCCCCATGGGGAGGACCTGCACCTGCCAGCTGCCCAGCAAATGGAAACCCCATCATGCATCTGGCCTTCCACATCTCTCAAGGCCCTGTCACCACTCTCAGGAACACACCCCGTGGGAACGAATCAAGTTCAAATGCCCCTTCTTCCTGGTCTAAAGTGCTTAGTCAGGAAGGCTCTCTGGCCTGTCCATCTGATTTCAAAACATCCAGACCAGGATCCCTGAGGGCAGGAACTGCATCCAATCACTCCCCACACCCCCTTCCATAAACTGGCTTAGAGACCAGTGAGAAAAACACAAGATAAGGAACAGAGAGAGTTGTTTGTGAAGAGGGAGGAGGAAACTGGGGCTCAAGATAGGGCTGGGGCTCAAGCTGGAGGCTTTTGCCAGCTGTGGCTGAGTGGTGGCCAGAGGAACAGCCCCTCCTGTCCCCGGGCTGGGGAAGGACCTGAGAGCCTTTATCTTGGCCCAGGCTGGCTTATCACATCACACTCTACACTCCTCTCTTTGATTTGCAGTTTCTGAAAGGCAGAGAGACAGAGGTCTTCCATCCGGTGGTTCACTCCCCAAATGCCCACAACAGCCAGGGCTGGGAACTCAGTCCAGGTCTTCCATCTGGATGGCAGGGACCCAAGCACTTGGGCCATCGTCTGCTGCCTTCCAGGGTGTGTGTGAGCAGACAGGTGGATCAGAAGCAGAGCCATGGCTCACACCCAGGCACTCCAATATGAGACGCAGGTGTCCAAAGCAGCGCCTTAACCACTGCACCAAATACCTGCCCTGCTCCACTACATTCTAAGCTCCACGAAGGCAGAGCTCCTATCTGTGTGGGGTCTGTACCACTGTGCTAGCCCAGTACTTGGCCCTTAATATTGTCAGTCCTCAACATGTCTTAGCTGCAAAGCCTGTTGTTCTGAATCAGAAACTATGCCAGGCCTTCCTGAACTCAGTGTGGACACTTGATCAGCTTTGCCTCTTCCCAGCCAAACAGGAGCAACTAGGCCTCTGGGAATGTGTTCTAGACAGTTATCAGCTGTTATGTCCTATGGGTGTAACCATAAACACGGGAGGGAGGTCAGAGTGTCGGCCTCACCCTTACGCTCCCTGAGGGCAGAGGTCGAGGACAACAGATCCCAATCCCCTTGCTCTTGAGCTCCCAGCCGTACCTCTTGCCGGTGGTAGGAAGTGTTCAAAAATCCGTGGTATCGCTGCCGCAGAGCCTGGCCCAGCTCCCAGTGTTGCAGCATCCCCTCCTGTGGGCAGACCCAAGGGTTAGAGGGCCCAGGGGGGAAGGGATGGCCCGCAAGTCCCGCGGAGTTTGGGGCGCTGCTTTCCAGGTTTCTGCCCAGCTGGAAGTGGGGGTGGGTTATCTGCTCCCTGAAGTCTTGTATCAAGTGGCCGGTGTGCACGGTGGAGTCCTAGTCACACAGTAATGGAAGGTGTGGAAATCTGCTCAAAGTCAGCGCCCAGGTGGGAAGCAGCACTGTAGGGGCCCCCGAGTTCCTGTAACCTGTTCCAGAGGTCACTCGTTCTACAGGTCATCTAAAGGGAGGGCTGGCTCCTGACCTACCTTGGTTAGTTGCCCAAAGCCCTGGGGCCATTCCTCTTCCTGATATGGGTCCTTGGGATATGTCTTCACTGGTGACCGGTCTCCGTGTCTGTACAGCTGACCAGAGAAAAAGACTTGACTTGATGGGAACACAGAGCCCACCTCTGCCCAATCCTGGGCAAGGAAGTCTCATCTCTCTGGGAAGCCTTAACACTCCCCACTGCCAGAGAGCCCAGTTCAGGAGTCAGTAACTTCCTCCAGGTTCCAGAGGTTCTAACTTGGCCAAGCCATACCACCAGAAACCACAGGCAAAGCCCAAGGCACAGGTGGAAAGGGAAAACAAACCAAAGCGATGCATGGTGTGGGGAAGCTGGGGTAAAAAAGGACACCAACAGCACGTCTTTGTGGTTGGTCTCTCAGCCACTCAACTACACCTCTGTCCCAGGGCAGACTCGACCTACCCTAAATACACAGGTCCTTCCCGGGACGCTCTGCCTCGCAAATAACCCAGGGCTCCTAAATCCTCCAGGCCAGTTGTCCTCTCGTAAACCAGCTCCCCGTCCTGGAGACCCTCGACCCCCAGCACAAGCTCTGCCCCTCCCTCCACCAGCAGGCCTTTGCCTTTCCAGCTGCGGCGAACCCTTTGGTGACTCTGTCTCTCATTACCAAAGTAACGAAGCGCAGACTCCGGCCCTGAGCAGGTGGCATCACAATCAGGTTCACGCCCAGAAGGACCTGGAGAAGAACCGCTCGGCTGCCGCCGAACGGTCTGCCCGCCATCACCGCTGTAGTCTGCAGCAAAGAGACCGGAACCCTCTGGATGACACCTGCAGCAGCCGCCCGGACGCACCCGTAAGGGCACACGCCGGAAGTGCGCTCGTCGCCATCTTGCTAAGGGAGGGGCAGGGATAGTAGGGGAGTGAAACACCGGGGAGGGGGTGCTTGGAGGAGGCTCGCGATTTGGATTAGGCGGAGGAGCGTGGGAATGTAGCCTGGCCTCGCGTGGCGGAAAGGGTTTGAAGATTTCTTTTTGGTAAAGGCGGTCACGAGGTCGGGTCTGCCTCTGCCCGTACTGAAGTAGCGATCGCACTGGGCGGCCGCACAGCCGAGGGAGCGAGCGCCCTCTTGGGGGTGCTGCTGGATCCAACCCCAGTGTCCGCGGGTACAGAATTGGGGCGAGGGGCGGGGACGTGCGGGGCGCCCCTCTCCACGCCCCTGCCTTCGGGAGGAGTTTGAGCCTTGGCCCCGGCCCTCGTCGCCGGCAGAGATCTTCTCTGGGGTGCAGGGCACAACGTGTCAACAGCCCTCTGGACCGTCTGTGGCCTTGAGGTTGGTTGCCATCTAGCCTGCTAGTTCCCCGAGCAAAGCTTCAGCAGCGCTCGCACTTGAGTCGTTTCCCTCCTCCCGTGCACTTGGCGAGTTTTTGTTAAGAGTCGGACGTCATACCTCTTCCCAAAGGAGTTGGGTTGGACAGGATGTTCAGACTTTCCTGACCCAAGGCACTGAATCCCCAGGGGAGGAGGGGAGGAATCTCCGCCCATTGGGGAGATGTTTGGTTTTTTTTTTTTTTTTTTTTTTTTTTTTTGCGGATAAAGTGAGAGTAGGTGGGATTTCTGCAGACGAAGAGGCCCTCTTGGTTTGGGCTGTTAGGATTCAGGTGCTATCAGTTTGGTCTCAGGACTTTGTGACTCAGCCCGGAGTGACGTATTTTAAGGAGGTCAGAGCACAGGCCCTTGAGATGCTTTAATTCAGATCTGCCCACGGGAAGCCAATCAGCACAGATCATCGGGAACCAAAATTGATGAGCATTGCCTGTTGTTATCTTGCCCTAGAACTCCAAATTCAGTTGTTTGTGTTTATCTGTCTCAGGATCTGAACTTGCTCCCAAAGTTGTCATGGAGGGGGCTGGGGAATGCATGGAAGAAGAGCTGAAGACAGGATCGACAAGTTGTTTTTAACTGTTGTATGTGGCCGCAGCCCCTCGATGAATCAGGCGAAAATTTAGCCAGCCCCCTCTCCTACAGAAAAATGTCCACACAGACAAACACACATGCTTCGGAATTTACAGTCTAGGGAGCTTCCTGAAGACCCTCGTAGGTTTCACAGAGCAGCATCTTTTGAATCCCTAACCTAACCTAGTCTTACTTTACATAGTAGGAAACAAATCCAGAGGAGGTGGTTTTCCCCAGCTTGCAGATTTCAGGAGAATGGAGTGAAACTCAAGTCCTGTTTCCCAGTTAAACAGTCGTTATAATAATGGGCTGTTTCTTGCTGGCTATTCAAACTGCATTTCTAAACTATATTTGGTGGCCCCAAAATACCTTCAATGAAGAGATTTCTACAAAAAAAAAAAAAAAAAAAGATTGCTGTGAAAGGAAACCTCTTCACTGTACTGAGATTGAACAGGAGCCTGGCTAACTGGCAAAATACTGCGTGTTAGCAGACTTTCGGGGAGTGTTTTGTATCAGGGTGCCCCTCACCCTCTTCATCAACTGGCCAGGCGATTGTGCTTTCAGAATACAGAGCTCAGGCTCACCAAATTGTAGCAAGGAGAACAAAACTCTCTTAAATCATCTTTTGTTTTTCTTCCCACTTGCTCAAGTATGTCTACATCTTTTTGTGGCTGCAAGTATCCCGTGTAGGAGGGATTGATGAAGCAGATATTTCAATATTTATGGTGAGAATCATTCCAGGAAGGACAGGGATTATGATAGGGCTTGGTAGCCAGGGAGCTGTCCCTTACCCTCACCTCTGCATATTGTCTAGCAAATAATTCTGTGAGCCGCACACCTTGGTTCCTGATGGCAGATGCAGAGAACTATAGATGGCGAGAGAGGTGGAGCCAGGGGCCATATTCCATACCAAAGAAATCGGCATCTCTGATAGTGGGCTAGGTTTGGGCAAAAACAAACCCCAATCCAGGTGCCGTGACCCTTTTCCCCATCTGGGGTGGAAGTTTTGTGTAATGAGTGAGGGCTGTGGGGGAGTGGGAGTTGTTTGTTTTTTGTTTTAGTTTGAGCTTGAGTTTTTGAATGCCTGTATTCACGTTTAATATTTACCCCTGGCTGCCAAGTAACTCCTAGGGGTTATTGTGAGGATAAGTGAAATAATACATGCAAAAATAAATATGTGTAGAGAGCCTGAATAAACGTTACTTTTCTTCTTTCTTGTCTGCCTCTGTTTCACGTCTGAACTCAGGCCTGGAAAGCAGGAGTTCCTGGATTCTTTATCTTGTGCCTGGGAGGTTGGGCGGAAGTCACTTGCAGGTACCCAGTCGTCTGCAAGATGATCCCCACACTTCCCACCTTCCCAGAATGGTGAAGGTCGGGGCAGGAAGCACTCGCCCAGTTGGTCCCAGGAATCCTTACCGTGTGCCTGCTTCCTACATCGGAATGAGTATTTTGGGGAGAGTTATCCGGAAGCTTTCTTGGCTGGTGAATGCTCCTACTTCTGCCTCAGGGTTTTCTTTTCTTTATTCCTTTTTAAAAGTTTATTTGAAAGAGTTACAGGGAGATAAGTAGAGACACAGAGAGATCTTCCATCTGCTGGCTCACTCCCCAAGTGGCCACACCAGCCAGGTTTGAGCCAGGCCAAAGACAGGAGCCCAGAGCTGCTGCTTCTGGGTCTCCCACATGGGTGGCAGGGGCCAAGCACTTGGGCCATTTTCCGCTGCTTTGCCCAGTCCATTAGCAGGGAGCTGGATTGGAAGTGGAGCAGCCATATGTGATGCTGACATTGCAGGCACTGGCTTTACCTGCTATGCCACGATGCACGCCCCTGCTTCAGGGTTTTCCCTGCTAGAAGCTTCTAGAAGGTCTGGGATTCAGGAAACGTGAGTGTGGTGTGTACGGGGGGAGGAAGTGGTGTTGTGGCACAGAGAGTGGAGTTGTGGCTTGGGACATCCGTGTTGCATATCACAGTGCTTGAGTCCCAGCTCCTCTGCTTCTGACCCAGCTTCCTGTAAGCAGCAGATGATGGCTCAGGTGCCTGGGCTCCTACTGCCTGCATGGGAGACCTGGATAAAGCTCCAGGCTCTTGGCTTGGACTTGGTACAGCGCCAGCATGTGCAGTCATAGGCAGAGTGAACCAACAGATGGTCTGTCTGTCTGTCTCTCTCTCTCTTGCTCTGCCTTTCAAGTAGATAGAAACATTACAAAAAAGAAAAATGGGTTGGCATTGTGGCTCAGCAGGTTAAGCTGCCATCTGCAGTGCCAGCATCCCATGTGAGTGCCACTTCAAGTCCTGGTTGCTACTCTTCTGCTGATCCAACTTCCTGTTGATGCACCTGGGAAAGCAACAGAAAATGGCCCAAGTCCTTGGGTTCCTGCACCCACGTGGGAGGCCCAGATGGAGTTTCTGGCTCCTGGCTTCAACCTGGTCCTGCCCCAGCTATTGCCACCATTTGGGAATTGAACTAGTGGATGGAACATATCTTTCTCTGTTTCCATCTCTGCTTCTCTGTAACTCTGCCTTCCCAATAAAAAAATAAATCTTTTTTAAAAAATGTCATTTTGAAAGCAGGCATTTAGACTGGTGGTTAAGTTGCCCTCATTCCGTGTCAGAGTGCCTGAATTCAATACCTGGCTCCGACTCCTGATTCCAACTTCCTGGAAACGGGCACACTGGGAAGCAGCAGTGGTGGCTCAGGTAGTTGGGTGCCTGCTGCCCACACTGGGGACCTGGATTGAGTGGACCCCAGCTTCAGCTCAACTCAGCCATTGCAGCCACTTGGGGAATGAGTGTGTGGATGGGAGCGCTGTCTCTGTGCTTCTCAAATAAGTAAAGAAATAAAGTTTTTTATGTGACTTGGGAGATCCCTGAGAGTATTCTCAGGGATGTTACCTTGGATGTTGAGCCCAGGAGACAAGGAAATGTGCACACGCCTGGGAGGCTTTGGGCCTCACACTGTGCCCGCTGGTGGGAACTGTGCCATGGGGCAGGGAATGGCAAAGTAGGACATGTGATTCCAGCTGCGGGTCACCTGACTGCTTGCCCTGGCTTGCGGCAGAAGCCCCAGCGGTTGTGCTCCGGAAACTTTGTGGAAATACCACCACCAAGTTTTGGTCTTCCCCCTTTTACTCTCCCTTCCCCTCTGGAGGGTTCTAGAAGCCACTAGAACCTGAAGGGGGGCAGTTCTGGCAATGAGGTGCTGGTGATAACTTCTCCCTGCAGGAGACAAGGCTAACCACCCCACCCCACCCCCAGCCTGGGGGAGCTGAGGCCCTGACCTATTAATTCAGCACATGGCTCTTGCCTGTGCCAAAGCCTCCAGATGGGGCTGTGTGTGGTCTTGGGAAGCCACCTGGGAGGAGACTGTCCTGTGACAAGAGGAGTTGAGGGGTGGAGGGGTGAGTGAGGCTTTTCCTAGGGCACACACCAATGCTACATCCCCAGTTCCTTGAAACCAAGTCTCAGAGATGTCTGCCTTGCCACGCTGTGGTGGTGGAGCTTTGGCAGTGCGGGAGGGGGAGGGTGTGGGTCAGTGCTGTGGCTGCTGGCAGGGAACAGTCCAGTGGCTGGAGTCTCTAAGCTTCTACTTTCTCTGGGCTGCGGGGGCCTTGTGAAAATCGGAGAAAGGAATACGGGTGAGAAGAATGGGGAGCCTTGTGCTCATGACTCAGATGCCCAGACCAGGGTGGGGACCGTGTGAGGTATGACCTTGTGACGAGAGGGAACAAGAGCAAACGCTGGAGGCAGAAGTTTGTGATGGGAGTGCCCGAGGGGCTTTTCTGATCTGTGAAAAACGAATGCATGGGCAGATTTTGCAACACCGCCCGGGCTGCCGTCCTCCCAAGTCTGCACCCCAACACCATGGTTCCCCCTGCCCCACCCTGCGCTTCCTCCCATCTCTCCCCCGGCTCCTTCAGCCCTCCCTGGCTTTCTGTCCCACCCCCACCTCCACGTCCACACTTCTCCCATTCCCTCTGTTCTGCTCTTCCCTGGTGCCCCGTTCATCTCCGTTTTGGTCCCTCTGGCTGCCTGCCCTGGCCCCCTGCCCTTTTATGCTTTAATGCGGGGCCCATGGGAACTGGAGTTCACATCAAAACAGGAAGAGCCCGTGAGCAGGAAACTGGGAATGGGGCAGGGGGTGAATGACCAGCAGTAACCCCAGCTCCTGCCTCTGCAGTGCTCTGCCTCTCCTGCACCCCACCAGCCCCCGCCTCTTCCGTCTCAGTGCCTCACTGCTCCCCCAGGCCTGAGGGGCACAGGGACTGGAGTGAGGACATCTGGATTCGGAACCCGGCTCGGCCACTCACTGTGTGGTCCTGGAAAAGGCACTCACTGGAGCTCCAGTGTTCTCTGCAATGGAGAGTGGGTTATTTACCCTCTCCCTTCCCTTGTGGGGAGGCCCTAAGAGCTCTGATTTGTAGATGGAAACAAGCAAGCACCCAGAGGTTAGCAAAACACACATTCAAGGTGGCGGGAACAGTCCTAGCCCAGAGGATTGGGTGGGTAAGGATACTGTTTCTTGAGCACTTACTATGTGACACATGTGCTGTGATAGGTTCAATTCTCACAACAGCACTATGATGCAAAACCCATTATCTCTGTTTTAAAAGCTAGGGAAACAAAAGTTCAGCAGCATTAAGTAACTCGCTGGTGCTAACAAGTATGGGATAGAAGAGGATCCTATTTTTGTTTACTTATACATCCTACAAACAGGAAACCCTGTTGCCTCCTCTTTGCAAAGCCCAGTCCCAGGGTTGTTGGGGAGATAAAATTGATGAACTGTGGTGTCTCCTTTCAAGGATGGCTTTCCTGTCCCAGACAGGGCAGGACGGCTGGGGCCCCAGCACATGCTAGAGGGAGCGTGCCTGCCTGCCTTCGGAAGGGCTGTCGCCCAGCCAGGCAACCTGCATACCTTCCATGGGCCATCCCTGGGTTGGCAGCCATCTGCTACCCCAACCCCCGTCCCAAGCCTGCCATGGCTCAGAGCGGACTTCCCACCGCCCTCTCTCCCGGCCTCGGTTCTCTGTGGACCCACACACAGAGACTCCCTGGAAGCCTCAGCACCTGCCTCTCTGCACCCCTGGAATTTTCCCAGCTTGGCAGAGGCCCTTGGCTCGTGGGGAGAGCTTCTTGGCCCCTTCCCAGAGCAGGGGAGGAGGACGGAGGCTGGGAACGCAGGCTGGGGCTCGGTGTCGCAATTCCGGGCCGTGCCGGGACCTTTGCTCCGCGAAGTGTCTATGGAGGGGAGGGAACGCTGACTCTGGAGGCTGCCGGGATTGGGGTGGGGGGTGCCTGGGAAGCAGTCCTTGAGCGCAAAGAGCCACTGGGGTGAGGAGAGCAAAGGGACAGACGTGGACCTGGGCCGGTGTGCAGGGCCATGCGGCTGCCTGGGCTGGGGGTAGGGGGCAGCGGCGGCACGGGGCGGAGGGGCGGCCGGCCGGGGAGGAGTCAGCCCGGTGGGAAAGCTGCCCTGTGGGCGGGGGCCGAGGAGACCAGGGCTGCGGTCGGCCCCCAGACTGTCAGGCAGGAAGGAGGTGGCTCGACCCCTGGGCAGTCCCTCCCCTCCGCCTTTCCCCACGCTACTACTTCCCCGGGGCTCCAGGTCCCTCCCGCGCGCGGCTCAGGCGCCGGGGCTGGCCGCTGTAGCCTCTGGACTGGGGACTGCACCAGCCTCCCCTAACAGCAAGGGGGCTCCAGAGACTGCGCAGCCCGGAAGTCTGGTGGCCGGGGGCTTCGGTGGGTCTGCTCGCCGGCACTGGCCCTGGCTCTGCGTGGGGGCTGTGGGGCGGGGGGTGGGGTGGGGAGGCGGGGCTGGGGGAGGGGGCTGGGCAAGTCCTAAGGACCTTCGACGGGGGTCGCAGGAGAAGCGAGGGATGCTGGTGATGGAAGCCCGGGGCAGGGACCGGACTCTGTTTAGGTCCCAGGGTGACTCCTGAGAACTCTGGAAGAGCAGGTCCGGCCTGTGAATTAGGGAGACCTGGAGGCAGGAGGTTTGTGCTGGGACTCTGCAAAGTGGCGGGAGGGGGGTTGGGCAAGCCTCCGGCCAGTTTCCTCTGACAGGAGCAGGACAGATGTGCCCAGGTGTTCCCCGCCGCCCGGAGGGAGGCTCTGGGGGAGAAAGGTGGCTGAGAGCTCAGATTTTAGAATCGGCAAGACCAGGGTTGGATGGAATCCTGGCTCTATCACTGCCTAACTGTGTGGCCATCGGCAACTTAATCTCTGTGAACCTCAGTTTCCTCGTCTGTTAAATGGGTTTGAGTCCTCCTAACCTTGTAGAGCTATCATGCAGAAGGCATGTAAAGCCTCAGCGCAGGTTAATTAGTACACGGCAAGTAAGCTTCAGCTGGTGGTACTGCTACCTGGCAGGACCAGGAGAAGAGAAGGGAGCTGAGGCGTGAACGGAGCCCGGTTCTGGAAGAGTGTAACCTGGGTCGTTCCTGCAGGACGGTGCCTTGGTAATGTCCAGGGCGCCAGGAAGAGATGTCCCTGTGGCTGGAGGCCCCTGTGCCTGATGTTTCTCCTGGTAAGCGTCCTCATTCCAGCCCTCTCCCCCGAGCCCGGGCTCTGGCTCCTCCCCTCCCTCAGGAATCAGTGGTCTTCATCACCTGCATTCTGCCTTCCTCCCGAGAGTAGCCAGAGCTTGCCTCTGCCTGCCTCTGGCTCCTGGCCCTTGCACGCACTGCCCAGTGCTCCCCAGTCTGGGCCCGCTGCTGGGAGAGAGCTGGCATGGCTGGTGCTCACCCCGCTCTGGAGCCGGGGAGCTCGACATGGATGCGCACCCGCGTCCCAGGGGCAAAAAGGTTAACATCTTCATTTAAGTTAGCCTGAGGTGCAGGCGACTCCAAGCGACCGTTCCGAGAGCCGGCAGAAGCCCTGGGGTCTCAAAGCCTCAGCTGGGACTTGGCTGCCCTCTAAGGGTGGAAATAAGGTTGCAGTTTCCCAGCCGGGATGCTGGGGAAGTAGAGGCGGCCCCGGGGCCCGAGACCCACTTGTGCCTTTCCGGGCTTAGACTCTGCCGTGGAGCTGTGGGAGCCACGTGCACAAGATGCAAGCAGCCAGGCGCAAGCAGCCAGCAGCTGTACCCTCAAGGACGAAGCCAGGACACCCCAATCTGCTGGCAGTGCCTTGGGGGCGGGGCTGGAGGCAGCAGAGCCCACAGCCCTGCTCCCCAGGGTGGAGGCCCCCGCAGAGCCCACAGGTGAGCAGCTGCTGCATTGTTTTGAGGGGGTAGGGACTCCCTGGAGCTGGGAGGGGTATCTTGAAATAATCTCCTTAAGCCCAAAGACTGGAGTCAACTGGACCTGTGTGATCTGAGTTTTGTCCATAGCTTGGACCTTTCTGTGCCTCCTTCTCTTTATTTGCAAAGTAGAAATAATGATGATCGTTGACATAAGGATCGAGGCTTATAAAGAGTTTGCACAGTACCCAGGACGTGGTGGCCTTGGGCGAACCAGATCCGATCTTATCACTGAGACCGGAGTCTGTATAACGGAGGGAATGCAGGTCGCCGCGTGCCCAGGGCAGAGGCCGAATTCAGGGAGAACATCACGGCTCTTCCCTGTTGTCCAGAGCTCCGTCCGCAAAAGCGGAAGAAGGGGCCAGCCCCGAAGATGCTGGGGAACGAGCTGTGCAGCGTGTGTGGGGACAAGGCCTCCGGCTTCCACTACAACGTGCTGAGCTGCGAGGGCTGCAAAGGCTTCTTCCGCCGAAGCGTCATCAAGGGCGCGCGTTACGTGTGCCACAGCGGCGGCCACTGCCCCATGGACACCTACATGCGGCGCAAGTGCCAGGAGTGTCGGCTCCGCAAGTGTCGCCAGGCTGGCATGCGAGAGGAGTGTGAGTGTCTGGGCGGGGCGCCGGGGGAGAGGGCAGACACGGGCCGGAGCCCACAGGGCCCAGCTGTCTCCTCGAGTGTGGATTAGGTTGCCTTGACGCTACACTGCCTGCTCGCCTGCAGGCTGCAGCCACACACACACCCAGCCCTGCCGTCGCCCCCTCTTTGCCCGTCCTCATGTCCGTCCGGCCCCGTCCTTAGGTGTCCTGTCGGAAGAGCAGATCCGCCTAAAGAAACTGAAGCGACAGGAGGAGGAGCAGGCGCAGGCCGCGGCCGGGCCCCCTCGTGCCCCTTCCCCTCCACAGGCCCTGCCCCAGCTCAGCCCAGAGCAGCTGGGCATGATCGAGAAGCTGGTGGCCGCCCAGCAGCAGTGTAACCAGCGCTCCTTTTCTGACCAGCTTCGAGTCACGGTACCTGGCGGGCTTGGGGCGAGGCGGCTGTGCCCAGCGCACCTGTTGGGGTCTTGATGGCCCACTCACAGTGGCTTGCCTCGTCCCGCCTTGCCTCTTGGATAGCCTTGGCCCATGGCCCCGGATCCCCACAGCCGGGAGGCCCGCCAGCAGCGCTTTGCCCACTTCACCGAGCTGGCCATCGTGTCCGTGCAGGAGATCGTGGATTTTGCCAAACAGCTGCCCGGCTTCCTGCAGCTCAGCCGGGAGGACCAAATCGCCCTGCTGAAGACCTCTGCGATTGAGGTGACTGGAAAGGGACCGTGGCAGGGACCTCAGACACGAGGCTGAGGGTAGTGAAGCCCCGCCCCGGGGCAGTGGGGACGGGTGAGGGATCGAACCTTCGCTCCAGGGGGCTGTGTGCCAAGGCGGGCCCCTCCGGTCCCTGTTTGAGGTCCACTGCTTGCATATAGGTGATGCTGCTGGAGACGTCTCGCAGGTACAACCCTGGGAGTGAGAGCATCACCTTCCTCAAGGATTTCAGCTACAACCGGGAGGACTTTGCCAAAGCAGGTGAGAAGTGAGGCCACAGCGGGAGTGCACTGCATGGACAGGTGCTTCTGGTCATCGGTCTGGGTCCATACTGGCTCCGGAGCCACAGGCGCCCGGGGCGTGGGATTGTAAAAGGGAAGCTCCTCTTGTTTTTCCAAGAGAAGAAACTGCTGTGCTGACAGCCCACTCACAGCTGCTCCGGACAGACCCTGGCTTGTGTTGCCTGGAGCCGAGGGGCTTCACACTGGGTTCCAAGGCTCCTGAAGTGTCACTTTAAAGAAGCAGGGAGGCACCGGCACAGCATTGTCCCCCATCTTTAGCAACACAAGAGGCTCTGTTTAAGTCTGCATTATACACTATGCTCCTGGGTAGCATTTTGCTAGGAGCAGCCTTGAAAACACACCATGTTAGGAATACTAACAGCAAAAATGAACAAATCCTTCTCATATATGCTCTTTAAGATCACGTGGGCTGTTGCTTCTTTCCTTAATTTTTCGTTGTTAATTTATTTATTAGATACACACACACACACACACACACAGAGCTCCCATCCACTGCTTCACTCCTCACTCCTGCCTGCAACAGCCAGGGTTGGGCCAGGTTGAAGCCGGGAGCGAGGATCTCAATCCAGGTGTCCCCCATGGGTGGCGGGGACTCAAGTACTTGAGTCATCGTCTGCTGCCTCCCAGGTGCATTGGCATTAGCAGGACGCTGCAATTGGGAGCAGAGCTGGGACCCTAACTCCGGCAGCCCCTTGTGGAATGTGGGCATCCCAACCTGTATCTTAGCTGCTTTGCCAAACGCCTGCCCTCCTCCTTCTCTTTTTCAATTGCTCTGTCTGATGAGCCCAGGCGGGACTGCTCGCAGGCTGAGTGAACACTTGGGTCCCTGTCTTGTATCTGGAGTATTTTCTCTAAGTACTAGTTCACCTCACTGCCTGCTTGTGCATTATCTCTCTCTCTTTCTCTCTCTCTCTCTCTCTCTCTCTCTCTCTCTCTCATGCTTGCAAGGGGGCCAAGCAGAGGGAGTTTGCTCATCTTTCCTCATTGCTCGTGTTTGTGTTATGGGTGCAGAGCTGGGAAAAGGCGGAAGGCTGAGGGAGTTTTGGAGGAACTGGAGCTGAGGCCAAACAGGAGAGTGAGCCGCTTAACGGCGCAGGGAGTGAGACCGTACAATACAGATGCTGTGACTCTGTTCTCAGAGCTGCTAGATCCTGGTTTGCAGGGTAGAGCTCATAAAGCCTGCCCTGGTTTCTGGTGACTCAGCCCCCCTCCTGTCCCACTGCAGGCCACGCAGGGAGCTCTCTAGGAAGGCCTCCCTTCACGTAGGGCATGGCCAGGCTGTGTTGCCACCTCTGGCCTTCTGTGGGGCCTGACGTGCAGCCCGACTGCAGAGGCTCCCAACAGGGCTGTCTGATGGCTTGACCTAATTTAAGGCCAGCTCTGCCTTGCTTCTCTACCAAACCACCATTTCCCCAAATAGCTATCATCTCTGATCTCAACCATGACCTTCTCCTCCTCCTTTCTGAACCCTTTCCGCTTCTGATATCTCTGCACTCCTTCCGCTGTCGTGGACTTGTGTTATCTAAATCTGCACCTATTTATAGATGTATTTATATAAGCACTTTGGATGCCGTCACGTTTGCCTTTCAGTTCTCATTTCACCAGTGTGGTCTTGGGAAGAAGGAAGAGGGGCTGCACTTTGTCAGGTCTCCTTCCTCTGTATCTACTCTCTTGTGCGGCCCCCGGGGGAGTGCCCAATGACATGAGCTCATCACGTTAGCAGACGCAGGTGCACAACCGCATTCTAGAATCTCCTCGTAATCTCTGTAGAAAGGAGCTGTTTGGCACACTTCGGGGGGCTCACAGCTTTACTAAGAAATACTTTCTCAAATGGGACTTGCCCAGTACATGGATCGACAGGCACAACACATTAGGGTGAAAGTTCACAAAGTGACTGATCAAGAAGCCTCAGATGGAAAAGTGTAACAGATGGTTGCTAAAAGAAATCTGAGAAAGCTTAGAGAACAGTGTGGGGTGCAGTGACTGTGAGCGTGGGAGAAGTGTTTGCCAGGTGGCGTGGCTTTAGGTAGTGGGTTGGTGCACTTTAGTCTTCTTTGGTTGTTGTTGTTTTTAAGATTTTTTTTTATTTGGAAGGCAGAGTTACAGCGAAAGAGGGAAAGAGAGAGAGAGAGAGGAAGGGAAGGAGGGAGGGAGAGGGAGAGAGGGAGAAAGAGGGAGAGAGAGAGATCTTTCATGCACGGGTTCACTCCCTAAAGCCAGGAGCCAGGAACTCCATCCTGGTCTCCCACCTGGGTAGAAGGGGCCCAAGCACTTAGGCCATCTTCTGCTGCTTTCCCAGGTGCATTAGCAGAGAGCTGGAAGGGAAGTGGAATAGTCAGCTTATGGCCTGGGAAAGCAGTGGAATATGGCCTGAGTGCTTGGGCTCCTGCATGTGGGAGACCTGGAAGAAGCTCCTGGCTTTGGATCAGCCCAGCTCAGGCCGTTGCGGCCATTTGGAGAGTGAACTAGCAGATGGAAGACCTTTCTCCTTTCTCTCTTTCTCTCTCTCTGTAACTCTGCCTCTCAAATAAATTTTTAAAATCATTAAAAAAAAAAAAAGAAAATAAATGGAACAGCCAGGACTCGAACCCGTGCCCCTATGGGATGTGGGGGTCACATGCTGCAGCTTAACCAGCTGCACCGCAATGGTGGCCCCATACATCAGTCTTCTCAGCAAGAAGACTGGTTCCACTTTATTTTTTTTTTATTTTAATTTTTTTTTTTTGAAGACAGACAGAGGCTCCTATCATTGATTCACTCCCCAAAAGCCTTCAACAGTCAGGGCTGGGCCAGGCCAAGGCCAAGAGACAGGAACTCCATCTGGGTCTCCCAGGCAGGTGCCACTTGAGTCATTAGCTGCCGCCTCTCAGGGCGTGCATTAGCTGGAAGCTGAACTCAGAGCAGGGGGCAGGACTTGAATGCAGGCATTCCAATATGGGGTGCCGGTGTCCTACGTAGCCATGCCAGACACCCACCTCTGGGTCTGTTCTTTATCAATTTTTATTATGTAGTCAACAAATACTTATACAGTAGTTACCATTTATGCTATATACTTAACAGGTCTTTATGAGATAGGTACTTTTATTATGTCCATTTCACAGTCAAGAAACCAAGGCCTGGAGAATTTAATAAACTTACGATCACACAGCCTAGTAAATGGCAGAGCCAGGACTCAAACCCAGGCACCCTGGCACCAGAGTCCACACCCTTAATCACTCTGCCATGTTCCCTCTGGGATGCAGTGTGTGAAATGTATCTCTAGTGTTCAAATAAGTAAGGGCAGTTATCAGGGAAAAAGCCTTCTTTAGAAGTGTCTATTTCTAGAAATATGGAGCCTTCAGAAATTCTAATAACAGAATTATTATTATTATTTTTTAAAGATTTATTTATTTATTTTGAAAGGCAGAGTTACAGAGAGCCAGAGGCAGAGAGAGAGAGAGATAAGTTTTATTTATTTATTTATTTATTTATTATTTTTTTTTTTTTTGACAGGCAGAGTGGACAGTGAGAGAGAGAGAGACAGAGAGAAAGGTCTTCCTTTTGCCGTTGGTTCACCCTCCAATGGCCGCCGCCGCCAGCGTGCTGCAGGCAGCGCACTGCGCTGATCCGATGGCAGGAGCCAGGTACTTCTCCTGGTCTCCCATGGGGTGCAGGGCCCAAGCACTTGGGCCATCCTCCACTGCACTCCCTGGCCACAGCAGAGAGCTGGCCTGGAAGAGGGGCAACCGGGACAGAATCCGGCACCCCGACCGGGACTAGAACCCGGTGTGCCGGCGCCGCAAGGCGGAGGATTAGCCTAGTGAGCCGCGGCGCCAGCCGTATTATTATTATTATTAATGTAGTTCAGCACCTGCGTGCCAGACAGGGCAGAGTGCTCTGCACACTCTATCATTTAACCATCGCAGGTCTTATGAGAGGTTCTGAGAGGATGCCCATTTCACAAGTGAGCTTAGAGGCTAAGAAACGTGCCTGAAGTTACGTAGACTGCAGCCTTCCTAGTGAGTATCTGGTAGTGCCCTAAGTTGAGGAGTTGCAGGGGAGAAGGAAATTCCTGCCGCTCCTGCCACGTGCCTCAGTCTCCCTCCTTCCACGCCAGGGCTGCAGGTGGAGTTCATCAACCCCATCTTCGAGTTCTCCAGAGCCATGAATGAGCTGCAGCTCAATGACGCCGAGTTCGCCTTGCTCATTGCCATCAGCATCTTCTCTGCAGGTGCGGAGGAGGGGACGGAGGGAACCCGAGAGGGCCGTAGGCCCCACAGGGCGGGAATCCCAGAAGTGGAGGTCCTGGCTATGCTCTTTTGGGATGGAAGAGGTTGGGTGGGGCATGTCCCTATTCTGGGCATTGTGATTTGGGGTACGAAGACCCTGGCCAGACCCGCTCCTCCATTCTGTTGGTGACCTATAGACCGGCCCAACGTGCAGGACCAGCTCCAGGTAGAGAGGCTGCAACACACATATGTGGAGGCCCTGCATGCCTACGTCTCCATCCACCACCCCCATGTGAGTCTCCCCTCCTTCCCTTTCTCTTCAAGAATCCCTCTCTGACCACGTGGTGCACAGCAGTCCTCTACTTCTCCTGCAACTCCCCTCCCCTCGGCCCCTCTTTCCCCTGGGGAGAGGCAAGGGCTGTACTTGTTCCTGTCCCCTCCCCCCCAACCCCCCAGGACCGGCTGATGTTCCCTCGGATGCTGATGAAATTGGTGAGCCTCCGGACACTGAGCAGCGTCCACTCGGAGCAAGTGTTTGCACTGCGCCTGCAGGACAAAAAGCTGCCCCCTCTGCTGTCTGAGATCTGGGATGTACACGAATGACTGTCCTTGCCCGGTACCTTCCGTCTTCTGGCCCCAAAGCTGAGGCCCCCCAGGCTGCCTCCTATAGAGGGGGAGCAGACTGACAAGGGCAAACATTCCTGGGAGCTGGGCGAAGGAGAGCTTCACATGGCATTAAAGGAGAGTCAAAGCGTTCGGAGTTTTGTGGCTGCTGGACAGAGGGGGGACTACTAAAGCCCGGCTCCATCCAAAGACCCAAGCAGACGCATGGCCCCGGGGAGGCCACCTTGCACAAGGCTCTCCAGGGCCCCGCCCAGCCTGCCTCCCGTGGCTTCCTGCCTTCCCCCACAGGGCCCCAAGAGAAATTCTCCACTGTCACTCTGTGGCTTGGCCATAAATATCTCGGGCTGCCTCCCTGATAAGTCTGGCACTGTTTGAACAGAAGGCCAAAACGAATACAGAATGAGAGGAAAACGAGTGTCCGGCTTGGGAGAGGGCTCTGCACAGGGAGGGAAGCCCTGTCCTGTAGGCGCCGTCTCCGGACCCAGAGCAGGGAGACGATGGGTCGGTCGGTGCGCTGCGAAGGCACCAGGTTCTCTTTTCTGCTGGTTCTCAGAACTGTCGCCTCAGCCTTAAACCTCACGCGTCTGTAGATGATGCCTGAGTGTTCTCGGTGCCATCTGAGAGGGCACAACCTGAAAGACCCAGGGCCCGGTATTCTGTCGGTTTGATCCCCATTCTGTGATACAAGAGAAGTCCCCTGAGGTCACGGGAGGGTGCCCTGCCGTGGGTTCGACCTCTCAGAGGAACTGGACTCCATTTCCCAGCGGGCACCGCGGCACCATTCACGCCCCCTTCCCTTGGAGCGCTCCCGGTGTAGGTGATACCGCACAGCCCCAAGTGCCGCCCCCCCGCCGCACCGGAATTGGTAGGCTCCGCCGCCCCGGTAGCGGGCTTACGAGCGCCGAAGGCCGGGCGATGCCAAACGGCGTGCGGGGGGGGAGGCTGAAGAATTGGAGGGGTGGTTAGAAAGCCTCAGGGGCAGGTTATCTCGAAAAGTCACTTTCAGATTAATTAACCTTTCGTCAAAATGGACTCTATGGCCATGTCGAATTAAAATGTATTTGAGCAACCTAAAGAAAATATAATCCTTTGGGTCCTCCCCCTTGGCACGCAGCGGCGCTGGGTTGGCCCTGCGCGCCCCAACCCGTTCCCACTCCCACAAGGATAGGTGTGTGCGTAGCCGCCCGTCTCCCGAGGTCTGCTCCACCCTTCAGCGCTCGGCTTTGGTGCAGCTCTGTCCCCCGCGGGACTGAATGGTACGGCTCAGGCCCCTCGGCTTCCCCCTCCCGCACCCGGCCCGAGTGGTACGCGCCCCCCGGTGCAGACGCGGAACTGGCGCCCGCTCGGAGCCGCGCGGCGCGGCGCCGAGGAGCGACTGACGCTGGCCGCCGGGGAGGTCCGGTCTGCGTGGCTGGTCCCCCGAGGCTCGGGAGGTAGGGGTCCCCGGACGGATATTTGGGCAACTGGGGACTTCTGGGGGGAGGAGGGTCATCGGGCTCCCTGAGGAATGGTCTCTGAGGAGGCCCTGCGGGAGCGCGAGGGGGAGTGGCGGCGTCTGGGGAGGGAGTGGGGCGGGGGTCTGAGGCAGAAGGGGGCGCGGCCAGAGGTGCGGACGCTCGGGGCAGCGGCTGTGGGCTCCGGGCTCCCGGCTCCATTCCTGCCGGGCCGGCGGCGCTGGTTCCGGGGCGGGGGCGGGGAACTGTCCAGCAGGTGAGGGGGCGGGCAGAGCTGTCCAGCCCCGGGGCTGGAGCCCGCACGAGCGCCTTGGCGTGTATGCTTGTGCGCGCGCGTGTGTGGGAGCGTGCGTGCCCCTTGTTTTTGGTTAGGATTTGGGGGGAAAAAAAAACCACGTTTGGTTCTTCAAAAGCACATTTTTGTTGTTGTTTTTAAATGTGATGTTTCAAAATTGACTTTCTGTGGATTGGAGACGACATTCACTCCCCCACCCCATCCTCCGGCATCTGTACATTCTTTCTCTTTCTTCCCCAACCCTGACTGTTGCCTGCCTCGTTGCTCAAGTTCTCCCCCAGCGCTGGACCAGTGTGTGTGCGATGAGCTTGCAAGGTCACTGCCTGGGGAGGGGGAGGAGAGGCGGGGAGCCTTCTGTCCTGCTCGCGTCAGCAGAGATGTCATATCGCTCTCGGGTTCCTGTGGTTTTACTATGAGATCCTGCCCAAAACGAGAGACTGGTCCAGAGGGGGTGGTTAGCATGGCTGCCGTAGGCCGAAAAGGCACCCATAACGTAAAGGTCTGGGGATGCCACGGCTGCTTCTAGATGGAGTGCATGGCGATGTGGACGTAAAAGCAGAATGGTATGGGGTTTGAGCTTTTTGCCTTTGCAGGGTATCCGGGTAGGAACCAGGGGGCTCTGTGACAGTGCGGTTGGGGCAGGAGGCAGAATCTGGTCGGTTAGGAAGGCAGAGCGTGAGTTATAGGTGGTGGTAGAGGGTTTAGAGTCTTTGTGGGGAGCGGAGAGAGGCAAGAAGAAGAAGAAAAGCCGGGGTGGTCTCTGCAGTCAGAATGACCAGGCAGTGCTATTGGTGGGATAAGGATGGCCAAAAATCCACCAGTCCTGGCTGGCATGGTCAGGATCTCAGGGTCCTCGTGGCTCTGGCAAGGAGATGGGGACGGCAGAGCATGCAAGTGACTTTAGTAGTGTCAGGTAGCTCTCGGTGGAGAAGGCCCGGGGTCCCCCCAAGGCTGGAGAGACCTGATGCCTACTGGGACCTGTGTTCGTGGGAGATGCTTCAGGCCTGATCTTGGAGGTTCTGGGCCGGAAAGGGCACCTGGTTGTCTTTGTAGAGCTGGATTTCTGGGTTCCGCCTGGAGTGCTGGTCCTGTAAATTGTTTTACTTTCAAATACTTGGGCTCTCACTGTAGACATCTGCATCATTCCTTAGAGAAAGAGGTGTGCTTCTACCCGTATCCCATTTCATCCATTTCGCGTCTGCTTTTTCTCTCCCCTTTGCATTCTGCTTCGGAGCAGCTGAGCGCCGCTCTGTAGTGGTCCTCCCCTTTCTAGTAGGCTCCTGGCTCTGCAGCAGCTGGGAGAGCCAAGGGGCTTGTTGGGCTCACTCAGCTGTGCCGTGCCTGGAAATGGGTATATAGCACACTTGGGAACTTGGTGGTGCAGATATATCTCTGACAAAAGCCAGAATTAGGACCAAGTGCAAACTAAAGACAGATGGGGGAGAAGCTGACCCAATTCTTGGCAAGTGCCATCAGTGGGAGAGGTGTCTCCAGGTTCAAGGAGAGTGAACTGTTGCGGGCTCCCGCCGGCTCTGGAGTAGCAGCTGCTAGCACTCTGCGGTCACCAACCAGGGGAGGGGCTGAAGCTCTGCTATAAATAGTGCTAAGAGCCAGAGTCGCTATGGAGACAAAACTGAATCCTATTACCTGCAGGTCCTCTATGGGGAGCAAGGGGAAAGAAGGAGCAGCATTTTGAGGACTCAGAGGTGTTGCAAATAGGTCTTGTTTATGATTAGGCAGGGGAGGGAAAAAAATAGAACTTCTATCATTATCTAAATCAAATAGGACCTTAAGCATACAGGGAGTATGTGTGTCCATGTGAATGGGAGTGCACACAGCTGCTGCTGAGGGAGTGGTGTGTATGTGTGTGTGTCAGTGTGTCGTCGTGCAGTGAGATTCTCTGTGTGTACAATGAACAGTGTTATCGTGTGGCCACGTGCGAAGCACAGAGGTAGAATCCTGGAGCACTGGAAATAGCTTTGTAGTAGAGCGAAACATTTTATTTAGAGAAGGATATGGAGACCCAACAGGAAATAAGTGATAATTAACACCATAGAAACTGTTCCTAATTTTAGGACTACAGATTAGAAATTCTCTGAACACTTACTCCCTGACCTTGCAGAAAGTCTAATTCATAATCTCTGAGATATCGTAGGACAGGGCCCCACTGGTATGTATTATACTCCCAGTTCCAGTCCTAAGACCAGAATACAGGAGCCTGTGATCCAGCATCAAGGGTAGAACTAGCAGCAGTAACCACTTGAACCCTTTTCTTGCTTGCAGGAGGAGACAAGTGGTTCAGATGAGGCCGCGGGGGCATGGGCATTGATTATTTGCAGTCACATAAGGGAGGATACCCAGCTGTTGTTATTGTCTGAGGGCAGTTAACTGGACTATCTATATAGTAGTTTCACATCAAGCTGAATGCAGATTGTTCAAACAGAATAATTAGGTTTCCATCTAGACCTAGAAGTGCAGATTAGTGCTGAACAGAGTCTGGTTGGATCCTGATCCACCCTGGGGCAGTCCTGAAAGTGACTTAATTTTCGTTAATGGCTGATTCCAGATTAGACCACCTCCATCTGTTTTTCAGAAACAGCCCCAGGGGCTAGGCTGGAAGTGAGTCAGGGAGGCAAGCCATTATTTAGCCTACTTTTTGACATTTGACTCCAGGAGCTCCTAAGCCTAGACACCAGACTAGTAGTGTCAAGTTCACCCATCTTTAATACTAAATAAAATGGAAGGCCTCTGACCAGTGCCCTTAGAACTGGGATAAAGTTGGTGAGGGATGAGTCTCAGGCACAGCAATGCATCTTATCAGCACTTTTTTCCTATGAAACTTGTATTTTCAGACAATATCAGAATTCCTCCTGGGAACGCTGACTCCTTGCCCGGTGCCCTGAAGTGTCTCTGAGATGAACTGATGAATCGGAAACATGGTGCAAAAGAAGAAATTCTGTCCTCGGTTACTTGACTATTTAGTGATCGTAGGGGCCAGGTAACCAAAGAGAGACTGGTTTTTGTCTTGTATGGGATAGCTACCAAGGCTTCAGTCACTTCCTTTGCTTGTTTCCATGTTGCTTTGTATATTTCATTCTTCCCCTTTTATTTTACCCTGATTGTAGCACTGATGCTCATAGGGAAAACACACGGTCAGGTGGATGGAGAGCGTTGGTCTGGACAGAGACAAAGCAAGCCTATGCCCTTAGCTAACATCCTTGAACTTGAGCACATCTACTCTTTATACCCCAGTTTTCTTGTTTTATAAAAAGGAGTACAACTGTGCTTCTTCACCTGTGGGTCCGTGTACTGCTTTGATAATTCATTAGCTAGTCCACCTTGAAATGTAGTAACCAGCCTAAGAGGATAGAGTTTTCCCAAGAAGAATATTTCTAGGGTAGGTATCTTCATGACAGTGCTGACTATCAGCCCACATGCCGAACGTGGCAGGTAGCACCTGTGTTTCCCGAGGTCCTGCAGTCAGGTTACTTTCCCCAAGCTAGCATTTTGAACTTCGTTTATCGACTGTGGTTATGATCTGATGGAGTGTGCCATCCCTTCAGGCTGCTGAGTTTGTCCTTGTGTTCCTCAGACACCCGAGCAGTGACAGTGTGGCCCAGACTCCTGAACTGCTGCGGCGATACCCGTTAGAGGATCATGCCGAGTTTCCCCTGCCCCCGGATGTGGTGTTCTTCTGCCAGCCGGAGGGCTGCCTGAGTGTGCGGCAGCGGCGCATGAGCCTCCGGGATGATACCTCTTTTGTGTTTACCCTCACTGACAAGGACACTGGAGTCACACGTTATGGCATCTGCGTTAACTTCTACCGCTCCTTCCAAAAGCGAATGCCCAAGGAAAAGGGAGAAGGTGGAACAGGGTCCCGTGGGAAGGAGGGAACCCGCGCCACCTGTGTCTCCGAAGAGGCTGGCACCGAGAGCTCAGAGAGCGGCTCGTCCCTGCAGCCCCCCAGCGCTGACTCCACCCCTGACGTGAACCAGTCTCCTCGGGGCAAACGCCGGGCCAAGGCAGGGAGCCGGTCCCGCAACAGCACCCTGACGTCCCTGTGTGTGCTCAGCCACTACCCTTTCTTCTCCACCTTCCGAGAGTGTCTGTACACCCTCAAGCGTCTGGTGGACTGCTGCAGCGAACGCTTGCTGGGCAAGAAGCTGGGCCTTCCTCGGGGTGTGCAGAGGTACGGCCTGCTGCCGGCCCTCGGGGGAAAGGGAAGCCATTCCCAGATTAGGTGTAATCGCCCCGTGAGGGACTCGATTTCCTGTACAGCGTGAGGTCCCTTAGTCCAACTTAAGCATGTTAAATTGGTCCTTACCAAGCAAGTCTGCTGCAGAGTTGAACCTCCTACCATATGTGCTGGGGTTTGATATTTTACAGTGTGCAGGACTGTAAGTCCTGCCGCGTGTGTTAGTTTTTAATTTGTTCTCGCCCTTCTACCTACTCTCTGGTTTCCTCTGAGCTCGAAGAGTGGGCCTTCCTGGTGTCAGTCTTCCAGCTGTCACCGCGATGCTCTCTCTGGTTACCCTGGGTTGCGCTGGGACTGACCGCCTGGGGCTCACGTGTCCGCTTCCTGCCGTCTGCTCCTCAGGGACACCATGTGGCGCATCTTCACCGGCTCACTGTTGGTGGAGGAGAAGTCGAGTGCACTTCTGCATGACCTTCGGGAGATTGAGGCCTGGATCTATCGATTGCTGCGTTCCCCCGTACCTGTCTCTGGGCAGAAGCGAGTCGACATTGAGGTCCTGCCCCAGGAGCTCCAGTCAGCTCTGACCTTTGCTCTCCCAGACCCCTCTCGATTCACCCTAGTGGATTTCCCACTGCACCTTCCCTTGGAACTTCTGGGTGTGGACGCCTGTCTTCAGGTGCTGACGTGCATCCTGTTAGAGCACAAGGTGAGGGCCAGCTTCATAGAGGATAAGGCTTTGAGATACGACTGAGGCTAGACCACGAGCTCTTTGAGGACAGGACCGCAGCCTTTCCTCTTCTGGCTCCAGGAGGTAATCTGATGCCAGGTATAGAGCAGGTGCCTGGTGGATGTGAATTGTGCTGGGATCACGTGGGATGTACTCAGAGAGCCTCCCACTGGTTGAGTTATCTTTTATTGTACGGACCTAATTATTTGGAAATATCAGTAGCAGTGGTCCTGGGATGCAGAGTGCAAGAACTGGGGCGGTAAGGGAGTGATTCGAGGGAAGGGTTATCCAGTGCTTGGGTTGGAATGTGGCAGGCCTGGTGGGGCACGGAGCAGTGGTCACTGTGGAAGCTAAGCTCAAGTGACTGGCGTGGTTAAACAGAAGTTACATGTCTTGTTGGAAGAAGCTGTTTTCTTATAACCCTTACTTGGTGCTACTGAGTGATCCTTTTGCCATGGCTCCTGGCAGGTGGTGCTACAGTCCCGAGACTACAATGCACTCTCCATGTCTGTGATGGCGTTTGTCGCAATGATATACCCCCTGGAGTATATGTTTCCTGTCATCCCACTGCTTCCCACCTGCATGGCATCGGCAGAGCAGGTGAGTCTCAGGGTGTCTTCTGTCACTTCTGTCTTCTTGAGAGAGGAGTCTCAGTGCTCAGAGAAGTTGTGAGTTAGTATTGGTATTTAGACATCTCTTTCTCATAACTTGTTAGTCTGTAAAATCTGACTAATTTGAACTGATCTGGTGGTAAAACCTATACTTTGTGTTTGTCACAGTTAATGTTAATTATTCTAGGCTTATGGCTACAATGCTGCAGTCATACAGGGTCAACATTGTGGTGCAGTGGGTTAAGCCACTGCTTGTGATGCTGGCATCCCCTGTTGGAGTGCTGGCTGCTCCACTTGCAGTCTCCAGCTTCCTGCTAATGTGCCTGCCACTCGTGTGGAAGACCTGGATGGAGTTCCTAACTCATGGCTTCTGCCTGGCTGTTAGGGCCATCTGGGGAGTGAACTAGCAGATGGAAGATCCCTCTCCCTCTCCCTATGTTATCTCTCTGTCTTTTAAATAATAAAAAAGAAAGAAATTTTTGAAAATATATACAGAAAATGCACTGGTAACCTTTATGAAATCTAAAAAATTTCTGGATTTTGACATGCATTTATCCTATGGGTTTTTGGAAAAGGGATTGTATATCTGCATTTCCTTATCTAGAAAAATCCTGACTTGATAATTCTCACAGTAGTCTTTGTCTTTATTTCTTATCCTTTGTGTTACTTCCATAGCTGCTGTTGGCTCCAACCCCATACATTATCGGAGTCCCTGCCAGCTTCTTCCTTTACAAACTGGACTTCAAAATGCCTGATGATGTGTGGCTGGTGGATCTGGACAGCAATCGGGTAAGGCATTAGAGGGCCTAGGATAGGACTGTGTTCTAGACCTGTTCTTTTGGTATCTGTTTTTCTAGATGATCCCCAGGAAGGTCCTACATAGGTGGATAATTTCTGTCGTGAGGCTTATTGAAACCAATTTTTTTCTAAATGCTGCTTTTACTTTATTAGCTAAACAAGCCCTTGGTTAATAAGAAGAAGTGTTCCCTGCATATTCTCCAAGAGCAGTAGGGCTGTTGCAGGACTGGTGTAGATCTCTAATGGCTTTCTGGGACGTAGTTTCCAGTAAGAAGCTGTCTTTTAGTGCAGACTTTAAAATTATATTAATATTGTGCAGTGTGAGTACATTCAGACTTTTATAGGAAGCTATGGTGTGTGTTCATTATAAAACTTGATCAGAAAAAAAAAATAAAGAAGAAAGTGAAAAACCATAATCTTAATCCCATTATCAAGATCACAAAGAGGCAGGTGTTGTGGTGCGATGGGCTAAGCCACCACTTGCAACAATGGCATCCCATTATCAGAATGTTGATTTGAATCCCAGCTGTACCTCTCCTGATCCAGCTCACTGCTAATGCACTGGAAAGCAACAGATGACAGCTGAAGAACTTTGGTTCCTCTCACCCACACGGGTGTGTGTGTATGTGCATAAATCTTACACGTACAGGTATGTGATCTGTGTATTCACAGATTGTATATACATCTTCCTGTTTTTTTTTTTTTTTTAATATTTACTTTTATTTGAAAGGCAGAGTTACAGAGAGGCAGAGGCAGAGAGAGAGAGGAAGGTCTTCCATCTGCTGGTTCACTCCCCAAATGACCTTAATGGCCGGAGCTGGGCCAATCCGAAGCCAGAAGCCAGGGGCTTCTTCCAGGTCTTGCACATGGGTACAGGGGCCCAAGCACTTGGGTCATCTTCTACTGCTCTCCTAGGCCATAGCAGAGAGCTGGATCAGAAATGGAGCAGCTGGGACTTGAACTGGTGCCCGTATGGGATGCCGGCACTGCAGGCAGCAGCTCTACCTGCTATGCCACAGCACTGGCCCTCTCCCCGTTCTTATTTACTCTCTGTAAGTGAAATTCCAGAGCAGTTAATTTTGATGTCATGCCTTTTACTTTTTCTTGGATGCAGGTGATTGCCCCCACCAATGCAGAAGTGCTGCCTATTCTGCCAGAACCGGAATCATTAGAGCTGAAGAAACATTTAAAGCAGGTGGGTGAAGAACGATGGAAAGAAGGAGGGTAATAGATGCTATAGGGTTGATGAAGGAAGACAGCCATTCTAAGAGCCATTTTCCTTTTAAACTTTTAGTGTAGTGGATTTTCTTTACCTCCAATGGGCTTAAGAAGGGGTGTATCCCATTTTGTAGAGTCCTTCTGATTCATTGTAGGCCCTGTCACTCTCCCATGCTGGTGATGCTGTATAAAACAGCTGTCCACTTTCCCTTTGTCACATCTGTCATTCTTTACTGCCTTGGAGTGCTCTCAGCCTTATAAGTCAGGTGTTAGCAGTTTGGACAATTTGATCCGTGTTATCTTCTTGAATTGAATTACACCTTTATTATCTTCTTGAATTATCTTCTCTAGGTCCCTGTAGAATCCCTTTTTGAGTAATTCCTTACATCCCTATTTCATTGGTTTATTTTCTTCTTCTGCCTGCCAAACACAGTACCTGAAGGTAAAACTTGACAAGGCTCCATTCCTTTCCCCTGCTGTATGTGTTTTGTGAGACCACCAGATGGCACTGGATTTATTTTTAAGAATCCATGCTCTCATTTGGAGGGTCTTTAGAAATCTTTTTCTGTGTCCTGTAAGTACATAGTAGTCCCTCTAGTTGATACCTGGATTTAAATGGGTCAGTTTGTATCATCCCTCTCACTTTCTTCATCCCTGCTGATGTAATATGATATCTTGGTGCTGCAGAATCTGGTGAGGATCGCAAGCTCTGAAAGTTCCTCTAGCTGTCTTCACTTGCTGTGTTTTCATATTTTTTAAAGATTTATTTGAAAGGCAGAGCTACAGAGAGGCAGAGGCGACGGGGAGGGGCCTTCCATCCACTGGTTCACTCCCCAGATGGCTGCAATGGCCAGAGCTGCACCGATCCGAAACCAGGAGGTTCCTCTGGGTCTCCCACTGGGTACAGGGGCCCAAGCACTTGGGCTATCTTCTGCTACTTTCCCAGGCCACAGCAGAGAGCTGGACTGGAAGTGGAGTAGCTGGGACTCAAACTGGCACCCACAAGGGATGCTGGCACTGCAGACTGGGACTTTAACCTACTGTACCACAGTGCTGGCCCTGTGTGTTTTCATTCTTGATGACTGGTTAATTATGACTAATAAGTTGAGAAGGTTGATATATAGAATTGCACTTTAAATGCATGTAGGAGCTAAGATCCTTGGGCTTACTGAATCTGTACTTTGACCCTTGCTACTCAAAATGTGGTCCAAGGACTAGCAGCAGCACTAGTGTTATGTGGGCTTTTTAAAAGTGTCAAATTGGGTGTGCTTGTGGGGCAGTGGTTAAGACATTGTTTGGGATGCCCGCATGCCATATCAGGGTTCCTAGGTTGAACTTGGGCTCCAGTTCCAATTCCTGCTTCCTGCTAATGTGCATCCTGCGAGGAAGCATGTGGTGGCTCATGTACTTGGGTCCCTGTCATCTACGTGGAAGACCTGGGTTGAGTTCTGGGCTCCTGGCTTTAGTCTGGCCCTACAGTGGCTGTTGCAGGCATTTAGGGAGTGAACCAGCAAATGGAAAAATCTTTCTCTCTCTTTCTGTGTCTGCCATTCAAATAGAAAATATGAAAATGGAAAAAAAAAAAAGCCTCTAGGGCCTGGCATTGTGGCATAGTGGTAAAACCCCCGCCTGTGATGTCTGCACCCCATATGGGTGCCAGTTCAAGCTCCCTCATGGAGCCCCTTAGACGCTGATTTAGATTGTAAGCATTGAATATAGGAAGCTCTCATTCTTTACATCCTTCCAAGAAACTGTTTGTACCTTTCAGTTGTTTATATTTCCACGTATATTTCAATCTGGAAAAACACGTCATGACTAAAATACATTTGGAAGCTATTGTCCTGAACTTCAGATTTAATCAAGTTGCTGGGATCTAGGGTGGCTAGAGATGGATAACTGCATAATTCAGACAGCTTTCTAAAGGCTGAAATAGTTGAGTCCTTATTTCAAAAATGAAGGCTCTGAAATAGGTGGGCCACAGTTCACGTATTCGTATAGTCCTTGGTTGCAGAACTAATCAGCGAGAGTGTGTGATGTGGAAGACTTAGAGAAGAGTCTTTCCTAGGAGACTGGCTAGCTAGCCAGGAGTCTGCCTTAGATGAGGGATTTCTTCCTCCACAGGCCCTCGCCAGCATGAGTCTGAACACTCAGCCCATCCTCAATCTGGAGAAATTTCACGAGGGCCAGGAGATCCCACTTCTCCTGGGAAAGCCTTCTAATGACCTGCAGTCCACCCCTTCCACTGAATTCAACCCACTCATCTATGGCAATGACGTGGATTCTGTGGATGTTGCAACCAGGTGAGACCAAGCGGGTTGTCCAGTCATGGGTTCTAAGTTGCTCTCTTTCTCTCAGCGACCTTGGGATGGAGTACTTTCCTGAGCCAGAGTTTATCTGTATATAAAATGTGGATGATATTACAGTGTGTTTTCCACTTTAGTAAAAAGCGAAGAGGAGAAATCACTGAGGGACTGGTGATTCTTTAAGATAACTCTCCCCTTGATACTGGAAGCCTGTTAAATGATGGCTTTGCCAAGTGGCCCGAGACCTTGGATCATGGAAACCCTGGCTGTACGGGGCACGGGTCTGGCGTTAGCTCACCGTCCGCTTCTTCTCCAGAGTGGCCATGGTGCGTTTCTTCAACTCCGCCAACGTGCTGCAGGGCTTTCAGATGCACACGCGGACTCTGCGTCTCTTCCCTCGGCCAGTGGTAGCTTTTCAGGCTGGCTCCTTTCTAGCCTCGCGGCCCCGGCAGACTCCTTTTGCTGAGAAGTTGGCCAGGACTCAGGCTGTGGAGTACTTTGGAGAATGGATCCTTAACCCCACCAACTATGCCTTTCAGCGAATTCACAACAGTGAGTCCACCCAGCCTCTGCCTTTGTCCTCCTGACAGTTCTCCCTTTGCTTGTTTCTTTGCTAGTCTTTGCCCCACCCCTTCCATGCTTGTTCTGCGTTAGACTTTTCCCTGCCTTTATGTTATGTAGTGCTTGTTGCTAACTCTGTTGTTTCTCCTCTTTGGGTAGATATGTTTGATCCCGCCCTGATTGGTGACAAGCCCAAGTGGTATGCTCATCAGCTGCAGCCCATCCACTACCGAGTCTACGATAGCAACTCCCAGCTGGCCGAGGCGCTGAGTGTGCCGCCCGAGCGTGACTCCGACTCTGACCCTACTGATGACAGGCGAGCAGGCCCCTCTCACTAGCCCTTCCCTAGCAAGATCTCAGGGGATTTAGATGTCAGTCTTTGAAGCCTTGAGTTGTATTTTAGTTGATTGGTTTTCTTGGCTTCTTTATTTTATCTGTTCTCTACCCTTGAGCTAAGAGTGCTCCTCTTTTATTTTTCCTAGTGCTGATTGCACTGTTTTTCCCTGCCCCTTCCTTCTGGTCTTTTTTTTTTTTTATGCTCTTCACTCTGCAGCGGCAGCGATAGTATGGATTATGATGACTCAAGCTCTTCTTACTCCTCCCTTGGTGACTTTGTCAGTGAAATGATGAAATGTGACATCAACGGTGACACTCCCAGTAAGTGGGCTTGGGGAGATTGGCCAGCCCTGGGCTGGGGTTGGGGTTCTGGAATGGGGTGTCTGTACCTGCTTCCCTCGGTTTGTTTCCCAGATGTGGACCCTCTGACACATGCAGCACTGGGGGACGCCAGTGAGGTAGAGATTGATGAGCTCCAGAGCCAGAAGGAAGCAGAGGAGCCTGGCCTGGACAGCGAGAACCCTCAGGAAAACCCCCCAGTGCGCTCCAGCGCCAGCACTACTGCCAGCAGTAGCCCCAGCACTGTCCTCCATGGAGCTAACGCTGTACGTGAGGCCACGGAGCGGTGGGTGAGCGGGATCCCTTGCTGGGGATGTGGGCCTCATCTCTGTTAGGAAGGCTGCACTGCAGTGTTCATTTGCCTTTTTCCTCAAAATCTTCTTATCTTCTCCATAGACCGTTAGGGTGAGGGTTTTGGACTCAGAGCCTAAATGATGCAGTATTGATCCCAGAAGGTCACAGCATTGTTCGGGGTATAGCTGAGATCCCCCTTTCATAGCCTGTGGGGACAGAGAACAGGGATACTACAGATACTTTCCCACACATTCCTTTGGCCATCAATCTGCTAGACCTGCACGGACCTGGCCCTGCCTAACTGAGATACAGGGAAGTATCACTGGGCACCAGGTGATCACCTTTTATTTATTGTGTCCCTTAGGAAGCTGCTGACTCTGCAGAGATGGATGATACGGCAGCAGGAGGCATCTCCAAGCCTCCCCCTACTGTGCCTCCTGGCATCGGCAAATCGAACGTGGACAGGCGTCAGGCAGAAATCGGAGAGGGGTCAGTGCGCCGGCGAACCTATGACAATCCATACTTCGAGCCCCAATATGGCTTTCCCCCTGAGGAAGATGATGATGAGCAGGGGGAAAGTTATACTCCCCGATTCAGCCAGCATGTCAGTGGCAATCGGTGAGAGCCTGGGATCCCCGCTAGTGGGGTGACTGAAGGACTTTACTGCAGTGGACCCTGGGCAAGGGTTAATCAGAAAGTCTGAGAAGTCTGCTCGCCCTCGCGGTCCTGCTGCTCACTGAGGGTGGTACTCTGCTGTTGGGATTTAGGAGTCATGGGAAGGGAGTGGTGACTGCAGCGTAGCGAAGGCCCACACTCCCAAGGTCAGGTACCCCTACCTGGGGCTCACAGGTGCCACTGTGCGTTCAAGGGCTCAAAAGCTGCTGCGGCCCAACAGCTTGAAACTGGCAAGTGACTCCGATGCAGAATCAGACTCCCGCGCGAGCTCTCCCAACTCCACCGTCTCTAACAACAGCACCGAGGGCTTCGGGGGCATCGTGTCATTTGCCAGTAAGTGTCTTCAGCGTTCTCATTTCCCTGTTCTGTTTTCTCCCACAGTGGGGCCTGACCAAGGCACACACTGCTTAGAGTTTGCAGTGGAGGGCTGGCTTGGCATGATCAAACCCTGATTCCAGTCATTTAGGTGATACTGAATGGAGTGTTTTCAGAGGAGGTCAGTAAGGACAGGGACGGGTTAGTTGTTTTCATTATACGTGGATGTTTCAGACTTCCCAGGGAGGATAGCTGAATGGTCAACTGAAAAGTATGCATTAAATCCAAAAGTCACACACACACACACACACACACACCCCGCATATGTACTTTGTAGAAATATTCTGGTCAAAGTTGATATGAGTATGTATCTTATATCTTTGCTTGATGAGGGTTTTTTTCATCAACATGCTTTGACATCTGTATGAGATTGGTTTTTGTGCTTAGAGAATATTTCAAGCAATGAGTGGCAAGCATGAGTTAAAAATTAAAGATGGACCTTTGTTGGGTCTAGGGTCACGATAGGGGATAATTGTGATTGTGAATTTTTTCAGAAGCCAGGGAGGGACAATGTCAGCTTCATGCCAGAAGCATACAAACTATCAGTTTTCATACTGTGTTCTCAGTAGATGAATGAAATGGATATTGTGGGAAGTGCCTGAATAAAGTCAATGGCAGTGATAGCTTTGTTTACCCCAAGTTAGGCTTGATCTTTGCTGAGGTGGAGCAGAGACTGATCTACTGAATTGGAATTCTGTTTGAAACGAAGGGAGGGGAAGAGGAGCATACAGTCAGTGGAGCACAGTGTTTTAGTTGTTTGTCCTGCTGACTCACTGGTTTTTCACCTCTCTTTGATAGGCAGCCTGTATAGGAACCATAGCACAAGCTTCAGTCTTTCAAACCTCACGCTCCCCACCAAAGGGGCCCGAGAGAAGACCACGCCCTTTCCCAGTCTGAAAGGTAACTAGAGCCTGCCTTCTGCCAAACCAGATTTCTCTGGGAGGTGTTTCAGGCCTGTGGGTGCTTGTCAGGAGCCTGGTGTGTGATGAGTCATTTGATCATGGGGCTTTCACTGCACATCATGGGCTCTCGATGGCTGTCAGATAGAAACCCTCTTTGTAGCTAGAGGAGGTCCTGTTGTATTGTTTAGAGTAATGGCAACTGTGTTATCGCTGCTGCTTCTGGGGCCCTTGTTAGTGGTACACAGTTAACACAGGGATCTTCGGCTGCTCCCAGTCACCTGCCAGGTCCTGCTTGCGTGGATTTAGAACAGAATCCATCCCAAGGAGCCATCCCCCACAGAGTGGTTGTGGAGAGCTGGCAATGTTGATAGGAGCCTTTCTGTGACTTCATGTCCACACAGGCTGTGAGTGGGCCAGGTAATATTTACTGGCTTCTAGGGGCAATGGTCCCAGAGGCAACTAAGACCTTGTTTGAATTTTATTGTGATCTTGTGAGTTTGAGAGGCTTTTCTAAATTTAATTTGACTTTGGTTTGTTTTCTCTGAATATTGTACTGAAATATTGAGTTATGGTAGGAAGTACAGTGACAAGTGCTGTACTCTAACTTGCCTCTCATTCCCAGTGATCAAAAATATCAGGAGTCCATGAAATATTCTTTGGTGGGGATGGGAACATAGGGTTTGATGGGCCAAAGGACATCAGAGCTGGTAGTATAGGAAACTCATTAGCACCGCCGCGTTGAATCCAGAGGGGCTGGGTAGATCGGGGATGGAAAGGTAAATGTCTGGCTTTGATTCGATATATTTGAAGAGAAGAGCAACTGAAGCTCTTTCATTGCATGCTGATGCTTCATTTCATTTGCTGCACTTAACCCTCTCACCCACTCCCCATCTTCATACCCCACCCCCGCTTCCCATGACAGCATCTGCAAAATGGGTCTCTTCCCTAAGCATACCTGCAGGCCCTCTGGACCCCTGTGCTAGATGTTTCATGAAAACTGGTGATCCCCGTGTCATGCATGTGCCTGTGTAGGCTCCTGTATCATTTACCCTGCCTCTGGCTCTGAGATGCCACTGCTTTAAGGATGATCTTTCTTGGAGCCTTGGGTGCCTCCTGGTCACTTGGTTGCCAGCTCTGCGGTGCCCAAGAACCAAGGTTACGTGCGCTGTTCAAGCTCTGGGAGAATGCTCAGATTATCTGACTTACTGCTCCATATACGGGTGTAGGGGTTGCGGTATCGTGGTGCACCTACTAATTGTGTATTTTGTGTCCCAGTATTTGGGCTAAATACTCTAATGGAGATTGTTACTGAAGCCGGCCCCGGGAGTGGTGAAGGTGGGTCTTGCCTGTGAGCTGTGCATGATCTTTTTTTTCCTAGCATCTTCATGCCTGCCTGAGGGCCATCCTCCTCAGGGAGCAAGCAGCTTCACATGAGTGACCTGCCTTGCCCCGTCCCCGAGACGCCCGTGCCTGCCCATGGGGCGTGCTGCTGGTGCATGTGGAGTGGCCTGAGTCTCCATTCCCACCTCCTCCACATTGCCATGGCTGGTTTCTACCTGTGTGTGATGCCCTGGTGCCACCCTCCCCCAGCCCTTCTGGGGAATGGGCGTGGAACATGGCTAATTAACACGAGTTCCTGGACTAGAATTGTGATGGCTCTCCTTCCTACCTTTCCTGCTGTAGGAAACAGGAGAGCTTTGGTGGATCAGAAGTCGTCTGTCATTAAACACAGCCCTACAGTGAAGCGAGAACCTCCATCACCCCAGGGTCGATCCAGCAATTCTAGGTAATAAATGGCACGTCCGTTTTAAAAGGTTGCGGCTAGAGGTCACGATTCCTGTGCAGAACTTGAGGGGTGCTCAGGAGTGGGAGAGAAGCCCGCAAAATGGTAGATGACAGCAGTTCTGGCCAGCACTTCCGTTCTGACGCAATCCCCTGCAACAGTGATGGTTTACAGTGTTGAGGAGGGGGAGACAGCAATGCTGGGGACCTGGGCAGACCAAGTTACCTGAAGGGGGTGCAAAGGCGGTGGACTTGGGCATTTGGAGGCTTGGCTTGGGAAACCCCTCAGTCTGTGCAAGTGGGGGATGCTCTGCTGAGCAACTCCCGATCACACGTGTGTGGCCCACAGTGAGAACCAGCAGTTCCTGAAGGAGGTTGTGCACAGCGTGCTGGATGGCCAGGGCGTCGGCTGGCTCAACATGAAGAAAGTGCGCCGGCTGCTGGAGAGCGAGCAGCTCCGAGCCTTCGTCCTGAGCAGGCTGAGCCGCACAGCCCAGGCGGAGGACGACGCCCGGCAGGACGTCATCCCGGATGTGGTCGGTATCCGAGCTGAGGCAGCGGGATCCACCGGGCGAGGGGTGTGCACTCCACAAGCAGTGTTACCAACTCTGTCGCTGGGTTCCCATTGCAGGAGATCAGTCGCAAGGTGTATAAGGGAATGTTAGACCTGCTCAAGTGCACAGTCCTCAGTCTGGAACAGTCCTATGCCCATGCGGGTCTGGGTGGCATGGCCAGCATCTTCGGGCTTCTGGAGATAGCCCAGACCCACTACTACAGTAAAGGTAGGGGTCACACCCGCCTGGCGTCATCCCATGCACAGCTCTCCCAGTTGTCTCCGAAAGAGGAAACGTACTTGCCCCACAGCAGGTGTTCCTGTGCCACGCTTCCCATAGGCTTTGGGATTTTATTTTCCAGTGCATGTTTATCAGTGGGTATTCTTCTGTCATAAAAAGTAGAATGATAGCTTTTCTTTCCTTGCACTTCTTCTGTTCCACTTTGTCCTACTGCATTTCCTTCCTTGGTTACCATTTACTACCTCTTTTGACCTCTTTCTGTATTCAATCTTTTCCTCAGAACCAGACAAGCGGAAGAGAAGTCCAACAGAGAGTGTAAATACCCCAGCTGGAAAGGACCCTGGTCTGGCTGGGCGGGGGGACCCAAAGGCTATGGCCCAGCTGAGAGTTCCCCAGCTGGGACCTCGGGCACCAAGTGCTCCAGGAAAGGGTCTTAAGGAACTGGACACCAGGAGTTTAAAGGAAGAGAATTTTGTAGCATCTATTGGTACGTATCACCGTGTTTGGTGTGGGGAGGGATCCTGGCTTCTTAAGTATCCCTCCCTCCTTTCGGTTCATTCAGAATCCCGCCTTTCTCTTCCCCATGCTTTGCTTTCTTGAGAGGGAGATAGGCCTGTGTCCATTTCTTCTCTATCCCTTGTGCTTTATCCATGGCCACCTCCACCTGCATCCTAGAGGAAGGATGGACGTTTGTGTAGAGGGCCCAGTGAGGCTTAGTGCAGGAAGTCTGAGCTGTACTCCTGGTCTCTCATTTCTTTACATCTGAAGTTCTTCACGTAGTGGAGAGGCCACACGAGTTCCTAAGAAGATAAAAGGAAGTTTACAGATGCATCTTTGGCCTGTGACAGTGTGGTTATCTGGGTCTCTGAAGCCAGTTTCCCCCATTACACTGCCCTGGAATTTGCTTCTCTGGGTGCATCTGACAACCCTGCTCCCCTAGGTTCTGGACCTCAGACTTGGCTCTCTCTAAACCTTCCTCACGGGACTTGGCTAAAAGCTTGGTTATATTTGGTGTTTCTCCATTCTCACTAAGGTGGTGCCTTGGTGAGCTCTCTGGGTGTCACTTCTGTTCGGCTCACTCCCTGCATGACCTGAGAATTCCAGGTCATAGCTTTCTTTTTCTGATTTTAGGGCCCTGGGCACTATGATTCCAGCTGATGCCTTTGTCACAACCATTAAAATTGCCTCATGTTCCCATATGTGGTAATTAGGAACCAGTTTCCTTTATGGAGGAACTACACTTGACTAGCCACTATAATGCTGCCCTAGAGGCAATCAACCCTGACTCGCTCCTGTCTCAAGTGATGTTCTAGAAAAAGTACCGTGACCTGCCAGTCTGGTGATCCAGCGTTTTAGTTCTGTATCTGTCCCTAGCTAGAACACAACTCTAGGCAAACCACTTCCTGCTTCAGGGTCTCTGTCTCTTTCCTTATCTGGGAAATGAAGAGATCACACTGTGGAGTTTCTTCCAGGCAGAGAATTGCCGCGGTTGGCATTCCCTTAGTTTCCCCTACAGGATGCTAGCCTTGACCATTTTATGTTCTCTGTCAACTTCACTGGAAGTGTTTTTCCAGGTGACTTGCTAAGATTGGGTCTCTTGCTGGGGCAGGCACTGGTTCTGAGGGAGAGTTGGTTTTGGGGGAGCACCAGGAGGGATGCTGAAACCTCCCTGTTAGTTGGCTTCTCTCCTGTACAGTGAATCGAGTGCATTGGCGCTCATGCTTCTGGAATGCTTTGGCCGCTTGACGATCACCTGTCGTACGTGGAATCTAAAAGTTGCCGTTCCCCAGCTCATTTGGCAGGGGGTGTCTGGTGTGGTGGAAGTTTTTTTAAAAACGATCCTAGTTTCATGACTGTGGGCAAGCGCTGCAGTCTCTTTGGGATCAGTTTCATCATACCACGGAGAAGGCGCTTCACTCCGGCCTTCTGGCTCAGACAGTCTGCAGGGTTTTCACTGCCATGTTGGGGCTAGGGGTTAGAAGTCTGGAGCCTTTAGTTCATGAGGTTAGGGAAAAGCACTGGATCTCTTGATTTCCCCCTCCTGCCCCAGAGGAAGATGTTTTGGATCTCTTGATGGGTGATCCCATGCCTGAGACTGAACCAACCCCGGGTGGGTGGGTATCCATTCCGTCTGTCTGACCAGCCTCTGACTCTCTGTCTTTCTCTCCTGCTTGCGTTGCATCTGGGGTAGAATTGTGGAACAAGCACCAGGAAGTGAAAAAGCAAAAAGCTTTGGAAAAACAGAGTAAGGAACAAATGCCCCTTCCTGTTCCCAAGTCTCCCATACCTGCCAACTCCCCGGGCCCAGATGGGGCAGGCTCCCTTTGTCAGCCCCACCCCAAATTTGCTCTTGAGGGATATTTGGACTGAAAGCAGGTAGGTGGTGAGTGAGTCCTAGGCGTGTGGCTTGTAGGCTGCTTCTTGCCCCTCCACTCGTAGCAGTCAGGCTGCAAACAGGGTGTCCATGGAGTAAGACCCCCTTAGAACTTGGTTCTCTATTGCTGCAGAGTTGGTGGGGAGAATGTTTGCCCATGTCAGTGACCTCATTGGCTGATACCTCCCTCACCCGTTGGAAGGCCTGTGGGCACAGTTGGCAGAGATGGTTGCTGTCCCTCTGTGTTGAGTCTGTAGCTGCCCAACTCTCTGGTGGCTTGCCTAGGCACGCTTTCTTGCTTTCTGTCATTCTGTCCTTCTGCCATATCATTATGGGTGGGTGGGTGGCACTGGGGGTGGCTTTTATCTCAAAAGTAGATGTTGGGTGGGGGTAGGCAGTGCCCACTAAAACAGCAGGTGTTTCTTTATCTCGCTGGGCCTAACCTTTTCCTGGCCCCTTTAGATGCTTGGGAAGCAGTGAGTGACCCAGGGATCCTCGAGTGGTCTCTTGCTCCAGTTACACTCTGACTCTGAGTGCCGTGGAATGTGGTTTAGACCTTTGTGGGGATGGGGTTTTCTGTTTCGGGCAAGTTGCTCAGAAGGTTCTCATGTTAAGAAGATGGCTGAGAACTCCTTGAGACCAGGTCTAATTTGTCCGACTTGGTTCTTAAGGCATCTGGGGACATCTTCTTCCAGTGGATCCCATGGAGTGGGGGCAGTCCCTGGAAAGGTGACTGGGATGTGCTGAGCAGGCCTGGGGCCAGGCCGTGCTGCTGTCCCACTCCCTTTGCCAGCCTGCCCTTGCTTCTGCATACCAAGTAACAGAAGTCTTCCCCTACTCAGGGCCAGAAGTAATCAAACCTGTCTTTGACCTTGGTGAGACAGAGGAGAAAAAGTCCCAGATCAGCGCAGACAGCGGTGTGAGCCTGACATCTGGTTCCCAGGTTTGTGACAGTCTTGTTGAGAATTGTGAGGATCAAGTCTGCTGTCTCAGAAAACTGCTTTTAAAAAAAGATTTATTTATTTATTTGAAGGCAGAGTTAGAGAGACAGAGAGCAAGAACTTCCATCTGCTGGTTCACTCCCCCAAATGACCACAGTGGCCAGAGCTGGGGTGATCCAAAGCCAGGAGCTCGGAGCTTCTTCCAGGTCTCCCACATGGTTGCAGAGGCCCAAGCACTTGGACTATCTTCTGCTGCTTTCCCATGTTCATTAGCAGGGAGCTGGATCGGAAGTGGAGCAGCCAGGACTTGAACTAGCACCCATATGGGATGCTAGTGCCGCAAGTGACATCTTTACCTACTACACCAAAGCACCAGCCCCTCAGAAAATTACTTTAAAAAAAAAAAAAGATTTATTTATTTATTTGAAAGAGTTACACAGAGAGGAGAGGCAGAGACAGAGACAGAGAGAGAGAGAGGTCTTCCATCTGCTGGTTCACTCCCCAGACGGCCGCAACGACTGGAGCTGCACCGATCCGAAGCCAGCAGCCAGGAGCTTCTTCTGGGTCTCCCACATGGGTGCAGGAGCCCAAGGACTTGGGCCATCTTCCTCTGCTTTCCCAGGCCACAGCAGAGAGATGGATCAGAAGAGGAGCAGCTGGGACTAGAACCAGCTCCCATATGGGATTCCGGCGCTTCAGGCCAGGGCATTAACCCGCTGCGCCACAGCACCGGCCCCAGAAAATTACTTTAAATTAAAAAAAAAAAAAAAAAAAAAAAAAACTTGAAACAATGTAAATACCTGATAGTAAGGGAATGATTAAATAAATATGATTGATCCATGTTGAGTCCAATATTGGACTCCATTAAGGATTGCATAGTCAAAGATTTAGTGACATGAGGAAATGTTTATCAAGCTACAAGTATAGTATGATTCCAGTTTTATTTTTTAACTATATTAGGGGAAGTCTGAGAAGGAATATATTAAAAACAGGAGTTAAGTGGGTGGTAGATTTAGGGCTTTATACTATTTCCTTATTCTTTCATGTGTTTTTGATAATTAGAATGTATTTCTTGAATGTATATTATTATTTTCTATTTTGTTTGTCATACTTATTTTACATTTAGGGGAAAAAAAGCTATTCATGGCCTCCATAGGGACGATAACTGAAAGGTGGGATGGGGAGAAAGAGGAAGGTAGAGTGTTTGAGGGACTGTGCCCAGATGGGACCCATCCCCGAACGTGTGTGTTCCTGTGTCTCGTTTCAGAGGACAGATCAAGACTCAGTCGTCGGTGTGAGTCCAGCTGTTATGATCCGCAGCTCCAGTCAGGATTCTGAAGTTAGCACCGTGGTAGGGGAACACCACACTAGCTTCTTGGCGGGTGCGGGTGGATTTCCCCTTTGCAAAAGGGGGCTCCTTTCTCTCTGGAGGCTGTTCTCAGTCTCAGGTCAGCATGGTTCTCATGGTGGAAATGTGCACCTGTTGTCATAGGTGTGTGTACGCGGGATTTCACCCAGGGCTTCTCCTCATCTTTTAAAAAGAAGGTACTTTGAGAAGCTGTCTGGCACACCTTTGAAGTGGTAGCGGAGAGCTCTAACAGCTGGGCATTTCGGGGCGCTTCCCTGGGGAGCACCCCTCACTGCCTTCTTTCCTTTCCAGGTGAGCAATAGTTCTGGGGAGACCCTTGGAGCGGACAGTGACCTGAGCAGCAATGCAGGGGATGGACCAGGTGGCGAGGGCAGCAGCCACTTGGCAAGCTCGCGGGGCACTTTGTCTGATAGTGAGATCGAGACCAACTCCGCCACAAGCGCCATCTTTGTAAGCTTTTTTTTTTTTTTTTTTTTTTTTTTTTAACAAAAGAAGACTTTTTTTTTTTAACAGGGGAAGGAAGTGGGTTAAAAAAGAAAAGATGAAACATTTGCGGGCTCGTCCTGCAAGGCCCGCCCTGTCGGGGTGGTGGGGCAATGGTGTTCTTCGATAGGAGCACCAGAGACCGTTTCAGTGAACATGTCCGCTTATTAACAAGCAAGCATAAGCTTCTAAGGGGCAGGCAGAAGGGGCTAATTCAGGGCAGCACTAATTCTATAGGAGAAAGCTGATATTGGCTCCACTATGCTTCTCCAGTCAGCTCAAAGCTCACATAGCCTGGCCTACTTAGCCTTCCAGGTGGTCCTGATGGATCTGGGCCATACCCGGGAGCTGTTTACCTAATTGGCAATTACAGGGCCTTTCAGCAGGAATTGGGAGTGGGGCTCCTGCCGCCTGCCAGCAGTCAGGTCATAAGGTCCGTCCTGGGAGGCATGGTGTGTGCCATGCCCTCTTAACCTGCTGCATGGGCTCGGCAGGCAGTCTCCTGGCCAGGCACAGGGTCACCCCCAAACATTAAGATAATAAGAAGGGAAAGATGAAGCAAGGAACAGCTAATCCCCACATATTTGGCTTTCAGGAAAATGTTTCTTAAGAGTCACTCGACTTGGTGAACTGGGTATTTTAGAACCCTGTCTGGAATCATTAATGAGTTAGGTACCTGCCCAGTTGGGTAAGGGCTGTGAATGCTGTGTGGTAATACAGCTGTGTTTAAAACGGACAGAGATACCTTTGTAGCAGTGTCAGAACAATTACAGCTCTCATTTTGTGTCAGTCCACTTATGTCTATAGGCTACTCCAGCTGTTGTTGTTTTTTAATATAGTGTTACTGTCCTTAGAAGGACTCTTTTTTTTTTTTTTTTAAGATTTATTTATTTGAAAGGCACAGTTCCAAAGAGAGAGGGAGAAAGAAATAGAGAGGAGAGAGAGAGGTCTTCTATCCGCTGGTTCACTCCCCAAATTCCCACAACAGGCCCGAGCTGAGCCAGTCTGAAGCCAGGAACCAGGAGCTTCTTCTGGGTCTCCCACATGGGTTCAGGGACTCAAGAGCTTTGGGCGTCTTCTGCTGCTTCCCAAGGCACATTAGTAGGGAGTTGGATCAGAAGTGGAGCAGCCAGGACTCAAATTGCTGCCCATAGGGGATGCTGGTGTCGCAGGTGGTGTCTTTGCCCACTATGCCATAACGCTGGGCTCAGCTAGTCTAGTTTTTTTTTTTTTTTTTTTTTTTGACAGGCAGAGTGGACAGTGAGAGAGAGAGACAGAGAGAGAAAGGTCTTCCTTTGCCGTTGGTTCACCCTCCAATGGCCGCCGCTGCAGCCGGCGCACCGCGCTGATCCGATGGCAGGAGCCAGGATCCAGGTGCTTCTCCTGGTCTCCCATGGGGTGCAGGGCCCAAGCACCTGGGCCATCCTCCACTGCACTCCTGGGCCACAGCAGAGAGCTGGCCTGGAAGAGGGGCAACCGGGACAGAATCCAGCGCCCCGACCGGGACTAGAACCCGGTGTGCCGGCGCCGCAAGGTGGAGGATTAGCCTATTGAGCCACGGCGCCGGCCTAGCTAGTCTAGTTTTATTTTGGTTACTGCTCTATTTGTATAGAGCCTCAAAATAATATTTCATTTCAGTGTATTTCTAACAGTTGTTTGAAATTTTCATTCACTGATAAATATCTATAGAGTTACTAAAAGTGCCGGATTCTGTACTGAAGAAACTGGTGAATAAGGCATGATTTCCACTCTCGAGAAGTTTGCAATCCAGCATACAGTATGTTATTATGAATAGTACCTTCTGAGAGGTGAGGGGAATGAAACTTTAGAAAAAAATAGACTTGGGCTGTGCTGTGGCATAACAGGTAAAGTGTCCACCTGCGGTGCTGGCATCCTGTATGGGTGCCGGTTTGAGTCCCAGCTGCTCCACGTCCAATCCCGCTCCCTGCTAACATGCATGGGAAATCAGCAGAAGATGACTCCTATGCTTGGGTCCCTACACCCACGTGGGAGACCCAGATGAAGCTCCTGGATCCTGGTTTTGTTTGAATCAGCCCAGTTCTGGCCATTTGGGGAGTGAACCAGTGGACTGAAGATCTCTCTCTGCTTCCTGTAACTCTGCCTTTCTCTCTTTCTTTTTTTTTTTTTTTTTTTAATTTATTTTTATTTGTTTGAAAGAGTTAGAGAGAGAGGTAGCAACACAGAAAGAGAGGTCTTCCATCTGCTGGTTCACTCCCCAAGTGGCTGCAACAGCTGGAGCTGAGCCGATCCAGAGCCAAGAGCCTCTGTAGGGTCTCCCATGCAGGTGCAGGGGCCCAAACACTTGGGCCATCTTCCACTGCTTTCCCAGGCCATAGCAGAGAGCTAGATCAGAAGGGGAGCAGCCAGGACTAGAACCGGCACCCATCTGGGATGCAGGCGCTTCAGGCCGGGGCTTTAACCCACTGTGCCACAGCGCTGGCCCCAACTCTGCCTTTCACATAAATAAATAAATCTTAGAAAAAAAAAAAAAACAGATTTGTCCTAGGTCACACCATAAGCTTTTGATCAGCTGGAATGAAACAAATGTTGTTTAGTCCTTGCCTGAGACACACCACTTTGCAGTGCATGTGTGCCTCCTAAGACACTGCTGGACACAATCCATTGCCACGTTACACTTTATTAAACAGAGATGAGGACAGCTGTTCTGTGTAAGAGTTCTTAAGAGTCCTTGTCTTTGTAGGGAGAATAGAAGATGCAATGTAGGTGAAATCAATTATGGTTCCCATTCCAGAGCTCGGTGTGTTCCTAATAGAGCCAGTGGCCTCCCAGACTGAAGGCTGGGAACAGGATTGGGTGCCATCAGGCTGCTCTGATGGCCTCGCCTCTCCCTCTGACTTTATTTTTTTTTAAAAGAAGGGAAGACATATTTATTTATTTTTAATTAATTAATTTATTTGAGAGGTAGAGTTACAGACACTGAGAGGGGGAGACAGAGAAAAAGGTTTTCCTTCTGCTGGTTCATTCCTCAAATGGCTGCAATGGACAGAACTGCACCAATCTGAAGCCAGGAGCTTCTTCCTGGTCTCCACACAAGTGCAGGGGCCCAAGCACTTGGGCCATCTTCTGCTGCTTTCCCAGGCCATAGCAGAGAGCTGGATTGGAAGAGGAGCATCTAGAACTAGAACCGGTGCCCATATGGGATGCCGGTGCTGCAGGCAGAGGATTAACCTACTGCGCCACAGTGCTGGCCCCTCTCTCTGACTTTAAGCAGTTGTTCATGTGTTTAAAATCCTTCTACGGTCCTGTCATTCTGGATAATGAGCCAGAATTGTTGATCAATGGAGCTATTCAGCTGTGTGCCATCTCGCCTGTTATCTTCCTGGGACAAATTCTTGCTTGCTTTCTGCTGATGGACAAGGATTCCTGGTATGATTGAGTTGCTAGGAGCAGTTACCTAAATTTCTTAACTCAAAACAGCTGTCTTAACAAGAAAAATATATATATGTTTTTATATATAAAATCAGTGAGGTCCATTGGACAAAGTACTAGGCTGTGAACTGGGAGACTGCTACTTCGTTAACACTAATTAGGTATTGCCTAACCACCTATGATCAGCTGTTTGTTCTGTTCAGTGTATTATTGAAATGGCATGATTTTACCTACCTCTTACCTAGTTGAAAATCCTTTTTTGATGAGTAGAAAGTTTATTATTACAGAAGTGGCAGACAGTGATATTTCTCAAGGGCAATAAGAGATGGTAGGAAAGAGGAAATTAACATACACCCATTACCAAGCCAACTCCAGATACTGTTAAGTGCTTTATGTATATGCATTTCAAATTTAATTATTGCAGTAGTCTTAGGAGATAAATACTATAACCTTCATTTTACAGATTAGGAAAAGGAAGCTCAGAGAAGCTAAGATTTGTTCCTAAGGTCACACGGCTAATAAGAGGCAAGGATCTGGCTGGCGCCGCGGCTCACTAGGCCAATCCTCCGCCTAGCGGCGCCAGCACACCGGGTTCTAGTCCAGGCGGGGCGCCGGATTCTGTCCTGGTTGTCCCTCTTCCAGGCCAGCTCTCTGCTGTGGCCAGGGAGTGCAGTGGAGGATGGCCCAAGTGCTTGGGCCCTGCACCCCATGGGAGACCAGGATAAGTACCTGGCTCCTGCCATTGGATCAGCGCTGTGCGCCAGCTGCAGCGCGCCAGCCGCGGCGGCCATTGGAGGGTGAACCAATGGCAAAGGAAGACCTTTCTCTCTGTCTCTCTCTCTCTCTCACTGTCCACTCTGCCTGTCAAAAAAAGAAAAAAAAAAGCAAGGATCTGAACCTTGGTCAAACTGACTTCAACCCTGTATCCTTTCTAGTGTCATGCTGATACCAGAGAATTAGCCTGATTTTTTTGCTTTAAGATTTATGTTACTTGAAAGACACAGAGAGAAAAATCAATCTTCCATTTGATGGTCCACTCCCCAAATGTCTGCAACAGCTGGAGCTGGGCCAGACTGAAGCCAGGAGCTTGGAACTCCCTCTGTGTCTCCCATGTGTATGGTGGGAGCCTAAGTACTTGGGAAGTCTTTCCCAGGTGCATTAGCAGGCAGCTGGATTAAAAGTGGAGCAGCTGGGACTCAAACCCATACCCATGTGGGATGCCGGTGCTGCACAGGATTAACAGATTGAGATTTGGTTGAATCCTAGAAGCAAGCAAATTAGCAGAAGCAAGGGTGTATGGGGTATATATGTGTGAGCCTCTCACTAAGGTTTGGTTGACTTTGCTCCTGTTCCTGACAGCTGACTGATCACCTCTTCTCTCCAGGGCAAAGCCCATAGCTTGAAGCCGGGGGTGAAGGAGAAGCTGGTGGGCAGCCCAGTTCGCTGTTCTGAAGATGTCAGCCAGCGAGTGTATCTTTATGAGGGACTCCTAGGTAAGAAGCAGACTGGGAAGGCCCCTTCCACTGAGAAAGCTGGGCTCAGTCAGGGGAGAGAGCAGCACTGCCAAGTAACTGGCTTTTCTGCTGATGGCAGTACTGATGCTAGATGTGTCTTGGAATCTGAAGCAAGTGATTTCCTGGGTCTGGACCAAGCAGGGGGAAAACGAGTTGAGACTGTGGTATTAGTATTAATCAACAGCCTCTGTCTGTCTGCCTTTCTTTCCTTTCCTGCTACCATGGTCCTTCCTGATCACAAATTGGCAGGAAGAGACAAAGGATCAATGTGGGACCAGTTAGAGGACGCTGCTATGGAGACCTTTTCTATAAGTAACCACCTTTCTTTGTGTGCTGTGTTCATCCCTCCTCCTTGGGAGGGACTGGGCCTCACTTGGAGGCATGTGGGGCTGGAATGTTAGAACCGGGGTGGAGAGGTTTGTGTCTGTCTGGTCCTGGAATGTGTAACGACTCCATTCTGGTGTTTACTCTTTGTTTGACAGTTGTGTTCTTTAAATGCTAAGTAAGTCTCTTAAGAAACCTTTATTCTGTGTAGGCAAAGAGCGTTCTACTTTATGGGACCAAATGCAGTTCTGGGAAGATGCATTCTTAGATGCCGTGATGTTGGAGAGAGAAGGGATGGGTATGGACCAGGGTCCCCAGGAAATGATCGACAGGTATGGGGCTTAGGAAACCCTTGGGAATATGAAAACTTAGCCTTCTCTCCGTTAGTTCTGCGGTCTCCCAGCTGACGCTGGTCTTCTACTTAGGTACCTGTCCCTGGGAGAACATGACCGGAAGCGCCTGGAGGATGATGAAGATCGCTTGCTGGCCACACTGTTGCACAACCTCATCTCCTACATGCTGCTGATGAAGGTACTGACAGCTTTGCTTACATCCTGCACTACTGATGCTGGACAGGCAAGGCTTGTTGCTGTCACTTAAATTCTGGGGTGAGTTAGGAAGCTGTCAGAGCAGCTTCCCAGGGCTCTGTGCCTGATTGAAGGCCCAGAGCCTCTCCCCCAGCTCACATGTGACCCCTGTATTGAAGCTGCCAGGCTGAGTTGTGTCCTTAACCAATGAGTCCATTCTCTTTGTTTACTTTGAATGTACTTGGACTCCTGCTAAGTAGTTTACGATGCCAGTAAAGCTCCTCACAGATAGAATTAATTTGTTTATGGTAGTTGTTTCTAAAACCTTACGAAGGATGCTCAGAATTCATTTCTCAGCACTAGTCCTTTATCATAGTGAATTTTCCATTGCTAGAAAAAGAGCTGCCCATTAACACTGTAGTGGTGGGGCCGGTGCTGTGGCGTAGCAGGTTAAGCTGCTGCCTGCTGTGCCGGCATCCCATTTGGGTGCCAGTTTGAGACCCGGCTGCTCCACTTCTGATCCAGCTCTCTGCTATGGCCTGGGAAAGCAGGAGAAAATGGCCCAAGCCCTTGGGCCCCTGCACCACATGGGAGACCCAGAAGAAGCTCCTGGCTCCTGGTTTCAGATCAGCTCAGCTATGGCTGTTGAGGCCAATTGGGGAGTGAACCAGCAGATGGAAGACCTCTCTCTCTCTCTCTCTCTCTCTCTCTCTCTCTCCTTCTGTCTCTGTGTAACTCTTGACTTTCAAATAAATAAATAAGTCTTTAAAAAAAAAAAAAAAAACCAATGTAGTGGTAGGTTCTAGTTTGATTTGGTTGTGCTTGGTTTCCACAGCCGTGGAAGAAGTACATTACCAAGTAAACAGTGATGCTGTGAAAGGGAAACCTAAGTTTGAGGCTGGGTGGAAGAGAGTCATTCTGAGAATGAGCCCTGGGTTTCTCCTGTTCTTGCTGCCTCCCTAGATGTGCAGGGATCAGGTGAGCAAACGTGAAGGACGCTCTCCAGGCCAGACCCTCTTGGTTCATTCCACTGGTGAATTCCAGGAGTATTAGTTGACTCTGGTTGAGAAAGGACAATTCCCTCCTGTGGAGGGAATTTCGGCTACAACTGAGTCCCAGGGTCACCACTCTGAGTCACTGTTTCTGATTTATACTCTGAGGATCCCTAAGGGTTTAGGAACCAATGTTTCAGTCTTGGTTGGGCATAAAGAGGCAGTGTCTCCTTGCAGAGCCCTTTCAAGAGCAACTTTCTGCAGGAGCCAACCAGAGGCAGAGCCAGGGTTCTTCCCGGCACGTGGGCAGGGCGCAGGGTTGAGAGTGCACTCCCGTGTGCAGTGACGGGTTTTGTCACAATATCACTTCTCTCAGACAGGAGGACACCTTTACATTCTCTGCTCTTCTCCTCAGTGCGAGAAGAGCAGACCCCTTACTAAGATTCCTGTTTTGGCTTTCCAGGTGAATAAGAATGACATCCGGAAGAAGGTGAGGCGCTTAATGGGGAAGTCCCATATTGGGCTTGTGTACAGCCAGCAAATCAATGAGGTGCTGGATCAGCTGGCGAACCTGGTAAGCACAGCTTGGCCATCCCCTGGGCTCCCCTTTCCCTGGCTGGGCCTTCCAGTGTGATACGGAGGCTTCCCCATGGGTTGTTTCTTGCCTGTGTCTCTGTATAGTCCAGTTTGCCCCCAGCATGGGACGTGGGGTAGTGGTTTTTGACTCTAGATGAAGCTTACAGCCCTCTTTTTGGAAATGGAATTCTGTATACTAAAACTTGCCTGGTATAGCCGTTGCAATGTGTGGTTTGTGGGCCTCTGAGACTCTAAAAGGTAGAGTGTGTTTGGCATCATAATACTAAAATGTTATGTGCCTTTTTCTCCAGTTGACATTTGCACTGATGCTATACAAGCAGTGGTGGGTGAGACTGCTGGCACCTTAACAGACGAGGGCAGGGCCCCAAACAGACCGCGAGCCGTCTTTGTCCTCACCTACAGTGTCAGTTTGAAAAGAGCCGGTGTCTTGGTGAAGCAGTGAAAACCACTACTTTCGTTACATCTTGCTGACAGATTACGTATCTTTATATTCTGTGTGACGACTGGGACGTATACATAAAGCATTTCTGCTGCCAACCGAGTGTGGTGGTGGTTTTAAGGAAAAGCAATTTGCAACAGTTTGAGTTGCAAGGTGAACTAGGCCCTGTGTTCCTGGGACATCGTTTTTGCTCAGAAGGAGGGCTTAACACACTCTGGCTGTTCAGAGCTGAGCATTTGGTGGACGTTTTCTCCAAAATTAATAAAAAGGGCCTGTTGTTTCAAAGAAAACAGTGATAGCACGTGTTGCCAATGATACAATTCAAATTTTTTTAAGTGAAGGTAAAAATTTTGGAAGAATTTTGAGCTTGAGGCTTTCCAACATTTTAAGACTTTTCTAAGGAGATGTGTAGTAATATTAGTGAATCTGATTTTTTTATATTGTGTAATAAAACATGCCAACATTTGGAAGAGCTGCATAATTTAGTGAACCAGGACACCCCACATCCAGTGTGAGATGTTACAGATTCAAGTGTGGATAAAGGTGCCCTCAAAATGGAAGGCAGATAGACGGATTTTAATGTAATAGTGTAAAGTGTTCAGTGCTGTGTTTCCAGATTACACATTGCAGCTAACTTTTGCACACTGATTTTTCCTAAGTCCTGTACAGTGCCAAAGAAGAATATGTGCATTAAAATCTTTTTCCCTGGGGCCAGTGCTGTAGCATAGAAGGTTAAACTGCTACATCCTATGCAGGTACTGGTTCATGTCCTAGCTGCTCCGCTTCCGATCTAGCTCCCTGCTAATGAGCCTAAGAGAGCAGCGGAGGATGGCCCATATTCTCCTCTCTGCTTCTCCATCCAATCTGTGCTTTGATTGATGCAGATGAAGAAAATTTGACCTCACTTTCGCTGTATTTGAAAAAGGTAAAAAGATTTTTTTAAAAAAGATTATTTATTTGAAATGCAGAGCTACAGAGAAAGAGAAGGAGAGGCAGAGAGAGAGAGAAGTCTTCCATTTGCTGGTTCACTCCCCAGTTGGCTGCAATGGCTGGAGCTGTGCCAATCCAAAGCCAAGAGCCAGGAGCTTCCTCCGGGTCTCCCATGTGGGTGCAGGGGCCCAAAGACTTGGGCCATCTTCTACTGCCTTCTCAGACCATAGCAGAGAGCTGGATCAGAAGTAGAGCAGGGGCCAGCACTGTGGTGTAGCAGGTTAAAGCCATGGCCTGAAGTGCCAGCATCCCATATGGGCCCCAGTTTGAGACCCGGCTGCTTCACTTCCGATCAGCTCTCTGCTATGGCCTGGGAAAGCAGTAGAAGATGGTCCAAGTCCTTGGGACCCTGCACCTGCGTGGGAGACATGGAAGAAGCTCCTGGCTTCAGATCGGCTCTGTTCTGTCCATTGTGGCCAATTGGGGAGTGAACCATCAGATGGAAGACCTCTCTCTCTCTCTCTCTCTCTGCCTCTCCTCTCTCTGTAACTCTGACTTTCAAATAAATAAATCTTAAAAAAAGAAGTGGAGCAGCCAGGACTCGAACCAGTGCCCATAGGGATGCCAGCACTGCAGGCGGTGGCTTTACCTACTATGCCACCATGCCAGCCCCTAAAAAACAAGATTGTTTTACAAATGATATGTAGATTAGCATGCCATGTGTTTTTATTAATGAATTATAGTTATTGTTAATAAATTAATAATTATTTAAAAATTTCTCGGTTTTAATTTTTGATATGCTATCTATAAATATAACTCATATGAACGAAAGTTCTTTGGGATCTTCAGTAATTTTTAAGAGCTGTAGGCATCCTGAGATGAAAAATTGTGAGAATACTTCCCTGGTGGTCGGTGGTCAGCAGAGGAGACTGTGCTGGAAAAGCTGCTCAGTGAGGGAGTCTTGGCCCAGAGCCCTCTGTGAGAGGGATGTGGGAGTGTCCTGAAAAGTCTCTCCTTCCTCAGAATGGACGTGATCTCTCTATCCGGTCCAGTGGCAGCCGGCACATGAAGAAGCAGACGTTTGTGGTACACGCAGGGACAGACACAAATGGAGACATCTTTTTCATGGAGGTAGGTACTGGTTAGGGGCTCAGAGGAATATTTGTGAATCACAGAGAACTAAAAAGTGGTGCCAGAATAGTTTTCCCATTTGTCTCATTTATCTTTTTGATCCATCTATCGTTAAATTGTCAGGTATTTCACAAGTAATCAAATCAATGTTCTGATTCTTTTATTCTTCCATTTTTAACCTCTCTATTGGCTAGGTGATAATGTCATGTTAGCTGTAAATTGGAACAGTATAAGATAGTATATGTCAGGAGGGCTTGTGCTCGTTCTCGTCTCCTTCCATCAATTTCCCACTCACTGCTTCATAGTCCTATAGATAACCAGTTTTTGGTTTCTTCTGTTTATGTATGTATGTATATATCTATGTATGTGTGTATTTATTCATTTATTTATGAGACAGAAAGCTTCCATCTACTGATTCACTCCCCAGTGGCCAGCAAAGGCTGGAACTGGGCTGGGCTGACTCCAGGTCTCCCATGTGGAGGGCAGGAGTCCAGTTATTTGACTTTGGCTGCCTCCTAGGATGTATATTAGCAGGAAGTTAGAATCTGGAGCAGAACTAGGACTTGAACCCAGGCACTCTGGGATGGGTTGTAAATGTCCCAACCGCAGCCTAACTGCTAGGCCAAATGCTGGCATCAGTAGCCAGTTGTATTGGTTTCCTTTTTATCTTCCAGCGGATTTTTATGCAAACAATAAAATACAAATATATGAATATAAAGTCTTCATTTTCTCTTTTCTTATAAAAGGTGGCACATTGTATCTACTGACCCGTATGTTGTTTTTTTCATTAAACTCATCCTGGTGATGTTCTGTTTCAGTACAACAGAAAGCTCTCTGTAGGACCACCTGCATTCCCTGCTCTGACTGTGCCAGTCAGCACATATGGATCCTTGGGTGCTTTCCAGTATTTTGCTGTTGCTAGTTTTTGTACAGGTGTCTGTGAGAAACCCCTGATGAGGGATTGCTAGGTCACAGGGACAGTACATTTGTAACTTTGGTCAGTAAGGCTCCTTAGTATCCCTTAACGTACGCCATTCCCCCTTTGCCAGTTACTCTGTTGAACAAATTGGATCACTTACCTGTGGAGTACCTCACATTCTAGGTTCTTTGTGAATTGAACCTCCTAGGTGTCACTAACATGCTTCTCACTTGTATTTCTTATAAACGAATAGCTCAGTCTAGAGGTCTAATCAGTGTTTTGGCAACAATACTTCACAGGTGGTGCTGTGTTCTTCCAGTTGTCTTGTATGGTCGTTTCTCTCCTGATAGTCAGTGGGTTCACATGGAAACAGCCAGATGTGGCCACTGTAAACTTTCTCATTTGTCTTCTGATTTTGCCTGTGATATTTTTTGCTATGCAGAAATTTTTTTCTTTTTTTATGTAATTTGTTTAAATGTATTTTGAAAGGTAGAGAGTCAGAGATCTCCTATCTGCCAGTTAACTCCTTAAATGCCTGTAACAGCTGGGGCTGAACCAGGCCAAAGCTGGGAGCCTAGAACTCAATCCAGATCTCCCATGTGGGTGACAGGCACCTAACTACTAAAGCCATGACCTACTGCCTTCCAGGGTGTACATTAGAAAAGTAAAATCAGGAGCAGAGCTAGGACTGGAACCTAGGCACTCCAGTATGGGATGGAGGCATCCCAAATGATGTCTTTGTGTGTGTGTGTGTGTGTGTGCTTAATTTTTTAAAAAAGATTTATTTATTTACTTGAAAGTCAGAATTACAGAGAGAGGAGAGACAGAGACAGAGAGAGAGAGAGAGGAAGGGAGAGAGAGAGAGGTCTTCCATCTGCTTGTTCACTCCCCAAATGGGCGGAACTGTGTCGATCCAAAGCCAGGAGCCAAGAGCTTCTGGGTTTCCCATGTGGGTGGCAGGGGCCCAAGCACTTGGACCATCTTAGCTGCTTCCCAGGCACATTAGCAAGAGCTGGATCAGAAGTAGAGCATCCAGGACTCGTACCAGTGACCATATGAGATGCCAGCACTGCAGACTGCAGCCTAAACTGCTGCTCTGCAGCCTCAGTGCCCCCCCCCCCATGATGTCAGCTGCTGTGTCAAACGCGTGCCCCAGAAATCTTTTGCTTTCAGGTAAAAGTAGTTAATTAGTTATTCCTTTTATGACTTTTGGATTTTAAGTCCTACTTAGAAAAAAAGCTTTTCTTACTCCAGGATTATAAAGGCATTTGTCCATGTTTTCTCATTTCTGTGTTTTAACCAAAGTAGATCTTTTCCAAGTAATTTTAGAGGTTAGGGACAACTCCTACTTAAAGTAGTAATACTAAATAACACTGTAGGTTATCTCTTCAGCTTTGGTTTAATTGAGTTTATTTTATTTTATTTTATTTTTTTTTGAAGATTTATTTATTTGAAAGGTAAAGTTACGGAGAGTCAGAGGCAGAGAAAGAAGTCTTCCATCTGTTGGATTAATCCCCAAATGGCCACAACAGCCAGAGCTGGGCCAATCAGGAGCCAGGAACTTCTTCCTGGTCTCCCACAAGGGTACAGAGGCCCGAGGACTTGGCCATCTTCTATTGCTTTCCTAGGTCATAGCAGAGAGCTGGATGGGAAGTGGAGCAGCACCCATATGATAGGAATGCTGGCACTGCAGGTGGTGGCTTTACCCACTAAGCCACAGTGCCGGCCCCCTGAGTTTAATTTTCACACTCACGGTTTTTTGACCAAGTGGTTCAGCAACCACAGCCTGGGGGCTCGGGTTACTCTGAAGCAGAAACAAATGTGCCAGGGTAGTTGAGAAGGCAGGCATTTGCAGGTCACCTTTTTGAGGGACTGGGATTTGGCCAGGTGTTTCTGAGAGCTGATCACTAACTAGGACACCTGTGCCCTATAGAGGTGGCAGGTGATCCTCGCCCTTTCTGGCTCCTTTTGAAAACTAAGCCTCTCCAGAAGATCCCTTGAAACACAGGACTCAGCATCGCCACTGTACATGCAGCCTTGGGCTGAGCCTCTGGAGTGTGGAATTGGCTCCTTTACCCTCACAGCGCCTGTTCTTAAAGTATTGCCACACCGTGCAACAGTGCCCCCACCACTGCGTCATCTGTGGCCACTCAGGCTGTCTGATCTCGCCTTTCTCAGAGCTCAGCCTGAGATCTGATCTGTTAGCAATTTGAGAAGGCTTTTTATGGATGTTTTTTACTTTATTTATTTTTTTTTAGTTATAAAAGTAAAATAATATATGTTGAAATTTTTTCTTTTTTAATAGAAAGCTTTTATTTAATAAATATAAATTTCATAAGTACAGCTTTCGGATTGTAGCAGTTCTTTCTCCCATACCCTTCCTCCCACCCCCAAACCATTCCACTCCTACTCCTTCTTCCCTCCCATTCTTAAGATTTGTTTTTAATTATCTTTATATACAGAAGATCAACTCTATACTAAGTAAAGATTTCAACAATTTGCACCCCACTAAGACACCCAAAGTATAAAGTACTGTTTGAGGACTCGTTTTACTGTTAATTCTCATAGTACAACAATAAGGACACATTAAGGTCCTACATGGGGAGCAAGTGCGCAATGACTCCTGTTGTTGATTTAACAATTCACACTCTTATTTATGATGTCAGTGATCACCTGAGGATCTTGTCATAAGCTGCCAAGGCTATGGAAGCCTCTTGAGTCCACAAACTCCAACATTATTTAGACAAGGCCATAATCAAAGTGGAAGTTCTCTCCTCCCTTCAGAGAAAGGTACCTCCTACTTTGATGGCCCTTTCTTGCCACCAGGATCTCACACACAGAGATCTTTCATGTAGGTCATTTTTTTGCCACAGTGTCTTGGCTTTCCATGCTTGAAAAACTCTCATGGGCTTTTTAGCCAGATCCAACTGTCTTAAGGGCTGATTCTGAGGCCAGAGTGCTGTTTAAGGCATTTGTCATTCTATGAGTCTGCTGTGTATCCTGCTTCCCATGTCGGATCATTCTCTCCTTTTTAATTCTATCTATTGTTATTACCAAACACTTGGTCTTATTTATGTGATCTCTTTGACACTTAATCCTATCTTTATGATCAGTTATGAACTTAAACTGATCACTTTAACTAGTAAGATGGTATTGGTACCTGTCAACTTAATGGGATTTGGAGTCCCATGGCAAGTTTTTAGCTTTACCCTTAGGGGTAAGTCCGAGGGGATGTGTGCCGAATTGTATATCTCCTCCCTCTTTTATTCTTACTCTTATTTTTAACAGGGATCAATTTTCAATTGGATTTAAACACCTAAGAATAATTCTGTGTTAAGAGTTCAACTAATGGTATTAAAGTAAAACAATATATGTTGTAAATTTTTCAAAATGTATAAAGTAAGTAAGGTAAACATTTCCTCCACTTCATCCCAGTTCCACTCCCCAAAGGTAATTACTGTTGAGAGTTTGGTTTTATCCGTTCAGATTAAAACAATAACAACAAAGCCTATTTGTGTAAATATATTTTGTATATATGGAATTTTGTTTTAGGATTTATATTTATATTTAGGATTTTTTTTTTTAAAGATTTATTTATTTATTTGAAAGTCAGAGTTATACAGAGACAGAAGGAGAGGCAGAGACACAGAGAGAGGTCTTCCATCTGCTGGTTCACTCCCCAATTGGCCACAATGGCTGAAGTTGCTCCAATCCAAAGCCAGGAGCCAGGAGCTTCTTCCCGGTCTCCCACGTTAGTGCAGGGGCCCAAGGACTTGGGCCATCTTCTTCTGCTTTCCCAGGCCACATCAGAGAGCTGGACCAGAAGTGGAGCAGCTGCGACTTGGTCCAGTGCCCATGTGGAATGCCAGCACTGCAGGTGGCAGCTTTACCTGCTAGGCCACAGTGCCGACCCCTATAACTTTTTTTTAAAAAAACTTAATGTATCATGGACATCTTTCCATGTTTTAAAGTTTTTGCATAGTCATTAGGTATTATCCTATTTACTTAGTGCCTCCCACTGGATTCTGTAGGACATATTCCTGGACATGGAGTTTCCAGATAAAGCTTATATACATTTAAAATTTGGATACATTCTGCCTCATTGCCAGCCAAAAGACTGTATCAGTGTGTAATTTGACCAGCAGCACAGGAAAGCCACATTATTACCATCATTTCTCTGGCCCAGAAATCATGGGGCCTTAAATATGCACCCCACCTTTACATGATGTTCTTAAAGGCTTGTGGAAGGTGGGGTGGTATTGTCCACTTTCCACATGACGGGATCCACAGAGTCAGGCTGGGCTAGGACCCGAGCTTCCTAATCTTACTGCTGCTGCTTTGCTGAACTCCAGCCAGATGTCATCAACCTCATAGTCGTATGCATTCCTTATTCATTCACCTGATACTTATGGAGCCGTACTATATGCTTGGCCCACTCTTGGGTTGTGGGGATTATAGCAGTGAATCAGACTGACATGGTTTCTGTTGCTCTTTCAGAGTGGATAAGCCATCGGGGAATTCAGATAATCAAAGAGTGTCTTAAAATGTGATGGACATCGTCGGGGCCGGGAGTTAGGGAAATACAGACCAGGGGCCTGGGAGTCATGGACAGCTCCTCGGAAGAAGTGACCTTTGAGCTTAGAATTGAAGGAGAAGTAAGAGGTGGAGTAGGCAAAGAAAGTGGCCCGGGGGTACCTGAGGACTCAGTGAGGATGTGGTTGAGGGCAAAGGGAAGCCGTGTGAGTGGCAGACATCAGGTAGGTAGGGGATGTCAAAGAAAGATCTGTCCAGAAAGAGAAGTGGAGTTCGGATGTGGACAGGGTGAGTATGAGAAGCTGCTCCGCATGAGAGGCCCCCTGTGGAGAAAGAATTAAGAATATTAACATGGTAATAATAGTCACTCTTGTATTTCTTCTGTCACGATGTTTTGTTACAGCTGCTAACCATCTGTGCTTCCTACGGGTTTTTTTGTGCATTAACTCATTGTGTCTTCACAACTACCCCACAAAGTTAGCTCCATCTTACACATGAGGGAATCTAGACACAGAGTAACTTGTTCATGGCACACAGCCAAGTAATGGCTGAACGCGAAGTGTAACGCAGGCAGTCTGACTCCCACTGTGTGCACTAGCACGAAACTGGATCAGAAACAGAGCCCAGAACTTGAACCCAGGCACTCCAGTAGAGGATGTCGAGACCACCACCAGGCCACACGCCTGCATCCTGTTTTGAATAGTTTTTGTGCAGTAAGCATTGTTCATGTGTCACTTATGTTATTAATTTATGAAAATACTTTTGTAGGAATAGGAATAGAGAGCTGGTGTTGTGGCTCAGTGGGTGAAGCCACCGCCTGCAATGCCAGCGTCCCAAATGGGCGCCGATTCAAGTCCCGGCCGCTCCACTTCCAATCCAGCTCCCTGCTAGTGGCCTAGAAAGAGCAATGGAGGATGGCCCAAATGCTTGGGCCCCTGCTGCCCATGTGAGAAACCTGAAGAAGCTTCTGGCTCCTGGCTTCTGCCTGGCCCAGCCCCAGCCACTGTGGCCATCTGGGTGCACCAGCACATGGAAGATCTCCATCTCTCTGTCTCTCCCTCTCTGTAACTCTGACTTTCAAATAAATAGATAAATCGTAAAGTAAAATAAAATAAAACAGGGAAGAATTAGGATTAGAAAATGCGTTGGTTCAGTCTGCCATCATCCCCTGCCTTTGTCTTTCTGAAGCAGAAAGGGGCTGACTCCTAAGGCTGTGTGGGGGAAGCATGTGATACCCTGTGAACACTTGAAATCTGTAGGACGTGGGAGATGTGGCAGAGAGAACAGACTGGAGGAGTAAGGCTCTGTGTACACAGGCTCCATCCAATGCCTTCATTTCTTTCAACAACGCTAGCAGACAGGATGGCCAGTCATTCTGTGTTTGTGTCTCCACAGAGGGAGGCTATGAGTATAGGGCAGAAAACCTGGCGGTGTGGTTGCCTGACTCCTGCCCTGTGGGAAGCAGTGGAGTGTGGCCAGGGATGGGCGAGGCTCTCCAGAGACCAGCGCCACTGAACTGCTCTGTGCACTTGCCCAGGTGTGTGATGACTGCGTGGTGCTGCGTAGCAACATCGGGACCGTCTATGAGCGCTGGTGGTACGAGAAGCTCATCAACATGACCTACTGTCCTAAGACCAAGGTGTTGTGCTTGTGGCGGCGAAATGGCTCTGAGACCCAGCTCAACAAGTTCTACACTAAGAAGGTACCCAGGATCCCTGTTTGTGTTGGGGGTGGGGTAGCCATTGAAGGCCAACAACGAGTATCCCGCTGAGAAGTTAAAGTTCCAGAATCCACATCTGGAGCCACCCTTTGTCCCCCATCTGTTGTGTGGGACACCCGAGGGTGTCTCTGAGACCTGGCCCTGGCCCGGCATTCCTCAGCTGGCAGAGGGCGGGAGCCCTGCAAGGCTTGTGTGACAGCGGCTGTCTCCCCTGTGCCGCAGTGCCGCGAGCTGTACTACTGCGTGAAGGACAGCATGGAGCGTGCTGCCGCCCGACAGCAGAGCATCAAGCCGGGTGAGAGGCGAGAGGGTGCTTTCCCCGGTCCTGAGTGTCAGGCCTGGCGAGGAGGTCGGGGCTGGGGCTGCCCACTCATACCCCCTCCCTCACCACAGGGCCTGAACTAGGTGGCGAGTTCCCTGTGCAGGACATGAAAACTGGTGAGGGTGGCTTGCTGCAGGTCACTCTGGAAGGGATCAATCTCAAGTTCATGCACAACCAGGTAGGTGGAGGTGGCAGCACAAGGCTGCCTGGCCCTGCTGTTCCATCTGAAGTAGGGATCGCTGTCCAGGTCCCCAGTGCCTTCCCAGTGAGCATGAGAGAGGGCCGCTGGGAGAACTGGAGCAGCCGGACCCAAGAGAGAGCGGGGGGGGGGGGCACAGTGACATTGGTGACCCCCAGGAGCCTGTGGCGGGAGGCTGAGAGGGACAGTGAGGCTGGGGCCAGGCTACCCGGCCGCTGCACTGGCACAGTGTGAGTGGGAGCGTCTCACGCGGCCCTTCTGCGCAGCACCGCTGCCTCCCTTTCTTCCCAGGGTGTGCTTTGCTTGGTGGTTGTGCTTTGAGAGTCGAACTGGCTGAGCTCCTCCAGTAGTTCTGGTGTGCGAGGAGCGCGTGCGTGCGTGCGTGTGTGCGTGCGAGCGACTCGTCTCTGTCCTCTCTGAAGCGTGTGTTTATTTGCCACTTCCTTCTCCCGCTGATTCTTCCTGTTCTCTCCCTTCCGTTGTGTCCCCGCTCTGTCCCCCGCTCCACAGGCCCTGTGCCCCTTCTTCCGGTGGGGGAGCACTTCAGGATCATCCTTCCCTTGTGGTGACGCCACCATAGGAGCTGACTTTGTTTTTCTCTTGGTCTTTTAATACAGTGTTACTTTTTCTCTCAGTGGACATTGCTTAAGCTAATTCCTTTCTGAGGCCAGCGCGTCATCCCAGGTCCGTTCCCAGCTCTGACTTCACACAAGTGCCTTCCTTCCCATTCCCTGGCCTGACATGCCAGTTCCTCTCCGTGAGGCCCCGGGCCCGCACCACAGTCCCTGAGCACAGGCAGCCGATCCTCAGCAGGGGGTGACGTGGGACTCTGGGGCTGGCTTCCTTGGCTTGCCGTGGGAGTTCTCCCTTGAGAATTCTGGCTGGGCAGCGTGGTGTAACAAGAAACAGCTGCCCTCGCTTCCCGGCAGCCCCTCACTGTTTCAGTCTGGGGCTTAGGAGGGCAGCAAACCCCTAGAGACCTTGGGGTGAGCCCGAAGAGTTTTGCCTAAGTGCTTTTCTAGGCCACAAAGGTGCCGGCACTTCTTGGGGCGTGGGTCTCTGGCCACGTTTTAGTGCTGTGGCCTCCCTTTCTGAGGATGAGATCTTGTTAAATGACACAGGGGCCCTGCCGAATTCCTTGTTCTGCCCTTGGGGCACCATGTTGTCAGACAGCGAGAAGTAAAGGGGTGCCACTCAGTAGTTGAGGGCGTGGGCCCCAGCTAGAGAGCTTTCTTGGGGGGAGTAAGTGCTGACTTCCCAGTCTGGTAATGAGACGGTGGCCTGCTGTCTGCGGCTGCCACACAGCAGTCAGTTGGAGTGGGGGAACGCGCCAGACCCCCTCCTGCGGAGTTGATACGGCGTGGAGCCACAGATGGGCCAAAGACAGAGCTGGAGCCAGGATGGGCTTGGATTCGAAGCCCAGTCGCATTATTCACGGACAGATACACTCGCTGACCTGCACAGTCCTCATCACTCAGCTAGGGGTAGAGCTGTAGACTGTACCGCTGAGGCGTAAGGATTATAGAGCTCCCAGGAGGCGAGTGGCAGCTGTTAGTGTGATCGGCACATACTGCTGGGAGATCCGGATCCTGTTTCGAGGGAGACTCCAACACCTCCCAGCCCAAGAACAGCCCCGGGGAGCTTTGCGCCCGTGCCAGCCCCTCTGCGCCGGAGGAGGATGCATGGAAGGGTCGAGACTTGACGGGCTGAGGGGAAACCGGGGCACTGTGTCCTATGAGCACTGCCCGGGCAGAGGGCACGGGCGGGCAGCCCAGGCCGGCAGAGGGGCCTTTGGGTTGGGCTTGACCGTTAAAACTAACGCCTTCATTTCTCTCCCATGCTTTCTCCTCCGGCCAGGAGCGGAAGGTACACGCCCTTTCTGCTGTCTTTGCTTCTTAGCGCTTTTGAGTTGTGTGTGTGTGTGAGTTCTGTCCTCCCTTTGGGAAGCAGGTTTTCTGTGTGGGAGCGGGGCTGTGTAGCCGGGAGAGTGGGCTCTGTGGGGCAGGCAGGGGCGGAGCCTCCGGGCCTCACCCCACCCTCCCTCCCTCTCTTGCAGGTTTTCATAGAGCTGAATCACATTAAAAAGTGCAATACAGTTCGAGGCGTCTTTGTCCTGGAGGAATTTGGTAATTACACTATTTTGCTCTTAGGTCTGGACTCCCATGGCAGTCACTCAAACCTCGGCGCTCCAGAGGAGGCACGAGGGGCAGGGAGAAGAAGCGCCTCCGCAGAGCGGTCAGGAGAGCAGGAGTGACAGGGAGGAAGGGGAGCCCCAGATGAGCAGGGAAGGAGAGGGCGAGGGCCGGCAGTGGCTGCAGAAGAGCCAGTGTGAGACGCCCCGAAGAGGCTCAGGGAAGTAGCGCCACCTTCCCTGGCCTGGCCAGACGGGCCGGGCGTCAGCAAGACCTGGGCTGGAGCAGGCTGGCGATGCCCAAGCTCTGCTGTGTCCGCGTTGCCTGCTGCCATCTCTCCAGCAGCCCAGCTCTGCTCTCCACCTGGCCTCTGTGCTAGAGGAGGGGCGTGGGGCATCGCAGGCAGCGTGCTCGAGGGGCAGGGAAGCCCGGTGGGCCTCAGGGGCAGAAGCGCAGTTGGAGCGGGGAGCCGGGAGCCGGCCGTCCCTGTCAGTGCTAAGGAGTGGTGTAGAGGGGTCTCACCCTGGGGCTTTGAGTTCCTGCTGTGTTTGTGCTTCATTCTTTTGTGCCCCTCATCGCTGCTATGAAAACCTTCGTTCTCCAGCAGGTAAAGTGACCGCGGCTCGGCTCGTGCTGCCTCTCCCCAGGCCCTGCCTTGGGCCCTGCCGTGGGTGGGCGGGCTCCCTTTCACCACACCAGCTGCTCACATGGCCACCTCGTCGTCTCCTCTCTCCCCACCCTCTTCCTTCCCGACTTCCCTCCACTCTCGCACCGGCTCCCGGAGCCCAGTCCTCTCTCCCTCCTGCGCTCCCTTCTCTCTTCTGCCCGAGAGATGTTTGGGAGAATCTTCCAGCTCGCTCGGCCTTTGACAAGGTTATGACGTGCTAACCCCAAGTTCCCCGAATTCTACTCTCAGGGTCAGGAGAAGGCGTGGCCAACTCACCCCACTTTTTTTCTGGCTCCCAGGGGGATGCCACACCCCTCTGCTCCCAATCTCAAGGGACCATGATGATGATGGCTGAGCCTGGGCGCCCTGCTCCCTCCTCTGGCCAAGCAGAACCCCTGCATGGCTGGGGCAGGGGTGACTCGGTCTTGCATTCTGGGCTGTGGACATGTGTGTATCTGCCTGCCGCTCCCCGGGTGCTGTCCCCGCCTGTCTCTCCTGCTCGATGTGTCTGCTGCCGAGCCCTCTGACGCTCTCCCTCACACAGGCAGGCCTGGGCTTCTCCTGCCACTCAGGGAAGTTCACTTGCAGTCTCATGGGACACTCTGGGTAGGGGCTGGGAACAAAGGGAACTTTGGGGCTGGTGATAGGCGTGAGTTCCCGGGCATTTGGGCAAGGTGAGGCACAGGCTGGAGACAACGCTCCTCTCCCGGCTCACATCTGCCAGTCCCCAGGGCCCTGGACAGAGCGGTGACCAGGCGGGGCCTTTCAGAACCACGGGCTCCAGAGGTCTAGCCCAGCTGTCTGGGGGCAGTGTCGTCTCCTCCGGCAGGGTCTGGACAGAAGTCTCGGGTGGCCGCAGGCCTGTCCCAGCCTAAGCTGCTGGCAGCCACTGCGAGAGGCTGCAGAGGGAAGGGGACCCTGGTGCCAGGCACTGCCGCCTGAGGGAGCATGGCACTGTCGCTCTTAGTTTTGAACTTTCTGTTTTGTCTCTTGCCCGTCCGGTTTTAGTTCCTGAAATTAAAGAAGTGGTGAGCCACAAGTACAAGACACCAATGGTGAGTGTGCCACCCGGCCCCGACACGCCAGGGCTGCGCAGGGCTCCCTGGGGACCTCTGCGCAGGAGGGGGGTGGGCGTCTGTGGGCACCTCGGCCAGGTGCCTGCAACACAGCCGAGGCCGAACCAGTCTTCAGCCCTGGGAGCAGGCACATGTGCACTAATCCCCTCTCCCGCGCCTTGTGCTCCGTGTCAGGGCAGGAGTCACCGGCTTGGCACACCCTCCACATGTGCAGGCACGGGAATCTCTGTGTGACTGACCTATCTGGTTTTCTCTCCCTCTAGGCCCACGAGATCTGCTACTCTGTGTTGTGTCTCTTCTCGTACGTGGCTGCAGCGCGCAGCAGTGAGGAAGGTCTCAGAACCCCCCCACGGCCTGTCTCGAGCTGATGGAGGGGGCGGAGCGGCCGCCCAACCCAGGGAACGCCCGTGCGTCTTGCTGTCCCCGCGTGTGCAGTGCTGCTGTGATGAGACGTGGATGGTGTGTGTGTGTTCTGCGCAAGCCGAGGCTTAGTTGGGTCCCAGTTATACGTCTCTGAGTGTCTTTGAGCGTTTGTCACAGGGCTAAGATAGCCCCTGCCACCTCCCCCTCTACTCCCAGAAGGTGAGCCTACTGTCCCCGCAAGGCCCCAAGAGTGAGTGTGTGGGTGGGTGTGTGTTGGGCCAGTGCAAGCCCACCATTGCGTGTCCTTGAGATGTTTGTGTCGTGGTTTCTCGTCCTTGTCGTCGGCATCCTGACCCCCCCAGTGCAGGAGCCCGCTCTCCATTGGTGACCCAGCACGACTGAGCGCCTGGAGCAGGTCCGCTCTGCGGGCGGTGAGGGAGACTTGAGCCTGCCCCGCCAGGCCAGGGGTGGGCAGGGAAAGGAAGGGAGGAGTTTGGGGCAGCTGGGAGTGAGCTGCGACCTCCCTGCCTCCTCTTGCCTCTCCCCAGTGGTGGCTCCTCCGTGGCCCAGCGCTGTGGGGGCAGCACCTGGGGACAGCCCTGGGACTTCCCTACAGGGCGCTCCCTAGCCTTCCACATGAGAGGACGGAGTGGTTGGGACTAGTAGTGACCCAGGGACCACTGCTGCACTGCCCAAGAACCAGGGCGGGATGGGGAGTGGCCGGGTCCCGTCCGCACGCCTGTTCTTGCAGGCAGCGTCTCCTGGCACCGGGTGCCAGAAGGGAAAGATGGCCTGGGGAGCAGGGGAGGGGCTGTAAATATCCCTGCTCTACGTTATTTATAGAAAATGTACAGCTCTGTGATTATGAAATAAATGTCCTAACTCCCCCTGGCCGCCTGGCTACCCTGTGGTCAACGAGATCTCTCAGCCCCGGCCTGGGCTTGGGCGGGAAGGGAGGGAGATGAGGTCCTCCCCGTCCAGGCTGTGGCACGCGAAGGCCCAGCTCCTGGCTGCCACTTCTGGGGCTCCCAGAGAGAGGCTGCAGCAGGGAGCTTTCCTTCCCCAGGGCTGCGCTGCTGGGAATAGCCGAGCCAGGCAGCCCCCGCCTCTCTTCCCCTCACAGATAGGACCTGGGCATGGACGGTGCAGCCAGCCCCACTGCAGGGCCTGAAGCTGGGCGCTGGGCTCTGGGCCAGGAGTGCCTTATGTTGAGCAGAACTCAAAGGAGCAGGCTGCATGGACTTCCTATGCCATGAAAAGACCCGGCACTCCGCAGGCAGGAAGCGGCTACTGTGAGGGCACCTCTAGGGCCTCCCAGCTTCCTCCTGAAAGTCATGACCACATTTAGGCTCCCCGTGGGGGCAGTAAGAACAGAGTAGGGCCCTGGCCTTGGGCCTCATGCCCCCTGTGGCCGGACAGGACTGCCCTCTGCTACCTGAAATCCGGGTGTGAGTGGGCGCTGGACTTGCTGGTCGCTGGGACCCCAGCAGCCTGATGCAGCTGTACCCTGGCACCTGTGGACACAGCCCACCCCCACCTGCCGAGACCGTGGGTCACTAGCACGGGATCCTGGGAGTCCTGGGACCCGAGCAGGAGAGCAGGGGGACGTGGCTTGCTGCTGCCCAGCATCCCTCCACGCCAGCTCCTCTGCTTCCTCATCTGAAGCGGGGATGAGGTTCTGGTGCTGAATTCTCAGCTCAGAGCTCCACTCTGGCCGCGTTTAATCACCCGGGAAATAGCATCTGTGACAGTCAAGTGAATGTCCCCCTGCCCACGGCGCAGGAAAGGTGAGTTCTGTGAGTGCACTCATCTTTTATTGAGATGTGACGGCCAGAGGGCCTGTCCCCAACCAGCATCGTCTAAGCCCACCCACTTTTTGCCCCGAGGTTCCGAGAGCTTCCCATGGAAGCGCCCCAGTTCTGTTTTTGTAGAGCCCACTCCTGGCTGCTGTGCTGCCCCCCCACCTCACAGCCCAGGATACACCTGTGTACATGTGTGCATGCACACTCGGGCACACACACACATCCAGGGGCAGGAGGATGGCTTCTCCAGCTTCTCCAGCCTTCCGGCAGGTAGGGCTGGCGTCCAGCTGTGCCTGTAATGGACTCCATCGTGAGTGACCTGAGGCCTATATACACACACACACACACACACACATACACACATACACCCCTAGACTAGTAGCCCAAGGCTTGCACCCTGGTGTCCATACCTGGCCATCCCTGGGAGCCAGCCTGGTCACTGAGGCACTGCAGGAGAGAAGGCCATGCCATATGTGTCTCCCAGCTCTCCAGAAGCCAGGACCCACCCAGCCGTGACACAGGCAGCAGGCTCCTCACCTCGCACCTCGAGGCGGCACTCACACTGGGCCTCGCCCTGTAAGTTGGTGGCCCTGCACACGTAGATGCCTCCGTCGAAGGGGCAGGGCTTCCTGATCTCCAGGGTCAGCACCCCCTGCTTGCTGAACATGCGGAAGCGGGCATCTTGCCCCAGGTCCAGGCCATTCTTGAACCAGGAAATCTTGGGCTACAAGTGAGGTCAATGGAGGGAGATCATCACAGGCTGAGGGGGCTGGTGTGAACCCCGGGGGAGACATTTCTGGGGGCACACATGTTGAGTCCCAAACTGCCCCAGGCTGGGCGAACACAGCTAACAGTGAGTGCCAAGGCCCTGGGCAAGCAGAGGGCCCTCCAGACACCCAGAGGTGGGGGAGACGGGGCCCGTGAGTCCTGCCCCTAGGGTCGGCCAGGACCAGGGCCCCAGGTGCCCTACCTTGGGGCTGCCCCTGACGGAGCAGCAGAGGATGGTGGTGTAGCCAGCGATAATTGTGCGGTTCGTCAAGGGGTGGGTGAAGCTTGGGGCCTCCGAGAAGTCCAGGGCCTTGTAGCTGGGTGGCTCATATGTGATACCTGTTGGTGACAGACTTGGTGTCAAGAAAACCAAGCTAGGCCACGGTCCCTGCACCGGCTCCCCTGTGTGGGAGTGAGGATGAGGCACCTGGTCTGGGGATGAAGACGGGCTCCTTGGTGGTGGCGGCTGTGTCACTGGGACCCACTGCATTATGGCTGAAGACCCGGAAGTAGTAGCCATTGCCAATGATGAGCTCTGACACCACGCAGTGGGTGCGGCGGTAATGCTCCAAGACGGTGAACCACTCCTGGGGCACACGAGGCAAGGGGCACCTCTGGGGGCAGCGCTCCCTTGGCTACTCCCGGAGCCTCCGTCCATACTGTGGAGGTCACCAGATCAGCAGAGGGAGAAGGGGTGGGGCAGGACCCCAGGCTCACCTGAGTCTTCTTGTCAGCTTTCTGCACCGTGTAACCCCAGATCTCTGTGTTGCCGTCGTCTTTGGGTGGCTTCCACTCCAGAGCCACGTTGAAACCCCAAGCTTCCACGACCCGGATATCCTGGGGGGGACTTGGCTTGTCTGCCAGAGGAGATCCGGTCACCTCCCCTGCTTCTAGCCAGGACCTGGCCCGCCCCCTTCCCCAGGCAGCTCAGCTCAGTGAGCGTGTAGGGAGGCCCACGGGCACACACCCACAATCTGCAGGACCAGCGTAGCCTTGTCCTCCATGTTCTCGATGCGCACCGCCACCTGGTAGGTGCCCGAGTGGTCACGGCGGGCGGCACGGATGAACAGGATGGTGTCCGTGGGGCTGTTGCGGATGTTCACCTCGCTGGCCAGGGGCTGCCCTTCCTTGGTCCAGGTCACCTGAGGTCGAGGCTTGCCCTGTGGGCAGGGACAGCTCAACCCTGGGCCTGGCTCCCACAGAGGACCAGTCACTGCCCCAACCTCACGTGTGTGCCAGTGGTGGGGTGGGGTGGGTTCTGAGAAACAGCCCCCTGCTGGCCGTGCCCGCATGAGCCACAACGGTGGTCTCCCTCCTGGGGACAGAGCAGGGGGTCAGCCCTACCTGGAAGGGAATGAGGAGGTTCACGGGCTCCCCAACCTTCTTCTGGATGGTCTGGCGCAGGTGCCTGGGCAGCTGAAGCCGTGGTCGCTCTGTGGGTTTAGAGGGGACGGCTGAGCTGGCGCCCACTCCGGTCCCAGTCCTGAGGAACTGCACAGATCCATCACTTTAAAGATTGGTTTATTCTTTTGAAAGGGAGGCAGAGGGAGAGAGAGGTCTTTCATCTGCTGATTCTCTCCAAGTGGCCACAATGGCCAGGGATAGGCCAGACCAAAGCCAGAAGCCAAGAGCTTCATCTGGGTCTAAGGGACTCAAGGGTCCTCCAGGGATTAAGCACTTGGACCATCTTCTACTGCTTTCCCAGGCGCATTAGCTGGGAGCTGGATCAGAAGGGGGGTGGGGGCTGGTGCTGTGGCGCAGAGGGTTAATGCCCCAGCCTGCAGCCCTGGCATTCCATATGGGTGCCAGTTCATGTCCCAGCTGCTCTACTTTCTATCCAGCTCTCTGCTATGGCCTGGGAAAGCAATAGAAGAAGGTCCAACTCCTTGGGCTCCTGCATCCATGTGGGAGACCTGGAAGAAGCTCCTGGCTCCTGGCTTTGGATCAGCACAGCTCTAGCTGTTGCAGTCATTTGGGGAGTGAGCCAGTGGAATGGAAGACCTCTCTCTCTGGCTCTAACTCTCTGTAACTCTTTCAAATAAATAAAATATTAAAAAAAAAAAAAAAGTGGAGCAGGGGCCAGCACTGTGGCATAGCGGGTTAAGCTGTCGCCTGAAGCGCCGGCATCCCATATGGGTGCCAGTTAGGCTCCCTGCTGCTCCACTTCCAATCCAGCTCTCTGCTATGGCCTGGGAAGGCAGTAGAAGATGGCCCAAGTCCTTGGGCCCCTGTACCCATGTGGGAGACCCGGAAGAGGCTCCTGGCTTTGGATCGGCGCAGCTTCAGCCGTTGCAGCCACTTGGGGAGTGAACCAGTGTATGGAAGACACCCCCACCCTGGTAACTCAAATAAATAAACAAATCTTAAAAAAAAAAAAAAAAGACTTGAACCGGTGCCCATACAGGATGCCGGCACTGCAGGCAGTGGCTTGACCTGCTATGGCCCCTCAGCCTCTTGAGACAGGGCCCAGAGAGTTGCAGCTAAGAAAAGAGTCACATGCTGGGCCCTGCCCCTCCTCTGGCCTCCCTGTAACCCACAGCAACCCAGACTCCCCAGCCTCAAGTGCCTTACCGAGCGCCTGCTTCCAGCTGAGCCTTGCAAGAGGCAGGGATCAGAGAGGCTGAGCAATTCATTTGAGGCCACACAGCCAGAAAGCCATGGACCAGACAGATCTAGGCTTCTAGAGCCTACACCCCGTGCTGTTTCCTCCCCTTTCTTCCAGTTTTTAGGACCACTATTTACATGATGGAGCAGAACAGAAGGGGGTCCCAGACGGCCCAGGCTGACCCCCACTGGCCTCAGCGCTCAGTCCCCAGGGCATAGACTGTTGTGGCTGAGGGACTGTCAGAGCCCGGAAATAACGGCCTAGACTCCCTGTTCTTCAACAGGGAGGCTGACATGAAAAAAACAAGCGAGCCCCCCCGGTGCTGTTGCCCTGAGCCTAGGAGGTGGCTGAGACCCCAGCCCCCCAACCCCACCCCGCCCAGACTATATCACGGGCCTCATAACGGCACACGGGGCACTCACGCAGTATCTCCTGCACCGTCACAGGCTCCTTGGTGGTGACGGGGGCTCCAGGCCCTGCCACGTTGTATGCGCGCACACGGAAGAGCAGCCGGGCCCCCGTGGGCAGGTCCTTCACCAGCATGGTCGTACGCTCCGTCAGCCCCTGCAGGGCGGCCACCCACTCGGAGCCTGGGCATGGGGACGGGGCGGGGTCAGTACGGACAGCCCAGCTCTGCTGCCCACCCTCTGCCGGCTGGCGGGGGCCCAGGGCCGGCACTCACAGCCCTCCCAGCAGTACTCCACGCTGTAGCCGTCCAGGCCGCCCGCTCCCACGCGCTCCGGTGGCCGCCACCGCAGGGAGACCGTGGTGTCAGAGACGTCCTCCACAGCCAGGTGCGTAGGTTCGCTGGGGGGGCCTGGGCGGAGGGAGGTGGGAGAGAGGGGTCCCTGTGAGTGAGCCTGCACCAGCCGGCCCAGACCCTCCCCTGCCTGCCCGGCTCAGAGGGCATCCCCACGCCACAGTTACAGGATCTGAATGGGAACGGAGGCCGGAGCACAGCTGCCGCCAAGAATAAGGAAACGCTACGTAACTGGGTGAGGGGACCGGGAGCAGAGCAAAGCAGAGGCGGTCCCTGAGAGACCTGGACCCTTCTCCCACTGGGACCTCCCCAGGCCTGCTGTCTCCCACGCTGGCCCATGGGAGCCTGCCCCCCGCCGCAGCCAGCCTCGCCTCCCACACCCTGGAGGCCAGGTGTCCTGAGGGCACCCCCACGGCCTCGGCCTTCTCCCCTGAGACACCATTGTCTGATGAAGAAACAGAGCCTTGAGGGAGACAGAGGACGCCCTGGGGGCCGTGGAGCTGGCTCTGCAAACCACACCTCCCGTGGGTTCTTCCCACAGACGCCTCCAACAAACCCCAAGTTGAAGGGGGTGGAAACCAGGGAACAGCTAATGTTTAGTGAGCATGCACTATATGCCGGGCGCCTTGCCTGCCTTATCTAAACTGCATTAGCCCCATTTCACAGAATTGGAGAGTGAGGCTGGAAAACTGAACACGGGGTCCAGCTGGGTCTCAGCTGGTCACTTAACTTTTCCAAGACTCAGTTTCCTCATCTGTAAAACGGGGCGGCTCATCCCCTACTGAGCCTTAGCAGTGACTCCCGCGCACAGAGCAGCTACAGACATCGCTGGGGCCCCGCGGCCAGAAGGGGACGCCCAGGCCGGCTCACCGATGGGCATGAAGGGCTGAGAGGCAGGGCTGGGCCTGGACATGCCCACGGCGTTCACCGCATAGACCCGCATCTCGTAGGCCACGCCCTCGATCATGCGCCGCGCCTCGTGGCTCAGCCCCGGCAGCAGGTCGAAGTTCAGCCGCATCCACCGGTAGCTTTTCTTCTTCTTGCGCTCCAGGATGTAGCCTGGCAGGCGGAGGGTGGAGGCCGGAGTTCTGATCCCTCCCCAGCAGCCCCAGTGGCTGCCCTCACCCCTAGCCCCACTGCCCCGCCGTGGTCCCCAGCGTCCTGGCGCTCACCCAGGACTGGCTGCCCGCCGTCGTAGGCCGGCGGCTCCCACTGTACAGTGCAGGAGTCTTCGCCCACATTGCTGATGTTGGGGGCGGCAGGGGCGTCTGGCACATCTGGAGGGCAAAGACAGGACCCCGTCGGCCTTGCCCAGCTCAGGGTCTGGGACAACCTGCTGGTCCCTCCAGCAATGCCCTGGCCAAGAGGCGAGGCACCCTTCCTAGAGTGTACTACTGGGCGTGTCACTGGCCTGGGACCCGCCCATTCTCCACCCACTCCCTCTCGGCCCTTTCACAGCTCTGTGGCTCGTTGCACGGTCAGCTATGCCTAGCATGCCTACCCCAGACTCCCACAGGCACAAGAGACAGCTCTGAGCTCAGCGCTCTGCCCGGCCCTCGGAGCCGGCTCGGGTGCAGCGGACTCCTGGGGAATCTGCGAGGTGCGCCTGCCTCCGTCTCCCCGCGGGAACAGGGCTCCGAGCAGCCAGAGACACCTCCCCACGCACGGCCGTGGCCGCTGCCCCTCGGAGGGTGTGCCTCGGGCCCTCTGTTGAGTGGCCCTGGCGCTGCCCCTGTGCTTTCTCTGGCCTGGACCCAAGCAGCCTCACCGATGACCTTGACTGTGAGGTTGACCTGGTCCTCGCCCACAGGGTTCTTCACGGTCACGACGTAGACGCCCTCATCTTCCTTCTCGGCCCCCTCGACCGTGAAGACGCTGCGGTCCTTGGAGGTCTCCACTCGCACCCGGCCTTCGGTCTCACACAGAAGCTGCGGGGGACGGGGAGTTGGGTCTGAGCCCAGAGGGGAGGGGAGCCCAGCGCAGGGGCCACGGTGGCGAGGTGGGGTGGGGGAAGGGGAAGGACACAGCTGGAGGGGACCTGCACCATGCAAGCACCAAGCCCAAAAGCCTTTCGTGAACCGTGGGCCCCAGGGCAAGGGCTCAGGCTCTGCCTTCGCCGTGGGTCCCAGCCAGGTCACCAAGCCTGTCCGTGCCTCGCATCCCCTCCCCCACGGCTGTTGTGAGGATCCCGCCAGCCCCCAGGTGGGCAGGCCTGCAGAAGAACCAGACTGGAGAAGTGGACCCGGGTGAGCGGGCTCTGCTTAGAGGAGAGCCAGGGACCCCACTCCTCGCTGGGAAGCAGCCCAAAGTCAAGGCTAGCTCGAGGGGGCAGGGATCCAAGGAGTGGCCCCATCACCAGGGGTGTGAGGGGCCTTTCCACAGTGGGCCCTGCCTGGGCAGGTGCACGAGCCGTGGAGAGAGAGCGATGAGGGACAAACACGCCTGGCTCACCTTCTTGTCAAACACCCACTCGTCACTGTCACCTGCATCCTCTGGGGCATCGGGGGCCGGCCCGGCGGGGGCCTTCTTCCCCTGGGAACAGAGCACGCGGAAAGGAGGGGGAGAGGGGCTGACTCAGCCTGGAGGGGCCCCTCTGTCTCCTCCCACCTTCTCAGCAGCTGCCCACCGTGACCGGCCCCCAACAGGCAGCCAGGTGTGGGACACGAGCATGTGCCGCGGGGTGGGGTGTGGAGCAGATCCAAACACTCATCTGGTCCCTTGTGCCCATTTCACGGTCAGAGAAATTGAGGAAGGAGCCAGGGTACCTGTGTGATTGTCTTCTGCCAGATGACAGTAGGAGCAGGGTCCCCAGAGATAGGGACATCCAGGCGTAGCTTGTTCCCAGCGACAACCACGATGGTGTCTGGTGTGCGGCCCGGGCAGTCCAGGTGGATCTTGGGAGGTTCTGGAGGAGGGGAATGGCAGGGGTCAGAGAGGGGAGGGGCCAGGCCCATGGAAGAAGGGGGAGCTGGGAGGAGCACAGGTCTCTGGGGCAGCGGCCACTGGTTGTTGGTCTTTCACCAACCCACTTGAGCTCTAGAACATTCCGTCACCGGAAGCCCTGGGTTAAACCAAGTTAAGCTTCTTGACCGTGGCCTTCTCAGAACCCCTAACCCGTGAGGCTCAGTGCTCCCTGCGTCAACACGAACTTCCCAAACTGTTCACCACGGAACCCTCCGGAAGTGGAGCACAGTATTGAGTGGGCCCGGTTTGGGACGGTACCTCCCAAGGGTCCGATGGTAAAAGCTCACGTCAGGGGCTCCATCTGGCATCTCTACGCGTCGGCTTCATCCACACCCCCATTTTAGAGATGGGGAAACTGAGACTCAGAGAGATTCTAAGTGGTCCAGGGTCGTGAGTGCCAGGGCTGGGATGGGGGTGGGGTGGGGTGCAAGGAGGTGGGCAGGAGCCCAAGCAGGACACAGGGACCCCAACTCACCCTGCCTGGGCACGAAATCAATCTTGACCTCTGCAAGAGAAAGAGTAGCAGGTGGTTCAGCAGCAGCAAAGGCCGGGGTGGGGGTGCTCCAGGCCCTGCCGCCCCCACCCCTCCCCCAGCTGGCACCAGCTCACCCATGAAGTGGAGCTTGGCGGACAGGTTACAGGCAAAGCCCTCGGGCACAAAGCTGTAGTCGGCTTCGTCCGCGGGCGTGACGTCGTCGATGGTCAGTTTGTGAACCCTGCAATGCATCAGCGCCTCAGGGGACCACACTGGACCATGCGTCCCCACTCTCCAGCCTCGCTGGACGCCCCACCCAGGGGCTCCAGGGCGCCTTGGCGTCGTCCGAGCTCTTGGGTGTGTGTGCTGGTTTTGTGTGCTTTCCCTATTTCTGAATCGTCCAGCTCCCCGGCATGTGTCCCGAGGTAGGCAGTGTAGACGTGATTTCTACACCAAAATGTCTCCTTGGCTGGGTCCTTGAAGACCGGGCAGGCTTGGGTCTCACTAATCCCCGTGAACCTGGGCCCGGCACGGCTGGGCTCAGATGCTCCGGGGGTGAGCAAAAGGGCGGGGAGCGGGCGAGGGCGCTGGCCAGAGCCGGCCTCCTCCTCCATGGCCTCCCGCCCCGCCAGGGTCCCGAGCTGGGGAGGGGTGGGGCTGCGGACCCTGTCTGCTTCCCTGATGCTTCTGTCTGTCTCTCTCCCTTCTCCATCCGTGGCCTCTCCTCCGTGTGTTCCTCTCTCTCCACCCTCGTCTCCACCACTTGATCGCTCTTTGTCTCCTTCTCCCTCTCAGTCCCCACCTCCGTGTGTCGGTCTCGGAGCCTCGGTCTCGTTCCCGACGACGGGGTCTGTGGCTCCATCGGCACACTCACCGCCCGATGTGGGACACCTTGATGCGGCTGTCCGGCACCAGCTCCTTCCCGTTCTTGAGCCAGACGCCTCGCACGTTCTCGTCCGAGACCTCGCACTTGAACACGGCCTGGTCCTTGGCGCCCACGGCCAGGTCCGCGATGCTCTGATACACCTCCAGCTTCTTCTCTGGGGGCGGAGTGGAGGTGAGGGGTGGGGGTGGGGGCGTGGACCCCTGTGAGGACGTGCGGGCACGTGGGCACCGATGTGGGCACGTCTGGGTATGTGTGGTCAGCTTGGGAAAACATGCATGAGTATGCGTGTAACACACATGTGTACCCGTGATGGTGCAGTGCACACTGGGAAATCCAAATGTTCCAGGGATGACACAGACCAGGCCCATGCAACCCTCCAGACACCCCCTGGAGGTGGCTACTCCAGCACCCCCATTTTACAGAAGAGAAAGGTGAGGCCCAGGGTGTGAAAGCGACCTGCCCACGGCCTCACAGGCCCGGACCCTGGGCTCACCCTGCACGATGAGCTCCGCCAGCGCCTGACCCCCGCTGGTGCGCAGCGCGTAGTGTCCCGCGTCCTCCAGCGTGGCCTCGTTGATGATCAGGTGGTGCTTGCGCCCGTCTTTCTTGAACCGGTATTTGAAGGTCTCCTCCCGGGTCAGCTCTACCCCGTCCTTCAGCCTGGCGAGTTCATGAGGGTGGGGAGGTGGCAGGGGCTGTGGCCTCCACTGCACAGCTGGGCCTGGCCCCCCGCCCGGCCCCATGCACGTGCCCCTGCCACTCACCACTTGACCTGGGCCCCCTCCTCTGACACTTCGCACTCAAACTCCACCCGCTGGCCCACCATCACCTGCTGGTCCTCCAGGGGCCGCGTGATCAGCACAGGGGGCTCTGTCCCGGCAGTGGGAGCGAGCGTGAGGGCTGGGCCCTCTGCGGCCACCTCCTCCCCTCCCCGGGACCCCGTCCCGGGGCCCCAGGCTCACCTTTGACAAACAGTTCAGTGCTGCACTTCTCACCGCCCACCACACACTGGTAGGCGGCATCGTCCGCCAGGGAGCACTGGCTGATGGTCAGGGTGCGCTTGGCGCCCACCGACTCGAAGATGTACCTGGGCGGGGTGGGGGGTGACAGGAAGAAGCAGCAGAGCCATGGGTGCACCCCCCAGGCTCAGGTACCCCACTGCAACCCCCGCCCCAGGCTATCCAGGAGGGGACCTACTTGCTGTGGGATGGAAGAGGCCATTGGAGCATTCCGGACGGCAGCAGGGAGAGGGAGAGAAAAAGGCAGAGTCAGGAAGACGGGAAACGCGGCTAGAGAGAAAAGGGGACAGAGACAGAGGCCGGCCCTCCCCACGGCCCCCAGCCCCGGGACCCGGGGCCACCCTCACACACCTGCCGCCCTCCCCACGGCCCCCAGCCCCGGGACCCGGGGCCACCCTCACACACCTGCCGCCCTCCCCATGGCCCCCACCCCCGGGACCCGGGGCCACCCTCACACACCTGCCGCCCTCCCCATGGCCCCCACCCCCGGGACCCGGGGCCACCCTCACACACCTGCCACTCATCTGAATCTCCTGCCCGTTCTTCAGCCATTTGACCTCGGCATCAGGGTCGGCCAGCTCCACGGTCAGCCGGATCTTGTGGCCCTTGCTCACCTGGTAGGCTGGCTCCAGCTTCTTCTGAAAGGCTAAGCACCACGCCTCAGCCCTGGGCTCCTCCCTGCCCACACCTGCTCCCCTGCGGCCTGGCCATGGTGCTGTGGCCAGGCCTGGGTCCTCCACGCAGCCCTGTGGGCCTTGCTGCCTCCGCCTCACCCTGTCTGGGTCTCCTCTGTGATTCTGTGTCTTTTTCTCTGGTACCTCCTTGTCTGTCTGTCTGTCTGTCCGTCTGTCTGTCTGTCTCTCTGCTTTCCTGTCTTCCTTGGGGCTCCCTTCTCCTGCACGGTTAGGTTAGGTGCTTCCTGGGAGTGAGATAAGTGTCCCTTCCCTCCCTCTTTGCTCTGTTTCGACAATAACCCTATTTTTGCTCTCGGGCCACCCCCCCGCCCCCCGCCAGGCTCTTCACTCCTGCAGTCTCACTCCCCTCGTGCCTTGAGGCCCTTATGACAGTCCCCATGCCACAGGGGACAGGCTCAAACAGGCACCGTGACTGCCCAAGGCCACCAGCCCTGCAGCCGCCAGGGAGCGGGGACCAAGGTGCAGGGTAGAGAGGGAACCCCACACCTTCAAGCACTCTGGCCGCGCCAGGAGCCAGCTTCAAGGGGGCAGGGAGCCAGCGCCTGGGTGTGCCACGCGGGGCCCGTTCCTTCACAAAGCTCTCCCTGCCTCAGTTTCCCCATCCGTAGAATGGAAGTGACAATCATTCTGGCCTCATAATACTATCATGAGGACGACACGCCTGGCTCAGCAAGGAGCTATTACTGCTACTAGGGCTCCTACGACCGGAGGGCACCTGCTGTGCGCCAGGCAGCGCCTAAGCAGGCAAGGCCACTGCTGTCCCCGGCTCCCAGCTGCTGGATGGGGAAGGTCTAGCCTGGGCCCTCCTCCTCCTCCTCCTCCGGGTAGGGCGGAGGGGCTAACCTGTGCTCTTCCTCTCGTCCTGCCTCATGCCCTTGAGCCGGCGCAGCATGCCTCGCAGGTCGGTGACGCCGTGCTGGAAGGCGATGCGCTCGTACTCGGAGGGCGGCGCCTGCCGCAGGATCTCCCACACGTCCTCCTCCGCGGGCGCCTCCAGCTTCGAGTCCCTGCGGCCCGCGGTCGGTGTGCAGGGCTCAGGGGGCGCGCTGTGGCTGGGGGCCAGGCTGCAGTCCCCCCATTCCCTGGGGCGGGGCTTCCCCAGGGGCCCAGGACCAGGCAGCTGTCACTGCCCCTATCCCCTGTCCCTTGACTTCCAGTGGATTCTGGACCAGGTCTAGAGGCCAGGGGGGCTCGGGAGGGGCCGGGGCTGGGGCGGGGTTTCTGGCCGAAGTAGGGGGTGGCCAGGGCACTGGGCAGTGCTGGGCACTCACCGCGGGGTCCGGAAGCTGCTGCTCCAGGTGGGGCAGAAAGAGCAGAGGGCACAGCAGAGGTCAGCGCTCCCTCCCCTGGGGCATGGCCTCCCAGCCTGGGCCTCCACCTCCTCCCACTTCCCCGCCCTCCTCCGCACCTGCCCCTCACATCCCAGGCGACTCCTGTGTGGGTGTGCCCCCCCCCCAGTCTGAGCCTCTGGCAGGGATGCGCCTTAGACCCCACAAGCGTCAGCTCTGCACCGTCCCCGCCCTGCTGCCCCCAAGCCCCCAAGCCCAGGTCTTACTCTCTGGGTGGCAGCAGCGCAACCGCAGCAGAGGGCGGCGGGAGGGAGAGGAGTGGGAAGGAGAGGACAGACAGAGAATACGGGTCAGCCCGGCTGGGCTCGGTGGGCAGCACCTGCAGCCCTGGGGCCTCCCCCATGTCCTCTGGGTCCAGCATGGAGAGAGGCAGCTGCTGCGGACCCCGCTGGGCGTGGGGGCTGTGCATGGCCCATGGCAGTGTGGGGCCCATGGAAGTGACAATCATTCTGGCCTCATAATACTATCATGAGGACGACATGCCTGGCTCAGCAAGGAGCTATTACTGCTACTAGGGCTCCTACGACCGGAGGGCACCTGCTGTGCGCCAGGCAGCGCCTAAGCAGGCAAGGCCACTGCTGTCCCCGGTTCCCAACTCTTGCGCTCCCTCCTGGTCCCTCCCAGGAGGACCTGGCCGCGTGTTGTTGCGGGGATCTCACCTCTTCTTCAGCAGCGAGCTAAAGTCCAGGATGCCTGCATCCTCATGGCCGTCACTGTGCAGAGGGAACAGCAGTGAGGCTGCGGGGGAGGGGACTGGCAGCAGGTTGGGGACAGGACAGGTGGGGTGGAGGGGGAGGGGAGGGAGGGACACCCGGCAGCCCCAGCTCCTGGCCCATCTCAGAACCCCCAGGGTCTGTGAACAGGACAGGGAGGGGCTGGGGAAGGCTACCTGGTTCGCCGACCACCTGCAGCCAGGCTCCTGTGGGGTTGAATTCAGAATCCTCACCGGCCCAGCGGGGCTGGCTCCCCCCACCTCCATAGACCAGCCCTGCCCGCCCCCGCTTCCCCACCACATTGCCTGGGCTCTGCCTCCTGTGTGCCCCTGGCCCTGACCCCAACTGGCCCGAGACTCGAGTACTGCTCTGCCCCCAACTCACGTGCGACGGAAAGCAGAACGGAGGTCCAGGTCTCCCTGGCCAATGGCCTCTGGGTTCGAAGAGAGAAGGGAGGGGGCTTCAGAGCAGCCCGGGGAGAGCCGCAGTGGGCTCTGGGAGTGTCTGCAGGCCCACCCATCCGTGACCCCCATCTGCCCCGGACCTGCCTTCCAGGGCTGCCGGAAACAGGAGCAGCTTATGGTCCCCACTCCATTATGGGCGTGGGGGGTGGGCTCCCTCTCGTCTCCAGCTCCCTCTCACCAGTCTCTGTGCTACATTTGGCCTCTGACCAAAGTCCCCAGCCCAGTCCTGGGGGCCTCTGTGGATTTCTCTGTGGGAGCAGCAGTGGGGCTCCTGGTGAGCACCCATGTCCCCCCGCCCCTAGTGTTGGGAAGTGGAGACAGGCTCAGGGCACTGGGACCCGCAGGGAGCCTGGGCCCAGGAGAGTTACCACGGCCCCCTCACCGTGTACGGTGAGGTTGAAGTTGCAGCTGTCAAATTTGTCCTTGGTGGACACCTCGCAGCGGTAGCCACCGGCGAAGGCCACCTGGGCGTCAGTGATGTGCAGCTCAAATAGGTAGACCTGTGGGGATGAGGTATCAGCGGACACGGCCCCTAGCAGAGTCTGGGAGTGGCCAATGCCCCACCCGCCTTCGTCCTGTCTCAAGGCCCGTGACTGCCATCTGCTGGTGCATGATTGTAATCGCACCCTAGTGTGTGATGGCATCTATTTAAGAAGCACTTTGTGCAGTGCACAGCCTGCACACCTGAGCGGATCGGCTCTGCCTACAACACTGGAGGCCCCTGTGTGCCCCAGACCCCCATGCCTTGCAGGCCCCACCTTGCTGGTCCGGTCGTAGCTGTCGTGCAGCTGCAGGTGTTGGCCCACCTTGCTGCTCAGGTCCACCCACTTGCCCTTGAACCACTTGACCACGGGTGGCTTCAGGAGGCTGGCCCCGGCCACGCGGGCCGAGAAGGTGATGCTGCCACCTGCAGGAGAGGGGCAGCAAGCTGGGCTCGAGGGTGCCCTGCCGCCTGCCTCCCCACCCCACCCTCTGCACAGCAACCCACACTCACCCACGGTCACTTCGCCGTCCTGCGGCCGCATCACAAAGAGCCCAATAGCGTCATCAGGGGCCCCAGGGCACCCAGGGGCAGGGCCGGCGGCAGCTGCTGAGTTTGACCCTATGAGCAAAGGCCTTTGAGACCCACCCAGGGTCACCCCTGTACCCGCCAGCCCTGACCTGCCCAGCCCTCTCACCTTCGAGACTTGGGGCACTGCCTTCCAGCTCGGGCGCTGGGGCCAGGGCTACTCCGGGGGCTCCAGGGGTCTCAGCAGGTGCAGGGGCTGGCACGGGCTCTGCCTTCTCTGGAGGGGCCAGGCGGGAAGTCATGGCAGAGCTTCCAATCCGAGACCCTCCCCTCCGCCCTCTCTCTCCCAAGTATGACTCTTGAGCACGCCTCTGGTTCAATGAGGATGTCCAGAGCGCTCTGGCCCTGTCCGCACACTCTGGCCCGGGGCCCCTGAGCTGTGGCTCATGCTGAGCAGGGGCCCGGCCTGCACTGCTCCCTCTCAGCCTCTCCTCCTGGCTCTGCATCCCTGCTCTGCTCTCAACAGCTCTGCGGTTCAGCCCTGCTCACTTCCCCCAGGCTGCCCTGGGCTCCCTCCTCACCCACACTCTGAGGGCTCCCTTGGGAGAACAGCTGGCCCATCTCATGGCCATCTGTGTGTGGGGCTGCCCTGGGAGGCCTTGTCCATCTCTGAACTCCCCCCAGCTGCCCATCGGTCGGCTCAAGCAGGAAGGTCTTGCTGTAGAACCAGGGAGGGGTCTCTGGGCAAGGCCATGTGACAGCGCCTCCTGTACCTTGGGGGGGCCGGGTAGGCAGCGGCAGGATCGCCTCTGCCCCAAGAACTGCAAACCCCAAAAATCGGGCTGACCTGAGTCTTACCTGCCTCTATGACCTTGAGGTCAAACTTGACTTTGGAGGAGCCAGCGATGACCGCATAGGAGCCTTGGTCAGCAGGGCATGCGTCCCGCACCGTCAGCGTGTGACGTGTGCCCTCGGCCACCAGGCCATACTTGTCACTGGCACTGAGGTCACTGCCTCCCCGCTGCCAGCGCACCTTCAGCCCGGCCCGCTCGGTCTCAGCTTCGAACACGGCGGCGCTGCCTGCGGCCACTTCCGCCGAGCGCGGCTTCTTGCTGAAGGCTGAGGCTAGAGAGCCAGATGGAGGCTGCAGGGGCCCCTGCGGCTTGTGCACCTGCCCCTGCTCCTCTCTTATTAAGTCCTTCCACACAGCACCTCTGACTTCTCCAGCAGCTCCAGGAGGTAGGTGGGTGCCCTTATTACGTCCATTTCCCAGATGAGGACACTGAGGCTCAGACAGGTTGAGTGGTTTGTCCAGGATCTCGCAGCCAGTAGGCAGGGGAGCCAAGGCTGTGGTCCTAACCTCCACACCAGACTTTGCTAGGTGTGCTCCCTAAATACTCTGCTCTCCCTGCCTGGGCACACGGCTGCTCAGCCCAGCCCCCACCCCCATCCCCCCACCGTCTGGGGCCCTTGACAAGGGGCAGGTGCTCTGCTTACGTGGAATGTGGCTAAATTTGTCCTCCAAGGGACAACTGAGATAAAGCGGGCCTGGGAGGTGGCTGGGGGTGGGGGGCTGGGGGCCTGCCCAGGACAGCCTTGGTTAGGGCCGGGCTCAGGCCCTAGCCACTGCTCTGTGGTCTCTCTGCCCTTGGCCCGGCCTCAGGAGCCACTTGTATGTTTTCTCCCTGAGAAGAGGGACTGCATCACTCGCAGCGTGGGCCAGGCCTGGCGTGGGGGCCACGCAGGTGCAGGCTAAGGAGGTGGATTGGCTATCAGCTGGCAGAGCCGAGCCCAGCCCTCCCGCGTGGATGGGGAGACAGGCACAAGGCGGGTGGGGCTGGTCCAAGGGCATGCATTGAGCCTGGCTCACGTCTGGGCTGAGCTTGGTCCCCCTGTGCTCTGGGACCGGGATGCGGGCTGGCAACCCCCTGCCTGGGTTCTCGCCTCGCTCTGGGGCCCTGATCCTGGGTTCACCTTCTCTGTCTTCAGAGGACTGGAGCATAGAAATGGAGACTTAGAATGGGACCTGGGGGGACCCCTACCGTGCCCTGGAGCTCCGAGACCTCATCCTCATTAACCCCTCAAGAACTCCCTCCCAGTCCTGCCCCCCGATTGCAGTCACCCCCTGCCCCCAGCCCCCCACTCAGACCCAGCCCCAGGCTGGGAGCTACCTGGTTTCTTCCCCGGCTCCGGCATCGTGAGAGAAGTCACACCAGGCACCACGCAGGCACGGGCCACCCAGAGACGGACTGAGTGGGGTCCTGGCCTCCCCACTATATATGGGGGCCTCCCCCTCCCTGGCTTTGCTTATCTGCCTCTTTCCCAGGCACCTGCTAAATTTAGACAAATTCCAGAGAGCTGATGTCTGCTTGGGGAGAAGGTAGGGCCACACTGTTCCTGGCTGGCTCCTGTCCCTTCCCCGCCCCTAACACACCACCGTGGCTCCTGCCCCTCCAAGTCCGGTGACCTTCAGGGTACCCCAAGCCCTGTCTGCATCCTTTTTTGTTAAGATTTATTTATGTGAAAGGAAGGGAGGAGGAGGGAGGGAAGGAGGGAGAGCGAGAGCGAGCGAGGTCTTCCATCCGCTGGTTCACTCCCCAAATGACCACAACAGCTGGGGCTGGGCCCGGCTGGAGCCAGGAGTCAGGAACTCCATCGGGGTCTCTCACATGGGTGCAGGGGCCCAAGTACTCGGGTAACTTCCACGGCCCTCCCAGATGCATTAGCCGGGGGCTGGATCAGAAGTGGGAGGCTGACACTGAAAGTGGCCGCAATGCCAGCCCCCGTCCGCACCTCCCTCTGGCTGCCAAGCGTGCCTGGTCCGTGGCCTTGAGGATCATGGGTCAGAAGCATGCTTGCCAGGCGTGGGTTGTGCCACAGACCCCAAGTTCAGAATTGCCTTCTCCTCAACCTTGAAGCACATCGGGGGCCGCCGTGCCCACTGCCCGGGACCACTACTGTAGCGGGCTTATGTCTAACAGTGTTAGCTGCATCCCACGTTAGAATGCAGGGCTGCGGTCCTTACTCGGCTTTTGATTCTGGCTTCCTGCTAATGCACACCCCGGAGGTAGCAGGGGATGCCCACGTGCTGAGCTGGGCCCCTGCCACCCATGTGGGAGACCCAGATGGAGTTCCTGGCTCCTGGCTTCAGCCTGGCCCAGCCCTGGCTGTTGAGGACGTTTAGGGAACAACCAGCAGATGGACTCTCTCTCTGCCTTTCAAATAAAATGAAATGTTTAGGGCAGTGTGTGCCTGTCTCAGTGTGTGCTGTTATGAGTTGCACATCAAGGGCTGGTATAAGGGGTGGGGGAGCCTACCTGTGAGGGTGTGGGGTGACTTCTAAATACACCCCAAAATGGAGGGTGGAGAAGCAGAGCCCGCTGTTGGCAGAGTCACAAAGATTGATGCCAGACTATTCTGGATCCCCTGGTCGCCCCCACCCCCACCCCGTTCGTCTGTGACAGCTGCTCCCTGCAGCTCGACCTCCACCCTTTATCACATCGGGGCCATCTGTTGCTACAGAAAGAAGCAAACTGGGGCTGGCGCTGTGGCGTAGCGGGTAAAGCCACGGCCTGCAGCGCCGGCATCCCAGATGGGCGCCACTTCGTGTCCCAGCTGCTCCTCTTCCAGTCCAGCTCTCTGCTGTGGCCTGGGAAGGCAGTGGAGGATGCCCGGGGCCTTGCAGCCACGTGGGAGATCCTGGCTCCTGGTTTTGGATCGGCCCAGCCCCAGCCGTTGTGACCACTGGGGGAGTGAACCAGCAGATGGAAGACCTCTCTCTCTCTCTCTCTCTCTCTCTCTCTCTCTCTGCCTCTGCCTGTGCCTCTCTCGAACTCTGACTTTCAAATAAATAAACAAATATTTTTAAAAATAAAGAAAAGAGGGGCTGGCTCCATGGCTCACTTGGTTAATCCTCTTCCTGCGGCGCCAGCATCCCATATGGGCACCGGGTTCTAGTCCCAGCTACTCCTCTTCCAGTCCAGCTCTCTGCTGTGGCCCAGGAAGGCAGTGGAGGATGGCCCAAGTGCTTGGGCACCTGCGCCTGCAAGGGAGACCAGGAGGAGGCACCTGGCTCCTGGCTTTGGATCGCCATAGTTCCAGCCATGGTGGCCATTTGGGGGGTGAACCAACAGAAAAGGAAGACCTTTCTCTCTGTCTCTCTCTCTCACAGTCTGTAACTCTACCTGTCAAATAAATAAATGAAAATTTAAAAAAAAATAAAAGAATGAAAGAAGCAAATCTCAGGTGCCGCCCTCCGAGGTGGACCCAACATTGAGAAAGGTCATTTATCTGGCACGGCCAGAGGGAGGATTCTGTACACCTGCTCTTCCCCGATGGGCCAAGTCGTCCCCTTCGACTCTGAAATCCAGTTTTCCTCCCCTGACCCACTTTGAAGCCGCGTCACCTGCTTCTGAGCCTTCCTGAAAAGAACACGCCGCACAACGGCAGGGTGGGGCCAGGCAGCGCGCCGGTGGGCCGCGGGGTCCTTGTCTCTGTGCTAACGGCCCCGGGGGGTCTGTAGGCTGCTTTGGGAGGGGGGCATGCCTTCTCCCAGCACCATCCTCACTGCTTCCCAGCCCATCTCTGGCCGTTCCTCCTCTGCTGGGGTTGAGGAGCCTGGACGCACAGCTGCACTAGATGGGTCGAAGACCCCTCCCCCGGATGTGCACCTTATGGGAGCTTTTGGTGGCCAGCTGGGGCTTTGGGGCTTAGATTGCTGCTCCTTGGCAGGCTGCATAGTGCTCTCTTCCAGTGCGTGACACACTGATGCCACTCACCAGCTGAGCTTGGGAACATCATGTGACCTTTGGAGCCTCAGTTTCCAGGTCCATGAAATGGGTTGATGTGACACCGCACACGTCAGTCAAGGCTGACGTGCAAACGAGCAGAAACATCTATGGTGTTGCTGCTGCTGTTAATATTCACCATCATTATCTCAGTGGGGTTTGTAACCGAAAGATTGTGAGTCCCAGCCTCACCCAGGTTTCCACTGCCACCGAATCCCGTCATGGTCACCAAGCACCTTGGCCCAGGTGCACAATTTCAAAAGCGACTCTGCAAGGGGATTAACCGCGGATAACTTTACTCTGTTCCTGGGGGAAGGCGACGGTGGGAGGGGGGCGGCGAACGGTTTGGGGGGGAGGGGAGTGCTTATAGAAGACGATCCGGCAGGGCACGCACGGGCGGGACGCCCACGCCCAGGACGCACCCCGTCACTCAGCGGGGCCCACCCTGCGGGGGCTGGAGTCCGGGTGTGTGTGTGGGGGGGGCAAAGCAGGGTGTCTGGGGGCTGGGCCGAGGGGGCGGGCGAGGCCTGGCCGCCACAGTCCAGCCTCTGGCCCCGGGAGCTCGCTCCGTGTGTCCGGGCCGGCGAGGCGAGGGCTTAATGCTATGGGCAGCGGGGCGGCCCGGCGTGCCGGGGCTCAGTGGGGCGGGTGGCGCCGCTCGGCCGGGGCCCCACGGCCCAGCACCTCGCCGCTGAACTGGTAGGTGAGCTTCTTCTTGACCTTGCGCACCTCGCCCGTCTTGCCGTAGTTGCGCAGCGCGCGCGCCATCTTCTGGTAGGTCATCTTCTTGCGGTTGCCCTTTTGCACGCCCCAGCGGTGCGCCAGCGCCTCCTTGTGCTTGGACGAGAACTGGAAGGTGCCCTTCTCCTTGTCCACCCACCAGATGCTGTCTTTCATGTCGCCGCTGCGCAGCAGGTCCAGCAGGAACTGGTACAGGCGGATCTTCTTCTTGCTGCCTGCGGGGGGGGGGGGGGGGGGAGGCGCCAGGTGCGCTAGGGAAGGCCAGGCACCCCACCCCCACCACGCCCGCACGTGCACACGCGTGCGCTCACACCCCGACGTGCACGCCCAGCTGCACTCACAGCCCACACCCCTCACCCACGCACACACCTTCAGCTTTACACACACACACACACACACACACCCCTGCACGTGGCTCACACACACGGCCCTGGAGAGAGACTGCCAGGGCAGCGGCCTTGGCCGAGGGCTTGTAAAGCACAGATCCAACTGCCGTCAAGGCCAGATTTAGGGCAGGGGGCGGGGCGAGGCGGGAACCTACCTGTCTCCCCATGCAGGAGGCCAGGCCCGGGCTCCAGGCCGTCAGCCTCCCCGTCAGACACCTCCAGCGGGGGGCTTTGCCGCTCCCCCTCCTCCTCGTCCGAGCTGGGCTGAGCCGGGGACAGGGGTGGGTACAGGAGGCAGGTCCGGGGCAGGTAGGAGACCTGGGGGGCGGGGGGGACGGGGACTGTGGTCAGTGAGGGAGGACGCAGGCTCTGGGCTGCCGCAGGGGGAGAAGAGGGTGTGTTGGGGAAGGCAGGGGCCAGCAGGGCAGCAAAGCGCGAGACCAGGCAGGGCTGCCACACATGGGAGCAGTGGTGCTGTGTGTGCGGGGCGCACGTGTCTCTCCCAGGGAAGGGGCACAAAGATGTGAGGACCTTGCAGCAGCCCTGGGGGGCAGTGAGGAGTGACAGGGGAGGGAAGACCCAGTGGGGGTCCCCGATTGGGGTCAGAGCCCCTGGGGCTGAGGGGTTCCGGTCAGCCAGGGGAGAGCAGCAGGCAGTGGCTCAGATGCGGGCTCCCCCAGGGCCAGGACACGGGGGGCAGCCGTCAGCGAGGGGCGGGCGGGCATTCTCCAGGCTCTGCCCCTCCTGGGGGGGAGGAGGCGTGCGGCGTGGGTCACACGGTCAGTCGGGGGGTCAGGCAGCAGCCGTTGGGGCTCCGGCCGCCGTTGGCGCCATGGGGCAGGAAGCCCAGTTGAGTAAGAGCCTGTGTCAGCTTCCTGTGAGGCTCCCGGGCCCCACCGCAGGCCGGGCGGGTGGCGGGCGGCGGGCGGCGGCGACACACGCACCTGGTGGCCGAGGCCGGTGTGGGGTGGCGCCATGGGGGTGTCGAGGACATTATGCATCTGCTCCAGCTCCATGTGGCGGTAGAGCTGCTGCAGCTGGGGCGGCTGCACACTCTGCAGCTCCGTGAAGTGGTTCTCGGCGAAGGTCTCGAACTCGCTGTGCACGTGGTGGGGGTGGAAGTCCCAGTAATGGTCTGCAGGGGGGACAGGCGGGCAGCAGGGGTGAGCCCCGGCGAGGCTCGGCACGCGGCCGGCCGGCACCACGGAAGCCAGTTGGGCCAGGCTGTTCTGGGCATTTGCCGCGTGCTGGGCCAAGCTGCGAGTTTGGTTCTCCTTTCCCAACTCATTACTACATGGCCCCATTTTAAAGATGAGGACACTGAGGCCCGGGGAGGCAGCAGCCTTACATGCCTGAGAGCAGAGGCAGAGCCAGGTTCCCCTGTTTTCAGTAACTCCCGGTGGTCACAGGCCCGAGCGCCTGAGCCTGGCTGTGCTGCATCCTTGGCTGTGAGGCCTCTCTCGCCTCAGTTTACTCACCTGTAGAAGGGGTACAAGTTACTGGGAAGATGAGATGCCTCCAAGGCACCTGCACCCCCTGGCTGCCCAGCCCCACGCACATGGCCCTGTCACGTGGCCACAGTGTGATGACAGTCACAGGGCTACGTTCCTCTCACACCACAGCGGCTCAGGGTCCACGGCACTGCCTCAATGCCGGGACCTGGGGCAGCTGCCTGGGACGCTTTCCTGGAAACTGCCGCCGTGGGTGGCTGGGTCTTCAGTGGGTGAACTTGAGATGGGGAAACAGCCCCAGCCACTGGGAGCCCGGTCTTGGCACTGGGGAAGACCTCGGGTGTGGTTTCTCCAAGAACGTGGTTTCTCCCACGTGCCCGAGGGACCTTCCCGCACACCATTGGAAGTCCAAGAGAAGGTGCGGTGACAAAGTGACAGTTGGGGTTTCTCACGTGACCCGAGAGGTAGTGGACATGGTGCCGGGTCGGGCTGTGTCTCTGGGACAGGTCTACCGCCCATCGAGTGTGTGTGCACGCGTGTGCATGTAGGTCCACGTGTCCACCTGCTCACCTGCATGCCTGTTTTTCTTTCTCTTACACACACATAGTCACTCCCACATCCCTAAGAAGTGACCTGAGGGGCTGATGCTAGGGTATAGTGGGCTAAGCTTCCACCTGCAGCACCGGCATCCCATATGGGATCCAGTTCGAGTCCCGGCTGCTCCACTTCTGATGCAGCTCTCTGCTATGGCCTGGGAAAGCAGTAGAAGATGGCCCAAGTGTTTGGGCCCATGTACCTGCATGGGAGACCAGGAAGAAGCTCCTGGCTCTTGACTTCAGATCGGCACAGCTTTGGCCATTGTGGACAACTGGGGAGTGAACCAGCGTATGGAAGACCTCTCTCTCTCTCTCTCTCTCTCTCTCTCTCTCTCTCTCTCAATCTGTAACTCTACCTTTCAAATAAATTAATTAAAAAAAGAAAGAAATGACCAGTGTGTTTAGCTCTGGCCCAGGGACCAGGGGCCTCCATTTGGAACCCTGCTCAGTGGTGACTTTGCTCCGTGGCCCGGACAAGACATTCGTCTTCCCCCAGAGCCTCTCATCCTAGACTCAGAGTCAGAGACGGCCCTCGGCCGCGCGTGAAGCCGTGCCTGAGGTCTGCCTCCAGGAGTCTACGTGGCAGAGAGGAGAGGAATACGGGGTTTGGGAGTCGGGTGGAGCTGGGCTGAAATCCCGGCTCTGAGGCACTGGGTGGGTCTCTCTACTTCCTTAGGCCTCAGTTTCCTTATCTGTTACATGGGGCTTGTTTTACGCCTATCTCATAGGCCTGCTGTGAAGTTAGCGAACAGATGCCTGCAAAATGCTTGGAACAGCACCTGGCCCAAAATAAGACTCAGTAAAGAGTAGCTGTCCTCGTCACCACCACCATTGTGTTTAGATTCTCAAGAGCCCGGAGCAGCAGAGGGGCATGCGGCAGGCGTTCTTGCTTGTTGGTTGGTTGGCTGGTTTTTGCTTTGAGCAAAGCAAGATTTATTCCAGCCAGAAGCAGGCTGCAGCAGTGAGGAGGGGGCCTCCGAGAGAGGCAGACCCTGCGGCAGGCACCTTGCACCTTAGTGAGTGGCCCGGGGGAATCATTGTAGGGGACCTGGCTGTCACTTTGTTCCAGCGGCCGCCATTGGCACCCCAGCATCGTACCCTGAGGGTCACGGGCACCTCTCTGTTCCCAGGGCCTGGACATGGCAGGCACTCAACCAACGTCTCCCAAACGAGTAAACAAACACATGCACGAAGGAGTGAGTCTTAGCTGGCTCCTCTGTGCCGTATTCTAAGCCTAAAAGTGGGGACAGAGGAGCGCGAAGGAGAACACGCAGTCTGTCCGCGCATCTCGCAGTGAGTTAACAATTGCACCAGAGACTCCGCTTGGTGCGGGAGGACCTGCTGCCGAGGGGCCCTGGGATTTGGGGAGCAGATCCAGGGTCCTCTTTCGCCAGAGATCTCCCTCCAGCCTCGCTCCTGGCTTCTCCACTTCTGCCTTCCTCTGCCCACGTAGAGGGACCCAGCTCCTCGGGGATGCCTCACGGGGCCCCAGGCTGCCCCAGCTGCGAGGCTGGGAGACCCTGGTGCCTGCGGCTCTCCCAAGCCACAGTGGTGGGCGCATGGCTGCTCCTCTCCCCACCTCTGTTTAAGCTCCACAGAAGACCCCCGGGTTCCCCCCGGGTGGTCCCAGTGTTCCCCAAAGTTGGTCTCAGTTCGCCTTCTTCAGCCACTTGAGAGCTAGAGAAGGATCGGTCTGGACCCCTGAAGAGACCCTCGGAGTCAGGGGCGGGAAAGGGACTTGGGCCCTTGCATTCCCCAGGGCCTGTGGCAGGTGCTTTGCTCCCTGGAACGGGGGCCCCTGAGGGCTGCGGTGGACACCCCTGGAGCTACAGCTAAGGTTTCCAAAGGCCCAACGGAAACCTCGACTTTGCCCTGGCCCTGGGTGCTCGGACAGCGGTGACTGGTAGCAGAGATGGTGTAAGATATGGGGCCCTACGAGGGCCGGCCCGCCGGGACGCTGGCTCCTCCTCAGCGCCTCGCTCTACCCTTTTCCTGCCTTCACCAAGGCCGCCCACGGGTCCCTTGAGCATCCCTCCAGCCCCACAGAAGAGTGGACTCATTTGCATTTCTGCAGACAACTCTCGTCATGTGCAGTGGTGGGCACCCAATGCAGAGATGTCTACCAGCGTTTGCCATTTGCATTTAGGGAAAATATGGCTCAAAAAAGCTAAGTCCTTTGGCTACAGCCACCATTGGTGGAGTTAAGATGCAACCTACTTGCATTCAACTGCAGAGACTGAACTCCTACCCTACAAGATAATAATGAACAACATTCCATTTTATTAATAGGTGAAAGCTTTATGTAAGACCCATGGTGACACTGGAAGACTTACTAGCTGCTACCTTTATAAAATCATATTTATTTCTTGTTTATTTGAAAGGAAGAGTGACACAGAGAGACAGAGATGTTGGATCCACTGGTTCACTCCCCAAATGCCCCCCCCCAAACAGCTAGGGATGGGCCAGGCTGGAGCCAGGAGCCTGGAACTCCATCTGTGTCTTCCACATGAGTGGCAGGGACCCGGCTTTTGGGGCCATCATCACCCACTGCCTCCCAGGGTGTGTATTAGCAAGAAGCTGGATTGGAAGTGGAGGCGAGACTCGAACCTTGCACTCCAGTATGAGTTGCTGCTGTCCCAACGGGCGGCCCCACTGCTGCACCACGATCCCAACCCCTTCCTGACTCCTTTTATCCATCTGTCTGTCCACTATATCTATCATCCACCCATCACTGACCCTACACCCATCCAGCGTCGTCCAGCCAAACACACACAAGCCGTTCTCTTGATCTCTCCTTTCCTCCCTCCAAACCAACTCCCAGTCTGGGGCCAAAGTCCCACTGCCACATCTCCATTCTTACTCTTTTGATGTCACTCAGACAAAAATAAAATGATATTCCAAATCACCCCACACAAGACATCTAAACCTGAAACCATCATTCACTTAACCTTAGCTCCTGAGAGCAGAAACCCAAGCCCAAAGCCCTGGGCTCTTCCCCCATCAAAACAGAGAAGAAAGACGAGGAAAAGTCCTCGTCAGTAAAGTCACAGACCTCTGGACTGGAGCTCGTGGAGCCCAGCCCTCCTGGGAACTGCTCAGACGGGGAAACTGAGGCCCACAGGGAGCTGCTGATCCCAGGGCACTGGTCGCCCTCTACCCTGTGTCCTGATTGTTAGGCTTTTAAATCATCTCCCTTGTTACAAAGACCCAGCTGGCAGGATCTGGCTTTTATTCATTCCTCAGCACCTAGCAATGTGGCCGGCATATAAAAGATACATGAGGTATATTTACTACGTGGAAAAGTCAGCATGCCATAGATGGAGGGTTTGCTAGGTAGAAGGAAGGACAGTAGGAAAGATGAATAAGTGGATGATTGGTTGGCTGTGTGAATAAATTGGTGGGCGGGTGGAAGGAGAGTGATGTGAAAGGATGAAGGCATAGATGGGAGGGTGGGAGGGATGGATGGGTGGGTGGAGGGAGGGAGGGTGGGAGGGATGGTTGGATGGATGAGTGGATGGATCGGTGGGTGGATGGATGGGTGGGTGGGAGGGCTGGTTGGATGGATGTATGCATGGACAGAAAGAGTCGTACTTTGAAACTCTTGCCTTCACTAATCCCAGCACAAATAGAAATTCTGTCCCACCCTTTAGGATAGCTACTATTAAAAAAAACAGAAAATAGCAAATATTGGTGAAGATGTGAAGAAACTAGAACTCTTGTATATGGTTGGTAGGATTGTAAAATGGCGCAGCCACAATGGAAAAATTGTATGGTTATTCCTCAAGAAATTAAAAATAGAATTACCATATGATTCGTCAATTTCCCTTCTGAGTGTGTATCCAAAAGGATTAAGATCGGGGTCTCAAAGAGAGATTTCCACATCGCACTCGTGGCAGCATGTTCACATCAAGCAGGATGTGAAAAGGACCCAAGTGTCTATTGGCTGATGAACAGATAAGCAAACTGTGGTCCGTATGTATAATGGGATATTATTCAACCTTAGGAAGGAAGGGAAGGGGGCCGGCGCTGTGGCATAGCGGGTAAAGCCGCTCCCTGCAGTGCCGGCATCCCATATGGGCACCAGTTCGAGTCCCGGCTGCTCCACTTCCTATCCAGCTCTCTGCTATGGCCTGGGAAAGCAGTGGAAGATGGCCCAAGTGCTTGGGCCCCTGTCACTCATGTGGGAGACCCAGATGGTATTCCAGACTCCTGGCTTTGGCCTGCCCAGCCCTGGCCATCACAGCCATTTGGGGAGTGAACCAGCAGATGGAAGATCTCTCACTCTCTCTGTGTCTCCTCCCTCTTTGCAACTCTGCCTTTTAAATAAATAAGTCTCTAAAAACAAAGAGGGAGGTGGGCGGCATTGTAGCACAGCGTGCTAAGCCACGGCCTGCGACACCAGTATTCCATATGGCACCAGTTCAATTCCTGGCTGCTTCATTTCCAATCCAGCTCCCTACTAATGTGCCTGAGAGAGCAGCCAAAGACGGTCCAAGTACTTGGGCCCCTGCACCCAGAAGCAGCTCTGGGCTCCTGGCTTTGGCCTGGCCCAGCCCCAGTCATTGTAACTGGGGAATTGACCAGTGGATGGAAGCTGTCTCTCTTTGTCTCTCCTTCTCTCTCTATAACTCTGCCTTTCAAATAAATAAATAAATCTTAAAAAAAAAAAAAAAAAAGGAGGAAGGAAATCCCAACACATGCTGTAACATGAATGAACCTTGAGGACATAATGCTAATTGAAATAAGCCATTAAAAAAATTGGTGGAGATGGCGTAGGTGCCTGACTCAGCAGTGAGACACCACTGGCGACACCCGCATCCCGTGTCAGCGTGCCGGGTTCAGGTCCCGCCTGCCTTCCATTCTGGCTTCCGGCTAATGCGCACCCTGAGAGGCATCGAGTGATGACTCAAGCACTTGGGTCCCTGCCACCCACGTGGAAGGTCCGGACTGAGTTCTGAGCTCCTGGCTTTGGCTTGGCCTAGCTCTGGCTGTCTGCAGGCATTTGGGAAATGCGCCAGCAGATGGAAGATCTCTGTCTGTGTCTCTCTGTCTCTGTTTCTTTGCCTTTCAAATAAAAATGAAAGTAAGCTTTAAAAAATGCCAAATGGTTCAGATGGTAAATATTATATGCATTTTACTGTGATTAAAAAGAATAATTACAACAGCAAACCCTATGAACCCTACCCTCAAAATCTACGTTGAGGGACAGCCATTCCTGTAGTGGTTAGGGTGCCGTTTGAGCTGCCCGCATCCCATGACGGAGCGCCTGAGTTTGAGTCCAGCTCCGCAGCCAATCCCGGCTTCCTGCTACTGCACGCCCTGGGAGGTGACAGCTGATGGCTCAAGTGGCTGGGTCCCTGCCAACCTCCCGGGAGACCCTGAGGAGTTCCTGACTTCCAGATGTTGCCGGCATCTGGGGAGTGACCCAGCGGATGAGTGAGTGCTGTCTGTCTGTCTCTCATTTTAGAATTATATGTGGGCCGGCATTGTGGCACAGCAGGTTAAGCTCCTGATGGTTCGAGTCCCTGCTGTTCTTCCTTTTTTTTTTTCTTTAATATTTATTTATTTGAAAAGCAGTAACACACACAAAAAGAGACAAAGACAGAAAGAGAGAGTGAGATGTTCATCTGTTAATTCACCCCCCAAATGGTTGCAAGAGCCAGGACTGGGCCAGGCTAAAACCAGGAGCCAAGAACTTCTTCTGGGTCTCCCAGGTGGGTGCAGGGGCCCAAGCACTTGGGCCATCTTCTACTGCTTTCCCAGATGCATCAGCAGGGAGCTGGATCAGAAGTGGAGCAGCCAGGACATGAACCGGCACCCATATGGGATGCTGGTGCTGCAGGCAGCTACCTAATCCACAACATCAGCCCCCAGAGTGACCTTAAAAAAAAGATTCATTTGGCTGGCGCCTTGGCTCACTAGGCCAATCCTCCACCTAGCGGCGCCGGCACACCAGGTTCTAGTCCCGGTCGGGGCACCAAATTCTGTCCCGGTTGCCCCTCTTCCAGGCCAGCTCTCTGCTGTGGCCAGGGAGTGCAGTGGAGGATGGCCCAAGTGCTTGGGCCCTGCACCCCATGGGAGACCAGGAGAAGCACCTGGCTCCTGCCATCGGATCAGCGCGGTGCGCCAGCCGCGGCGGCCATTGGAGGGTGAACCAACGGCAAAGGAAGACCTTTCTCTGTGTGTCTCTCTCACTGTCCACTCTGCCTGTCACAAAAAAAAAAAAATTGTTTATTTGAAAGGCAAAGTTACAGAGAGAGAGACAGAGAGTGAGAGAGATCTCCTAGCTGCAACTGCAGCGGCAGATGCAACTCCTAGCTGCAGATGGCTGCAACTGCTAGGGCTGGACCAGGCCCAAGCCAGGAGCCAGGAACTCCATCCAGGTCTCCCATGTGGGTGCAGGGGTCCAAGCACTTGGGCCTTCCTCTGCTGCTTTCCCAGGGCATAGCAGAGAGCTGACTCAGAAGTGGAGCAGCCGGGACTCGAACCAGCACCCACATGGGATGCCGGCATCACAGGTTGCGGCTTTACCAGCTATGCCACAGTGCCGGCCCCCAGAGTGGGCTTTTTTGAAAAACATACTCCCTAGAACCACTAGGTATGGAGTGGAGACACCAAAAACTTCAAAAATGGGGCTGGTGTTAGGGCAGCAAAGATCCAGGTTAGGTCAACCAAGCGCTGTATCAGAGTGAGTACCTGGGCTGGCTAGGAGCCGCTAGCTCAATTCCAGCTTCCTGCACAGCAGACCTGGGAGACAGCAGTGATGACAAATGCTTGGGCCCCTGCAGCCCACATGGGACACCCGGATTGAATTTGCCCTTAGCCCAGTCCCAGCCATCACTGAAATGGAGGGAGCCCAACTCTCTGTCTCTCAAATAAATAAAAATTCAAAAACCCAAAATCTTCCAGAGAGATCAAACAGAGAACAAATAAGTGAATGGAAACAAAAACCAAGTCAATTACAGAAAACAGAACAGGGGATGACATCAGACTTCACAAGAAAAACTCCAGCAACTGAGACGGTAGAGAAACGCTTCCAAATTTTAAAGGGGAAAAGTGACTTTTAACCTAGATTTCTTTTGTGTGTGTGTGTGTGTGTGTGTGTGTTTTGACAGGCAGAGTGGACAGTGAGAGAGAGAGACAGAGAGAAAGGTCTTCCTTTGCCGTTGGTTCACCCTCCAATGGCCGCCATGGCCAGCGCACTGCGGCTGGCGCACCGCGCTGATCCGATGGCAGGAGCCAGGTACTTATCCTGGTCTCCCATGGGGTGCAGGGCCCAAGCACTTGGGCCATCCTCCACTGCACTCCCTGGCCACAGCAGAGAGCTGGCCTGGAAGAGGGGCAACCGGGACAGAATCCGGCGCCCTGACCGGGACTAGAACCCGGTGTGCCGGCGCCGCTAGGTGGAGGATTAGCCTAGTAAGCCGCGGCGCCAGCCCTCAACCTAGATTTCTATACGCAGTTGAACTACTAGTAGGCACATGAGAAAATAGGATAAATGGGGGTGCAGCCAAGCAAACCTGCAGAGCTCACCTCCCACACACCTTTCCCTGCTAGTCCACATCTAACCTCAGTTTGCCAGTGCCTGTTCTGAGCCCATTCACGCAGCGGCCCCCTGAATCAGGGCAGCAGTCCCGGGAAGCAGGCGCCAGGACAAAAAGACGGGGGTATGGAGATTTCGCATCTTGCCCACAAGGCACCCCAGAGGCCAGGGGCAGGTGGAAATGCCAACGAGAAGTCTAACCAAAAGATAGCAAATTTCAGAACCGGGCGTGATACTGCAACTCCATTTTTGGGATGAAGAAGATATGCATGTGTGCACGTGTGTTTACAAACGTATAGATTTATATACGTAGAATACAATGTCAGTGAGGACAGGCACGCCAAGGTGCCAAGGGGGCGCGTGAGATCAGAACAGGGGAATGTCCTATGCCATATGCTGTTGTGTGTTTCAAGCTTCTGCAATGGATATTTTAAAAGTTAAACGATTTAAAATTTGTTTCTTTCACCACACATGCACGCATGCACACACACACATGACGTTATTTAGATCATATCACTTCCCTGCTCAAAATTCTCCAACAGCCTCCTGTTGTCTGGAGGAGAAAATCCAAACTCCTGGGGCTGGCGCTGTGGCACAGCAAGTAAAGCCACTGCCTGTGACACAGGCACCTCTTACAGGTGCTGGTTCAAGTCCCGGCTGTTCCACTTCTAGTCCATCTCCCTGCTAATGCACTGGGAAAGTAGCAGAAGATGGCCCATGCGCTCGGACCCCTGCCACCCACATGGGAGGCACGGATGGAACTCCAGGCTCCTGTTTGTTGTGGCCATCTAGGGAGTGAACAAGTAGATGGAAGATGCTCTCCTTCTCTTTCCCTCCCTCCCCCCTGTAACTCTGCCTTTCAAATAAAAATAATTCCCCAAAAATCCAAACTCGCCAAAGCCTCCAAGCCTTGTGAGATCTGCCTGCTGCTGACCGTCCGGCCACATCTGCCCTCCACGCCCCCTCTGCGCTCTGCTGGGGCCCCTCCTGCTTGCTGCTTGCTGTGCCGGCTCCCCTGCCTCTCCCCCACCCGGGTCCCTCCTCCACAGCTGGTTGTGTGTGTTTTACACACCTCGCCGAGGGTTTGATCGCTTGCTGCCCCTCCCTTCGCTGGGAGAGGAGAGCTTGTCTCATTTGCTCACTATGGACTCTGTGCCTATAACAACGTCTGCACCTGGCACAAAAGCAGACTCTGGTGGGTGGACCAGTGAGGGGACGCTGCACTTGTGGGTGGAAGGAAGCGGTTGGAAGTATGGGTGGGTGTGTGAGTGTGTGTGTGGGAGGGTGGGTGGACAGCGGGTGGCTGGATGGGTGCACAGATGATGGGCGGGGGTTAGAATGAGTGGACATGTAGGAGGCGGCTGGTTCTGTCGCCTGAGTCAGTGCACAGTGACCCAGCTGATGTGTGACACAGCCCTCTGTTCTTCTCCCACTCCCCCAGCTGCTTGTCCCGTCCGGCTGTGGTGCTGCAGAAGAGCCAACAAGCCAAAGGGAGAGTTCTGGGCCTGTTCTCTGCACGTGACCTCATGGGACCATTGCAGCACCAGGAGGCCAGTCTGTCCATGCTCTCGTTTCATAGATGAGGAGCCAGGGACTTGGGGAGGTTATGTCACTTTCTCCCAGGTTACACCGCAGGTGAGTGGTAGAGCCGGGGCTGGACCCAGGATTGGCACTAAAGCCTTTTCCCCAAGTGTCGCTGCTTTAAAATACGGACACAGAGGGTAGCTAGGCATTGGTGAAAGGGGGTGGGAGTGTCTCTGTGCTCGAGTTTTTGGACAACGCCTTCTAACAGGTGCAGCATAGATACCGCAAATGGGCAATGAAGGGACGGGGCGGGACCAGGGACAGCTGGAGACCCTGGCAGAGTCTTTGGGCCTTTGTGAAAAAATGAGGTGCCCAAACAGCCCATCAGGATGTATTCCTGGAGCCCCACCCCAGACATAAGGAACCTACCTGGGCCTGAGCCTAGAAAAGCCAGGCTTCCTCTGAAGCGCCTACCCCATCAGTCCCAGCTACAGGGCTAGTGGGTTTCTAGGTATATGGGCAGCAGCTTTTGTTACAGGAAGACAAACCGAGGATGTGAAAGACCCAAAGCAGGTGCACCCAGTGAACAGCAAGGGGGACTGGGCCGAGGAAAAAACTCTGATGGAGAAAGCAGCCCAGCCACGCAGAGCCTGCTACAAAGGAGCCACCAGGGGGCGCCCATCCTCAAGCCCAGCTCGCCGTGTGGGTTACTGGGACTGCCTGGTGGAGGGGTGGGTGTGTGGTCCCGGTCACTGGGGCTTCTAATCCTGGCTAGGGGCGCACAGATAGAGTTGGATTTTTCCACAAAGAGGGTGTCTTTTTCATAGAATTACAAGTACGCTTAAAAAAAATGAAAAGTAAAGGGTTTCCGTCCCAGGGGTTCCAAAAGAAACCTCAAGTGTGACCCCAAACTGGCTGTTCTCCCAGGTCACACCTCCAGGTGTTGCCCTTACAGGGGGCCCAGGTGTGCGCGCCAGGTGGAGCTGGGCTCAAGATTTGGCGTCCACCCGGGGAGCCCTCCATGTGGACTCCCTGCCACTCATGGTGTCCCCGGGGTGTGGCCATCTGCTTGGGACTGCACAGGTGCACCTGCAGAGCCAGGTGTGGCCTCGGGCATGAGACTGTCCTCAATTGTGTCTCCCAGGAGCCTCTGCCCTCTGGGGATGCAGACACCCAGTGTCAGCCTGTCCTGTCACAGGCACCCTAGAGGATCCTCCCAGGAGGACGGTCATGTGGCACCCCGCCTTGGCTCGGGGTGTCCACGGTCGTATGCCTAGGTCCACTTTGAGTGACCTCTCCCTGCTCCCTGCCCTGAATGTGTGGTGGCTGGAGCTTGGGTTGGCTCCTGAGGGAAAGACCCCTCTGGCCCAGGCCTTGGCCCACTCCCACCCCCTGCAAACCAGAGGCCTCATCCTCTGCTGATCAGGGGCTCTCAGACACTTTCTCTCGGCCCAGCAGGTCTCAAGGAGGGCTCCCTTGTCACCAGGGAGAATTTGGCAATGATATGTGGAGACACGTTGGATTGCTGTGATTGGCACTGAGGCTGGCATCCAGTGGGCGGGCGCCAGGATGCTGCTAAACTCCTCAGTGCACGGGACGCCCTGCAGCATAGAGCCGGAGCCACACAGAGCAGGGAGCTGGGACGCCCCGTCAGAGCAAGGGGGTGACGGACAGAGGGGAGGCGGGCACTTGGACGAGGGGCAGAGGATAAGCTCTGGACAATGGAGCGGACAGACCTGGGTCCAGCCTGCCCGCTGTGAGAACGCACAGATCGCTGGGCTCCCTGCGCCTCGGTTTCCCGATGTGTGAACAAGCCACAAGGCTTGAAGGAGATGGCCTGGCTGAGACTGACCCCTGCCTGGGCACATCAAAGAGGCTCACTATTGGAGGCCGGGGGCGGGGATGCAGCCAGCACTCCCCCCGCCCCACAGCTCCAGGGTCTGACTCTCCAAATTCCAAAGCAGCCCCCAGAGGGCGGGGGCGGGCGGGGGCAGGCAGGTGCACTCACCGCTGTGGCTCTCTCCATCACTGCTGAGGTACGGGTAGTACTCATGCGTCTGGCGTTGGTAGAGATCCGTGTCGTAGGGAACCAGGTCTTCCGACGGCTGCGGAAAAAAGCGGGTGTCAGGTTTGCCCTGTTGGGGGGGGCCCTGCTACATGTTCGCCCCCCACCCAGTGCACGGTGTCCACACCGCTCCCCTCCAGGCTGAGCAGTGGGGTTAGGCCAACAGGGAAGAGGGGACCTTGGAGGACAGGGACAGGGGCCTTGGGTGTGGGAGGTCAAAAGAGGACCGGGGCTGCCCTCCACTCTCCTGGTCCCCACCCGCACCTGCGTCCGCCCGTCCTCTCGAACACACACGGATGCACACCCACTCTCTGCGACCCACAGACAGCCACAATCCCACACACGCCACACACACCACAATCACACGTAGCCCTGTGAGCCCATGCACACTCACAGCTTTGTCCCAGCCACTGGCACACACGCGTTCCCTGCCTTGCACGGCACCATCACATCAAACTTGCCCCCTGGCCCTCGCAGCCCCCACTCAACTCATGTCCTGCACAACCTCCCCAGCCCACCCTGCCCTCCCCCTCAGCCTGTGCCTGGCCCCAGGGCCTCAGTGACATTCAGTTTGGGCAGAGGTCACCCAGGCTGGCCTTGGAGCCCAAGGGACAGAGGCCTTGATCTCACTCTCCCTCCCACACCTGCACTGGGATGGCCCCCCTCCCCTCCCCCAGCCTTGCACACTGGCTCAGACGTAGGGACCTGCACACCCAGTGCCTTCCCAACAGTCACCAGGCTTCTCCCCACCCCCGCAGTGCGTGCCCAGGGGTTGCACAACAGCTACCCTGGGCCTCAGGGCTTGGCTTGGGGGACCAGGCCTCGGGAGCCCACCCTCCTAGAGATTCTCAGAGTGGCCCCTGGGACAGGAGAGAGGGGCTGAGGGGTGAAGGTGGGAGCCCAGGAAACCCTGCTCTGTCTGGGGCCCGGGGACTGAGCGCTCAGAGGTCAGAGCGATCACAGCCAAGGCCCTGGGCCTGTGGCTTTCTGCACGCTCTTCCTGAGACAGCCTCGGTGACCCCCGTCTGCTCCCCGCCGCTCGGTGCCAGGCAGGCTCAGGGGCTGGCTGCTGCCGGGGAGCCGCCGGGAGCCCAGAGCTGAGCCTGCCTCCTAAGCTTGGAGGCAATGATGTCAGGCCTGGGTGCCTCCCGGGCTCTGAGGCTGGGGTGGGGCTGAGGAGAGAGCTACTGGAAGCCGGGAAAGCTGAGTCAGGTGGGCAGACCCCATCAGCCCTTCCCGGCTCCCCCGACACCTCCCGACCATGGAGAGGACACGGGGCGGGGAAGGAAGAAGGGTCCTCCCGGAGGGACCCTGGCCTGACACCTGCCTAAGGCTGCAGCTGCGCCTGGGAGCGGGGAGCCATGGAGCTCTGCCCAGGCTGCTGCCCTGCCCTGCCCCGGGGTCCCCTGGGACGGCTGCGGCTTCACCCCCAGACTCACTCCCTGATCTTGACCCAGAGTCAGACTCCGTCCCAACTCCAGGCCAGTGCTCAACCCAGGTCCCACCCAGCCCCAATCTCAGTCCCAGCCGTGTGGCAGCCCCAGCCCTACCCTGTCTGCCACCGAACCCCAGCCCCAGTGCCAACCCAAGCCACCCTGGACCCGGCTCCAAGCCCAGCTCTTCACACCGAGCCCTTGGCCCAGGCCCTGCCCCTGCCCCAGCTTCTCGGGGACCTGAAGGCCCGAGGCCCGGACCTGCTGGTCAACAGCCATGTCCTCCGTGCCAGGCCCCAGGATGGGCATTGGGACCCAGAGTTGCGACAGCCTCCAGCTCCAGGAGCCCCCAGGCCAAGGGCCGAGACCTCTGCCCGTTGCCACTCCCGCTCCGAGAGCCCCTTCTCGTCCCCAGCCCGTCTCCCCAGCCGCTCTGCCGCCGCCCTCACCAGTACCCGGCCCGGGAGCTGCTGCCTGCCACCGAGCCCATCTATAAATAACTGTTCAGGCCCCACCGATCACAGCCCCACCAAGGGCCCTGCCTCAGCCCGCCGGGGCACGCTCTGAGGAAGCCAATGGCCCCCTTGCCGGGTCTCCAAGCCAGGGGCTCGAGGAGGAAACATAACTTCCCACTGATAGCGAGCCGGAGGGCAGCGGGTGGGCTGGTGGGTTAGCGGGTGGCAGGCGGGCGTCTGCCAGGCCCCGGGTTGAGCCGGTGGAGGAGCCCCAGTACTCACGGGGGGGACGAGGGGAAACCCTTCCATTTTGCACGCCTGTAACATCCAGCCGAGCTCCGAGCCGGTCAGATCCCCTGCTTCGGTGGGAGCCGGTGCAGAGCCCCTCGGGATGGGGAGCCCCGTCGTGGCGGTGGGGGGGGGGCGGACGCAGGGCTCAGGCCTGCCCCCTGAGCTACAGGAGCCCTGGGTGAGCCCCCTCCCTTGGCATTGCAGGGCCAGCAAGTTCCTGATTTTATCGAAGGGCCTGCCGCTGGGAGATAGTCCCCTTTGGGGTGACATCACCGCCCCAGCCCGTTTGCATAAATCTCTTGCGCTACAGGAAGTCTCTGGCCGGCTGGGGCAGGTGGTGCTCAAGGGGCTGGCCGGGGAGGCCATGGGGGCCAGGCCCCCTGCCCAGAGGAAGCTGAGACGGGAGGGAGACGGGGCCCCTGGAGGCCTTGGCTGCTCCCACAGCCCGGGACCCACAGAGCCTTGCTAACCCTTGCCCCCAACGGATGCCTGTGTCTTGGGAGACCCCTGGGTGGCCAACAGTCACCTCCTCTGGGTCAGAGCTGGCAGCCGCGTGGGGCCTCCGCTCTCTGGGGCTGGCCTGGCTGGCCGAGGGCTCTCCCCGCGGGCCCTGTGACTTTGCCTCAGCAGAGCTGGGCTCAGGCGTGGGGCTCCCAGCAGAGCACTGTTTCCCATGGTCCTCCGGTCCACCACTGGAGGCCCCCGTCCCCCTCCAGCTCCCAGACTCCCACTGCTCCCTCCAAATCCCAAGGGGCTCTGTTCCCAGGTCCCAGTTCTCAGCCTGCCCACCCCTTGCCAGTGCCCGAATATCAATCTCGCCTGCCTGGTTTACAAATCTGTCTGGTGTGCCAGCCGCTCCACTATTTTCCCATCCATCTATTATCTGTCTATCCACCTATCCACCCACTAAGCCAGCCATTCATTCATTTACCTATCAACTTAGCCAACTGTCCAATTATTTGTCCATTTATCTGTCAGTCAACTTATCTGCCCCCCTCAATCTGTATGTCCCCTGGTCTATCAGTCCACCCATCTGCTCTCAACCTGGAAATCTATTTTTACATCTATTTACCCATTATATGAGAGAGCCTCAGAAAATTCATGGACAGGAACCGGTGTTGTGGCACAGTGAGTAAAGTCTCCACCTGTGACATCAGCAATCCCATTGAACACCAATTCAAGTCCTGGCTACTACTCCACTTGGTTTATTTCTTATTTTTATTTTTAAGATTTTTTTATTTGGAAGACAAACTTACAGAGAGATTTTCCATCCACTGGTTCACTCTTCAAATGGCCGCAATGGCTGGAGCTGGGCCAATCCATGGCTGGGAGCCAGGAGCTTCTTCTGGGTCTCCCACGTGGGTGGCTGGGGCCCAAGCTCTTGGGCCACCTTCTACTGCTTTCCCAGGCACATTAGCAGGGAGCTGGATCCTGCTAGAAATAGAGCAGCCAGAACTCGAACCAGTACCCACATGGGATGACTACACGGCAGGTGGTGGCTTAACCCACTGTGCCACAGTCCCTCTGTCCTCTCCCCTGCCACAGCTGCTCCACTTCTGATCCAGCTCTCTACTAATGTGCCTGGGGAAGCAGTGGAAGATGGCCCAAGTCCTTAGGCCCCTGCCGCCTACATGAGAGACATGGTTGAAGTTCTTGGATCCTGGCTTCAGCCTGGCCCAACCCTGATCTTTGCAGCCATTTGGGGAGTGAACTGGCAGAATGAAGCTCACTTTCTCTCTCTCTCTCTCTCTCTCTCTCTCTCTCTCTCTCTCTCCCTCTCTCTGCAACTCAGCCTTTCAAATAAATAAATAAATTTTTAAAAGTTCATATATAATTTCCATTATCTTGTATTCCATTTTTCTACAAATTTTTTAAATTTCTATATTTACTTTCATCTACTTGAAAGCCAAGAGCAACAGAAAGGGAGAGAAAGACAGAGAGAGAGAGAGGGAGAGAAAAAGAGACTTTCTCTCATCTGCTGGTTCATTCCCCAAACGCCACCACAACCAGGGCTGAGCCAGGCCAAAGCCAGGAGCCTGGAATTCCAGCTGGGTCTGGGTCTCACATGTGGGTGGCAGGGGTCGAACACTTGAGCCATCATCTGTTGCTTTCCAGGATGCATCAGCAGGAATCTGGATTGGAAGTGGAGTAGGGGGCCGGCGCCGCGGCTCACTAGGCTAGTCCTCCGCCTTGCGGCGCCGGCACACCGGGTTCTAGTCCCGGTCAGGGCGCCGGATTCTGTCCCGGTTGCCCCTCTTCCAGGCCAGCTCTCTGCTGTGGCCAGGGAGTGCAGTGGAGGATGGCCCAAGTGCTTGGGCCCTGCACCCCATGGGAGACCAGGATAAGTACCTGGCTCCTGCCATCGGATCAGCGCGGTGGGCCAGCCACAGTGCGCCAGCCGCGGTGGCCATTGGAGGGTGAACCAACGGCAAAGGAAGACCTTTTTCTCTGTCTCTCTCTCTCACTGTCCACTCTGCCTGTCAAAAAAAAAAAAAAGAAAGAAAAAGAAAGAAAGAAAGAAAAAAAAAAGAAAGAAAGAGGAGTAGGGGGCCGGTGCTGTGGCATGGCGGGTAAAGCTGCTGCCTGCAGTGCCAACATCCCATATGGGCACTGGTTCGTGTCCCAGCCACTCCACTTCCAATCCAGCTCCCTGCTAATGGCCTGGGAAAGCAGTAGATGATGGCCCAAGTCCTTGGGCCCCTGCACCCATGTGGGAGACCTGGAAGAAGCTCCTGGCTCCTGGCTTTGGATCAGTGCAGCTCCAGCTGTTGCAGCCAATTGGGGAGTGAACCAGTGGATGGAAGACCTTGCTTTCTCTTTCTGTCTCTCTCTGCCTCTCCTTCTCTCTGTGTGTAACTCTGACTTTCAAATAAATAAATCTTTTTTTAAAAAAAAGAAAAAGTGGAGTAACTTGACTTGAACAGGTACTCTGATAAGGGATGCGGTTATCCCAAGAAGTGGCTTAACCCACTGTGTCAGTGTCTGCTTCCATTTTCCCACAAACTTTCTGAAGCATCTTAGTAGATCCATCTATCAGTCCGGTCACTCATGGGTCCATCCAGCCGTCTACTCATCCACCTGTTCATTCATCCACTCATCCACTTATCTACACACACATCATCCATCCACCCATTCACTCATCCACACATTCAACACTCATCCATCTAATCGCTCATTCACCCATCCATTTCTCCACTCACCCACCCATCTTCCCATCCACTCATCTGCCCACCCATGCATCCATGCATCCATGCACCCACCCTTGCATCTGCCCAATATTAATTGAGTTCAGTGCTGAGTGCTGGGGGAATATTAAAGAACTCTACAAGGGGCCGGCGCTGTGGGATAGCGGGTAAAGCCGCTCCCTGCAGTGCCGACATCCCATATGGGTGCCAGTTAGGCTCCTGGCTGCTCCACTTCCTATCCAGCTCTCTGCTATGGCCTGGGAAAGCAGTAGAAGATGGCCCAAGTCCTTGGGCCCCTGCACCCATGTGGGAGACATGGAAGAAGCTCCTGGCTCCTGGCTTCGGATCGGCCCAGCTCCGGCCATTGTGGCCACTGGGGAGTGAACCAATGGATGGAAGACCTCTCTCTCTCTCTCTCTCTGCCTCTCCTGTCTCTGTGTAACTCTGATTTTCAAATAAATCTAAGAAATAAAGGAAGGAAGGAAGGAAGGAAGGAAGGAAGGAAGGAAGGAAGGAAGGAAGGAACTGTACAAGAACCCTGCCTTCACAGAGTTGCTGAGCCAGTCTGGAGGGCAGAGGGAGGGGCAGAGGCGTTTTTGTCCCACTGACCTCTGGTGGGACCACTCTGCTGGAGAGGAACTTCTCCTCCATTTCCTACCCCTATCCCTCCCTCCCCCATGTAATCTAAGCCCAGGCTTTGTGTCCCCCCACCCCCGCCCAGGCCAGGCTGCCTCCTCCCTGCTGTGTCCCCCCCCCCCAAGGCCAGGCTGCCTCCTCCCTGCTGTGTCCCCGCCCCCCAGGCCAGGCTGCCTCCTCCCTGCCTGAGGAGCCCAGGCCCCAGGTGCTCCTTGCCGGCAGCACTCCCAGGGATTCACAGTGCTGGACTCATATTGGACTTACTGCACCTCCAGCCTCACTGGTCTTCCATGCCTACGCTCGGGATTTTCCAAAAGAGCCAGGTCCCCAGTCCTTAGGGCTTCCTAGCAACCGACCACACCCCTCCGCAAGGGCAGAGAGAAAAAGCTGGCTTAGCCTCAGCCCCCTCCTTGCTCCTCACTTCCCTATGAAGAAGGCCAAGCCCTGGCTGACTGAATTGTGTGGGCCGAGTTCTCGGCTCCATGACAGCCAAGTCTTCCTTGATGTTTGCGTTCAGCCACTTAAGTATTCGCTCTGTCTTGGTTTGGTTGGTTTATGGGCTTATTTACCTGTTCATTCATCCAATCACCACCTTTTACACATCTTTTTAAAAATAAATTTACTTGGCAGAGAAAGAGAGTGCTCCCGTCCACCAGTTCACAGCAAGTGTCCTCAGTGGCCGAGACGGCGCCAGGGCAAGGACTAAGTCTCCGCCTGCAGTGTTGGCAGACAAGATGGGCACCGGTTCTAGTGCCAGCTGCTCCACTCCTGATCCAGCGCCCTGCTGATGCGCCTGGGAGGGCGGTGGAGGATGGCCCAAGTCCGTGGGCCCCTGCACCTGCGTGGGAGACCCAGAGGTAGCTCCTGGCTCCTGGCTTCAGCCTGACCTAGCCCCGGTTGTTGCGACCACTTGGGGAGTGAATGAGTGGATGGAAAATAACCCCGCCCCGTGTGTGTGTGTGTGCACGCGTGCGCACACCTCTGTAACTCTGATTATCAAATAAATAAATATATCTTAAAAAAAAAAAAAAAAACCTCCACCCAGCTCTCCCAGGTGTGTTCAGGGACCCAGATATTTGAGCTGCTGCCTCTCAGTGTGCATGTGAGCAGGAAGTAGGAATTGGGAGTGGTGCTGGGAGGCAGACCCAGGCACTCTGATACGGGAGGCAGGCGATCCAGCCAGTCTTAAGTGCTGTGCCAAATGCCTGCCTCTCACCAACATTTCACTGACTTTGTCTTCCATGTGCTGGCCACAGTAAGGGGCACACAGGTGGATGAAGTATGCCAGGGGCCTTCTGGAAGCCACAGGCCTGTAGAGACACTTGAACAGGTAGTATGGTTCTTTGTAGGGTAGAACACCAGAGATAGAGGTACCAGGAGCATTTGGGAGCAATTAATTTGGTCAAGGTCACAGGCAGGATAACCTGGAAAACAAGGAAGGGAAAGGGCATGTCTGGCTGAGGAATAGGCCTGGGCACAGGTGGAAGAGTCGGAAAAGAACAAGGGAGCCTGGAGCCACCATCCTTATGATGGAAGCAAGGCAGGGTGGGAAGGAGGCGGAGGCCTGGGCACCAAGCCTAGGAGTCTGGGGTGTGTGTGTGTGTGTGTGTGTGTGTGTTTAAGATTTATTTATTTATTTGAAAGAGTTATACAGAGAGAGAAGGAGAGGCAGAGAGAGAGGTCTTCCATCCGCTGGTTCACTTCCCAATTGGCCACAATGGCTGGACCTGCGCCAATCTGAAGCCAGGAGCCAGGAGCTTCCTCCGGGTCTCCCACATGGGTGCAGGAGCCAGAGGACCTGGGCCATCTTCTACTGCTTTCCCAGGCCATAGCAGAGAGCTGGATCGGAAGTGGAGCAGCCGGGACTCAAACAAGCGCCCATATGGGATGCCGGTGCTGCAGGCAGCGGCTTTTCCTGCTATGCCACAGCACCGGCCCCCAGGGTGTGTTGTTAGCAGGAGGTGTGAAGCTTTGCGGGGGGGGGGGGGGGGGCGCAGGAGAGCAGGCGGGCTGTGTGCTCTCCAGGCCAAAGATTCAAGTCAGGAGAAGGAAGAGGTTTCCTTGTCCCAAGTCTGGCCAAGCCCAAGGAATCGGGGTAAGGAAGCTCGGAAAAGTCCCAGGGCCGCCAAGGTATGGGTAGGGACAGAATGCCGCTCACCCCTCCTCCCCGTGCTTGCTGCAAAGTGCATCAGAGCCCCCGCCCCCGCCTGCCCCTTACTGAGCTCTGCCATTCAGATCCTTGGAATAGTTGGGCCCAAGGAACTCTAAGTAGAGCAGGAAGGGCGGATCACCCACAGCCCCAGGGTTCATGGTGCTGGCGCCACACTGGCGGCCTCCACCCTCGCAAGCTCAGAACTGAGGCTCCCTGGGGAGGGCTTAGGCTACCACTTAGGACTCCCCGGTGCTGGTGCCTGGGTTCAAGTCCCTGCTCTGCTTCTGATTCCAGCCGTCTGCTTTGGACACTGCTGTAAGGGGCCAGGGGGAGGATGGAGGTCCTGGCTCCTGGTTTTGGCCTGGCCCAGCCCTGGGCTGTTTGTTGTATGGGCATTTGGGGAGTGAACCAGCGGATGGGTACAAGCACTTGGGCCATCTTCCTCTGTTTTTCCCAGGTGCGCTAGCAGGGAGCTGGATCAGAAGTGGAGCAGCCGGGACTGGAACTGAGGCCCATATGGGATACCAGCATCGCAGGTGGTGGCTTAACACCCCCCTCTGGCCCCCAAATAAGTAAAGGTGCTTTTACGTATGAGTTTACAATCAAATCCTCATCAACAACAACAACAAAACAGAGTTCAGTGACTCAGGTTACAGGCTGGGGGGCAGAGGGCTGGGTCTTCCTGGGGAGGAGGGACCAGCAGGGAGAACAGGGCGGAGAGGCTGAGGCCCGGAGACAGCAGGAGGAGAGAGGAAGGGAAAGAGAAACGAAGTGGAAAGGTCGCAGGAGGGAGCAGAGAGAAGTGAGAAATGTGTAAAAGGTGAGGAGGCAGCCGGAGCCTGGGCCAGTGGAGGAGAGGACGAGGCGAGCGGGGACGTGAGAAGGGGACAGGGAGGGACAAAGAGGAAGTGGGGGGGAGACCAGGACAGCTGGCGCTGGGAGGCCATCAGGCCTTGGAGGTGCACGTCCCGTCTCCGCCTCCGACAGCGGCGGCAGAGGGGCCAGGGCCCTGGTGCCGGAATGTCGCTCCCTCTCACTGTCACCAGGAAGCTGTCTTGAAACCAAAAATCTTGGGGCGCTCCAGGGAAAAAAACAGCCAAAAAATTTGGTTTTCAGTTATTTTATATTTTGAAGAGCTGATCCATGTGCACGCTTCAAAATTCAACAGGCACGAAAAGGCCATCGGCTGCCGGTCCCCACGGCACAGCCCCTCCTGTCTGATCCTCGTGTCTGCGTGTGAGCGGACCAGGGGGCGTGGACGCCGAGCCCCCGACATTTCACACACTCAATGCATCGTACTTCCCCTTGGGTTTCTGCGGTTATTTTTTTTTTCTTCAGATCTATTCTATGCCCATGTATATGGAGCAGACTTATTATTTTTTTAAATTTATTTATTTATTTGAAGAACAGAACAACAGAGAGACAGGGAGAGAAAGAGAGATCTTCCATCCGCTGGTCTACTCCCCACATGCCAGCAACGGCCACTGAAGCCAGGAGCCAGAAACTCCTTTGTGATGGCCCTACTGGGTGGCAGGGGCCCAAGGACTTGGGCCAGCCTCTTTCACCTTCCAGGCACATTAGCAAGGAGCTGGATCAGAAGCGGAGATGGGACTCAACCCCAGGCACTCTGATATGGGAGACAGGTGTCCCAAGTGGCTTAACCCACGGTGCTATAATGCCAGTCCCTTGTTCTTTTTAATGACTGTGTAGTATTCCATTGTTTGCACATGTGACCGTGTGATTTACAATTCTCCCCCTTTACAATGGTGCGAAAGCAACAGACACTCAGTAGAGACTGTACTTTGAATTTTTAAAAAGATTTATTTATGTATTTGTCTGAAAGAACTACAGAAAGAGGGAGAGACAGAGGAGGAAAGATCTTCCATCCGCTGCTTCACTCCCCAGATGGCCGCAATGGCCAGGGCTGGGCCAACTCGAAGCCGGGACCCAGGAGCTTCATCTGAGTCTCCCGTGTGGGTGCAGAGCCCTAAGCACTGGGGCCATCTTCTGCTGCTTTCCCAGGCCATTAGCAGGGAGCTGGATTGTAAGTGGAGCAGTGGGGACTTGAGTCAGCGCCCATATGGGACGCTTTACCTGCTATCACACAATGCCAGCGCCAGCCCCGTACTTTGAATTTTGAACTTTGATCTTTTCACGGGACAGCGACACACGGTGTGATTCTCTCTGGAGATGCTGGGCAGCGGTAGCCACGGCTTGCCATCACCCTGTGGTCACTCCACGGTCATGAGGGGGACGCTGCACCTCCGCAGTGCTGTGCAGACGAACTCAGATGTGCAGGAGATTGAATGCATTTTGTGTTATGATATTCCCAGCTTACGGGTTTATTGGGGCGTAACCCAGTTGTAAGTCAAGAAGCAGCTGATGGGGTGGGCGTTGTGGTGCAGCAAGGCAAGCTGTCGCCTGCAGCACCAGCACTCCGTAGATGCACTGGTTCGAGTTCCGGCTGCTCCACTTCCAACCCAGCTCCCTGCCAGTGTGCATGGGAAAGCAGCGGAGGGTGGCCCAAGTGCTTGGGCCCCTAAACTCATGCGGGAAACCCAAATGAAGCTCCTGGCTTCTGCCTGGGGTCAGCCACAGCCACTGTGGCCATTTGGAGAATGAACTAGAACATGGAAGAGTCTCTCTCTCTCTTGCTCTCTCTCTGTTTCTCCCTCTCTCTAACACTAACTTCCAAATAATAATTTAAAAAGAAGACATGAATAGCATTGCCAGCACCCAGAAGCATCCCCCAGATTTGTCCGTCTCTCTCTCTAGAGGACCCTGTCCTCACTGTTCCAGGAATGACTTCCTTGGTTTTCGGAATAAGCACCCCAACGATGCAGTTGGCAGCAGGGTGGGTTTTGGCCCCCGGATGGGGAGCGTCTTGGCGCACACGTGCCCGTGGGTCCTCTTTCCTCCCGCTGCTGGTGCACGCTGCCCCTGGGTCCTCTTTCCTCCCGGTGCTGGTGCACGCTGCCGCTGTGTAGCTGCTTTGCTGGATGGCATTTCGCTGTCACAGTTGATTTATGTGCCGTCATAATTGAGCCAGTCTCTCATCAGAGGGCATTTGGGTTGTTTCCAGGCCGTTACAAACGACGCTGCGGTCAGTGACTTATACCGACTGGTCTCTGGTCAGGTGTAGGTCTCCTGTAAGTTCCCAGGTCAGAGGGCAGTGAGTTTCCTTCTCAATGCTTATTTATTGATTTTCGATTTAGTTAGAAAAGCAGAGATACAGAGACATGCGTTATGACAGACAGACAGAGATCTTCCATCCCCTGGTTCATGCTCCAAATGCCTGCAATAGCCAGGCCAAAGCCAGGAGCCCAGAGCTCCATCCAGGTCTCCCAGTGGATGGCAGGGACCCAAGTACTGGAGCCGTCAGCTGCTGCATCCCAGGATGCACATGGGCAGGAAGCTGGATCGAAGTACAAGAGCTGGGACTCGAACCAGGTACTCTGAATCCGATGTGGGCGTGCCTTAGGATTTTTTAAAATTTATTTTATTTCAAGATTTATTTATTTAAAAGTCAGAGTTATGAAGAGAGAGATGTAGAGACAGAGAAAGAGAGAGAGAGAGAGAGATCTTCCATCTGCTGGTCACTCCCCAAATGACCACAACAGCCAGAGACCAGGCCAGGCCGAAGCCAGGAGCCAGGAGCTTCTTCCAGGTCTCCCACATGGGTGCAGGGACCCAAGCGCTCAGGCCATCTTCCACCGCATTCCCAGGCACATTAGCAGGGAGCTGGATTGAAGTAGAGCAGCAGGGACTTGAACCAGTGCCCACAGGGGATGCCAGCACTGCAGGCGGTGGCCTTACCTGCTACGCCACAGTGCCAGCCCCTCAGTCTTAATCACTGTCTCAAGTGCCCGCCGGTGGGCAGTGTATTTTAAATTGTGAGATGGATGGTGACAGCCGGCAGATTTTGTCACATTGCCCTTAATAGTACTTGCACCTGTTCACCCTCCTACCGGCAGCTTGTGCTGTGCTGACTCCCCGCCCTGTAGGAGAAGGGGGTGCCCGCGTAGGGCTGGGCAGACCCAGGGCGGTGTGGCCCGGTGCCCCCTCACTGTGCTGAGGGCAGGTGAGCATGGGCGTGGGCACGGGTGCTCACGCAACAGCAAGGGAGGAGTCTGCAGGAAACCCCGGCAGGTGTCCTGGAAGCTGTGTCCGCAGAGGGGAACATGACCCTGACCTCACAGACCCCCCAACTTCAGCCCAAAACAGCTCACAAATGAGGAAATGGCACCCCACTTTCCTAGCAGCCGGTCCCCACGGGGCGTGACAGGGCGTGTGGGAAAACACAGGCCTCTTGACCAAAAAGCGCTGAGCCCATGTACAGAAATGGCCGTCTCGCAACTTCCTCTCCCGGTTGAGACACTGGGAGCGGCTCAGCGGGCCCCAGCCTGGGCGGCCTGGGCGGCCTGGGCCCTTCCGAGCTTCTCAAGCTTCGCCCACAGCCCTGGGCGGCCCCTGAGTGCCCAGGAGAGGCCGGGAGAGGCGTCATGGCTCCCTGGCCACGCACCTTCAGCCCCACCATGGCCAAGCTTGCTCTGCGTCAGGGGACAGCGGCGCCCTACAGCACAGGGGGGCAGGCATCTGGGCAGCAGTTAAGCCGCTGTTTAGGATGCTGCATCCCATTTGGGGTGCCCGAGCTGGAGTTATGGCTCCGCTTCCAACCCCAGATTCCTCCTAATGTGCCCCCTGAGAGGCAGCAGCTGATGGTCCAGGTACTTGGGCCCCTGCCACCCATGTGGGAGACCCGGATGGAGTTCCAAGCTCCTGACTTCAACCTGGCCCAGCCCCAGCTGTTGCAGGCATCTGGGGAGTGAACCAGTGGATGGAAGATCTCTGTCTCTGTCTCTTTGCCTTTCAAATATAATGAAAATAAGTACAAATTAGAAAAAAATTAAACAGTATGTGGGTATGCTCCATGCAGGGCAGAAGGTTGCAGGGAGCGGCAGAATGGGAGGGGACAGGAAGCTAAGAGTGTTGGGGGGGGGGCCAGGGGGCAAACCCTGCAGGTGAAGAGTTCTGGGCAGGGAGGCCAGCTCGGGGAGGCCCACTGCACCTGCTGCTGGGCGTGATCAGACAAGGGCCGAGTCAGCAGGGCCCTGGGGGCCACAGTGTGGACCCGGGTGAAGCCCACTCTATCGCAGGTGCGTTCTCTCTTAGCCAGACCTGCAGCTGGTGCCATTATCATGTCCCTGGCACAGCTGACGAAACTGAGGCTCCGAGGCTGGCGCTGTGGCGTAGCGGGTAAAGCCACTGCCTTCAGTGCTGGCATCTCGTATAAGCATTGGTTTTAGTTCCCGGCTGCTCCACTTCTGATCTAGCTCTCTGCTGTGGCCTGGGAAAGCAGTAGAAGATGGCCCAAGTCCTTGGGCCCCTGCACCCGTGTGGGAGACCCGGAAGAAGCTCCTGGCTCTTGGCTTCAGATTGGGAGTGAGCCAGTGGATGGAAGACCTCTCTCTTTCTGCCTCTCTGCTCTGTAACTCTGCCTTTCAAATAAATAATAATAAATATTTAATTAAAAAAAGAGAAACCGAGGCTCCGAAGTGGCTGGAAACTCGCAGGGCCGTTGTCAGCCACTCCAGGGACAGGTGAGAGCGTTCACCCCAGCACTGCCTGAAGCCTTGTGTGTGGGAAAGCAGAACCCCTGCCGTTCACCCCGCTAGGCCCTGCGGTGAGCCAGGCCTCAGCAGTGCCCCCTGTGCAGCCAGGGGATACGGCCCAGGGTGCACAGGAGGCGATGGGGCCAGTGGGGCTGCAGCTGTGCCGGCCCCCGACCCCCGACCCCGAGTTTCTCCCACGGGTATTTCCCTACTTGAAAATCCTCCCTGGCTCTCACCCATTCACAGGCCGCGGCCCAGACCCCCGAGGCCTATGCTAGGGCCGGCACAGAGGCCTGGCTTCCCACTTCCCCCAGCCCCGGGGCCAGACGGACTGCCACTACCAGCCAGAAGACCCGCCTCAACATTCCCAGAAGCCCTTTCTCAGTCTCCCACAGCCCTTGTTCACAGCCTCCCGCTTCCACAACCTGAGGGCTCAGTCTTTCAAAGGCTCACCTCCTCCAGGCTGCCTCCCAGACTGCCCCCTTCCCCAGTCTCTCCTCCCACTCTGCCTCTGCTCCTGACCCCCTCACACCCCAGCCTCAGCACTGAGGAGGAACAGCCCTTCCCCGCCCCCACCCTGCCCCGAGCAGCCCAACCTCTGGGCCACCCAAATCCCGGCCACCCCCACCACACTCGTGTCTCCTGCTGACCAGGCCTGCAGACGGAGAGCTCACCTCCTGGCCACATCACTCAGCACCTCAAACCCACCGCCACCCACAGCCACTTCCGCCTGCTCACCGCGGGCAGCGCCGCACCCCTGCTCGCCCTCCGAGGGCAGGAGCTGCTTCCCCGCCCCCTGCCCCGTCCCCTCCTCCGCGTAGGCCCGCTCTACCAGCCCCTGGTCTCCAGGTTCCCAGGGATCTTCCCCCAGGGATTGGCCGCATGCCTTCTCTACGGCTCAGACAGAGGCATTGGCCACAGCCTCTTCCCACCGTCCTGGGGGCACTACTCGGATGGATGTGAGCCTGTACACAGGCGGGGTCTAATAGCGCACACTCCCCCACTGGCCTCTCAATGTTTACCAAGCCCTGCAGGGTTCAGGAGTGCAACTCCGAAGACCCCTGTGCAGACAGCGCAAGGGCTGGCTGTGGGGCGTCCCCACGGCCCCTCGGCAGCCTCCACACAACAGCAAAAGCGCAGGGAGCTGGGAAGCTGGCCCCGGAGAGTCCCCTTGGCTCCACCTGCAGGGGCCAGGGCAGCCCCCTCCACCAGGCAGGAGGGTGGGAGGTAGGGACCCTGCGGGAGTGATGGAGAACTGCTCCTCGCTGCCCGCCTGGGCCCAGCACACAGCACCTCCTAGGCTCTGGGCCGGGGCTCGGGGTGTTTACCCCTGCTGCAGGCCACGCGGGCAAAAAGGGCCAGAAGCAGCGCTGGGACCCAGGCTGGTCCCCCCGACCCCGCAGCCTGTGCTCGGCCCGCAGGGGCCAGGGCCACGAGCCCCCAGGGCTGCAGTCTGTGTGTGCGACATGGGGGGAGTGGGCCCTGCAGGACCCACTCCTGGGGGGGCTGGGGGTGGGAGGCAGCCCAGGGTGCGGGAGCAGGAGGCCCGGGGCCTGGAAGGAGTTAACTCCGTGAGCGGCCTGAGTGATTCAGAGGCTCCGCAGGCTGCGGTGGAAATTCCCTGTGCGAGGCGTGTGGTCACCCAGAAAAGGGAAACGATGCTTTTCGGAGCAGGGGACGGCGGGGGCTGGAGGCCGGGAGCAGAGGCCTGCCACGGGGCGGGGGGCTGGCAAGGGTTCTGTTGCCCAAGGGGGCCAGACTTCCAGCGCTGCTCAGGCCTTGTGCAGGAAGACGGAAGGCTGGCTGGGGCTGGTCATGCTACACGGTGTCCCTGGGCCTTGACGGGTGGATAGGAGTTCACTAGGCCCAGAGGAAGGACAGGCACTTGAGGCCGTGGGAACCACTGCAGCCCAGGCACGGGGGTGTGACTCAGCCCCGGCTGGCACCCTGTTTCCTGTCCTCTCAGGGGCCATCCCAAGGAGCACCTCCCCCCTACCGGGGGCAACACGCAGTGCCCCTCCCCTGCAGCCCACCGCCTCTGAGACCCTCTCAGCTCTGTGGCTGCGTACCTCACCTGCCTTCCCCACCCGACCATGGGCTCTGCAGGCCGGGGCTCAGTCCCAGCTGTAGAGACGGCCTGCAGCCAGCGTACAGCCGGCACCCGGCCCTGGTGTGAGGCCGACTTCGCACAAGTGGGATCAGAGCGGCTCAGGGAGGCGAGGTGTGGGACTCAGCCAGCCAGCTGGGGCAGAACAGGCTCGGGCCAGGGCCTTTCCTCCCCAGGACGGGGTGAGGCGGCAGCAATGGGCGGGCAGAGCCTTTGCTGCGGGCTGGGCAGGGGCCGAAGGCAGGGAGCACCCGGCCCTGAGACAGCCGGGCTGCATGTAGGGCTCCGTGGCCCAGGCCTGCTCCTCTGTCAAGTGCAGGCCAGCCCTGCTCCTGCCCTTGTCACAGTGCTGGGGCACGGGCCGGGAGGGCCCCTGAGGCACGGGCCGGCGCGAGTCTTCCTGAGGGGACCCAGAATCTTGGCGCAGACGCCTTCGAAGGCCGTGTGCGGCCCGGGCCCTCCCTCGCTGCCCCTCTGCAGTGGACTCGCTGGAATCCACCTGCTCCGTTCTGAGGGACGTAAGCTGGGCTCCTGTGACCCAGCGAGGGCGGCTGGCTAACGTCAGGAGTGAAGATGGCTATGGCATCTGTCGTCCTGCCTGGAGCCACTGCCGGTTTCCAGGCAGCACCAGGCTGGGGCCTGGGGCCCTCTGTCCCATCTCCATTCTGCTTCAGGCGTGAGACCCTCACAGGCGCAACTGGAGGGGAGTGAAGGCTGGGGCCTCCCGTGTCCGCCAAAGGCCCCAGGCGCTCCAAGTCCCCCGCAGCCCCCAGACTCCCACCCCTACAGGTCCCCTGCGAAGACCAAGGGTGCCGGGAGGAGCCTCCCCCCTCCCTGGCCAGGCGGGGGCCTGCAGTGCCAGGGCGGCCATTAGAGTTGGAGCTTTTCCAAGCGTGAACAGGAACTGAGAACTGTGGGAATGTGCCTTGTGCAGGCTGGGGCGGGCCGGGTTGGTGGGAGGGGGCCGCTCCCCAGGAGCTCCGACAGATCCGGGGTCCTGGGGTGAAGAGGGGAAGGGGACCCCCAGGCAGGTGCCTATGGCTGGCGCGGGGGGAGGTGGCTGGGGTGGTGGGGCCGGCAGGGCGTCCAGGGCTGGCTGGGCAGTGGGAGGCTGGGGAGCCAGGCGCGCAGGGAAAGAGGAAGCCCTGGGGAGTGGGGGAGGGGGCTGCTGGGGATGGAGTGGGAGTGGGGGCTGGGGGCCTGGAGCCACTTTGGCCACAGCCCACTTCACTTCTCCCGGTTTCGGTTTGTGCGTAGCCGCCAGCTCCGCGCAGGCCAGATGGGCCCTGTCCCTTTGCGGCCTGTGCCCAAGGAGGCCCAGGCCCAAGGAGCTACCAGACACTCAAACCTTGGATTTGAGGACGGCCGGGGGGCACAGCCTGGGCAGGCTCTGGTGGGCCCAGCTCTGGGCAGCCCCAACCTGTGGTCACTGAGGGAATGCAGCTGGCCGGAGGAGCGACGGAACTTGATGACTTGGCCACACGGGGCTTATTTATAACTGGGCCTCCCTCCGAGGCCAAAAGCAGCTGTGGAGCTGCCAACTCAGCACCCAGGCTGGCCCAAGGCACCCAGGCCGGGCACGGGATGGCGAGGGCCAGGCTCGTGGCCCCACAGCCTGGCATCTCCTTGGCTGTGGCTGTGGCTGGTCCCTGTGCTCCGCTGGGCACACACCAGGGTTTAGGGGGCACTACCTATGGGGCAAGCACCTCAGAACCTTCTGGACTCTGGGGGAGGGGAGGGTGGCGTGTGTGGCTGAACTTGGCCAGTGCCCAGGACTCTTTGACCTTGGCCATCCTGCACAGTCAGATGCTGTCCACAGCGCAACAAGAAGCAGAGTCATCTCTCCTCGCCTTCTTGCAATAGCAGCTTAACAACAAAGCAGCCTCGGGAAGAGGGCAGCTCTAGATGTGGCGAAGGCCAAGGCCTCGCTCTGCTCCATCCCGCAAACGGCCACTCAAAGACACGCGAGGGAGGTGACGACCCCCTTCCTGAGCTTTGCAGGACAAAGAGGTCCCCACAGCTTTCTCCTGGGGTTGGGGTCCTTCCAGATCAACTGGCACCCACAGCTCTCGCCCTGTCCCGCTGGGTCCTCGGCCACCCAGCTCCCAGCCCTGGTCCAGGCGCGCCCCACGGGCATTCCCTGGCCTGCCTCCCGCCAGCCTCTGTGAGTTCCCTCTCAGTCAAGATCAAGGTTGATGCCAGCTCCCACCTTGGTGGGCCCCAGGCTCAGCATTGTCCCCACCCACAGCTTGGGTTGCTGGTATGGAAAGCTCAACAGATGTGCCAACTGGGGCAGAAATGCGTGAGGGAGTGAGGGAATTCAGAGCGCGGCCTGAGTGTGTGAGACGGGGCCAGGGGCGTTCAGCGAGGAGAGGAGAGGGCCGAGCCCAGAGCCTCCCGTGTCCAGACTCCCAGCCCACAGCTTTCACCCCCCGACCTCTGACCTCCCACACCACCTGCTCGGCCAGAGCAACGGCCCTGCCCGGCCTCTTCCGCTGGGCGGAAGCTACTGGGGCCCTGGGGCAGGATGGGGGCCTGGTGTGGGGGGAACACAGGCTACCCACTGCCAGGGGCTGGAGCCTGGGGGTGGTGGGCCCACTTAGGCTCTTCTGGGCAGGGTCGGGGCGCCCAGCCTGGAGCCAGCCGGGCTGCAGCTGCCCCGTTTCCACATCGGCAGCAGCAAGGCCGGCGCCTGTGAAAACAGGAAGCGCCCGGTCACCACAGGAAGCATGTGTGTGCCGCCTCCCCACCCCCGGCCCATTGCAAAACGCCAACAGCCCCATTACCACAGGCAGGCCCAGGGGCTGCGAGAAATGCGCGGGCCCGCACAGCCTGCGTGGGAGCCGGGCGCCCACTCTGCCCTCTTTCTCAGGCCCCGGCCAGGCCTGGGGGTTACCTCTGCATCTCCCAGGCCTCGGCCTCGGGCCGTCCTGCCTCTGGCCTCTCGGCCCAATCCCCAGAGCCAGGCCTAGGCCAGGCCTACTTTGGCTCCCCTTAAATCAGGATACAGGGTCAGGGGTCACGGAGAAGCCATCGCCCTGGCCTGCAGCGTCCCACCTGCAGGAACCTGACAGGGCCCCGTCCCCAAGCCTTGCTGGAGCCGTTGGCCCAGAGCCCGCCACCCTGCCCCCGCCCCCCAGGACCCCAGGGAGCCTGCTGATGGCAGACCCACACCTGCCACACCCTCTGCCCAGCCTCAGCCCTTCCCAGCCGACACTCTGCCCGCCCTAGGGTAGGGGGTGGGGTGGGGGGGTCTGGTCCCCGGCTTGCCTCTGGGAGGCCTGGGCCCCTCCTGGTCCCCCCGCCGCCTGCCCCAGCTCACCTCTCGTCTCTGGCCCCAGGCTCTGGGCCTTGGAGGGAGGCAGGAGTCCTGCCAGGCCGAGGCCTGGTGCCCGTGGAGGCCTGTGCTCCTCCAGCCCCGGGGACAGCAAGGAAAAGAGAAGAGAGCAGAGCATTTCATGGCTATAATAAATCAAAGGGGGAAGTCGGAGCAGGAGAAATAAGAAACTTCCCTACCCCGGGCATGGGGACCTGCCCGGCAGCAGCCCCCGGGGTGCCCCGCGGCCTCCCCTCCTTCCTCCTGCCTCCTGGCTGGCGCCCAGAGCTCTCCTGAGGGCCAGGCTCCCGCACCTGCCCGGGGGCTCCCTGACTATTCAACACGCCTCCTCACTGTGCACCTGTGGCAGCAGCGGGGGGCGGGGGGCGCAGGGGGTTCTCACATCTGTGGGCCTCAGTTTCCTCCTCCTCAAAGCCCATTATGGGTCGAGTGCCCGGCTGGGGAGGGCAACGGCCAGGCTGAGATGGGCGGAGCCCCCTCTGGACCCAGGACCCTCCGGAGACAAAGGGAAGGGTGAGAACTATTAGTGGGACGGGTGGGGCTGGACCACAGCAGCATCTGGGAGAGGTCAGCGCGCAAGGCAGAGGAAGGCAAGGCAAGGGGCCTGCCCTGGACTGTGACCACCCACGGGGCCGGTGTGGGGCCCATGGAACCCCAGGGTGCAGCTCCAGCCCGCCCAGAGTGCCCGTTCGAGCAGGAGATGGAGCAGCAAATGACCCACACGGTAATGGATGCAAACTTGAGCGGATTTTTAAGGTCAAATAAGGAAATTCAGAAACTGGGGCTAGTTTGGGGGACTAGCAAGGCCTCCTCTTGCTCCCCAGCTCTTGTGAGAGGCTCCCAGTGCCTCTCCTGGAAGCCCTCCTAAGACGGGGAGCTCACTCCCTTACTCCAGAAGTCCCTGCTCCCACATGGAGTAAATCCTGCTCAGCGCTGCCTCCCGACAGCTGTGAGCCTAGAGCCCCGAGCTCTTGGGAGAGAGTGGCAGGGCCGGGGCTCCCTCGGGGCTCCCTCAGGGCCTGTTTCCCCACGTGTAGGGCAAGGCCCACATTGGTCCATCTGCTTGCTACCTTGTCAGGAAAACAGGGAAATAAAATGCCAGCCACTGCGGACGTTCAGGTGACAAAGCCAGGCAGACCCAGGGCGTGGCCGAATCTGTGGCCCTAGGAGAGTGACCTCACCCCTCTGAGCCTCAGCCTCCCCGTCTAGAAAATGGGAAGATGGATGCCTGCTTCAAAAGTCTGCATGGGGGGGCGCTGTGGTGCAGCGGATTAAAGCTCCAGCCTGCAGTGCCAGCTTCCCGTATGGACACCGGTTAGAGTCCCGGCTGCTCCACTTCTGATCCAGCTCTCTGCTGTGGCCAGGGACAGCAGTGGAAGATGGCCCAAGTCCATGGGCCCCGGCACCCACGTGGGAGACCCGGAAGAAGCTCCTGGCTCCTGGCTTCAGATCGGCATGGTTCCAGCAGTTGCAGCCAACTGGGGAGTGAACCAGCGGATGGAAGACCTCTCTCTCTCTCTCTCTCTCTCTCTCTCTAACTCTTTTAAATAAATAAAATAAATCTAAAAAAAAAAAAAAAGAAACTCCCAGAAGCCCCCACTTCCTCCCTCCTCTCTCCCACAGGGCCCCTGGCATCGCTCAGACCCTTCCTGAACTGCCTGTCTGGGACAGAGACCTTGGAGCGCTGGTAGGGCTTCCCACTCTGCTCTCACACCTTGCAGCACGACTGTTTCTTGTAAACCTTGCGGCTGTAGGGATCCTTATCCCCATTTCACAGAGCAGGAAACTGAGGCACGGAGGATGACTGGTGCAGAAGATTAAATGGGGCAGCTCCAGGATGAGAACTCAGTACTGTAGTCCACCAGCCCAGTGGAAATCCTACACAAACCACGAGGCAGATCAGCTCAAAAAAAAAAAAAAAAAAAAAAGCTCTTTTACAAAAAATATATTTATTTATTTATTAGAAAGGCAGAGTTATAGAAAGAGATCTTCTCATCTGCAGGCTCACTCCCCAGCTGGGGCTGGGCCAGGCTGAAGCCAGGAGCCCAGAACTCCATCCGAGTCTCCCATGTGGGTGGCAGAGGCCTAGGGATTTGGACCGTCCTCCACTGCCCTCCCAGGCACATTAGCAGGGAGCTGGTTAGGAAGTGAAGCAGCCAGGACTTGAACTGGCGCCCATACGGGTACCGCAGGCTGTGCCACGACTCCGGTCCAAGGTCCGCTTTGTGGGGAAAAGGACTCACAGCCTGTGTGAGTGTGTCTGCAGTCCCTCTGCACTGTCCCTCTGCCCAGAATTCTCCTGCTATTCCCGATCCAGGTTGCAGGATGTCAGAGTTGGAAAAATTCCAACCTCAGGTGCCCGTGAGAGCAGAGATTCTAAAATCCAGAGAGGCGAGCAGCCTCCTGGATAAAAGCCCCTCGTGGGGCAGGCGTTTAGCCCAGTGGTTAAGATGCCCACAGCCCACACCCGAGGACCTGGGGTCAATACCCGGCTCCAGCACCTGATACCAGCTTCCTGCTGATGCGCACCTGGGAAGCAGTGGACAACCTGCCATCCACGTTGGAGACAGGATTGAGTGCCGGGCCCAGACCCGGCTGTTGCGGGTATTTGGGAGGTGAAGCAGCAGACTGAAGATCTCTCTCTCTCTCGCTCTCGCTCTCGCTCTGCTGGCTATGCCTTTCAAATTAATAAATACATCTTAAAAGCAGCAGCCACAGCTCCCCTGGGACCTTTGTCCTGGGCAGGAACACTCTCACAGGGAGACTTAACTCTCTGGGGTCGCAGGGCTAAGAGGCGACATTCCCTGAGCCTGGCACCAGACATTCTGGGTTCTAATCCCAGCACTGCCAGGACCACCCTCTGGGTGAATGCCTTTACCCCGAAATGGCCTCTCGGCGCCCCGGCATTTCACAGAGGGCTCAGCTTTCTCCACGCTTGAGCTCACTCCGGTCTCATCACAGCTCGGTGGGCAGGTGCTATTATTACTGCCACAGAACAGGAGATTCCCAAGGTCACAGAGCCTGCAGGGACTTGAACCCCGATGCCGCCTGACTCCAGGTTAGAAGCACGTGCCCCGCACAGGACGGTCTTTCCTACTCTCCTTGGAACTGTTCCCTCCCAGGTCCCAGCCTCATGGTCAGAGACCCTGCCTGCCCGCGATGTCCCGGGCTTGGAGTGGGGGTGGGAGTCTCCGGGCCGATCTTGGTCCCGCCAGCGAGACGCAGAGTGCGGGGGTGGGATGGGGGGCGGCCGGGGGCGGGGCGGGGGGCCGCTGGCGGCGTCCCGCACAGTCTCACCGCAGGCCGCCCTCGGCCCTTATCTGCTCAGGCAGCTTCCGCCCCCACCCAGGGGCCCCGCCGCAGGCCCGGCCCCCCGCCCCCGCCCCGCGGCCCCTCCCCCGCGGCTGCCCGCCCGCCCCCAGGGAGCGCCCGGCGCTGCTGCCCGGCGGAGCGGAGAGGCCGCCGGCCCCCAGGTGGGCTGCGGAAGTGATCGCGAATCCTGCTCCGGTGACCCCCGCGACCAGCAGGGGCGCACGCCCGAGCGCGCGGGAGAGGGTCTCCGGGCCCGGGGCCTGAGCCGGGTCCGAGGATTGCAGGACAGCCCCCCCCCACACACACACACCCACACACGCGCGCTGCCTCCCCGCACCCGGCTGGGCGAGGCGGAGACGCCCTGGAGGGGAGAAGCGAGCGGCCGTGCAGGGCGTCGGAAGGCACCGCGGTCCCGCAGGGACAGGGACGGGCCCCGGGCCGGCGAGGAACCGCAGAGGAAACGCACTGTGTCCAGCAAACGGCTGAGGGGCGCTCGGCCTCTGGGTTGCTGAGGGAAATGCAAATGACGGCCGAGGGCGCTGCGGCTGCGCCGGGGAGGGGCGCGCGGAGCGGGGGCGCGCGCGGGGGTCGCGGGGCGTCGCTGTCCGGCCGCAACCCCAGTGACCGCTGCGTGGGGCTCGCACACCATCGGGCGGCGCTCGGCTCGCGGGCGTGCAGCCAGAGACGTGCACTGGAAGGTTCTGCGCTGCACCGTGTGTAAGAGCAGAAATCCGAGCCAGAAACGAGCGCACTCCCGCGCAGCGGCGCCAGCGGGGCCGGGGCAGTGTTAGTAGTGGAGTCTGCAGAAAGCCAGTCCCACAAGATAAACCCTTAGCCTTCTGTGAAGTTCAAAACCAAGGCAAACCCTCTGTCTTTACAAATAGCAATGTTGGTTCTACCTTGGGAGGGAGTACATACTGAGAAATTATTTTTTAAAGATTTATTTGTTTATTTGAAAGGCAGAGTTACAGAGAGAGAGAGAGAGATCTTTCATTGGCTGGTTCACTGCTCAAACGGCCACAACCTGGGCTGAGCCAGGCCAAGACAGGAGCCAGGAGCTTCCTTGGGGTCTCCCATGTGGGTGCAGGTGTCCAGGGACTTCCGTCATCTGCTGCTGCTCTCCCCAAGTGCATTAGCAGGGAGCTGGATCAGAGGTGGAGCAGCCGGGACTCCAACCAGTGTCCATATGCGATGTTGGCATCCCAGGTGGCGGCTTTATCCGCTACACCACAATGCTGGTTGCAAGGAATTATTCCAGCCCAGAAAGTGCAGTGGATTGATAAGCTACCAAAGGAATTCATAGTAATAGCGTACCTTTCTGTATCAGGAAGGTGTTCAAAATGTAATGGGAAATAGCCTATTGAAAGCAGTCACCAAAATGTGAAATTCTTGCGGCAGGCACCTGCTGCAGTGCCTTGTGCTGCCTGAATCCCGTATCAGGTGCCCGGGTTCGAGTCCTGGCTTGACTTCTGCTTCCAGCTTCCTGCGGATGCTCACCCTGGGAGGCAGCGGGTGACGACTCAGATAGTGGAGCCCCTGCCACCTATGTGGGAGACCCAGGTCGAGTTCCTGGCTCCTGGGTTCAGACTGGCTGAGCCCAGGCTGTTGTTGGCATTTGGGGAGTGAAAAGATGAGAACTCTTTAGTGCTCTCTTTCTCTCCTTTATCTGTATCTCTGCCTTTCTAATAAATGAAAAAAAATGATATTAAAAAAAATAAGCAAGCCAGCACCATGGCTCACTAGGCTAATCCTCCGCCTTGCGGCACCAGCACACCAGGTTCTAGTTCCGGTTGGGGCGCCGGATTCTGTCCTGGTTGCCCCTCTTCCAGGCCAGCTCTCTGCTGTGGCCAGGGAGTGCAGTGGAGGATGGCCCAGGTCCTTGGGCCCTGCACCCGCATGGGAGACCAGGAGAAGCACCTGGCTCCTGCCATCGGATCAGAGCGGTGCGCTGGCCGTGGCAGCCATTGGAGGGTGAACCAACGGCAAAGGAAGACCTTTCTCTCTGTCTCTCTCTCTCACTGTCCACTCTGCCTGTCAAAAAAAAAAAATAAAAAAAAGCATAGGACTGATCACCACAAAATTCAGGTTCCCCCAAGGAGGCAGGGAGAAGGGGATAGGGAGGGCTAAGCAGCAAATATGTAAATGAGCACATCAATTAAATAGAGGACCTACACGGCTGGGGTGGCAGGGCAAGCCGAGAAGGACTGTCCCCCAATTTGCACGAGGAGAGGGGGACGTGAAATGGGATGGACTTTCGCTAAGCTATGGGCACAAGCTTGTGCAAGAGCCCACCCGCAGCAAGGGACAGGGCTGGGGCCCCAAAGACACTGAGAGCTGTCGGGCTGGACAAATCAGGAGGGCCTCCAGGAGGAGGAGGCCTTGTCCACAGGCTGGAGTGTGAAAGGGGAAGGCCATCCTGGGCCTGCTGGCAGTGGGGGTCACAGTATCTGCAAAGGCCCCGAGGCCCGGCAGACAGTGGTGGGGCTGTGCTGTGAGTGGCTGAGGAAGAAGAGAGAGGCCCCCTGCAGGGGCCGGGCACCCACGGGCCTGGGCTCAGGGCTGAAGAGAGAAAGCACCTCCGGGGCACACAGGGTGGCCACGGCTGCTCTGGCTCAGGGATCCCCAGGGGGCAGGACCCCTTGGGCGAGGCAGAGCATGCGACCCTGGAGGGAGCCGTGGATCTTGTTGCTGTGACTGTGGCAAGTGCTCTCTGCCCTTACAGACACTTATAGCTCACTGCCTGCCGACGGCCCCCACACAAAGCCCAGGGACAAGCAGAGGGCCTGCTCTCAGGAGGCCACGCCCTGACTGCTTGCAGCCCCAGCCCCAGCCGCTCTGGCCCTGGGCTCTCAGAGCCATCGCCTGGTGAGCCGGCACAAGCACCAGTCCCTGCTTGAGGGCTGAGGCCTCGCTGTACCCAGGAAGCCCCCCGGTAAGGACACGGCGGGGATGGTGGTGGTGGTGGTGGTGGTGGTGACGAAGCCGGTTAAGCCGCTTCTTGCGAGGCCCACAATCCCATATCAGCTGCTTGGGAATCAAGTCCCGGCTCCTCTGCTTCCGATCCAGCTTCCTGCTGATGCACCTGGGAGGCAGCAAAAGCCGGCCCACGTGCTGGAGTCCTGTCACTCAGGGGGGAGAGTGCATGGGGTTCCTGGCTCCTGGCTGTTGTGGGCATTTGGCAGTGAGCCAGTACTTGGAAGATCTCTCTCCCTCTCTCTCCATCACTCGCCCTTTTGGAAAAGAAAGAATTAAAAAAAAAAAAAAAAAAAAAGACACCGGAGATGGGAACTGGCATTAATGTCGGATCCCGGCACCCCAGGGAAGTCCCCAATCCCACACTCCTCTGGCCTGAACCAGGCAAGGTCCAGGCCCACCCTGTCCGGCTGAGGTTTGTCTGTTCAGCCCCCGGACCCAGGAAATCTGAGGCCTCTATCCCAGTTAATAAATGTGTCAGAAAACACTCACCTGTGCTTGGTACGGAGAGAACAGAGCGTGGTCCCACCTTATGTCTTTGTCCTTTTTATCACTTACTTTATTTGAAAGGTAGAGCGACAGAGAAAGGGGGAGACAGAGAGAGAAAGAGACCCTCCATGCGCTGGTTCCCTCCCCTCATGGCCACAATGAGCCAGGAACTCCATCCGGGTCTCCGTGTGGGTGACAGGGGCCTGAGGACTTGGGCCATCTGCTGCTGCCTTCCCAGGCCTGTTAGCAGGGAGCTGGCTCAGAAGCTGAGAGGTCAGAACCAGCGCTGACATGGGTCAGCGTCAGAAGGGGTGGCTTAATCTGTTAAACCACAATGCCTGCCCCCCCACCTTATGTCTCTATCTGTCCTTTCCATTGCTTTAACATTTTTATTCCCATATAAACACATGTGAATAATGTATATGCATTCATTTAATCCTCACAAGAATCCAATATAGTAATCTGCTTTACAGAAGAAATTCGGGTACAGGAGGTCAGTACTTTGTCCCAGGAAGTCTTATATATCTTTTCCTTCCTTCCTTCCTTTTTTTTTTTTTTTTTTAAGGATTTATGTATTTGGAAAGCAGAATTACACAGAAAGAGGGAGAGGAGAGACAGAGATCCTTTCTCTGCTGGTTCATCCCCCAAATGGCTACAACAGCCAGGGCTGGGCCAGGCCGACCCCAGGAGCCAGGAACTCCATCCGGGTCTCCCACAGGTGGCAGGGACCCAAGTACTTGAGCCAGCACCTGCTGCCTCCAAGGCTGCACATTGCAAGAAGCTGGGACACAAACAAGACCAACGTCACGAGCTGCGACTCGTTGGCGGCACCCAACGCCCAGTCCCCATACACATTTGTAATGTGTTCCTTTCCTGCCACGGCTCTTCCTCCCCATCCTTGCTGTTGTCCACGCCACAGTATCTATACCACCCTGATGTGTGCACGTCTGTATTTTTATTTACCCATAATATACACAGACTTCTACATACCAGTGCCTAATAGTCACAGACTCATATACACGGTTTCTTTTCATTATTTTAAAGTAGCAGATCATATTAAACTAACATTCCCACATCTCAATTTTCTTACCCGTGGACCTGCAAGTCCCTGGCAGATCCAGTGCAGTGTGTGCTTTTTAACTGACACAGAATAATTGCACCTGCTTATGGGGCAGGGTGTGCTCAAATCAGCACATCCATCTCCCTCAACATTTCCCATTTCTTTTTGTAAAGAAAAGATGGGCTTGAAAGACAGAGTTACACAGAGAGAGGGATCTTCCATCTGCTGGTTCACTCTCCAGATGGCCACAACAGCGAGGCCGAAGCCAGGAGCCAGGAGCCAGGAGCTCCATCTGGGTCTCCCAAGTGCAGGGGCCCAAGCACTCGGGCCATCCTCTGCTGCTTTCCCAGGCACATCAGCAGGGAGCCGGATCAGAAGTGGAGCAGCCAGGACTGGACCCGGCGCTCCTATGGGATCCCAGCATTGCGGGCAGCTGCTTCCCGCGCTGTGACACAACACTGACCCCGACAGTCACCATTTCTTTGCCCAGGGAGCCTAACACGCCTCCCTTCTAGTTCTTTATAAAACGTGAAACAAGTTACGGTAAACTCTGGCCGCCCCACGGTGCTGGGGCGCCGCGGCACTTAGCCCCGGTGCGCAGCCTCCCAACCTTGGGCCCACACTGTGGACTCTGCACCACAGCTAATTCAGTGTTTCAAAGAACCACACAGGACTCCGACCTCTGATGAGTCCGATGGTGGAAGTTCCAGGCCAGGTGCGAGTGGGCAGCGAGGGGCTTTCTGGCTGAGTGTTGTCCACCCCCTTGCTGGGTGGCCCAAAGCCCTCAACCCCCAGAGGCAGAAATGCTGACTCTGTAATTGTGAAATCATTTGCATATTGTGAAGCACTTTGCATATGATGAGGGTGATTTGCATACGCAGAGAGGGACATCTGAATTCCCGGGGGCAGCATCTCTGTGTGTCTTCCTCCCTTTGCAGACAAACTAACCGGAGACTTCCGTTTTAGAATTCTGCAGGGGACCAGAAAGGTGTCCCGGCAGCCCCGTGGTTCTGGTGGGGGTGAGGCAGGCAGAAAGCCTTCCAAGGACAAGCAGGTCCTTCTCCCCACGGGGAGCTGGGGTCCCGGCAGGAGCAGCCATTGGAGCAGCAGGTGGGGCCAGAACCAGACTGTGCCCAGGAGGGGGGAAAGTGACACGGGAGGCTTCGGGACCCCTGCTCCGGTGTAACCTCAAGGATCCAAATGCTCCCTCCCTCTCCTGTCCTGGGTGACTCCCAGAGAAAGGATGCAAAGTGAACCGCTGGGCCAGACGCCCACAGCGGTGGAGGCCCTGGAGGTGGAGGTGGCTCTGGGCTGTGACCCAGGGCTAGCAATATGCACCTCAATAGGACAAACGAGGACCCAGTGAGATGGTGCGGGCAGAGCGAACGGCACACAGTAGGTGCTCAGTACGCTGTGGTTACAATGCCGTTTGCAGCCCTACTCTGAGATGAGAGAAGAGGTCAGGCCTGGCTTTCTCTCCGTGAGCAGAGCACGGAGCTCCCCAGGCTCTGGCGTTCCCAACAGGAGGTCCAGCCAGCGTGCAGTGGACCCCAAAGGGTTACAAGTCTTGGAGACAGTGGCCTGAGGTTCCCAGCGAAAAACCAAAGCATAAAAATAATTCGATGAGTAAGAATAAAATTCCCTCTTCTGAGGTTCCCGGGGCCAGGCCCCTCCCTGCGGCAGGCACTTCCCCTTTCCCTGGTTCTTGGAGGAGCCAGGCCCGGTTGACTCAGAGCAGGAGCGCCGCAGCCATCCGGCCATCCCAGCCCCCGGACGGCTTCGGTCGGCGCGGTCTGGCGGCCGGGCGCGCCCCCGTGCGGCCGCGGGCGGGACTGCAGCCCAGAGAGGAAGCGGTCGGCAGAGCCCCCAAGTCCAGCCGCCCGGCCCGATCGCCGCCCCCGCCGGCCGGCCGGCCCGGCAGAACGCGATTTCCGCCAGGGGCGGGGAACCTCACTTCCGTCCGCTTTCCCCTAGCCGCCCGGTGGCCCGGCCCGAGCGGAAGTGCGCTGGCCGTTCGGGTCCCCCAGGGCTGCGAGGCGGAAGCGCGCTCCGCCGCCGCCCCCCGAGGCCCCACGGCGCGCAGCGCGTCAGGTTCCGGACAGGCCCGGTGTGACGTGGCCGCGCGCGGGGGGCGGCTCCGGGCCGGGGGCCGGGCGGCCGGGGCCGGGCGGGGCCGAGCCGGGGCGGGGCGCGGCGCCGCAGCTGGATGGCCGGGGCCGCCTGGAGCGCCGCCGCCGCCGCCGCCGCACGGTGAGTGACCGCGGACCCGAGCCGCGCGGCTCGCCCGGTCGGGCCGGACCCCTCTCCCGGAGCCCGCGACTTAACTTGCCTGCCTCGGACTCCTCTCCCTTGCCGCCCACACTTGCTCCCGGTCTCCGCCTTCGCTCCCTGCGCCCGCTCTCCCGTGCTGACCCCCTGCATCTGACTCTCTTCTTCTGCTCCTCTCCCAAACTTGGGGTCCCTTCCCCTCTGGGTGACCCGGCCCGGACTCGGCCTGGCCCGGGGCTGCCTCTGGTCCCCGGTGGAGCCCAGCCGGTGCCATCCTCGGGGGCTTGGGACAGCGAAGGCCCGGAGCCCCCCACCCCAGCCCGCCCGGGACATCGGCATCTTTTCCACCTCCCAGGGGCAGCCGCCTTCCCGCGCCCCTCCCTAGCCCAGCCGGTGAGGAAACTGAGGCAGAGCCGAACCAGGTCAAGGTCATAAGTCAGGGCGGACTCACACGCCGAGTTTCCAGCCTGAACTCCTCACTTGGTTGAGTCAGGCACGGCCCCATCCTGTGACTGATTCCCCGTGATCCGCCAGCGGATACGTCCCTGCGGGCTGCCCCCTCTCTGTGCCTGGGCCGTGCTGGCCCGGCCACCTGCCCTCTCGCCCACCCCACCCTGACCACCGTGGCAGGAAGGCCGCGCTCGCCCCCAGTTCTCTGAGTCTGTAAAACTTGGGCATCTCGCGGAGGAGCAGCCTGCTCGCCAGCCCCACCTCCTGTCAGCCCTGCCGGGCCGTGGGCTCATCACGATCAGGTCTGGGGGTCCTGGCTCAGCTGCTCAGCCTCCCCCACCTGTGCCTCCCCATCTGGCTGGACAGTGGCAGCCTCCATCCCTGGGCTGTCCTCACCCTGGGCCCATGCTGGCGGCGCAGCCTCCCCTGGCAACCAGAGACACCCAGCTGGGCCGGGCTGGCCGGTGGCTGGATGGAGCCCAGCCAGAGCCTCACCCTGTCATCAGAGAAAGCGTAGCCTCTGGCAGACACGCTGCTACACCGCTGCCTGCTGCTGGCTCAGAGGGAAAAAATGTTTGCTCCTGGGGAGCCGGCGTGCGGCGTGCGGTGGAGCAGAGCCCCCTTGCTCTGCGCGCCCACCATCGGGTCCCAGGTGGATTCCATGGCCTCTGGGAGGGGCGGGGAGGCGCCGCGTGGCCTGAGCAGGTGCACAGCCCAGGCTGGCAGCTCACGTAAGCGGCCTTTGTGTCTTTCAGCTCGTGGCATGCCTGGATGTCCCTTCTCTGGCTGTGGCATGGCGGGCCGAAGGCTCCTCTTCCTCACTGCCCTTGTCCTGGATCTCCTGGGAGGGGCTGGGGGTGCCCAGCCGGCCCTCCGGAGCCGGGGGGCTGCTGCGGCCTGTCGCCTGGACAACAAGGAGAGCGAGTCCTGGGGGGCCCTGCTGGGCGCAGAGAGACTGGACACCTGGATCTGCTCGCTCCTGGGCTCCCTCATGGTGGGGCTCAGCGGGGTCTTCCCGTTGCTTGTCATCCCCCTGGAGATGGGGAGCATGCTGCGCTCAGAAGGTGGGTGACCCTGCCCCAGGGCCGCTGCTCTCCTTAGGACAGCCTGGGGCTGACGCACCACGTGTCCGAGACGGGGGCTGTGTCCTCACCTTGGTTGCTTGGCACCGTGTGGCCAGTTCATCCGGGCATCCCTTACTCTTGCTATCAGCAGACAGTCACCAACTGCGGTGCAACTGCGGTGGCTGGAGGTACACATGCCAGGCTCCCTGGGTTCAAATCCCGGCTCTGCCTCTGCCACTTAGCAGCCAGGTAGCATCAGACAAGTCACTGCACTCTGTTCAGTCTCCTTGCCTTTAAAAATGGGGATAATCGTGGCATGCACCTCGCAGCTACCCTTGGGAAGATGACTGAGCTAATGATCCGTGTAAAGCAACATAAAGCAGGCCGCCCGGTGCAGGGAGAGCGTGGGGGTGGGGTGGTTTGCAGGCCTCCTGCTGGGCTGGGGAAGCCGCGGTTAGCAAAGCACCGCTGCTCATGACACCCTTCCCTGGCCACGCACAGGGCCTGGGGGGGGGGGGTGCGCTCTTGGCCACCCTGGGCACCATGTGCCTGGGCTGCCTGTTCACAAGGACCATGCCATTGAAAATGAAAGGTTGTGCGGGTGCCGCTAAAATTCCTCTACTGGAGAAAGAGAGAAAATGAGAATCATAGCTAAGAGCCGGGGCCCCAGGAATGCATCAGAGGGGGTAGTCCCAAAGGCTTGTGCCGCTTGCCAGACTCAGGGTCGCTCCTTTCATAGATGGTCCTGGACACCCCGGGCCAGGTGCTGGGCGGAGGGCTGGTGCCCCTGCTGGGCACAAAGCCCTCATGGGGACCCAGCGACCAGTGTGCATCGGCTTACTCCCTCCCCCCCGGGCAGCCTGCAGCGCCCAGTGTGGGGTGCACTTGGATTATAGGTGGGAAGCCCAGGCTCAGAGAGGGTCTTTGGGCAGCCCCCCCAGCTGCCGCTGTCCCCTTAAGCTTCAGTTGGTCCATCAAACTGAGGGGTTGGACAGGGCTCCCCTAATGCACTTATAGCCCTGGACACCCCAAGTCTGCACAGGTCCCCAAATATCTGCCACTTCTCTGCAAGTGAGTGGCTGAGAGAACTTCCCTTTTAACGAGTACTTGCTGTTCGTGTGGCCACTTCATTCCTGCAAGCTGCCTTTGATAGACGGGCAAACTGCGTGTCAGGAGTCCGCAGCGTGGGGGGAGGGGCTCTGCGCTGTGCCGCACTTGGTGGCTCCACACGGCTCCTCGGGCTGCGTCCTGCTGGGCCTGGGGGACGGGGAACTGGGAAGGGCAGCTGCCCACGTCCAGCCTTTTGGAGGCTCACGGTCTGGCTGTGAACCAGAAAGAGCCGGTGAGCTGGATGGGCACAGGTGAGGCCGGGGGCTCCAGAGGGTGCGCCCCCAGCCCTGCATCTCTGCCTCGTAGCCGGGGCTCGGCGCCTGAAGCAGCTGCTCAGCTTTGCCTTGGGGGGCCTCTTGGGCAATGTATTTCTGCACCTGCTACCTGAGGCTTGGGCCTACACGTGCAGCGCCAGCACTGGTGAGTGAGGCCGGGAGCAGGCACGCAGGCCTAGGCCCTGGGGCCATCTGGCAGGATGACTGGGAGAGAGCCTGGGAGGGAGGGGGTCACCATTCCGGTCCCAGCACCCCAGCCCCGTGGGAGTCCTGGGGCCCCGATGCCCAGCCAGCCAGTCCTGGCCGCCCTCCCCTGCCCCTGTCACAGCCCTGGACTTAGCCCCATAGCAAACGGCCCCTCCCACGGCCCTGGCCTGGCCTGGCCCTGTCAGTGCTGCCCCTGCAGGTGGCGAGGGGCAGAGCCTGCAGCAGCAACAGCAGCTGGGGCTCTGGGTCATCGCTGGCTTCCTGACCTTCCTGGCCTTGGAGAAGATGTTCCTGGACAGCAAGGAGAAGGAGGGGACCAGCCAGGTGAGCCCCCAACCCCGGGGCAGGGCCTGGAGGGTTCTGAGGTGAGCCCGAAGACAGGGTCTCAGGCCTTTCTCCTGGGAGCTGTGGGAGGCCGGGCCAGCTTCTCTGGGAGGCTCTGGGGACTGGTGACACATCGCTGTCATGACAGACGGCAGTGACAGCAGCGGGGCAGTGTGGGTTACGTTTGGGGGGCACCCGGCTGACGGAGCAGTGGATGAGTGTAGCCAGAGAGGGGCTCCCTGTCTCTCTTCATCTCTCCCCTCCCTGTGTCTACCCTGGCTCAGTGGGGGGCATCTAATGTCACCTCTCCCTCCTTTTCCCGGCCCTAGGCCCCCAGCAAAGACCCCACTACTGCTGCTGCTACTGCCGCGCTCAGCGGAGGCCACTGTCTGGCCCAGCCGGCTGCAGAGCCCGGCCTGAGAGCCGTGGTCCGGAGCGTCAAAGTGAGTGGCCCGCTCAGGGCCCTTTCCTGCCGCAGCGACGCGAGCCGGGGTGGGGGTGGGGGCTCAGCCCAGCTTTCTCCCCCCCACCCCCAGGTCAGCGGCTATCTCAACCTGCTGGCCAACACCATAGACAACTTCACCCATGGGCTGGCTGTGGCCGCCAGCTTCCTCGTGAGCAAGAAGGTGAGCGAGGGCCCGGGCAGGGGGCGGCCAGGCAGTTCCACAGTGACCCCCGAGAGGGCCCCCAGCCCACCTGCTCCCCTCCGCTCTTTGCTCCGCCCCAGGGTCTCCCCGCACCTTTTGTTTCCGGCACTTCTTGCTGCCCAGCTGCGGGGCTTGGCCCCTGCCTGCTTCCCGATGCTTCTCCCTCCGTCCCCTCCCTCTGGCCCCGGCGCCCTGGTCCTAGCCATCTGCCTGTTCTTGACCAGCCGAGCTCTTTGCCACCTCACACTGTCCCTGCTGTCTGGAATGTGCTTCCTCGCACTCTGGACAGACGACAACTCAGGCTTCGGGCTTGGCTTAACTCCCCCAAGGAGGCCTTGCTGACCCCCCCCCAGTGAGGTCCCAGTCCTCCCCCGAGGCACCCAGCAGGGAGGAGCACAGTTCCCCAAGTGGTTTGCCGGGACGCGTCTCCCTCCAGGCCCGGAGCTTTGCGAGTGCAGGGCCTGTGCCTGTAGTCGCTGTATTCCCCGTAGCCAGGAGCTTGGCCACAGCAGGTCTTTAGGGAACGTGTGGGCCCGCTTGTGCCCAGGCCACAGACTGAAGCCCCCCCTCCCTGCAGATCGGGCTCCTGACCACCATGGCCATCCTCCTGCACGAGATTCCCCATGAGGTGCGTGCCCCGAGGGCGAGGGCGGCCGCGGAGGACCCTGGGCTGCCCAGGAGGGCCAGGGCAGGGCAGGGCAGGGGGCGGGGTAGGGGTGAGCGTCTGGCCAGCTGGGGCCCCGGGTGAGCATCCGCACCTCCTCTCAGGTGGGCGACTTCGCCATCCTGCTCCGGGCCGGCTTTGACCGATGGAGCGCGGCCAAGCTGCAGCTCTCCACGGCGCTGGGGGGCCTGCTGGGCGCCTGCTTCGCCATCTGTACGCAGTCCCCTAAGGGAGTAGGTACGGGCACGGTGGGTGGTCAGCAGAGAGACGCCAGCCAAAGGGCATGGCCGCCCTGCTGCTGGCGTCAGGCCGGGGTCTGCCGTGGGCTCTCCCGTGGGAGGGGGTGGGGCACCTTCCGTCCCCTGGGCTCATAGGCGCCCCGGGCGTCCTCCCGACACAGAGGAGACGGTGGCCTGGATCCTGCCCTTCACCTCCGGGGGCTTCCTCTACATCGCGCTGGTGAACGTGCTGCCCGACCTCCTGGAGGAAGACGACCCGTGGTGAGTGGCCCGCCAGGCCGGGGAGGAGCGTCCGGCCGCGACCCGCTGCCCGCCAGCGGCACCTCCCTGACCGGCCCGTCTGCCCACAGGCACTCCCTGCAGCAAGTGCTCCTGCTCTGCACGGGCATCGTGGTGATGGTGCTGTTCTCGCTCTTCGTGGAGTAGCCCTCCCCGCGCCCCGCCCCGCCCCGCCCAGCAATAAGAGACTTGGGTTCACTTTGACAGTGTGTGTGAGCACAGAGAGCCAGCCAGCCTCCGACCGGAGCAGCGGGAGGCGTGCGTGTGGCATCCGTGTGTGCCGGAGGGGTGTGTGTGTGTGTGAGAGAGAGACCGACACTGTGACCCCTGTGCCCTGCGCCCAGGGCAGTGCCTGCCTCCAGCCCCCCTCCCCGCCCCGGGGTCTTCTCTCGTGACCCTGTCAGCCGGTGCCTCCTGCGGTGACCGGTGAGGAACAGCATTGGGTGCAAGCAGAGGCCTCGCCCCGCCAGGACCCCAAAAGGAGTGAGAACAGCCGAGTTGCTCAGGGCGCAGGGGACCCACGGCTGTCCCGCCTCCTGCTGGGACCTCAGGCCCCTAGGCCTGGGCAGCTCCTCTCTGCTGTGTCTGTTCCTGGCTCCCCCCACCCCAACCTCTACAGCCAAAGAAAGGAGGGGCAGGGGCTGCTGGCGCCCTGCTGGGCCCAGTCCTGCCGCGCTGAGTGGGCTGCCCGCCCTGGCCGGCTCCTGTTCCCCAGTGAGCGCTCCCTGGCAGTGCCAGCAGCTCCTGCCACCTCTAGCCGCCAAGCAGCAGCCTGTAGGGCAGCGAGCAGCCCCAGGCCAGAGAGGCCTCCCAGTCCAGCTCAGGGACGCTCCTGCCAGCCCCGGGGCCCGGCAGACACTCTCGGAGCAGGAAGGGCACGACCCGTGGCCGCCCTGCCCTGCTCGGGCCCCTTGTCCTCGCCCGCTGGGATTAGGGGCACGGTGGGGGTGGCGAGGGCTCCGTGCTGTCAGCGCTCAGGAATGTGCTCTGGAAGAATGCTGAAGCCATAATCCCCAGCTATTTCCCTTGGCTGACGCCCAGGTACTCAGCTGGCCCATTCCACAGCCAGGCTCTGGCCCCGCGCTGGACTGTGGGTTCTTGGAGAAGTGAGAGGGTCTGAATGGTTCCACGGCAGTTCCGTGGTGGCTCCGTCTTTCTGTAAATACGTGTTCTACGGATAAGATACAAATAAATACTGTCTACGCGCTGGCTGCCTCTCTTCCCCGGTCTCACGGCTCGGCCAGGCCCCGGCTGCACAGCACCCCTCGGGCACCTCGCTGAGCCTGGCCTGTGTCCTGAGTGGCTGAGCGCTGCACCAGCCTGGCACCGTGCCAGCACAGCCCCCAGCACCCTCCAGGACATGGGCTTTGTCTTCTAGACTCACCAACCCAGCCCTACCCCAATGATTTAATCAAGAAAGTCATCTCCAACTTTGACCTCAATAAGGTTACTTTTGTTCATTTAAAAAGAAAGGAAATAATAAATCTTAAAAAAAAAAAAAAAAAAAAGGTTGGGGGGAGAGAGCCAGACGATTCCTCCATTGTAAGAGCAACATTAGGCACTGGGGGGCACTGCTTCCTCACTGTGCCATCAAGAGCGTCCCGGCCCCCTCGTTCCCGTCCACGCCAGCCAGGCCGCCTTTCAGCAGGCTCGGCACTATGCATGGGGTCTGGCCTAGTGGGTGAGAAAGCCACGCCAGAGCTGTTCCTAGCTGGGAGCGCCTGGCTCTCGTGTTCCCCGCAAAGCATTTACAAGGGCTGGACTCTCTGCTCCCCACAGTCCTGACACACCTGGAAACTGTCTCCAACCCCTAATGAGCCCGGGCCTGACGGATCAAGCAGTGACCCCACAGTGTCCGCCAGCCCCCCCAACCCCCACAGGCGCACATGGACAGGAGGCCCCAGTGTTACATACGAGGAAGCCACGATCGGTGAGGGGGACACCCACAGGTTCACCTGGTCTCAAGGCCAGGAGGAGCGACTGTCCCGTGTGGGAACCAGGGAGGCAGGGGTGGGGGCAGCCCCGCCTGGGGCAGGCACAGATCAGAAGCACCGGCTTTGCTGCCGGGCCCTGGGGGCAGAGCGTGATGCCCTGGGCTGGGAGGGAGATGCCCCCACAGGGAGGCGGGGTGGTCAGGAGCCTGCTGTGGTCACGTCCACCTCGGAAGGGGAAGGGAGGGGACTTCCTGGCGAGTAGCACCAATGAGTCCTGAAGGCTGCTCCCCGGAGAGGCCACTCAGTGGGCTGTGAGCCCCCTGGGGGGCAGGCTGCTTCTGGGCCCAGGGTTGGCATCCCAGCCAGACCAACCTGAGAGCGGTGTGATCCTGGCCCAGCTGTTTAAGCCTGTGTATGAGATGGGGGGGCCTGCTGGAGGTGGCTCGGACACAGATAACACTGCATAAGACCTGCACAATTAATGGTGGGCCTTGCTAGCTCAGGGGTGAGGCGGGCATGCTGCTGTGACGGGTGCAGGCTGGGAGCGAACGCAGGACAACGTACGATGCAGCTAAGGGCCCTCGGCGGATCCTGTCCTTAGAAGTAGAGGCGCGTGGAGAAGCAGCAGGCCCAGGGGCCAGAACACAGCCAGAGGTGTCAGGGATCAAACCCCCAAAGCCTGGCTTTACAGGAGCCAAGACTGGGCCGGGGACCCAGCACGCAAAAAGGCAAGGCTGGCTTCCGTTCAGGCCATCCACCCTGCAGCTGCAGAGCCACAGCCTGAAGCTCAGAGGTGGGAGGAGAGGACTGTGGGAGGGGCCCAAGACCCCAGCAACAGCTGCAGCCACCGCAGCCTCGCCCTGACGACTGCTGCGGGCCCAGGGCCCCCGAGGTTTCCAGACTGCAGCCCTGGGCAGGGTCTCCTGCGTGAGCCCCACTCCACCCAGAGCCCAGGGAAGGCGCGGCAGACAAGTGGCAGGGACCCAAAACCACCTTTATTACAAACTGGCCAACGAGGGAGCAGGGCAGGCCGGGGCGCCGCTACGCGTAGTACTGCAGGTTGGCTTTCTTCTTGGCCTGCACCTCCAGGATGCCCTCCATGTAGTCCTCGTGGGTGAGCTCCGTGGCGCCCCTGCGCAGTGCGATCATGCCCTGCAGCCAGGACACAAGGCTGTAGGGGGCCCCTGCACCCCCGGCCTGGGCCGTCCCAGCCTCTCCCCCTCTACAGTCTCCACCGCCCACCTCGCCTGACCACTCACCGCCTCCACACACACGGCCTTGCACTGGGCCCCGTTGAAGTCATCCGTGCAGCGGGCCAGCTCCTCGTAGTTGACGTCAGGACTGGGGAAAGGAGACGCCACAGGGCTCAGCTACTCCTGGGGAAGGGCTGCAAGGGGCGGACGCCCTCCCGTGCCCCATCAATACGCAGTCCTCCTGCCCTGAGGGGAGCAAGTCCCATACCAGTCTGCCTTTCCCCTTGGCACACGGTGGGGAGTGGGGACCGAGGAGACAAGGGAGATCAGGTTATTTCTAGTGTCTTTGCAACTCTAGCTTCTAGAAGTTGCCATCTGACACTCCAGAGGCTGGCGGGGCCTGAGCCAGGGGAGCAGTGGGTGGCAGAGAGCAAAGCTGATCTCACAGTGCCCCGTCACGTGCTGAGCACCATGCTCGTCACATCTAGTCCTTGCCACAGCCTCAGGTCGCTGCTGCTATCCCCAAGTCCCAAGTAAGGAAACAGGCTGAGAACTGCTAGGCCACCTGCTCAAGGTGGTGCAGATCTGAGCTCAGGAGGTCTGGCCCCGGGCGAGACTGTCCCAAGCCACGCTGGGCTGTGCTCACCGCTGCTGCGGGCGGGGGCGGGGGGTGTGTGTGGACAGCAAACAGCACCTCTGGGCCTGGCGCTCCAGGTTGGGGAAAGGAACAGGAGCTGAGCGCCCAGACTTGAGGCCCCAGCCTCCACAAGATGCTGTCGCCGGCAGCTGGGGCGGAACGGAGGCTGGGTGCGTGTACAGGGGCAGATGCCGAGGCAGGGAAGCAGTACCGAGAGGAGAGACAGAGGCGCCCTCCTGGCCCGCGCGGGCCCGGCACCTGCCGCTCAGCCCCGCTCACCTGACGTTCATCTTCCGGGAGTGGATCTGCATGATCCTGGCCCGGGCCTCCTCGTTGGGCATGGGGAACTCGATCTTGCGGTCCAGGCGGCCCGAGCGCAGCAGGGCGGGGTCCAGGATGTCCACCCTGTTAGTGGCTGCGATGACCTGAGGCAGAGCAGCAGCACCTGAACTAGGCAGGTGTTCACGGACGGGCACCGCCACGGTGTTCAACAGGCAGAGGGGGCCCAGGGCGTCGCCCAGGTGCCGGCTCTCGCGCCCCAGCTCCCGCGCGGGGCTCGCCGTCCCCCGGAGGCGCCGCTCACCTTCACTTGGGTGTTGGGCTGGAAGCCGTCCAGCTGGTTCAGGAGCTCCAGCATCGTCCTCTGCACCTCCCGGTCCCCCGCCTTCTCACTGTCAAAGCTGGGGCGCACAGGAGGCGGAGTCACTGGCGAGGCCCCAGCGTGGGCAGAGCCTGCCCCTTCACCATCGGAAGCCTAACCGTTCCTGTCCAGGGCAGGGAAATGGCTCCTGGATCTGGGCCCCAGCCCAGGGACTGGCACACAGAGGGGCTCAGTACTCACTGGGTGCCACATTCAGGGCCTGGAGAGACCCCTGGGAGCTGGTGCTGGGCTGAGGATAAAACAGGGAGCAGAGGGGCCGGCACTATGGTGCAGTAGGATAAGCATCTGCCTGCGGTGCCAGTATCCCATAAGGGCGCCAGTTCAAGTCCTGGCTGCTCCACTTCCAATCCACCTCCCTGCTGATGGCCTGGGAGAGCAGAAGATGGCCCAAATGCTTGGGCCCCTGCACCCATGTGGGAGACCTGCAGGAAGCTCCTGGCTCCACTGTGGCCATTTGGGGAGTGAACCAGCGGATGAAGGACCTTTCTCTCTGTCTCTCCCTTGTGTGTAACCATGTCTCTCACGTAAATAAAAAAAATCTTCCAAAAAACAACAGGGAGCAGAAGCAGCCAGTGTCTGGGTGGTAGCTGGTGAATGTGTGACTGCAAACTGAGCTGACGCCCAGCAAACAGGGAGCAGCCCACTTGCAGTGGACACAGGAGCCCAGGCAGGCACCCCAAGGACGCATCCCTGATGCCGAGAGCTGAAGGCCGAAAGCAGCGGCAGGGGAGGAGCCAGTGTGCGAACCGACAGGACACGGAGGAGGGGGCCTCGAGCCGGGGCGGCGGGGAGACAGGTGCCGGACAAGGCTGGAGGGGAGCCGGGGGGGCAGCCACACACTGGCATCGCGGGATACGGCCAGTCCAGCCTTGGCACCAGGGAGCAGGCTGGAGGCCCAGGAAGGCTTTGCAACAGGTCGCTTGTGTAAGGGACTACGGCGACATGTGAGTGAGGTGACCAGACTGTCCTGAAAGGAACACGCTGGCGGCTAAGAAGTGAACGGACGCGGGGAAGCCGGAGAGGAGAGACGCGGACAGGGTGAGCAAGCTGGCGCTCAGCCCGGGTGAGAGGCGAGGCCCCGCACGCCCTGCCCCCGCCCCCACCCCCGCCCCCGCCGCCTCACCGCTTGGTGCCAATGGCATCCAGCTCGTCAATGAAGATGATAGATGGCGCTTTCTCCTTGGCCAGGGCAAAGGCGTCCCGGACCAGCTTGGCACCGTCTCCGATGAACATCTGCACCAGCTGGGGGCCAGCCAGCTTCAGGAAGGTGGCCTGGGGAGGGGTGGCAGGGTCAGGCCAAAGGCACGAGGGGCCCCAGAGCCCAGCTGGCAGGACTCCAGCTCCTGCCTGCCTCCTCCTCCCACTCCTAGGGGACTCACCTTGGTCTGTGCAGCACAGGCCCGGGCCAGCAGGGTCTTCCCAGTACCTGGGGGCCCGTACATCAGCACCCCCTTAGGAGGCTGGATCCCCAAGTTCTCAAACTTCTCCTTGTGGTTCATTGGCAGGACGATGGCCTCCACCAGCTACAGGGATGAAGTCCAAGGTGAGGAGAGGGACAACTGAGAGTGCCTACTGCCCCCTCACAGCGGCACCCCTCCTACTCCGACTCTGCGACAGAGCCCTCTCCTTCCTCCCTGTCATGGGGACACAGAACGCTCACCACCACCAACGCTGACTACGGCCTGAGAACAGCTGTGGAAGGCACAGAGACACTGGACATGAACTAGGAACCCGAGCTCCTGTCCTGGTTTTGGCGCTAATTTTCCGTGGTCCCGGGCGAGTCCTCTGACCTGTCCGGATCTGTTTCCCACCTGTCACCCGGCACCCCCCGCCATTTCCTCCCTAGGACACTCTGACAGCCAGGGGCACGGGCCGGGGATGCTCCGGTGAGTGATGTGAGGGAACACCGGGTCCCCTCACCTCCTGGATCTGCTTGTCCAGGCCCCCGATGTCGCTGTACTGCTCGGTGGGCCTCTCGTCCACCTCCATGGCCTTCACCCGGGAGTCGTACTCTGTGGGCAGGGTCTCCAGGATCAGGTAGGAGTCTTTGTTCACACCCTGAGGACACAGCACAAGGTCTTCAAGACCTACCTCACCGCTGGCTGGGGGGGGGGCAGGTCTCCGTGGCGTGAAAAGCTACAGAGCTGGACAACACAAGAATCAAACAGGAAGTGGCCGAGATGCAGAGCCCCAGGGACCCGGGACTGGAGCAGGGGCTCAGCTAGTCCGCGCAAGAAACCTTGCTGGAGGGGCCCTGCCTGGGCTCCGGCACCACTCACCACCAGGTCTCCTGGCTTCAACTTTTCGGCATCCACCAACCCAATCACAGGCAGGAAGTACGTCTGCGGGAAAGATGGCAGGTGCTCTCTCGGCTGCTGTCCTCAGTACAGCCCCCCGGGGTCCTGTCCCCCACACACAGCCCCGCCCTCCTGTCGTCCCACCGCCGGGCCGGCCTCACCTGTCGTGTGGAGGTTTTGATCACGGCACACTTGCCCTTCCTCTGGGAATCCAGGTCGATATTGGCACCGTCCTCCTCTTGGTCATTAGGATCAACATCCAGCAGCTAAAAGCAGAAGACGCTCAGCCCCTGGCCCTCCCCACGCCCGTCGCGCCCACAGCTGAGACCATGCCCAACACCTGCAGGGCCGGCCAGGGGTGCCCGGAGCCCAGCACAGGTGCGGCTGATGGGCGGGAGGGCGTGGTGACCTCTTCTCTCCAGGTGCTGCTTTTCCGCACAGAACTTATCTACCCCCAAACGTCAATAAAAAGGGGACACGGGAGGTCTCCAGGGCCTTCCCAGAACCCACATCCAGGCAGGGGGCCCCAGGCGGGGAGGCACTAACATGCAATTTGGCCTCCAGTCTCTCCCTCACAGTCCCCCCAGGGGCTCGCTGACCCCCTCTCTGCCCCTCCACATACACACACACCTCGATGACGTTGGAGACGAGGTACGGCAAGGTCTTGTTCACTTTGATCTTCTCGCTGTTCTCCTTGATCTTGTCCTTCATGGCTTGGAGCTCGTGGGTGACGCGCAACACTTCGCTCTTCATGATCTGGGATGAGGACGAGGAGACGCGAATCCTCACCCCCGGCTCGGCCATGGCAGGGCCCAGGGACTGGGGAGGTCCAGGCGGCCCTGGGGACCCAGGGGCCAGGCCTGCCTCTGTCCACACCCAGCCCAAGTCGACACAAGAGGCCAGTTTTGGAGACCCCGTGAAGTTCTGCAACCCTGGGAAAAGCAGGCCTAGAAGTCAGCAGACACGGGCGCTGCCTCTTGGTAAGGGCTGGGCACCTCCTGGGAGTGCGGCTCTCCCAGCCTCAGTTTACTCATCTGGAACACGGGGGTTTACTGGAAGACGGACTCCTGGGCAGGACCCTTAAACAGCACCCCTCCGGCCTGGCTCCTCCCCCCGGCCCCCCACTGCTCTCCTGGGCCCAGGAGAGGCCGCGGGCCCCGTGCCTCCCCCGAGGGCGCCGAGAAGGAAGGATCCGAGGGCTGCGCTGCCCGCGCCGGGCCTGGCGCCCACCTTGATCTCGCTGTCCAGCAGCCGTGTGCGCTGGATGATCTCCTCTGTGGACATCTTGAGCACCTCCTCTCCAATTCCATCTTGCTGTTAAAAATGACTTTTTATGTACGCATGTCCTCGTACTCACAACAGGCATCCCGCGTTCTCACTCACAGCCTGGTTCCCCATCCGTACACCCTGGAGGAAGGAGTCGGGACCCCTGCCCACATCCCACGCTCTCCCATCCCCCGGGACGGGGCCAGACCTGGATCCTCAGCCCCCTCTTCCCCGACCGCCCAGGAGTCACGCAGCGGGGACCCAGCTCCGGGAGCCCCAGCGTCCCCGGTGCCCACCTCGGCCTCATCCCACACGGTCGCCATCTTCTCCTGCCGAGTCACTGGACTCTCGAGTGTCGGCGACAGATTCATTTCCTGAAGGAAAACACCGAAGAGGGGACTGGGCAGGAGTCGCGGCGGACACTGACGCCGTCTTCCTTCAGGTCTTCTTTGGACCAGTGGCGAACCTCTCGCCCCAAATACTGACTCCCGCCTGGACTAGCTCCGGCCGCACCGTCACAGCGAATCTGCGTCTCCGGCTCCAAAGACCAAACCCGGCCCACACGGCCAACCCCGCGACTCCTGAAACGTTCCCGCCCTCATCCTATTTACGCCGGAAGGGAACGGTGAGGCCATTATTGGCCAGAGAGCAGGGCGGGGGCGGAGCCTGGTGGTAAAACCGGAAGGGGTGGGAGAAAAGGCGGGGAGCCGCGGGGGCCTTTGGGAAATGTAGTTTTAATCCGGCCCGGAGGTGCAAGGGCGTTTTCCAATAGCACGTTCAACGTCAAACTCTGGCCCCACTAGGAATTATTTGCGCAATGGCACTGCCTCCCAAACCATCAATAACACATTTAGCCGTGTGGCAAGGGGGGTGGGCAGTTATGACTGGGCGAGCGTTTCACCTAGCAGTTAGGACACGGTTGGAACTCCCACATCCCGTGTAGTACCTGGTTTCGAGTCCAGACTCCACTCCTGATTCCAGCTTCCAGCTAGATCCTAGCAGGTAGTGGTGATGGCTCAAGTGGCTGGGTCCCTGCCACCCACGTGGGATCCACGTGGAATTTGGATTAAATACCTAACTCCTGGCTTCAGCCCAGGCCGCCTGGAACAATGCTGTTGCAGGCATCTGGGAAGGGAACCAGCTAATGGGAGTTCTCTCTGGCTTGTCTCTCTGCCTCTCAAATAAATAAACGCTTTGAGAAAGGTCATGCCTCAGGCTGCATTTTTACAATTATTTTGTATTTAAATAGAGGCTGGACATTAAGGTTCTTTCCAAGTTTTTCTACTACAATAAGTATCTTTGCAGATAGTAAAAAATAAATAGAAAATAAAAAGTAATTAAATAATAAATAAATAGAGGCTGGACGCTCAGGATGACCAGAGAGAATCATTAACCAGTTTTAAAGAGAAATCGCTGCTGCTGCTAACGTCAGAGCAGGCTCCTGGCATGGTCGACGTGGGAAATGTTGAGCTGACGACGAGGCTCTGCAATGAAAACCAGCACGGCTCGCATCGGTCACTGTTTGTTTTCTGGCCGGGCCCGGGGTTAGCTCCCTCAGTGAGCGGGACAGAGCTTTTTGGAGCACATACGTCACGTTGGTTGTGCCTGGTCTGCTACTGTGGAGATTTTTGCCACGGGAGGTGAGCCCCAGAGCCCCCAGTCCCCCGAAATGAACTTCACGCGACTCATGTGGTTTCTATTTTGTCAAAGCCTCATAAACCGCTTGTAACTTGGTGATAACCCGAGCAGTGTTCTTCTCGGAAAGCAGTTGAAGGCAGACATGCGCTTCTCCCACCTTTGCGGCTGCTTCAGACAAAGGCCGACAGACACCCCCACAGGTGGCGGAACGCTCTTCATCCTCTCCACCGCCCTGCCCCGTGGGCACCTGGCATGGTCAGGCTCCACCTCAGCCCAGCACACGGAGGCCCAGAGCAGGTAAGGGACTGGTGCAAGGTCGTTCAGTGAGTCACGGTCAATGCCAGGGCTGCCATCCCCAAATTCCCACTTTGCTCGCTGTCTGACTGAAGCGGCCCAGTGGGGGCAGAGCTGGCCCTGCAGGCTGGTCTCACCACACCTGGGCAGGCAGGGCACAGCGGGGGGCTGCACTTGGAGAGCCTGAAAATCACGCTCCTGAGCGCCTGAGGGGGCGGCGGCAGTCCCTCTGTGACCACACCTCGGGGAGGCTCCTCCAAGTCCTCTTTTTTGTTGTTGTTAAATATTTATTTATTTATTTATTTGAGAAGCAGAGTTACAGACAGAGAGAAGGACAGAGAGAGATAGCTTACATCCACTGGTTCACTCCCCAAATAGCCAGTACTGCCAGAGCTGAGCTAATCTGAAGCCAGGAGCCAGGAGCTTCTTCTGGGTCTCCCACGCAGGTGCAGGGGCCCGAGGACTTGGGCCATCTTCCGGTGCTTTCTCAGGCCATAGCAGAGAGCTGGATTGGAGCAGCTGGGACTAGAATCAGCGCCCGTGTGGGATGCTGGGATGCTGGTGCCACAGGCAATGGCTTTGCCCACTGCACCACAGCACCAGCCCCTCCAAGGCCCTTTTCCACCAGGCCTCGCGGCCTCATCCTTGAGCCCTGTTGTGGTCAGTCTGCCTGGTCCAATCCTATCAAAACCCTTGCCCAGTTTGATGCTTGGTCGCCCTTGATATTTGCTATTTGATCAAGTTCCTCAACCCCCACCTTTGCTGTCTAAGTCCTTGACTTGTTTTTTAAAATTTTTTTTAAAAGATTTATTTTATTTACTTGGAAGGCAGAGTTAGAGAGGGAGAGATACCAAGAGAGAGAGAGACAGAGAGAGAGAAAGAGAAAGAGAGAGAGGTCTTCTAGCCTCTGGTTCACTCCCTAAATGGCCACAACGGCCAGAGCTGGGCCAGACGGAAGGCAGCAGCTTCATCCGGATCTCCCACGTGAGTGCAGGGGCCCAAGCACTTGGGCCATCCTCCACTGCTTTCCCAGGTGCATTGGCAGGGAGCTGGATCAGAAGTGGAGCGGCTGGGATACAACCAGTGCCCAAAAGGGATGCCAGGGTTGCAGGCGGCAGCTTTTTTTACATGCTGTGACACAGTGCCAGCCCAGATTTGCTTTTTTTTTTTTTTTAATTATTTATTTGAAAAGCAGAGTGCAATAGAGAGAGAGAGAGAGAGAGAGCAATCTTCTGCTCACTGGTTCACTTCCCAGGTGGCCAGAACAGCCAGGTCTGGGGCCAGGAGCATGAGACTCCGTACAGGTTTCCCACATGGAAGCTAGGGACCCAAGTACCTGGGCCGTTCTCTGCTGCCTCCCCAGGTGCATGATCAGGGAGCAGAAGACAAAGGGGAAGCGGAGTGGCTGGGACTCGAACCAGCCCTGCAATGTGGGATGTGTATCCGAGCGGTAACTGACCCCACTGCAGCGCAATGCCCAAATGGCACTCAGAGACCTTTCTGGGATGACTGTCAGGGCAACAGGAATTTTGTTGGGAGCCCTGGAGTAGGGATGTGCTGGGGAAAGCAGAGCTGATGCAGGTTCGGGCTGCTCAAGGAGCTCGAGGTGGTACCAAGAGCTCAGCCAGCAGGGAGCTGAGAGTGTGGGCCAGGGCGGCTCCTCCGGCTTGGGGCTCTCATCCCTCTAGGCCTGGGCCACGCCTACAGCAGGGAAGGCGCCTGGGAGCTGGGCTGCTGCGTGCCCGAGAGGCAGGAGGACTCCCGACGGACTGGGTAACTCCTGGGGGTGGTGCTGCGTGCAGAGGAGGTGCGCATCAAGGCGGTGACGGCTGTGGAAGGCACATGGGCTGTGGAGAAGCAGGGGTCTCTGTCTCAGCACCAGGCTGGGGTGGGAGCCACCCCCTCACCTGTCCCGAGGAGCCACAGTCCTTCCTAAACCTCACCTCGGCATGGCCCCGCGCCCGCTCAACAAACACAACAGCGATCCTGAAGGCATCCCATGGCTTTCAGGAGAGACCCCCAGGGCCGGGGGCCTGGGGCTTGGCCCTGGCCACCGCCCAGCCCCATCCTGCGCACGCGCGGGCCTCTGTCCTTTGCTTGGTTCCTCGAACCCACGACCAACTCCTCTGCCCCAGGCCTTTGCTTCTGCTCTGCCCAGAACCCCAAGTCCCGACTGTAAACCAGTGAACCCCTTGTTGTTCTCAGTCCCACCCGCCACCTTCCCTGGCCCCCGGCTCCGGTGATTGCCTGCTGGGGGCCCTCCCAGGCCACACCCTGCCCAGCGACCACTGGGTTCTCTGAGCACCCCTCCCCCACCCCATACCCCCCCACGATAACTCCTGGGCGTGTGCACCGTTCCTTCACCACAAGTCCCCAAAGGCCTAGGAAAGTGCCTGCCCCCAACCCAGATTTCCAGCAAAGAATGAATGAAACCCTAACCACAAACAGCAGCACTTTCTCTCCGGCGCCCCACCCGGGAGCACTCCCACAGGTCCCTGGTGGGGAAAGAAAGTAAAACATCAACGGACTTCCCTTCAAGGTGATCAGATGTAAACCTGGCATCCTCTTTTCAAAACCGTTTTTATTTATTTGAAAGAGAGACAGAGAAAGTATGCACTGCCCCCATCTGCTGGTTCACTCCCGAGTACCTCCGTGCTGGGCCTGAACTCAATCCCAGCTCTCCCACGTGGCAGGGACCCAGTTCCTTGAGCTGTCACCGCTGTCTCCCAGGGTGAGCGCTGGCAGGAAGCTGGAGGGAGAAGCCAGAGGCAGGCACGGACCCGGGCCCTCCAGTGTGGGCCACGGGCGTCCTAAAGCCTGAGCAAGTACCTCTCCCTGGGAGTCACTTTGAACTTCTCTCTCCACCACCACATTCAATCTAGCTGGGGATCCAGGGGCTTCTACCTAAACAAACATCCAGAATTTTTGAAATGATAAGATCTGATCAAAATGATGTAATGGAGGGTGTGCAGCTTGGGAGGGAGGTGCCCTAATGAAACCAAGTTGGCCACGTGTTGCATGGGGACAGCTGAGGCTAGGGTAGAGGTTCAGTGTGTTAGTGTCTCTACTTGTGCATCTATTTAAAAATTCCCCAAACAGAACATGTGTCTCCTCCTACCCCATCTGAATAGGACCACGGCTCGCCACCATCATCTGTAACCTACATATTTTTAAAAGATTTATTTATTTATTTGAAAGAGTTACACACAGAGAGGAGAGGCAGAGAGAGAGAGAGAGGTCTTCCATCCCTTGGTTCACTCCCCAGTTGGCCGCAACAGCTGGAGCTGGGCTGATCCAAAGCCAGGAGCCAGGAACTTCTTCTGGTTCTCCCACACAGGTACAGAGGCCCAGGCACTTGGGCCATCTTCTACTGCTTTCCCAGGCCATAGCAGAGAGCTGGATCGGATGTGGAGTAGCTGGGACTTGAACCGGCACCCATACGGGATGCAGGCACTGAAGGTGGCGGCTTTACCCGCTACAACACAGTGCCGGCCCATCAATTTTTTTTTAAAAAAAATTTTTTTTTTTTAATTTTTGACAGGCAGAGTGGACAGTGAGAGAGAGAGAGAGACAGAGAGAAAGGTCTTCCTTTGCCGTTGGTTCACCCTCCAATGGCCGCCGCGGCCGGCGCGCTGCGGCCGGCGCACCGCGCTGATCCGATGGCAGGAGCCAGGAGCCAGGTGCTTTTCCTGGTCTCCCATGGGGTGCAGGGCCCAAGCACCTGGGCCATCCTCCACTGCACTCCCTGGCCACAGCAGAGGGCTGGCCTGGAAGAGGGGCAACTGGGACAGAATCCGGCGCCCCGACCGGGACTAGAACCCGGTGTGCCGGCGCCGCAAGGCGGAGGATTAGCCTAGTGAGCCGCGGCGCCGGCCCCCCATCAATTTAAAAAGAAATTTTTTTTTTTTTTTTAGTGGCCAGCACTGTAGGTGTAGTAGGTTAAGCTTCTGCCTGCAGCACTGGCATCCCATGTGGGCACTGGTTATTATTATTTTATTTATTTGAAAGACAGAGTTACAGAGAGGTAGAGACAGAGAAAGGTCTTCCATCTGTTGGTTCACTCCCCAGATGGCCACAATGGCTGGAGCTGCGCCGATCCGAAGCCAGGAGCCAGGAGATTTTTCTGAGTCTCCCACATGTATGCAGGGGTCCAAGGACTTGGGCCATCTTCTACTGCTTTCCCAGGCCACAGCAGAGAGCTGGATTGGAAGAGGAGCAGCCGGGTCTTGAACCAGTGCCCATAAGGGATGCCAGCACTTCAGATCAGGGCTTTAACTTGCCATGCCACAGCACCAGCCCTGAATAAATAAAATATTAAAAAAAATTTTTTAAAGATTTACTTATTTGTTTGAAAGTCAGAGGACGAGAGAGAGAGAGAGAGAGAGAGAGATCTTCCATCTGCTGGTTCACTCCCAAATAGATATAATGGCCGGGACTGAGCCAGGCTGAAGCCGGGAAACAGGAGCTTCTTTAAGATCTTGTACATGGGCCAGCACCGTGGCTCACTTGGCTAATTCTCTACCTGCAGCACCGGCACCCCGGGTTCTAGTCCCGGTCGGGGCGCCGGATTCTGTCCTGGTTGCTGCTCTTCCAGTCCAGCTCTCTGCTGTGGCCTGGGAGTGCAGTGGAGGATGGCCCAGGTCCTTGGGCCCTGCACCCCATGGGAGACCAGGAGGAAGCACCTGGCTTCAGATCGATGCAGCTTGCCGGCCGTGGCAGCCATTTTGGGGGTGAACCAATGGAAAAGGAAGACCTTTCTCTCTGTCTCTCTCACTGCCTAACTCTGCCTGTCAAAAAAAAAAAAAAGATCTTGTACACAAACCAACACCCATATAGGATGCCAGCATTGCAGGTGGCGGCTTTACCTGCTACACCACAACTTGGGCCCCTCAATTATTTTTAATTCAGAAAAATTTGGAGATTTGAGAGACTGACAGAGCAAGCCAGAGAGCTCTCCTTTGCGGGTTCACTCCCCAAATGCCTGCAATGACTAGGAGGGCCTGAAGCTGGGAGCCAGAAACTCCATCTGGGCCCCCCAGTGACTTGAGCCACCACTGCGGCCTGCAAGGGTCTGTGTTAGAGACAGGAAGCTGGAGTCAGGAGCCAGAGACAGGAACCAAATCCAGGCCCCGTGATATGGGGTGGGGAGCACTGTAATCAGTGGCTTAGTCAGGGGTCAAAATACCTACTCTGTGGGGTGCCCAGAAGTCCGCTCTACCGTTGTTGTGGGTTTCACGGTGAGGATGTGTGTAGATGAGACTAACGCTTAAATCAGTGAACTCTCCAATGGGGATGGCCTGCGTCCAACAGGCTGGAGACCTGACTGCAACCGGGCTCCCTCTGAACTGGGACAACCGCTCTGTTCTCCCTGAGGACTGATGTGCAACATCAGCTCCCGCTGGGGCTGGCGCCCACGAGTCTGCAGAGGGGAGCTCCGGCACCCGCTCTGCGGGGCCTCAGCCTGGAGCTGGGGTCTGCAGCTCGCTGGCTCACGCTGCAGTTCCAGGCCTGCCCAGGCCAGTGAGCCAGTTCCTTTGCTGGGCTCTTTATATGCACACAGGGCTCCTCACAGAGATCGTGGGGGCGAGCATTTGTCCGGCAGTTGGGACCGCTTCAGACACCATGGGTTTGTGACCTGGCTCCAGCTCGCAATCTCAGCTTCCGGAAAATGCACACCGTGGGGGGCTGCAGGTAAGGACTGAGTGATTGAGTGCCTGCCGCCAGCTGGGAGAACTGGAGCGAGTTCCTGGCTCCCGGTTTTGGTCTAGCCCAGCTCTGGCTGTTGTCGACATTTAGGGGGTGTGCCAGCAGACAAGGACTCTCTCTCTCTCTCTCTCTCTCTTTTTTAGATTTATTTTATTTATTTGAAAGAGTTACAGAGAGAGGTAGAGACAGAGAGAGAGGTCATCCATCCGCTGGTTCACTCCCCAGATGGCCAAAACGGTGGAGCTGGGCTGATCCGAAGCCAGGAGCCAGGAGCTTCTTCTGGGTCTCCCATGCAGTGCAGGAGCCCAAGGATTGGGCCATCTTCCACTGCTTTCCCAGGCCACAGCAGAGAGCTGGATTGGAAGAGGAGCAGCTGGGACTAGAACCGGTGCCCTTATGGGATGCCAGCGCTTCAGGCCAGGGCTCTAACCCACTACGCCACAGTGCTGGCCCCTCACTCACTCTATCCATCACTCCCTCTTTATCTCTCCCTGTCTCTCAAACTGAAAAGAAAGTTCATGGAGGGGCCGTGTGATGCTGGCATCCCATATGAGCACCGGTTTGAGTCCAGCTGCTCCACTTCTGAGCCAGCTCCCTGCTAATGTGCCTGGGAAAGCAGCAGCAGATGGCCCAAGTCCCTGGGCTCCTGCACCCACGTGGGAGACTTGAAAGAAGCTCCTGGCTCCTGCCTTTGGCCTGGCCCAGTCCTGACTGTTGCCTCTGCCTCTCTTTAACTCTGCCTTTCTTTCTTTCTTTCTTTCTCTCTCTCTCTCTCTCTTTCTTTCTTTCTTTCTTTCTTTCTTTCTTATTTGACAGGTAGAGTCATAGCCAGTGAGAGAGACAGAAAGGTCTTCCTTCCATTGGTTCACTCCCCAAATGGCCGCTACAGCCGACACTGCGCCGATCTGAAGCCAGGAGCCAGGTGCTTCCTCCTGGTCTCCCATGTGGGTGCAGGGACCCAAGCACTTGGGCCATCCTCCACTGCACTCCCAGGCCACAGCAGAGAGCTGGACTGAAAGAGGAGCAACTGGGACTAGAACCCAGCGCCCATATGGGATGCTGGTGCCGCAGGCAGAGGACTAGCCAAGTGAGCATGGCGCTGACCCCCTCTGCCTTTCAAATAAATAAACAAATCTTAAAAAAAAATTCATGGAAAATGTAATAAAAATTTATTTTGATGCAAAAAAATCTTAGAAATTCATGCCTACAAAGGGTCTTCAAAAGGTTTATGGAAAAATGTGTATTCTGAGAAAAAGTGCATGGGTTAATATTAGTCCATTGATTTATCTAATATGCAGTTCAGATTAAAGTTTCTTCAATTATTCCTTAATGACTGTTATAAGCTTAAAAAAAAATCAAAAACAGAAACCACCACGCACTTTGGGGCCACACAGGGCGTTTGCCGTCTGGGCAGCAGCCCCAGGCTTTCTGTGGCCTTGACATTTTTGCAGCGTCGCGGGCAGCCATCCCATGTGGGTGTGGAGGCTGTTCTTAGCATAGCAACCAGGGGGACTGCCGAAGTCGGATCTGTCACTGCGCTGACCCCAGTCCCGACGCAGCCGCCTGCCTGGCTTAGCCCAAAAGCCAAAGCCCCTCCAAGGCCCCGTGGTTTCCCCAGGCCCTCGTCTCCTGCTCACGGACACGGCTGCCTTGCTGTCCCTGACTGTGGCAGACGAGTTTCTTCCTAGAGGGCTCTTGCAGGGTCACCCCTTCAGCCTCTCCAAATGCCGCCTCCTCCGTGCAGCCCTCCCTCGGCCCCACTCTCATATCACATCCCTCCTGAACTTCCCACCCCCTAGTCCACTTTTTTTTTTTTTAAGATTTAGTTATTTATTTGAAAGCCAAAGTTATATGGAGAGAAGAGGGGAGGGAGGGAGGGAAGGAGGGAGAGAGAGAGAGAAAGGTCTTCTATTTGCTGGTTCATTCCCCAAATGACCAATATTGTTGGAGCTGAGCCAATCTGAAGCCTGGAGCTTCTTCCAGGTCTCCCACATGGGTGCAGGGTCCCTAGCACTTGGGCCATCTTCCACCGCTTTCCCAGGCCACAGCAGAGAGCTGGATTGGAAGTGGGGCAGCTGGATCTCGAACCAGCACTCATATGGGATGCCAGCACTGCAGGCGGTGGCTTTACCTGCTACACCACAGCACCAGCCCTCCCCCCCCTTTAATCACATATTTGGGCCATGTGTTGTGGCGCAGCAGGTTAAGCTGCCGCCTGGGACTCCATATCCCATGTTAGAGAGCCTGGCTACTTTGCTTTCGATTGAAGCTCCCTGCTAACACACCTAGAAAAGCAGCAGAGGATGGCCCCAACTGCCTGGGCCCCTGCCATCTATGTGGGGGACCCAGATGGAGTTCCTGGCTCTTGGCTTCAACCTGACCCAACCACGGCTGTTGTGGCCATCTGGGGAATGAACCAGTGGATGGAAGATCTCCCTCTGTCTCTCCCTCTCTCTGTGTGACTCTGCCTTTCAAATACATAAATAATTTTTCTTTTTTTTACAGGCAGAGTGGACAATGAGAGAGAAAGGTCTTCCTCTTGCCGTTGGTTAACCCTCCAATGGCCGCCGCGGCTGGCACGCTGCGCTGATCCGAAGCCAGGAGCCAGGTGCTTCTCCTGGTCTCCCATGGGGTGCAGGGCCCAAGCACTTGGGCCATCCTCCACTGCACTCCCGGGCCACAGCAGAGAGCTGGCCTGGAAGAGGGGCAGCCGGGACAGAATCCGGCGCCCCGACCGGGACTAGAACCCGGTGTGCTGGCGCCACAGGAGGAGGATTAGCCTATTGAGCCGCGGCGCTGGCCACATAAATAAATCTTAAAAGAATTATTTGAGAAGCAGAAAGACAATGAGAGGAGAAAGACTGCTCAATCACCCGCACCGTGAGAAATCAGTGTCTGTCCTAGCGGCCCCAAACGGACGAGGGCGCCACCACACGATGCGAACATGACAGCCGGCCAGCACGTTCCCCCTGGCCTGCTGGCCCTGTCCCCTCCCCACCCCGGGGTCCTGGAAGGGCCCTCACTCCCCTTTCTCTCTACCCTCTCCGGCCTTGGCCAGGGAAGAGTGAGAGCTCCCAGGACCAAGTACAAACTTTGGTTTATTTTTCTATAAACAGCAAAGTCCAGAGAGGCACGGAGGGCGGTGGGGTCCAGAGGAGCTGAAAGAGGGCAGGGCCTGGGCCTTGGCTGCCCTGGGGATGCGCCGGGAGTCCGGGCAGACGGTGCAGGGTGAGCAGGGCGGCGGCCGTCACACAAAGCCAGGCTTCATGGAGGAGCGGCGGCAGTTGGGGCAGCTCCGGGTCCCGTGGTTCTGCAGGCACCTTGGGAGGCAAAGGGCTCCGCCTGTTCACCGAGGCCACCCTCCCCTCCCCCCACCCCTGGCTCCCCCACCCAGGCCCCTGCCGCAGCCAGGTGCCCGGTGCCTCTGGGATCTTTGAGCAGCCTCTCTTTGGGGGTAATGGGGAGACTGGCCCCGCCCCCTACGGGAGGGCCCTGGGCCGCTGCCCACCCCGCCAGGGGCCCTCACCGGAGGTGGAAGATGTGGGAGCAGGGCAGGGCCTGCAGCCGGCTGTTCTTCTCGCCGATGGACTCGCCGCAGAGGCCGCAGTACAGCTCCGTCTCCTCCACGCACTCGTGGAAGCGCACCACGTGTGCGCGCAGCTCGCGCTGCAGCCCCTTGCTGCGGTAGATGCCCTCGCTCAGACAGTGCAGCTTGAGCTGGCTCAGCTGCGCCAGGGAGACAGGGGCGGGCGGGGCGTCGAGCCGACGTTAGCGCCGCAGGGTCGGGCGCCGGCCGCGTCCCTGCCCGCTCCGGGCCTTGGGTCCCCTTGGTGCAGAATGAGGGGCTGGGTGCCATCGGAGAGAGCCCTTTGCCCCTGGAAGGCCTGGGCACCTCGTGTATTGGGGGGAGTTTATTGGTCGAGCCTCACGCGTTGACTGTGGGAACTGAATTGCTTTCCTGCTTCTACTAATTAAATCCACACCTAACAGTGCGTGGGCATCAGCCGGACCCCTGGGTAGACCCGGGCGGCCGTGCCGCAGCCGGAAGCAGATCTGTGTGGCACTTGAGTTGGGCCGGGGAGCAGGTTCCAGAGACTTATACATCTTCCAGCAGACTGAGGAGCACAGAGCCTGTTCTCAACAGTTGAAGATTTGGATCCGATTATGGGTCCTGGAGAGGCTGTCTACACTACGGGCTTTGGAGTGAAGACAGGAGCCTCACTCTCTTTATCTATAAAATGGGGATGTGGTGCCCACCAGCAAGGGGACTGTGAAGACCGCAACTGATACCCATGGGCGTGCCTAGCTCTCAGGGGCACCCAGAATCCTCTGAGGAATTCTGCAAGTCTCCAAGCTATGAATTCCTGCCCGACCCTCCCAAGGGCTCTGGCTGCAGGCAGGACCAGGGAGGGCTGCGGGTGTGAGCAGCCCCAGGGACCCTCCCCTACAACACACAGCCCATCCTTGGGCTCTGAACACCAGAAAGAGGGCTGACCTTGTTCCCCACCTCCTCGGCCAGGTCCTGGGCTTTCTCGATGGCATCCAGAGCCTAGAAGGCGAGCAGAGGCCAGGCCTGAGGGCGGAGCGTCTGACACACAGAGGGCAGGGGCCAGGGAGGGTCGCAGAGCTGGGGCCACTGCCCTGTGTGCGAAGGTCGCAGGACGAGACGGGCAGTTGCCAGGGCTGTGTGTGTCACCTCCTGCCTCAGTCTACCTAGACATGCAATGGGCAGAATGTTCCCAGCTCACAGGGAGTTGTGAGTGAGATAGTGAGAGGCAGCTAAGGTGGCTCAGGTCTAGCTATGGGTCCCTGGGCAGGGATGGGCCCCCTCTGAGCCTGTAAAATGACGGAGAATGTTCTGGCCTCATGAAGTCAGGGGTAAGGTGATATCAGACAAAGGGGTGGCAAAAGGCCACACCCACTGACTCCTCCGAATGCGGGGCTCCGGGGCTGCAGGAAAGGGCCCCCCTCACCTTATCTGGTGCCTTCCTGGCCACCCAGCATTTGGCCACACCCAGCAGTACGTGCACCTGGCCCAGGCGGTTTCCGATCTCGGTCATGATGCTCATGGCAGAGTCGTACCTGGGGAACGCCGTCTGCAGAGCCAGGCAGGGAGGGGTGAGCGGGACTGCGCCCGGCCCGAGCCCATCCTACATCCGCCCCCAGCGTCCGGGTGCCCTCACCTCCAGGTCCCCACGGCTCCGATGGATGTCGGCAAAGCAGAGCAGGCAGAGCGCCTGCAGCGGCCGGTCCCCGTGCTGCAGCGCAATCTTCATGGACTCCTGTGAGGGTGGCAGGTGCTCAGGCACCCCCACCCCGGGGTGCCCTCCACCCTCTGGGCCCCTCTGAAGGCACAACCCTGGGGTCTCCCTGATGCCGGGGCCTCACGTCCCAAGCCACTGAAGTCACAGCACTCGGCGGGCTGGCCACTGTGAGCCGACAGGTGGAGAGTGAGGCTCAGAGGTGACAGGAGCTAATGGGGGCCACCCAGCTCCTAAGTGGTAGAGGTGGGATACACGCCCAGGTCGGTAGAACTCCAGGGACTCCCTCCCCATGATGATCTTCAAGGTGCCACACACAGGGTGTTAGGGACGTCGCCTAGGATGGACCGGCAGGCACTGGGGTTCGGGACAGGGCTGGGCAAATTAACGCGCCCTGCAGAGGCTCAGCTGTAGGGGTCAGGCCAGAGGAAGCCTTGGGGCCTCAGTGGGTGGAGGTGGGGAAAGGAGGCCCCAGACCCCGGTGCCTACCCCCGCCCGCGTCTCCTTCCTGCAGCCCCACCTCACAACACTCCATGGCACTGCCCAGGTGGCCCAGCAGGCGATACGCCACGGCCATGTGGTACTGGCTCATGGCCCGGTACTTGAGGCTCCAGCCTTTGCCATAGTCATTGACGAGCTCTGCGGCCTTGCAGGGGAAGAACAGGGCTTTCTCGTAGTCCTGCAGGGAACACGGGCCGGGGGGGAGGGGGCGCACTGAGTGGCAGGAGCCGCCCCGAGCCCAGGGCTCCAGGGCTGCCTTGTCCGGCAGCCAAGGGGCCCGGCGTTCTGCATTTACTCTGCCCCCCACCCCCGGGGAAGAGTAGGCAGAGGGGACCACCAAGGGCCAAGGGCATGGCTCCATCGGGTTTGCTGAAGTCTCCCAAGAACCTAGCAAGTTCTGGGCACTTAGTAGTTGCACAATAAATCATTGTTGAATGAATGAATGAATGAAAAAGGCGAGAAAACACGGTTGACTTCCCAGCCAGTTCCAGGGTTCCTCTGCTTCAAGACGCACAGGAGGGGGTGTCAGAGTTCCCCCGTCAGAGTTTGCCTCCTGGCGAAGTCTCAGTGAGAGATTGTTCAGGACACCCGTGAGACCATCCTCTCAAACTTCCACTGTTCCGCCTTGTTACCTGCCCTTCATCAGCCGATTCATCGCCCCCTTAGGAAAACGGAGGACCAGAGGAGCCCCTCATCCACCTTACCCACCCCCTCCCCCCCGCCCCAGAGTGTGCAGCCCCTGCACGTGCCAGCGCGCCCTCCCCACAGGGCTCTGCAGAGTCCTCTCCTGGTACTGGCTCATGACTACCAACGTACAGAAAGATTCTGGCATTTCTCACTCATTTTAAAAATAAAAATCAAGGGCCAACGCTGTGGCGCAGTAAGTAAAGCTGCTGCCTGCAGTGCCAGCATCCCATATGGGCGCCAGTTCGAGACCGGCTGCTCCATTTCCAATCCAGCTCTCTGCTGTGGCCTGGGAAAGCAGTGGAAGACGGCCCAAGTCCTTGGGCCCCTGCACCCATGTGGGAGACCTGGAAGAAGCTCCTGGCTCCTGGCTTCGGATTGGCACAGCTCTAGCCATTGCGGCCAGTTGGGGAGTGAACCAGTGGATGGAAGACCTCTCTTTCTCTGCCTCTCTCTCTCTCTATAGATAGATAGATAGATAGATAGATAGATAGATAGATAGATAGATATAGATATAGATATATATCTGCCTCTCCTTCTCTGTGTAACTCTGACTTTCAACCAAAAAAATAAATCTTTAAAAAAATAAAAATAATCAACAACCTTCTCTTGACCTCATTTTCCCTTCGGATACAGCACACACCTAGGAGTCTGGAATTGGAGGCAGAGGCAGCACTTGAATCAGGCACTGATAAGGGATGTGCTGTCCCAAGCTGCATCTTAACCACTGTGCCATACGCCCACCCTTCATGTGGCCTTTAAATACCATTTCCTAATGAAAGAGAACCAAGAGGCTTGGCTGGTGCCAGGTCTGGGGCAGGGGACAGTCAGACACTGTACAGTGTATTATGCCAGAAAACAGGGACACTTTTTTTTTTTTTTTAAATTTGACAGGTAGAGTTATAGACCGTGAGAGAGAGACAGAAAGATCTTCCTTCCGTTGGTTCACTCCCCAAATGGCCGCTACAGCTGATGCGCTGCACCGATCCGAAGCCAGGAGCCAGGTGCTTCCTCCTGGTCTCCCATGCAGGTACAGGGCCCAAGGACCTGGGCCATCCTCCACTGCCTTCCCAGGCCACAGCAGAGAGCTGGACTGGAAGAGGGGCAACCGGGACTAGAACCCGGTACCCATATGGGATGCCAGCGCCACAGGCGGAGGATTAACCGAGTGAGCCACGGCGCCAGCCCCAGGGATGCTTTCAAAGACTACAAGAAGCCTTGTCAAATGGACACGGGAGGCACAGCAAAGGGACTGCCATGGGATCAAGTCAGGGTGATAAAAGAAGAAAAAGAAATGACTGCCACCGAGGTCCTCAGCTGACCATGCTGCTAGAGATCCCCACCCGCCCCGTGGTGTCACAGTGAGGAGCCAGCACACAGGCACGACCACCGACCACAGCGGTCACCCCGGCTCCTTACTCGGGGAAGGCAGTCGTTCAGCGGCAAGGGGAGGGGGCACGTCTGCCACCTTTCCTATGGGACCTGCATCTCCGAATAACCAGCCAGCCCTGACTCGGGATAGAATGGTATTCGTTATAGAAAAACCCCAGCTAAGGCCGGCGCCACGGCTCACTAGGCTAATCCTCCACCTGCGGCACCGGCACCCCGGGTTCTAGTCCCGGTTGGGGTGCTGGATTCTGTCCCGGTTGCCCCTCTTCCAGGCCAGCTCTCTGCTGTGGCCCAGGAGTGCAGTGGAGGATGGCCCAAGTGCTTGGGCCCTACACCTGCATGGGAGACCAGGAGGAAGCTCCTGGTTCCTGGCTTGCGCCAGCTGTAGTAACCGTTTTGGGGGTGAACCAATGGAAGGAAGACCTTTCTCTCTGTCTCTCTCTCACTGTCTAACTCTGTCAAAAGAGAAATAAAAAAAGAAAGAAAAACCCCAGCTAATACATGAAGAAGGACAGAACTTACAAATCGCTACCTTATTACTGGCAAAATGAAATAACGTCTGTGGGTGCTAACACCATTGATGAGGGGGACTCGGCTGTGGTGCAGCAGGTTAAGTGGGTGCCTATGATGCCGGCATCCCACATGGGCGTGGGTTCGAGTCCCGGTTGCTCCACTTGTGATCCAGCTCCCTGCTAATGCACCTGGGAAAGCAGTGGAAGATGGGCCTCCTGGCTTTGGCCCCAGTCATTTGGGGAGTGAACCAGCAGATGGAAGGTCTCTTTAACTCTGCCTTTTATATTAATAAACAAAATAATTAGTGAAAATGTGGCCTCAAAATGGCATCCTCACAGGGTGCCATGGGTTAAGCCACTGGCCATGGAGAGAGAATGCAAACCCCAACACTGGAGGGGTCCAGTGGCCACTGCCTGGGCCACCCTGCTGGGATGTAGCAGAAACACCGATACAGTGCCCTTGCCAAAAATGCACCAGCCACATCCCGCCAGGAGACAAAGAAGTCACGTGGCTCCCTGGGACGCATGAAGAAAGAAGCCTGGACAGCCGGCCGGCCAATAAATCTGGAATCTTCAATGAACCGTGGAAGCCAACGGCCTTGTTGGTGCCCCAATTCAATCACGCCCAGGGCAAAGGCATGTTTTAGGGTGAGTAGAAAACTTTTCATCTCTTTCAATAGGCTCTATTAACAGTTATAGCACGTGTCAGACATCCTGAGGTCAGAAACAATACTGAACTTGGAGTTCAGAGAACCAGGTTCAAATCCCAGCTACCCTGGGCGTGTACAGAAATCCCAGCTGGCACTCATTAGTTGAATAGCGCCATGATTCAACCTGTTGGAACTTGAGCATCCGTGTCTGAAGGGAAGGTGAAATAGCTTCACCAGTTCACAAGGCTGGGGATGGCTAACGAAGGTTCTTTACGTGAGAGCACCCGACACACAAGCTGTCACGCAGTTTGCACTCCCTGACACTGGATCTCTGTGGATCCAAATGGTTAAGGTAAAAATAGAATAGTTTAGATTTAAATGAATTCTGAATAATTTTCTATATCTCCTTGTTTTAGTTTTTGAAGTTTTATTTAGTTTTATTTACTTGAAAGGCAGAGCAACTGAGGGACAAGAGACAAAAAAGAGATCAGCAGCCAGGGCTGCACAAAGCTGAAGCCCAGCACCTGGAATGCCATCCAGGACCCCACCTGGGTGGCAGGGACCCAAGTACTTGAGCCCTCAACCAGGGTGCACATCAACAGGAAGTGGAGCAGGGTGGGGCTGGCGCTATGCAGTGCCGGCATTCCATATGGACACCGGTTCTCATCCCGGCTGCTCCACTTCCGATCCAGCTCTCTGCTATGGCCTGGGAAAACAGTAGAAGATGCCCAAGTCCTTGGGCCTCTGCGCCTGCCTGGGAGACCTGGAAGAAGCTCCTGGCTCCTGGCTTTGGGTCAGTTCAGCTCTGGCCATTTCAATCATTTGGTGAGTGAACCAGCAGTTAAAAGACTTCTCTCTCTCTCTGGCTCTAGCTCTCTTATCTCTGTCTTTCAAATTAAAAAAAAAAAAAAAAAAAAAAAAAAAAAAAAAGCTCAACCTGTAGTTTCAGTGTAGAGGTGAGTCTGTCTTGGTTTCTCACTTCGTGCTGTGGCTGGAGCATATTCTGCTGTTTTCTGTTTTTTCAGCCTCAGAAACTGGAGCCCCCAGAGCAAACCCACGTTCTCTGGTGGCAGCCTGGTGCTCGGTCCCTCCCCGGGCGTCTTGGTTGGACTAAGGAGAAAAATTTAAATAGGAACTGGGCATCAGATGCTACTGGGAGATGACTGTCAATTCTGATGTGTGTGTGTGATAGCAGAACTGGGCTTATGTAAGGCAGTGTCCTTATGTAAGAAACGCTTTTGTAATTTTAGAGATGCATCCTGAACTATTTCAGGGCGAAATAAAAATAACAATGTCTATAATTTTCTATCATGACACTTCAGCTAAAATACGTAAACCAGAGGCGAGCATTTGGCCTATAGCGGTTAAGATACCCACGTCTCACACGAGAGCACCTGGGTTCAATGCCAGGCTCCTGCCCTGGCTGTTGTGGGCATTGTGGGGAGTGAGCCAGAGCATGGAAACTCTAGTGTGTCTCTCAAATTAAAAAACAAAAATTGGGGCTGGTGCTGTAGCATAGTAGGCTAAGCCCCCGCCTGAGGTGCCAATATCCCATATGGGTGCTGGTTCTCATCCCGGCTGCTCCACTTCCGATCCAGCTCTCTGCTATGGCCTGGGAAAGCAGTAGAAGATGCCAAGTCCTTGGGCCCCTGTGCCTGCCTGGGAGACCTGGAAGAAGCTCCTGGCTCCTGGCTTTGGATCAGCCCAGCTCCACCGTTTTGGCCATTTGGGGAGTGAACCAGTGGATGGAAGATTTCTCTCTCTGTAACTCTGCCTCTCAAATAAAGAAATCTTTCAAAAAAACTGTCTTAAAATGTACATCAATCAAACATGGCAAAAATATGAATATGTGTTCAATCTGAGTGTTAGGTATGTTCATTATATGATTCTGCTGAGAGAATAATTAAGGTTAATTTCCTCCATAACAAAAAGGGTTTTTTTTAAAAAATAAACAAATAAACAAACAAACAAACACCTCTGGGGCTGGCGCCGCGGCTCACTAGGCTAATCCTCCGCCTTGCGGCACCGGCACACCAGGTTCTAGTCCCGGTCGGGGCGCCGGATTCTGTCCCGGTTGCCCCTCTTCCAGGCCAGCTCTCTGCTGTGGCCAGGGAGTGCAGTGGAGGATGGCCCAAGTGCTTGGGCCCTGCACCTCATGGGAGAGCAGGGGAAGCACCTGGCTCCTGCCTTCGGATCAGCGCGGTGAGCCGGCTGCAGCATGCCAGCTGCAGCGGCCATTGGAGGGTGAACCAACGGCAAAGGAAGACCTTTCTCTGTGTCTCTCTCTCTCACTGTCCACTCTGCCTGTCAAAAAAAAAAAAAAAAAAAAAAAACAAAAAAAAAAACACCTGGCTCCTCGATCCTGCCCACTCAGTGGCTCCCCCTGAAAACAAAATCCTGGCTGTGGCCCTGCGGTCTCCCGGGCCCAGTGCTGCAGCCCAGCTGGTTAACCTGCGGCTTGTGCCGCCGACATCCCACACTGGAGCACCGGTCCAAGTCCCGGCTGCTCCACTTCCGATCCAGCTCCCTGCCGATGCGCCTTGCAAAGCAGTAGAGGATGGCCCAAGTATGCTCACTCTCTCTGTCTCTCCTTCTCAAATAAATAACTGCATCTTTAAAACAACGAGAAATTGAGCCGGGCACTGCCCAGGCCCGTGCCCCACTTCCCTTCCCGCGAAGCACTCCCTGCTGCACCATGCAGCCGACTTCCGGATGCTGCTGCTGGCCCCTCTCCCCACCTAGAGCACAGCTTCACGCGGACAGGGAGTTTGCTGCTGCCCGCCACCCCCCACCCCCGCCCTGTGGCCCCATGGCCCCATGGTCCCATGGCCCCGTGGCTCCGTGGCCAGCAGTGCCTGGAGACCACAGCTGCTCCCTATTCAGCTCATGACACCTCACAGCCCTGCTGGAAAGTGAGCCCCCGTCTCCCGCATCGCACCTCCCTGCAATTCAGAGACGAGAGGTGATTTGCCCAAGACCATGCAGATGACACACAGGTGCCAGGGCCATGCTCCTGGCCTGACCTCCCCTGCAGGAGCCTCCCACTGTCCCCAGGAAATCGGCCAGGTCAAGGTCTGAATCCTTCCTGGCCCAGCATTGCCTTCCTGGGTAAGTCATTGCCCTCCGACCCTCCTTCACCTCACCCCCACCTAAAGGGAAGGCTGGAACCGGGAGCCCAACACGGAGTTCTCGGGAGCCCCAGAGCCCCGCCGCGCCCACCCCCAGCCCCCAGCCCACCTTGACCTGAGCGTAGAAGCTGCCCAGGCTGCAGCAGACGCGGCACTCCAGCATGGCATCGTCGTTGTTGTGGGCATAGCGCAGGGCCTTCTCGAAGCTCTCCAGGGCTTTCTGGAAGAGGCTCAGGCCCAGGAAGGCATTGCCCATGCTCAGGCTGACCTGGCCTCCGAGCTGGGCCCCCGCCCTGGTGCCGGGCAGCCCCAGGCAGGTCTTGCAGTAGGAGATGGTCTTGTGGAACTCGCACAGCTTCTCGTTGCTGCGGGCCAGGTTCAGGTAGCTCTCCAGGAGGAAGTCGGCGTCCTCCAGCTCCCTGGCGGTGTCGATCTGGACCACGGCAAACTGCCCGCCACGGGGGTGGGCAGGTGGCTCTCAGCCTGCACTCTGAGCCTTGGACTCCCGCCTCCACCCCGCAGGCTCAGACCTGGAGGTCCCCAGCCTCAGAGGCAAAGCAGCAGGTCCTCCTCCGCCTCCCCAAAGTGTCAGATCTGAGCGGCCAGGCCCCAGATGCAAACTAGCTCCAGCCCAGGGCACTCAGCCTGCACCCTCCCACTCCCAGCCTCGGATCTGGAGTCGCCACCACCCACCCGGCATCAGCCTCCAGACTCAGACACCACAGCCCCCACAACAGGAGGGGCTGCTGAGAGCCGGGCTTGAGATCCTAAACCCCGGACCCTGAGGCCCAAGAATATTGGTCTCAGCAGCTCTGACACTGAAGTTCAAGGCTATAGGCCTGAGCCTGAAGCTGAGACACCCCCCCTCCCCCCGCCCCGGCACTAAGACTCAGGGCTTTAGCTGTGGATTCAGAGGCCCAGGCCCCCGGCCCGTGAGACAGCGGGGAGTCTGGGAGAAATCCAGGCCCGGTCCCAGGGCCCCCAGGCTGCCTGGGGAGGGTCCACCCACCTTGAGCATCTCTTTGTAGCGGCCCATCTCCGAGTGGGCTGTGACCAGGCAGCCCAGCACGCGGAAGCGCCCCACGGGGTCCGAGCTCTTCTGCAACACCTTCGTCCACACCTGCAATGCCTTCTCCGTCTGGTTGGACTGGTACAGCTGGAGCCCCTTCTCGATCTGCTGCTTCGTCTGGTCCTGTCCCATTGTTCCAGAGCCCTGTGCGCCCCCACTCCCCACCCCGCCGTGGGGAGACCTCTGGTGGCGGCTCCGTGCCTCTAGGCCCTCATGGCAGGGACCCAGGGGGCCAACTGCCCCCCACCCCAAGCCCCAGGAAGGAACACGGCGGTGGGTAGGAGCCCCAGCGGGGCCTGGGTGGAGAGCGGGCGCCACCCAGGGAACAAAGCTGGTTCAGCCCCTGTCCGCAGCTGTCCCTGCCAGTTGCGGCCACGTGGCCTCTGAGGAATGTCAGCGGCAAGGTCACGCGGGCCTCTGCCGCTCCCACCCCCAACTGAGAGGTGGCTTCCCCAGGGATACGGGCACCCGGCCACCTGGGCACCCCTTGGATAGCCCTTGGGCACCTCGACACTGACCGTGACCGCTCCGGGCAGGGCGGGCCCCACCAGCAGCTTCACCAAGGAGCTGCTCCAGGCTAGGAGGAACTGGCAGCTGGGAAGCAGCCGGGCTCTGGCCGGACCCACAGGCATCAGCCAGGCGGGGGCCAGTGCCTAGCCTGCTCTCTCCCCCATCACACCCACGCCCACCTTTTCTCCCCAGCCCCTGCCCCTGGCTTTGTGTGTGAGATTCTCCAGGCATTATCTCCGCACGTGCCCACACGTGATCACCATCACCTGCTACACAGGGCTGGCAAGGACCTCCCGCTGGGGCCAGGGGCCCGGATTCTTTCTGGCTCACAGTAGGGCCCCAACCAAGCCCTTTCCCTCCAGGCCTGGTTCCCTATTTATAAAGACGAGGATAATAATAATGCGAGAAGAAACAGTGATGTGACGAGGCTGCCGTGCAGAGACCCAGGGGCGGCACGAGTGTAGGGGCTGGCGGCCTGGGCCCTGTAGTGCGCTGGCTGTGCTGCCTATGATGGGTAAGTCACCCGGTCCCGTGGGATGAGGACAGACGGTAACGGGACCTAGCTCACTGGACTGTCAGGAGAACTACACTGGTCAACAGGGCCTTAGGGCAGGAGTGGCACACAGCAAATACTGCATGTTGACAGGCAAGAGGTTATCGTACCCACGGCTAACTGTCCCACCCAGGGCAGAGCCTGGTCCTTGAAGGCTTAAACACTGTTCCATCAGGGCCAGTACTGTGGCTTAGTAGGTTAAGCATCCGCCTGCAGCGTCCGCATCCCATATGGCGGTGGCCCCATATGGGAGACAGTTCAAGTCCCGGCTGTTCCACTTCCAATCCAGCTCTCTGCTCTGGCCTGGAAAAGCAGTGGAAGATGGCCCAAGTGCTTGGGCCGCTGCACCCACGTGAGAGACCCGGAAGAAGCTCCTGGCTCCTGGCTTCACATCTGCCCAGCTCTGGCCGTTGCGGCCAATTGCGGAGTGAACCATCAGATGGAAGACCTCTCTCTGCCTCTCCTCTCTCTGTGTAACTCTGACTTTTGAATAAAAATAAATAAATCTTTTTTTTTTTTTTTTGACAGGCAGAGTAGACAGTGAGAGAAAGAGACAGAGAGAAAGGGAGAAAGGTCTTCCTTTGCCGTTGGTTCACCCTCCAATGGCTGCCACGGCCGGCGCGCTGTGGCCGGCGCACCGCACTGATCCAATGGCAGGAGCCAGGTGCTTCTCCTGGTCTCCCATGGGGTGCAGGGCCCAAGGACTTGGGCCATCCTCCACTGCACTCCCTGGCCACAGCAGAGAGCTGGCCTGGAAGAGGGGCAACCGGGACAGAATCTGGCGCTTCGACCGGGACTAGAACCCGGGGTGCTGGTGCCGCTAGGTGGAGGATTAGCCTAGTGAGCCGCGGCGCTGGCCAAATAAATCTTTTTAAAAAATAAAATAAAGTTCAGAATAGAGTTAGCATAAAACCCAGCAAAAACTGCACTCATAACTATATAACCGAAAGCAATGAAAATATGTCCATACTGTACATGGGTGTTCAGGGTGTCATTATTCATGATAACCAGAAAACAAAGCCAACCCGAGTGTGAGGAACCCACAGAGAACTCCAAATTCTTTCCAAGTGAAGCATTTCGCCCAGCTCACAAGTGGGGAAACTGAGGCACGGAGAGGTCAAGTGACCTGCTGTAGACCAACAGCTATCTGGAGACAGAGCTGGGACCATGCATCCCCCTCTGAACTGTTACTCTGTCACTGAGGGGAGGGCAAGGGGAGGAGGAGAGAAAGTGGACAAAGTGGAGACTTGGGCACCGGTTTCAGGAGTTCTTGTGATCTTTATCACAACAAAGTCATTGGGTGCTTTACCCACGGCAGAAGCCCATGTGGGCACAGAGATGCAGGAAGAGGAGGGAGCCGAGTCCACACCTGCAAACCAATGCCCGGTGGACAAAGGGCCCCTGAGGACAGGAGGGGGAAGCCTCACAGGTGGTGGGACAGCCGGGGGCCTTGGGACTCTTCAGCAAGTGTCCACTAGGTGCTGCTCATGTTGGCCTGTTTTAGAATCCAAAGTAGAACATGAAGTTTGGGCCTGAAGCAGGTGTCACCCTCAGACCTGCGAGGGCTGAATACCTCTGCGTCGCCTTGGCAACCTTTGCTAACCTGGGAGGTTTCACGTGACCCTGTACACCAGCCATTCAAGGGGCTGGTGATGGGTCCCAAGAGCCCAAGAATCTGACATGTTGCATGTCACTGTGGGTGGGCCGCCTTTCCAGCTCTTACGTCACCTTCAGGGCCCCTGCTCCAGGAGGAGTCTCAACAAACTAGCTTTCCCATTTGTAAAATGGGGTATCATCTCGCCGGCCAATTTTTCTGTGAAAGAAATAATAAGAACTTGCTTTGAAAACGAGACGTTGAACTAATGTTCACCTCTTGGCTATTGTAATAGTGGAAAAAACAAAAACTACATTGTGCCCAACAGAAGGGATAATCCATGAAATGTTATGTAGCTCTTAAAAAAGACAGCAGCGGGGGCAAGTGTCTGGCACAGCAGTCAAGCCACTGCCTGGGATCCCTGCATCCCACACTCGGGTGCTGGGTTTGAGTCCCGGTTCCCTGCTAATTCATACCCTGGGAGCCAGCAGGTAGGTAACAGGTTCAAGTACTTGGGTCTATGCCACCCAGGTAGAAGACTAGGGTTGAATTCCCAGCTCCAGGCTGTAGCCTGGCGCAACTGGGGAGTGAACCAGTGGATTGGAGCTCAATCTCTTCTGCCTTGCAAATGAAAACAACAAATTAAGAGATTCTCTCTCTCTTTTTTTTTTTTTTTTTTTTTTGACAGGCAGAGTGGACAGTGAGAGAGAGAGACAGAGAGAAAGGTCTTCCTTTGCCATTGGTTTACCCTCCAATGGTCGCCGCAGCCGGCGCACCGCGCTGATCCGATGGCAGGAGCCAGGAGCCAGGAGCCAGGAGCCAGGTGCTTTTCCTGGTCTCCCATGGGGTGCAGGGCCCAAGCACCTGGGCCATCCTCCACTGCACTCCCGGGCCACAGCAGAGAGCTGGCCTGGAAGAGGGGCAACCGGGACAGAATCCGGCGGCCAGTCCGGGACTAGAACCTGGTGTGCCGGCGCCGCAAGGCGGAGGATTAGCCTAGTGAGCCGCGGCGCTGGCCCAAATTAAGAGATTCTTAAACATAAGCTTTCCCCAATATGCTCTAGCCTTTTCTGGAAACGTCTGAATGTTCTGTTAAAAAAAAATTCAGGGGCTGGCGCTGTGGCATAGTGGGTCAACTGCCGCCTGCAGCGCCGGCATCCCATATAGGTGCCGGTTTGAGACCCAGCTGCTCCACTTCTGATCCAGCTCTCTGCTATGGCCTGGGAAAGCAAAAGAAGATGGCCCAAGTCCTTGGGCTCCTGCATCCATGTGGGAGACTTGGAAGAAGCTCCTGGTTCCTGGCTTCAGATCAGCACAGCTCCGGCCGTTGTGGACAATTGGGGAGTGAACCAGCGGATGGACGATCTCTTTCTCTGCCTCTCCTTCTCTCTCTGTGTAACTCTAACTTTCAAATAAATAAATAAATCAATATTTAAAAAAATTCAAATCCTGGGGCTGGCATTGTGGCGTAGTGGGTTGAGCCAATGCCTGTGATGCTGGCCTCCTATATGGGTGCTGGTTCACGTCCTGGCTGCTCCTTCATTTCCAATCCAGCTCCCTGCTAATACACTGGAAAGCAGTGACAGACAGTCCAACTGCTTGGGCCCCTGCCACCCAGGTGGGAGACGCAGATGAAGCTCCTGGCTCCTGACCCCAGTCTGGATCAGCCTTGGTGCTTGTACCCATTTGGAGAGTGAACCAGTGGAAGGAACACTTCTGTCTCTCCTAATTCTGCCTTTCAAATAAATAAATTAAAAAAAAATTCTAGAGGCCGGCGCCGTGGCTCACTTGGTTAATCCTCCACTTGCTGTGCCGGCATCCCATATGGGCACCGGGTTCTAGTCCCAGTTGCTCCTCTTCCAGTCCAGCTCTCTGCTGTGACCCAGGAGGGCGGTGGAGGATGGCCCAAGTCCTTGGGCCCCTGCACCTACACGGGAGACCAGGGAGAGGCACCTGGCTCCTGGCTTCAGATCGGCGCAGTGCCGGCCATAGCGGTCATTTGGGGGGTGAACCAATGGAAGGAAGACCTCTCTCTCACTGTCTAACTCTGTCAAGTAAAAAAAAAAAATTCTAGTCCTAAACTTAAAAAAAGTCCCAGTGCCAGGCTCTATGGACAGTTGGTGGCTCCTTGGGCTAAAAGTCCACCCCAGGGCCTTCCCTGCCAGCCACAGGAAGCTCCAGCAGCACAGGCCCCCGAAGCAGGCACCGGCTCCAGCCTCTTGGAGTAGGGCCCCTGGGAGCCGCTCACGAGGCTTGGAGCTGTTTCAGCGGAATTCCTATAGAAGTGGCTCTGAGGGACCTGGCTCTCATTTACTTCCTGGCCATGGAGGGCCTCTGGAGAATTCAGGCTGGCAGCTGGGTGTAAAAATAACTTATTCTGGAGGTGGGCGTGTGGCACAGTCATCGAGCTGTTGCTTGGGATACAGGTGTCCCATATCGGAGTTCCTGTGTTCCCTGCCACCCATGTGGAAGACTCGGATCGAGTTCCTGGCTCCAGCCTGGTCCAGCTGTGGCTGTTGGAGGCATGTGAGGAATGAAACAGCTGATGGCAGCTCTCTGCCTAGTGACAACACATTTCTTTGAGTCTGGAGATGGAAACTTCTAGAAGGTCTAACTGCCTGGCACTCTTCGTTGTCAAGGAAAAGCCAGCAGAAAGCTCTTGGCCAAAGTTAACTGTCATCTTTCAGTATTTTTCATTCACTCACTTCCCAAATGCTTACCTGCAGCCCCTCTGGGGAAGTGAGGGTCCTTGCCTCCACGAAGCTCCATTCCGAAGGTGGAATCTAAAGCAGGGCTCCCCATGACGACGTCCCAAAGGGAACTGCTTTACAGGCATTCGGGAGTTGGGCTGGCCCGTGCAAATACCCTACCCTTGGGCTGGCGCCGCGGCTCACTAGGCTAATCCTCCGCCTAGCGGCGCCGGCACACCGGGTTCTAGTGGCCATTGGAGGGTGAACCAACGGCAAAGGAAGACCTTTCTCTCTGTCTCTCTCTCTCACTGTCCACTCTGCCTGTCAAAACAAACAAACAAACAAACAAAAAAAAATACCCTACCCTTGGGGCCGGCACTGAGGTGCAATGGGTTAAGCCACCACCTGCGGTGCACAGAGCGCCAGTTCATGTCCTGGCTGCTCTGCTCCCAATCCAGTTCCCTGCTCTGTGCCTGGGAAGGCGGCAGTAGAAGATGGCCCAGTTGCTTGGGCCCCTGCCACCCACATGGGAAATCGGAATGGAGTTTCTAGCCTATTCAGACAGAAGATCTCTTTCTCTGTCACTCTACCTTTTAAACAAACTTTCAAAAAATCTTGAAAAAAAAAAAAAAATCCCACCCTCCTACTTACTAGCCTGTGGGAGAGAGGAGCTGTCGCTTCTGTGAGCCTCAGTCCCTACCTTCCTGAGTTACTGGCTGCTGCGAGACCTCTGCGGCAGCTGTGATTAATAAGTGATGGCTATTTTGTTTTCTTAAAAGCAAAGCAACCGCGTGGAACTCTTTCTTGCCTATGGACTGCTGTTGACGCAACCGTTCTGTATCCGTCCCCACTGTGCACTTTGAGGGCGACCAGTCACATGCAGCTTTTCATTATCTGCAATGTGGCTGCTGGGGAGTCCTATGGGACAGCAGCAGGCCTAGGACACAGCCAGAGTTAGGATGAGGCAAACGACAGCAGCTGCGAGAGCTGGTAGGGACAGTGGCTCGGAGGGGCCGGTGAGGGCCGGAGCAGGTGGCCTTAAGGATAATGAGCCTCAGGAGATATGCAAGGGGGAGCCAGACACAAAAGGCTTCCTGCGGGAGGATTCCACTCATGACTTGTCCAGAACAGGCAAAGCTCCAGAGTCAGAAAGCAGACGGGGAAAAGGGAGCTAGGGGGCTGGATGGCTCATGAACATGGGTTTCTTTTTTTTTTTTCTTTTTGACAGGCAGAGTGGACAGTGAGAGAGAGAGAGAGAGACAGAGAGAAAGGTCTTCCTTTGCCGTTGGTTCACCCTCCAATGGCCACCGCGCTGATCCGATGGCAGGAGCCAGGTACTTCTCCTGGTCTCCCATGGGGTGCAGGGCCCAAGCACTTGGGCCATCCTCCACTGCACTCCCTGGCCACAGCAGAGAGCTGGCCTGGAAGAGGGGCAACCGGGACAGAATCCGGCGCCTCGACCGGGACTAGAACCCAGTGTGCCGGTGCCCCAAGGCGGAGGATTAGCCTAGTGAGCCGCGGCGCCGGCAGAACATGGGTTTCTTTCGGAGTGTGTGAAGCTGTATAATACTAAAGACCAAGTCGGTGAACAGCACAGTACGCATGTCATCTCAATAAGCCGTTCTGAAAAGATCCCCAAATCCCAGGACGTCTCTGCTTAGTGGGACCCCCGCAAACTGGCTTGTCTGTGGGAGTGACAGGATGGTCTTCCCAGTAGACCGCGTCCCAAGCCCAACTTTGATTTTAAGAATTCAGAAGCCCTCCCCGTCGCCAGAGCCTCTAGCGGCAAGGAGGAAGCCGCACCTGAAGGAGAAATGAAACTCCAGATGGTGGGGGCTGGGAAGGGCTCCTGAGAGGGAAGGAAAAAGCTGAAAAAGGCAGACGGTGCAAGCCAGAGCCAGCTCCGATCTCCTGAAGGGAGATCAGCTTGACGTTCCCAGAGGTGAGGGGACAACCTGCTCTTTCATTTCCTTCCTGGTGGCTTTTCCTCCTCAGGGACGGAGCCGCTCAGTGAGCACAGTACGGGAGCGTTAGAGATGCTGCGTGCTGACCGAGAAAGTCACGCAGACAGGAAACAGCACTGTGGCAAGCAGCAGGTGCCAGGCCATCTAGAGAATGACACACGAGTCTGCAAAGGCACGCAAATCCTATCAGGAAGACAGCTTTACAGTCACGAAGAGCAAAAGCCTAAGCGTCCACTGAAAGGTTTGAAACACTACTTTTGGCAGATCGCTTTTGGAAAACTGTAAAGTAAGCAAAGCAAAAAGCCCATAAGTAGGATGTGAAGCTGAAACATGCTCAAGTTGTACTTAACACAGTACCAGTCTAGCAGGCTCCATCTCAGGAACAGAGGCAAAGACTTACATCTCTCACCCTGCTTGCGTCAGCAAAAATCAAACCTGTATGAGACAGACGACCTCAGGCTCCCTCCATCTCAGCCGCAAAAGCAGCAGGGCCGTGAAGGGAGCCACGCAAGGCTCTGCCTCCCCACCCTAGGCTCCACCTCACACCAGTTCCCCCACGTGTGAAATGCAGAGCTCTTTGGGAAGCCATTTAATTGGTGTTTTATGTTTTGTTTTGTTTTTAAAGTTTTATTTGAAAGGCAGAGTTAGAGAGAGAAAGAGAAAGAGGAGAAAGAGAAGAAAGGAGGGGAGAGGGGAGAGAAAGGAGAGAGGGAAGAGGGAAGAGGTGAGATGAGAAGGAGGAGGAGGAGGAGGAGAGAAAGAGAGAAATGAATTTTCCATCCACTGGTTCACTCCCCAAATGGCTGCAGTTGCACCGATCTGAACTCAGGAGCCTGGAGCTTCTTCTGGTCTCCCACGCAGGTGCAGGGGCCCAAGGACTTGGGCCATCTTCTGCTGCTTTCCCAGGCACATTAGCAGGGAGCTATATGTGGAGCAGCCAGGACTTGAAGTGAGGTTCACATAGGATGCAAGTGTTGCAGGCAGTGGCTGTACCACATCACTGGCCCCTACGCAATTTTTAAAAAAAGATTATTTATTTGAAAGGCAGCATTGAGAAAGATCAATCTTCCATCTGCTAGTTCACCCCCAAATTGCTGCAACAGCTGGGGCTGGGCCAGGCCGAAGCCAGGAGCCTAGAACTCTATCCACGTCTCCCACATAGGTGGCAGGGGCCTAAGTACTCAAGCCATCTTCTGCTGCTTTTCTGAGAGGCATTAGCAGGGAGCTGGATGGGAAGTGAAACAGCTAGGACTTGAACTGGCCCCTCATGTGGGATGCCGGCGGTGCAGGTGGCAGCTTAACCTGTTGCACCATGACGCCGGCCCTGGTTATATAATTCAATGTGCATCTTTAGATATGATTAGGGTCTCAAACTTCTGTTTTGACAGATACTGATGTTCAGAATCAGCGAGGTGAAAATGAGAAAAAGGCATTTAGAGGTGATTTAAAATAGGTGGAGATGGTGGTGCAAAAATTGGAAATGTACTTGATGCCACTAAGTAACATGCTTAAAACTAGTTAAGATGGCAGGTTTGCAGCTAAAATTTTTACACACACACGCACACACAAATTAGGTACATAGTAGTAGCTGACTTGGTACCAGCTCCTGTAAGGGACTCACTGTGGAGGAGGAGTGAGTGCCTCAAAGGGGCCCCCCACTCTCCATGGGTGGTAGCTCCTGACAGGAGCATGCTGGTTAGCCTCTGGGAGAGCTGAGTGACCAGTGAGTGACCGCTGAACCCTCCATCAATAAGGCAGCCCCTCCGAGGTGGCAAAGCTGCAGGTGGTACAAGAGTCAGAGGCCACAAAGTCCCACTCACGGGAGCCGGAGGACAAAGCAGAGTCACCTGTGATGAGACACAGGTCTCGTAAAGCACAGCTATTGGGTGTGAAGGATTCCTACCCAGCAGCAAAGGTTGAGAGAGGGCTCCGGGGTCACGTGGCCTCGTTTGAGTCTCAGGGCCCAGCAAGTTCTAGCAGGCAACCCAGTGTCTTTCAGTCTGTTTGTTCACCTGTAAAACGGACGGGGAACAGCTACCGCCCAGGGATGGGAATAAAGACTGGGACGTACAATGTGCATCACGTGTTCTCCCAGTGCCTGCCTGCCTGTGGCAGTCACGGATCATTAGCTGGGTAATACCCAGCTCTGATTATAAGCATGTATGTAATGAGTACAAACAAGGTAGTGAATGAAAAGCGCACTGAAGTGCGGAACTTGCCACACACTCTGGACAATTTGTATTTATATGAAGGCAGAGCGAGAGAGGGAGGGAGGAAGAGACAGACAGGTTTTCCACACGGCTGGTTCACTCCCCAAATGCCTAAAACAACCAGGGTTGGGCCAGAACAAAGCCAGGTGTCTGGAACGCCAGCTGCTCTCCCATGTGCGTGTCAGGAACCCAAGTGCTTGGGGCATCACTTGCTGCCTCTCAGCGGGGCATAGCCAGGACTTGAACATCCCAAGCGGCGGCTTCACCAGTGGCGCCACAGCCACTGCTTCTGGAGAGCAAGTGAACATCAATCAGGACCCAGACTTGGGGGTGCTGGGACTTCTTCACTGCTGTCTTTTCAGGGCCCTGAATGACCTAGTGTGTCCTGAGGTGCTGCAGGGTGGGGAGATGATGCCCAGATCGGTTTGTGTTCAGAGCCTCTACTTGCCTCCAATGTATCAAGGGCAGTGCCCTGGGCCATGCTACCTCGCACACCCACATCGAGGGGCACCGAGGAAAAGGCTGAGGCCCAGCAGGGAGCTGAGGGTGTCCACGAGGGGACGCAGCAGTGGCGGCGCAGAACAGACCTGCAGTTACAGCCTCAGATCGCAGGGGCTGACTGAACCTGGCCTTCTCAGAGGCCCCAGGCTCAGGCGCTCGACTGGACAGCGACTGAGAATTGTTCAGCAGTAAACCAATGGAATCTCAGCGTGGCTCTGTGCAAGTCCTTGGTGTGGCAGCCTTGACTGAGAACGCCACACAACTTCTACTAAGATGTTCTCCTATAAGCAGGTGTCTTGCAGAGGAATACAGAGGATGGGGAAGGCAATTTTCTGGGGGAGAAACTGTTTTCGGTGGGAACTTTTAGAGGGTTCAGCTGAGCACCCTCAGGGCCCCACTCCCTCAGGGAACACCACTGCGCCCATTGCCCAGGTCCCACAATCAAGACCTCTGAAGACAGCATCAGCTCTTCTCAAACAGTTTAATAGCAAATAAACAAAGGAAGGTACCACACTTGGCAGATACAAAATGACTTTTTGTCTGTGTGTCTGTGCAATTAAAACAGATTTAGGTTCCCCATTGGAACAAAAGGAAAAACACACAAAAAAGGAAGGAGAGTCCTTTTAAACACATACTCCCTTGCTCCAAACTTGTAACAATTTTTTTTTCTTTTTAAATCCACTACACAAACTCTGTGATTAGGTAAGAAAAGCGACAGGGGCTCTTCTCGCCTTTTTTTTTTAAACCATTAAAGTAAAATCCATAATTTTCTACAGAGTACAACACAAGTTCACACAAAAAAGACATTTTCTTTTGCAAATCAAAACAGGAAAGAAAGGAAAAGCTCAAACAAGGTAAAGGAAAAGCATTTCTACGGCTGAATCACGACTTTGAGTTGATTGAATCCCGGTGTTGCTGCGAACAGACTGTGCGTTTGGTCATAGTGGCAATTTTTTTTCTCTTCACATTGTGAAATCACTTTACATTGTTTTCTAGTAGAAAAGGCAAAAAACTGTACAAAACCCCTAGTGTTAAATACAACGTTTGTACCAATAAAAAACTCACACAGGTTTGTCTCCAAAATGTAAAGTTTCTTTTTTTTTTCTTTTTAAATTATTCACAAAAAGCAGCTGGAAATCAGAAAGGCAGCTGCCGCTCCAGGGTCTCAAATCCATTAAAACCACCACAGAACAATTAAAACAATCAGAGAGAGAAAAGGAAAAGGAAACAACGTCCAACGTTTGGCATTTGGTTTTATCCACAGGTTCTCCCAGAGCTCCTCTTGGAACTGAAAGCAAAATACATTGGCAAACACGGCTTCTCAATACACAGAAGGGGAGCCTCGGCGCTCCTGCCCACAGAGGCGGCTCTGTGCAGTCAGACTGTGGGGCGCACAGCAGTCTCTCAGGCTGGGGGGCTGGCCTCTTTTCATCCAATCACCCCTCCAGGAAACTCAGCAGCCTACCATGCACTGGGCCTCTGCGGGGCTGCCCTCCTCCCAGGGAGCGCGGCCTCCAGCAGAAGACTGAGCAACCTGGGGGCCTCAGAGCAGACATCCTGATGGGATCCCTTTCTCCACCAACCCCAGCGTGGAGGATGCTAAACAGTGCTTCTACCTCCCCCCCACCCCCACCCCGGCTCCACCTCTCCACCTCTCCACCCCTCCACTCTTCCAGGGACAATCCTTCCCTCCAGCTCTCCCAACGACCAGCAGCTTGGAGCTGGGTGGGATCTAGCATACGCTCCTCCCCTGCAGATCCACTCCCCACCCCCCACCAGATCCATCCTGGGACCTCTCATCTCCTCTGGTCTCTCCCTTTCCATTCACATTCTCACTCAAGTCTTCCAGACCCTGAGGCTGGATGGTGCCACAAGAGAAGAGGGTAAGTTCCCCTCAGGGAACCAAAGAACTGGCTTGCCTGGCACCCAGGGACAGTAGCTATTTGGCTCTTCACCCAATTTAAAAAAGAAATCCTTGCCCTTACCCCCACCCCACTAGCTAAGCAAGAGCTGACCAGTGGTGAAGAGCCAGTGTGGGGTGTTGGTGCCCAGGGCTGTAAACAGTGTGAAGACTGTAGTATTGTGCTTGTCACCTAGGAAAAGCGCCGGCAGGTGTATTGCCGCTTAGTGCACGGATGGCCTCCTACAAGTGGTTACCGCACCCCTTCCTCCGGGTGCTCACTACCCCAAATGCGCTAAGCCTCATGCCCACCCGCAGCCACCTTCTGGGTTCTATCGGTGCATCTTGTGCCTCTCTGGGGGCCCCTCCCCACCTCTCAGAGCAGAGCAGCCAGCCTCGTGGACACCCTGCTGAGAGCTGGAGGCCAGGTGAGGAGGTGACAGTCTAAGTGCACAGGCAGACGCTCTACGGGCAATAGAGGAGGAAGTTGCCACTTCAAAATAAAACAGTACAATCTTGAAAAAAATCATCAACCCCACAACAATTTAAAACAGCTTCTTTGAAACCCTTTTAAATCGGTCAGTTTTTGCACAAACTATAGAAAACAGAGGTGAAGGTGATATATACGGAGGTGTGAAGAAACAGCAGGAAACATGCAAAACTTGTTTTTTCTGGGCATAATCTTAGTAGGAAAGGAAAAAATTCAAAACAAAAACACAAAAACAATACAAAAACAAAAAAAAAATCAAAGCATCACATTTTGCTGCGGAGACTGAAGGGAGAAGCATGGAGGCGAGCCCAGCAGGGCCGGGGGGGGGCAGGAGGGGTCCACAGCTCCCACAGGGTCACTCCAGGGAAGAACCACCAAAGAAAAAGAAAAAGAAAAGGCTGGCTGGGGCCCAAACTGCAGATGTGGCCAAAAAGGGGAGGGGTCAGGTGTTTTCTGCAGTTGAGAGCTCAGAAAACCAAAATAAGAACACGTGCAGTCTCCTCAAGCCCCACAAACGACATCAGCAAAATGTGCTCAGGAGCCTCGAAGGTTTCAGTGACATCTTTTATTTCATTGTTTACTTCAAAGTTGTCTTTAAAACTAAGCACACAGAGAAACAAAGCCTAGAAACGGACTGGCTGTGTGTTCACAGAAATACAAACACCACACGGTATGTGCTAGTAGGGCTGCTCTGAAGACAATTACAAAGAATTGGAATCACAAAATCAAGTGGTTATCTTATGAAGTTCTAGAAAAATAGATTTTTTTATATTCAAATGCAAGTTTAAATATTTCCCCTTCAGCAGTCGTTCTAGCAAAACCAATTTGGCAGCACAAAAGGGAAAAAAAAAAGGAAAGAAAAAAGAAAAAACAAAGAAAGAAACAAACATAATAAAAATACACATCAGCATCAAAGGTCAACACAAGGTCAAAGGTGAGAGTTCAAGCATCAGAGAAGCTGAAGAGACAGGGATTTGGACGATGTACTTGACGCCACATCGACATGCTTTAGGCACAACGATGAACAAACGGCAGGAATCTAGAAAAAAAAACAAACCAGAAAGAGGGAGACCCACTGAGTTACACAGAGCAATACATCCAAACAGAGAGAGAGAGAGCAGGACACTCACTGTGTGTACAGCCCTGAAATGAGGAGCGGGGCGGGGCGGGGCGGGGCAATGACAGGGAACTTCTGCACATGCTAACAATGGACACAGGGAAGAGTCAAAAAGGACATGGAGGACACCAAGAAAACATCCACTTGCCAGAGACAGAAGGGAACCTAAGGCTTGGATTTCCTGGGAAGCACCCGACACTCAGGAGAAGAGGGTCTCTGGGAGGGGGCAGGGGGAACAGCAGAAGACGCTGGCCAGGGTAGGGAGCATTCTTTTAGGGAGAGGGCCCGGATTCCTGCTTAATCCCATGGGGATGGCCCTTTGTTCCCAGAAATCCAAGCTCTTAGCTTCCACACAGGCCCTGGCCACTCATGTGGAACCCAGGAGACAGTGGTCTGGCTGCATTCAAGGCAAATCAATTTCATGATGTAACCCAAGTAAGAAACAAAACTACAGCAGAAAACACATGTAAGTGAAACCTCCACATACAGAACAGGATTGCTTAGGACTCGACTGCGAGTCTCCACTCTCGAGCTGAGTCCTTTCACACTGTGAGACTTCTAGGGGAGCAGCTTCTTCACAAAACCATCTTTGGCCTGGAGAGAGAACTGTGCTCAAGGGCAGCGCTGCTGCTGTGCTAGCTCACTGGGAGGGAGGAGAGAACAGAGGGGAGGTATGGTCTCACCAGCTGGCTGCTGGGGCAGCCCAGGACCCCTGCTGGGGCAAGTGCTCCTTTTAGAAGAGAGAAGCCCTGAGCAGGGACGAAGTCGCAGGGCCTCGGCCTCGTATCTAGGGCAGGCAGATTGCACCTATGTCTCTCAGGTCATTGGGAGAGGGTTCTCATAAGGTCCCAGAGCCCAGGACAAACAATGGCAAATTGGGGAAGGAGTGGAGGGAGGGAGAGAGGTGGGGTGGAGAGGAGTTCTGATCACGGAGGAAGACAGAACAGAAGGTCAGGGAGCACAGCACCGGCAGCACCCTGTGGAGCACAGTTCTCTCCTCTGCCAATTCACAGCATTAATGCCTTCCCCTTGGGCAGGTGAGCTGGGCTGCAAACGGGCCACAGAAAGTCAGTAGTTTCAATCATACACAGCACCCTGTGTGTACAACAATCACATTCTGGATTCTACAAAATCCTGGCCTTTTCCAGAGATATAATTTAGGTAATAAATATTCTCCACCCCGGAGCTGTATAAAACTTCTATAAAAATAGAAACGACATTCTTGGTTCCAGCCGGTTGGGATTCAGAACAGCGCCTCCCCAACCTAGCATTTTTTTCTTTTTTTGTTTTTTTGTTCTTTTTTTTTTTTTTTTTTTTGCATTTATTTAAAAAAATCCCATCATGACCCTGGAAGCCTTTAGAACAGTTTTATCCTTTGAAACACAGGACACATTTCTCCCAGTGCGCAGAATTCAAGTTTACGTGGTTCAGCTTAAGAAGTGTATGCTTCATGTTTCTTAAGAGGACACGGACCCAAGTTATCACTATGAGAAGGGACAAGCTGTCCCCCCTTCAATGGGATAATCCAACACCACCAACTACCTGTACAACACAAGACGGTCACTCCCTGTCTGTTGCCCACAGGAACAGCAAGAGGAGGAGAGCGCCCCCATCTGACTTACTAGCAAACCAACCCCTTTATTCTAATCCCTGCTGCTGGGGTCAGGACTGACACTCGTGAGGTCTGAGATTGCAGGGACCCAGGAACTCAGTCCCTGACTGCTGATAATCCTATCCTCAGAGGGCACCTCTGGCTGGGTGCACACCGCTAACTGGCATGTCCTTCCTGGCTCTCTACCCCCTACTGCATTTCTTGGAGCAGAGACAGAGCCCAGAGGCTGGGTGGGGGTCACTGGCAAGAGCTGGAGTGAGACCTGTGGGAGGCAGCAAGGAGCTAACTGTAAGCACGAGGACAAAAGAGAACATAGTAATACTGAGGTAAATGAACACTAAATCCATGTTGAGGATGTAAACGTTCTGTTGTCTCCTCTGTCCCCGAGAGCAGAATATGGGGCTGGAGTGGTTAGCAGAGGGCTTGTGAGACCTCTGTGGCAATACCATACCTGGAGCACCTCAACCAAGGAGGCAAGGGTGGGCCTCTGATTTCTCTTAAACACTAAGTTCTGGCCACTGGCAAATGCAGCGTCCTGGCTTGCAGCCACCTACGGATTCAGGTGCCCCAAGCAGCAGACTCTTGTTCTTCCAACTAAATGGCTTTAGGTCTCTCAGCCCAAGACAGGTTCCCCCTTCAGCTAGATGTAAGTGCTGTCCCTTGCTGTGGTGCCCTGCCAGGAGGGATGCCAGCCAACGTCTGCCAGAGAGGCCTTCTTTAAAAGAACCTATTGGGCATGGGCCATGGTCACATTTGGTGTTGCAATAAACTAAAAATGATCTCTTTGGCTGCTTCTCCCAAACAGCCACCAGCCAGGCAGGGCCAATCCAATGCTGGCTAGGGAAGCTGATAATGGCTTATGTCTCCCTGCTTTTTGAATATGTCAGTCTAATTTAACAGCTGCTTTATTTCCAGGGAACTGCTAACCCCTTTTCAGGGAAGAGGGGCAGAAATTCAGGCCAACAATCTGAAAGATCAGTGGCAAAAATTTGTATGTCCACAGAAGGCAGCTAGCTAGAGGCATTTCTGCCTCCAGCTGCCAGGTGTTAGGGGTCACACCATTCCCACTGTCTTCCAAAGCCAACCCACCTCTGCGGTCCCTCAGCTCTTGGATGTCAGTTCTCATCCCATCCACCCTTGCGCTCAGGGAAATTTGGGTGGTCAGTTTTTTGTTCCACTCAGTCCTCTCTCATGGGGTGGTTTGGGGCAAATTCTAATTATCTTTTAAGAACATTTCCCCATTCCCCCTCCCCCAGGGTGGTTTGGTGTTGGTCCTTCTCAACACACACTGGTTACAAACACAGCAAACTTTAAATAAAGAAAAAAAAAAAAAAAAAAACTCAGGATATGGCACCTAAACTCCAAAGTAAAACACTGGAAACCAAAGCACAAACTTGTCCTCTGTACGAAGCGAAACTCCCACAGAAGGCAGTAGCCGAGTCTTCAGGGCAAGCTGTGCCTGCGAGAGTGGCGGGGATCAGGGTCCGGGGCTGTCAACACACAGCCTCAGGGCTTCGAATCAATAAGGGTGCTCCTCCCCCACTTACCAGAAGACCCTCTCACTTCAGTCTCAGAGGGGAGCACGCTCAGTAGGGCTTGCTGTCATTCTTCGAACGTTTGAGCTGCACTTTAAGTCGCTTCATGCCAATCTGAAAGCCGTTCATGGACTGGATGGCAGCTTGAGCAGAAACAGGATTGTCGTAACTTACAAAACCTGTGTGTACAAGCAGCAGCCGAGGTGAGGGCATATGGTGGCAAGAAGGTGTCTGGTCTCCACTACTCAAGGGACAACTTATGTGCTTAGTTTCAAATTCCAATTTTCTCAGCAGGGCCGAGAACTCTGGAAATTGTTATCTCAGAGTCTTAATTTGACATCTACATAGCCCCTAAAGAGTCTATTTTCATTCCAGTCCTTTCTGCACTCAGCCCCTTCTCTTTCTCTCTCAGTGGTCAAATATTTAATCCCACCCTGCCACAGAAGAGAAGCCAACATACCAAAACACTTGCTCAGGTTTGTCTGCTTGTCTATAAAAACCTTGGCAGACACGACGTTCCCAAAGGGCATAAACATCTGCAGCAGATCCTGGTCTCCAAACTCCTGCGGCAGGTGGTAGATGAACAGGTTGGCTCCCTCTGGACCTTCAAAAGACCCAGTGGTTGGGAAAGTATCAGTATGAAGCTCACTTACGACCCTGCACCAATGGTCTTTCACTATCGCTGTTAAAATTCTCCAGATACAAGGCAGACACTCAAGCACCATCGCTGAAACCGACTGCTTCCCTCAGGTTTGGCCATGCTTCACCTCATTAAGAGATGACACAATTCTGCCCTGCAGGAGGTGATAAAGCGGACGGACTTGTGTGTGTAGCAGTAAAACAGACACTAGAGGTCATAAAGAAGCACGGAAAAGGACGCAGCAAGAGCTTAGAAACAAAACAGGTTCCAAAACTGTGCCCAGAAACCACAAGGCCAGCAAGCGAATGGGTCGGTGTCATAGGTGAAGCGAGCGCAAGGCATTTCTGGGGACAGGAAAGTCCTGGGTCTGTGGTGCTCAGTACAGATCTGTGTGCTTGTTAAAGCTCAGAGCTGCACATCAAAATGTGTGACTCTAACCACATGCAGATGGTACCTCAGTAAAAAGAAATACTTTAATTTTTAAAAAACTATTTTTACTTGAGGGAGAGGGGGAGGGAGAGGGGGAGGGTAAGGGGGAGGGGGAGGGGGAGAGGTCTCCCATGTGGGTGGCAGGGCCCAAGTATTTTAGCCATCACCTGCTGCCTAGTAGGGTGCATTAGCAGGAAGCTGGAACTGGGAGCTGAGGAGCCAGGACCAAACTAGGCTATTCCAATATGGAATGTGGGCATTCCAAGTGGCAACTTATCCACCGCATCAAACACACACCCCAAAAATTAACTTTTAAAAATGTGCTTATGATTAACATTAAGTTCAAAAACAGAATACTCCTCCATCCAACCACCTAACGCTGAAGAATTTTCTTTGGCTTTTTAAAAAGATTTATTATTTATTTGAAAGGCAGAGCGACAGAGACAGATCTTCTATCCATCAGCTTATTCTCCAGTGGCCACAACAACCAGGTCTAAGCCAGGCCAAAGCCAGGAGCCAGGAGCCAGGAGCCAGGAACTCCAGCTTGGTCTCTCACAAGTACTTGGGCCAAGTACTTGGGCCAGCCATCTTTCGTTGCCTTCTCAGACGCGTTAGCAGGGAGCTGGATCCAAAGTGCAATAGCTAGTTGAACCAACACTCTGACATGGGATTTCAGTGCTACAACCGGTAGCTTAACCAGCTGTACCACAACACTACTCAATAATTCTTTCTTCTTCTTCTTTTTTTTTTTTTTTTTTAAAGATTTTATTTATTTATTTAAGAGGTAGAGTTACAGACAGTGAAAGGGAGAGACAGAGAGAAAGGTCTTCCATCCACTGGTTCACTTCACAAATGGCCACAATGGCCAGAGCTAGGCCAATCTGAAGTCAGGAGCCAGAAGCTTCATCCAGGTCTCCAAAATGGGTTCAGGGGCTCAAGCACTTGGGCCATCTTCTACTGCTTTCCCAGGCCATAGCAGAGAGCTGGATCAGAAGAGGAGCAGCCAGGACTCAAACTGGCACCATATGGGATTCCGGTATTGCAGGTGGAGGACTAACCTGCTGCGCCACAGTGCCAGCCCCTCAATAATTTTCTAATCAAGGAGTTTTATTACAATTGCAGCCCAGCCATTCTCCAGCCACCCTGTCCTCCTAGTGGCGCACTGCTGCCTCAGGGCTTGCACATTCGCTGTGATTCTGCCCCATTCTCTTCTTTCTCTAAATACATGCAAAGTTGCCTTCCTCACTTGTCTCAGGACTCTGCTTAAATTTAACATCAGACCTTCTCTGAGCAGTCTGCATAAAATGCAGCTGCCTCAGCACTCCCTTTGCTGCTTTTCGGTTCTCAGAGCACTGTCTGAGACACCTCATGCTTTTGTTTGTTTATTGTCTCTGTGTGTTGTCTGCATTAATTACTTGCTCATGAGAGAGGTGTCCCCACTACCGACACCCAAGACCTAAAAGTACCTGATTCAGCGCCAGGACAAGGAGAAGGGATAAGACCAAGACTCCCTGCCACCTCAACAAGAGAGGATATTAGTCTCTTTCCCACTTGAGTGCTTAACCCTTGCCAGATACAGCTTATAAAAATCCCGCCAAACATGGCACAAGGGTAGCAGCAACTTTTGGTCATGTGAACCATCTTCAGTTCTCTATCTAGAAAGGCTTTTCTGGGGCCAATGCTGTGGCACACAGCAGGTTAAAGCTCCGGTCTGCAGCACTGGCATCCCATATGGGCGCTGCTTTGAATCCAAGCTGCTCCATTTCTGATCCAGCTCTCCGCTGTGACCTGAGAAAGCAGTAGAAGATGGCCCAAATGCTTGGGCCCCTGTACCTGAATGGGAGACCTGGAGGAAGCTCCTGGCTTTGGATCAGTGTAGCTCCGGCCGTTATGGCCATCTAGGGAGTGCACCAGCCAGTGGGTAGAAGACCACCCCCACCTCCCCGCTCTGCCTCTCTGTATAACTCTGCCTTTCAAATAAATAAATAGATCTTTAAAAAAAAAGTCTTTCCTATATTTAATACCATTTATGTCAAAGGACATCCTTCCTCCTACATAAGTATATAGGTCATAATTTTTTTAACTTAAAAAATTACTTATTTGACAGGCAGAGAGAGAGAGAAGGATATGAGGATCTCATCCACTGGCTCTCTCTCCAATGCCTTAGAGCCAGTAGCTGGGAACGCAGCCAGGTCTCCCACATGAGTGGTAGGAATGCAGCTGCTGAAGCAGTCACTGCTGCCTCCAGTCTCTACAGCAGGAAGGTGGAGTCAGGAGCCGCAGGTGGGCACTGAACCTAGCTGTTCTGAGATGAGATGCAGGCATCCTAACCGCTAGGTCAACGCCTGCCCCCAGAGGCCATTAATTCCTTCTGTCCTCTCATCCCTCAGCTTGTTACCAAGGACAAGCATTGATCAGAAAGTGAGGAAAATGGCAAATGATACAACTAAAAGGGATACCCAGACCGAAGTTCCACTGACATATTAGAATCTGGAGAGGTGACTTCCTACAAAAACAGATTCTTGTTAAATGATAGCAGAAACAATAAGGCCACCACATGCTGCTTCTTCCAGGAAGGCATACTGAGGTTAGGATCTGAGCTGCATCCAGAAATCATTGCAAAACGAGCTCACACTTTGCAGAGTTTCAGTCTACTCCAGACACCATCCAAGGCAAGTGTTGGTCTGACTACTTAAATTGTTCTCTTGGCCTTTATTCTGCCTCTTGGCTCTGTGTAGTCCCTATCCCTGAGCCCAGTCCCCCTTTCCACTCACCTTCCTTCTGGCTTCCAGCAGCACCGATACTCTGCTGCGTCAACAGGTTCTGGTTGTACAGAGTGGGGAGCGCTGCAGCAGCATACTGCTGAATGCCCGAGTAGGCCTGGGTGAGGGCCTCCATGGTGCTCCCGGTGCCGTTGGAAAGGCCACTGCTGCCCAGGCCACCATTTAAAGCAGCCATCCCTTGGTCAGGAAAAGAGAAAAATTAACATACTGGGAAGACACATTGATGCCAGACAGTTACACTCCGGTACGTCTAGACGAGGGGAAACTCCACAGTTCTCCCTTGCCTCTCCCACTTGGCTTCTCCCTGAGGAGGAATGCCACCTAACTGGTCAGGCTTCCGGACATTCACCAGACAGCATTATCATCAGTGGGGATATGAACAAACACCATACCCAGGTATGGCTCACCCCATTACCTTCTCCCAACCTGTGGAAGAAGTGATAGCGCTTACACAGGAGGGGCTCTCTCTTCTCAGCTACTCTGCCAAGCTGGAATGTGCTAAGACAGTCCCAAGGACTAGGGACTTAAAGAGGTACAAGTGAGCCATGAGAAGATATGGATAAGCCTTATTATCAAAACAGCCCCTAACCTTGAGCAGCACATTCTATGTGCTAGGCATTAGATTTGATGTTCTCATTTAACTTACCTGTTTGCTTGCTTGTTTATTCATTTACTTATTTACTTGAAAGGCAGAATTATAGGGATTGGAAGAGACAGAGATCTGTTCATCTGCTCATTCACTCCCCCAATGGCGGCAATGACCAGGGCTGGGCCAGGCCTAAGCCAAGAGCCTGAATTCAATCCAGGTCTTCCATGTGGGTGAAGGGGCCATCTTCCGCTGCTTTCCCAGGTACATTAGCAGGGAGCTGAACTGGAAGTGGATCGGCTTGAACAGGTGGGTATCCATATGGGATGCTGGCATTATAGGCAGTGGTTTAACTGTGCTACAATGCTGGACCCTCATTTAATTCTTAACAACCCTTCTAAATATTCTATTGCTCAAACTTCACAAATAAGAAAACGACTTTAGAAAGGCAGTCGGAAGTTATAGCTAGTAAGGGGAAGAGGTGGGATTTAACTCAGGTCTGACTTGCAATCCCACAATTATTATTCTTAACTTTACTGGGCCACTCCAATCATACCAGGATTGTTTAAGATGTGCTACCTGCAGAAGGAATAGCCTGATGACAGCCAAAAACTGCCCCTTACCTGCCAAAGAGCCAACATTGAGGCCAGCTGTCGCTCCAGCTAATGTCTGCAGGGCTCCAAGTGAGGCAATAGGGTTTACAGAGTTACTGCTGCTGGAGCTAGGTGAAGACCCTGCTATTAGAAATCCAGGAGTTAAACTCACCCACACATGCTATCTGTTTGCAAATTTTATCTGCTTCTACTTGTACTGGAAAGGCAGACACAGAGACACACATTTTCCATCTGCTGGTTTACTCCCCCAAATGCCCTGCAACAGCTGCAGCTGGATGAAGCTGAAGCCAGGAGCTGAAACCCAACCTGGAATTCCCACCTGAGTAGCAGCGACCAGAGTCCTTGAACCATCACCTGCTGTCCCCCAGGATGCACATTATCAGGAAGCTGGATCAGAAGTGGAGTCTGGACTTGAACCAGGGACTCCAATAATGAGAGGCAGACATCCCAAGTGGCATCTTAACCTTTGTGCACAATGACACCCTCCCTGCCATCAACAAGAACCTAAGGACAAGAATGATGCTATCCAATTATCTGCAAAGAGGTTTTCAGTTACTAGACTATCCTTGCAGGACAGAGCCACACATGATGGCTACAGCAAACCAGAAATTACAAGAATTCTCTTAAGTCAGAAGATGACATTTGAAAGTCTGTTGTTTATAATATGACCCATCTGGAAATGGATGTTAACTACTTTCCAGAATAACATTTCCCTCCCTTTGGATTCTGCCTTTAGACAAAGAGGATTTACCTAAGGCACACTGGCCCTTATTACATGCTTACCTGAACTGGTGAGTACGCTGAGGGGACTGCTGGATGTAGTGAGAGCACTGGTACCAGTTGGTGTGTTCTGAGCTGCGCTAGCTGCAGCAGCCAGTGCAGCCAAATTCTGTAACTGCATTGCATTTAACCCTGCAACATCCAAAGCAAGATATCAGCCAGCAGATTAAGGTGCCTCCTATTAACTCCAGCAATGACAGCACATGCTGGAGGAACGGTGGTGGTCCAAGACAAAGAGGCACTGTTCTAGATAAGCCTTCTAAGCAATATTACAAGCCTCTAAGAAAGACTCAGATAGCAATATGAAACTTGAAATTACTTCCTGAGAGACAAGATAGCTAATCCAATAGCTTTATTACCCAAGTGACAGTTAGAAAAGGAGCCCAAGAGAACACCGCCAATACCTGTGGCACAGGATGGGATTATATCCCAGTCCCTCACTCACACTTTACAAGGGGGTCTGCTCTTCGCAATGGAGGGGAACATGTGGAAAATGTAGCAGAGATTCAGAAGGCCCAGGAGCAATTACAGGGACTAATACACATGACACGAGCAACAGACATAAAGAAAACATTGCTACTCGAATTAAACTAGCCATCATCAGAAGAGAGAAAAAACACCACAGGAAGGACCTCCAGGGAGAACTGGACAGTACAGTCAAGGGGTGAAGAAATCTGAATTGCACTTTGGATGTTGCCTAATCATTTACTAGATGATGCAAAAAGCAGATGAGGGGGGAGTGGGAGAGTACAAAGAGAATAAAAATTCCCATCTAACGACTTTGCAAACACACAGCAAACTATAATTTCCTGGGACAAGATGAACCACTATCAAAATTCTTCAAATTACAAAACACAGTTAACTGAAGATTATCCCTTTCTCAAATGTATCTGCCTCACTTAAACCACTGTAAAAAGTATAGGGACCAATACCACTAGAACTGCCTTATTCCTTACCCCCAAGTTTTATAATGGCCCTGTTTCAGGTTTTTCTATGGAACCCCCATTTTGTTATAAATTTCAGTTATTTGTCAATGAAGTCTTCTGTGTACATTAACAGCAACAGAGAAATTTACCTAAGAAATAACATGTGTAAGATACACAGGTAATTGAAGTGGGTTCTAAGAGCTTCAGGGTAAGCCATCTGCACAGAAGCCATCTTTGGCTTTATATCACTGGAAAAGTCACTACTGTGGAAATAAAGGATTTATGCAAATTTCTCCTTACCAAAATGGCTTAAGATAGTCTGCAGGTGCTAAGAGCTCTCTTTCATACTGACTCAACAGTGACTTAAGGGTTGGGTGGGGAGCAGACAACAACCTCAGAACAATGTGGCCACAACTAAATGAATTAACAATAGAACCACCTCATACAGACAAGGCAGATGAGTCCTGGGATATCCATCAGAGATTAGGTTTACATAACGAGCCATGCAAAAACTCTCAGGCTGTTGCTAGCTGGGTCTGTGGCCTGGGTCTGCTGCTCCTCCGAAGCGGTGGAACACTTACCTCCCATCGGGTGGAGGCTGCTCAGGGTGTTGAGGTTCCCAGAGGAGGCAGTCTGCTGAAGGAGCTGCAAATAAAGCTAGACATTACACCAAAAAACAGAACAAGAGTGAGAGTGAGGGCTGGTTCTGCATCTGGGATAACTCTACAGCACAGCAAAGCGAGAGTGCAGAGGCCCCCAGAGAGAAGAAAGTCGAAGACAAGATCCCAAGCGAACACAACAGAAACATGAGGCTTAGGACACCACAGGACAAAACAACAGAGCTAGAGGCCTGGCCCAGAGGTAGCCCGTTCACTGAGTACTGGGACCAGCTCAGAGTCCCTGCACAGCAGAAGGCAGCAGAGCAGACAACACAAGCACGAAAAGAAGCAAGCTACACTCAAGCAGCTGCAAAGTCGCCTGGTGAGCGTCTGTGCAGACTGACTGCTGTTTCCAGTTCTCTCCCCCCAGTTCTCCTTACTGAGTTCTGCAGATCTCACACTGCAGATTGCTTCCATTCCTGTACACAATTTCCACTTCACACGACTATTTTAATGTTCACATCCAACTATCTCATGGTATTTCTTGAAGTTACCTTTTACTCCAAAGTTCTACATCTATCCAGCCCTATGGATCTCTTCCTCTCCAAATTGGCCTTCACTGCTTCAGACTACCAAGTGACTGGTCAGGTCATACCAGGTTCAGTATACATTTTCTTCCAATGGTCACCCCGTAACAAATCAAACAAGAGGGCCTATGTGCAAGCTTACAGAACTTGTTGACCTTACTCTGTGTCTTAGCAAACTACAACCTTTCTCCAACCTAAAAATCATCACTCCATTTAAACCCAATCATCGTTCACAACAGAAAACTGGTATTCTTATACTGAATCCTTTATTCAACCTGTTCCCCATTTCTCACAAGCATCTGATTTGGTCCCGTCTCATCAATAGTTCCTCTAAGCCAGAGTTCACGAATGAGTTTTAGGAGGTCCACAAACCTCCAGAGATAGGAAAAAAAAATCATACACATATATCTAATTTTAAATTACTCCTTTGAAAGGAGTCCACAATCCCACAAAGATTCAGAATTATGGTTCTAGTCCAGTTGAACTCAGTTGGTTCAAGGCCACACAATCCAGAAAGATTTTCATAATTAATGATTACCTATCACTTACACACCATCTGTACCCACATATCTTCATTTTGTCTCCTTAAATACTCTTGGCAATGTGTTCAGTCCCAACTATTGAACTGTGCCTACTGTACTTGGCACCTTCATTTCCTCTTTAAACAAGAACACCTGTTTGGCAGGGGATCATGTCTAACTGAAACACAGACTGTAACTCTCTTAATACCATCATGTGTTTCCTGAGTGTAGTAATGACAACAAAAGGGGAACTCCTCCCAACAAAGAGCCTCTAACACTAAGAAAAGCAAATGCATAGGATCATTTTTGAAGCATTATCATTCTGGTAAAAAACCACATCTGAATTTTCTGAACTTTAATGTTCTAGTACTAAGAAACAATCTAATCTGCTGAATACAACAACCTTCTATATTTTTTTAACTTCATAGAAATGCTAGTTAGGATAAATTGGGATTTCTCCTAAGATTTTAGAAATATGGAAAGCAAGGAATATTAAATTAACCAAAACTCAGCAGTGGGAAACAGAAATCATTACCTTTCCTGTTTCCACACAGAATAATATTTCACAGGATGAGGAATGACTGCTTATACTGATTATTCCTTTATGGATAGCTTTGAACTTCATACAAATTTAGTGGTTTCATCATTTATAACTTCCAAGAAAACTTTTTCTGACTCACGTGTTTTAAATGTCTTGTGGTAGCTACAAATCTTTCAGGGGGTTAAAGCAACAATAATCCTCTATAACATATATTTCAGACCTATTAAATCTAAATATCCAAATACAACTAGACCTTCTTTTGATCAAACTCAATTGAGAGATCAAATTAAAAGAAATCTATATATAAATACAGTGGACTTAAATGTATACCTGTAAAACTCATTTAATAATGTCTATGTGAATCTCTTAAGCTCTCAATCTGCTGAAACAAACATATATCATACTCTTTAGGGAAGAATCAATATGGACGATATCAAGATATCCACAGAAAGACATTTGGTAGTCGAGATTCCTTCAGGAATTTTTGTCCTGAAGCAAAGATACATGATATTTCTAAATTATTTAAATCAGGAAAACAGAATTTGACTTTAACTGTAGCAAAAGCTGAGATGCATGACCAGGAAAAAGAAAGAGTGAGAGAATAAGAGAGTAAGAGAGTGAGAGAGAGAGAGAGAGAGAGAGAGACTCTGACTGTGAGAGACTAATATAACTTAAAAACAACACATTGCCTGAATTTTTACATACAATTTCCATTCAACCAAAGCTGTAAATGCCACTGTGTCTGTTAGCTACAGAGAGCAGAGGAAGAAACAGCTGAGAGCTTGGCACAGTCTGCAGAAAGCAAACCACAAAGACTCACTGCTAAATACTGGGGTCCAAGAGTATTTAGACCAGCCAGGTTTCCCCACACAGATGCTGCACTTATTTGCTGCATCTGTTGCTGGAGCTGCTGGGCCATTCTCTTCTGTTCTTTGTCCTTCTGTGTATCAGCAAATTTTACCACCATGGGGGACGAGCAACCCTGTGAAAACACCAAAGGGTCAAATTCCTCCTTCTGCATGAAGGAAAAATCTTTTGTGATAACATACAGGCTGCACTCTAAATTCATTCACAGTCAAATGATTCTCTTCCTGATGGACAGGAGTAACAGAAAAGACAATTAAAAAGCTCAACTATTTCCAATATGTTAATTTTAAAGAAAACAATGGTTTTAAATTTCATGACAGACTTGATTAACTTTTAGGGCAATTAGATGCAGCACATGCTGATGGACTTTTGATTGCCAAATGTCACACAGGCTAAGGAAGTTCCCTCTTTTCATCTGTCTGCTCCTTACCTCCATGGTCTGTGCTTGGTGCATTGCTTTGATAGCTGTCTGTGCCATGGCTCTTGTTGTAAAAGTCACAAATGCACAACCTGGTGAGAGAAGAGTCAGTAACTCATTCATTCATTTGCTTTTTATTTATCTGACATACATTTACTGAGTACCTACTACACTGCAACTATCATGCAGAAGTTTTGTGAGCTGGTGCTCACGAAAAGAAAAGATATACAGAGAAAGATATGTTACAACAGTGTGATTAATGAAAACCAGAGAACCACAGACAGGGAGAAAGGAGGAATTCTATCTATTCTAAAATGAGAGAAAGTGTTTCCATTTTGACATCAAGAAATTTTTAAGCATAACAGAGAAAACTCTGATACGTGGCACTGAAGTGTACAATGCAGACCTCTTAGTGGGCTGGGAGAATACAAAAGGGATCACCTAGTAGCAGGGGACTGCTGGGATTTACATGGCAGGCCCAATGTCTTCATGTTAACAGGGTCAAGGTATCTAGGGATCACTGGTTTCTACTGGTCCAACTAAAGTGTGACTCCAAATTTAAGACAAGTGTCTTTAAGCTGAAGTACCACCTCGGCTCAGGCCATCAGGTCCCCGCAATATCCGGCATTCTTCAATCTGTCCAAATGAAGAGAACATGACTCGGATGTCATTTTCAGTGCACTTCTTGGAAATCATACCAATGAACAGCTTCCTGTCTTCCACTGCTAAGAGAGTAAAACACGGAAGACTTGAACATCATTACTACACAAGGCAGTACACAGACTGGCAGCCAGACTGCCTGGGTTTGAAGCCTGGCTCTGTGTCTCACACCGCATTTCACGGATTCCAGGATTCATTTTTTCCCATAATTTTACATGCTCTCTTGTAACAACCAGTGTCCTATGTAAGCAACTGGAAGCGTTCAGATGAAAGACGGTAGCAGTGTGAGCTTGTAAAAGTGCCTGTTTCCTCATCTGATTAATAGGGATAATGAGGTTTAACTCAGAGGGTACTGGTGGGTATTAAATTCAAGGGGGTGCTCACTTCGGCAGCACATATACTAAAATTGGAACGATACAGAGAAGATTAGCATGGCCCCTGCGCAAGGATGACATGCAAATTCGTGAAGCGTTCCATATTTTTCAGTTCACAACTGATCATAATGAAAGGACTAAGAGTCAAAGGGAGCACATAAACAAGTCTAGTACCTGCTAACACTAACCGATAGAATAAATAAAGGGGAGAGTGATCAAACATGGGAAGTGAGATACTCAGCAGACTCATAGAATGGCAGATGTCCTAAATAGCACTCTGGCCTCAGAATCAGCCCTAAAGGCATTCAGATCTGGCTGAAAAGCCCATGAGAGTATTTCAGGCATGGAAAGCCAAGACACTCTGGCAAAAGATCTCTGTGAGTGAGATCCCAGTGGAAAGAACAGGTCATCAAAGAAGGAGGTACCTTTCTCTGAAGGGAGGAGAGAACCTCCACTTTGACTATGACCTTGTCTAAACAAGATAAGAGTCGGAGAACTCAGAGGGCTTCCATAGCCTTGGAAACTCATGACTGGTGCATAGGGAGATTACTGATGCCATAGACAGGAGTGTCAATTGGTAAAGTCAACAACAGGAGTCACTGTGCACTTACTCCTCATGTAGGATCTCTGTCCTTAATGTGCTGTGCATTGAGATTTAATGCTATAACGAGTACTCAAACAATATATTTCACTTTGTGTTTCTGTGGGGGTGCAAACTGTTGAAATCTTTACTTAATGCATACTAAACTGATCTTCTGTAAAAAAAAAAAATAAATTATCAATTCCCAACTTGACTCTCACTGGGATTAAACATGACAATAGGTCTGATCTGATTTCATCATCATTTAAAAAAAATCATCTATTATTTTTCACTTTATGTTTCTGTGTGGGAGCAAACTGTTGAAATCCTTACTTAATGTATACTAAGCTGATCTTCTGTATATTAAGATAATCGAAAATGAATCTTGATGTGAATGGAAGGGGAGAGGGAGTGGGAAAGGGGAGGGTTGTGGGTGGGAGGGACGGTATGGGGGGGGAAGCCATTGTAATCCATAAGTCGTACTTTGGAAATTTATATTCATTAAATAAAAGTTAAAAAAAAAAATTCAAGGGGCTCAGCATCTGGCCTGTTTTCTCTCAATAGCAATCACTGCTGAAAAAGAGAGATAAAAGGACACATTTTTCGATGGGTGACACTACCTATTTTCTTGAAGACTAATTCTCCTTCCTAACTTGTTCATTTCCTCCCTCATGCCCATCCATAGGAAATTATATCAATCAAGGATGTTTCAGTTCATTCTAAAATGTTCATATCATCTTTCCCTGTCAACGATTTTCCTCACTTGTTTATCATACATATTTTACCGAAAAAAATAAAAAGACAACTTAAAGAACAGATTCCCTGGAGCACAAATCAAGCCAGATATTCTAAGAACATACACACTAAAAGAAACCTTGTAAGGGAAGAGTTTATTTACTTGCTTACCATTGTTCTTCTCGCTGTCAGCAGGTTTCATCTGTATAGGATGATGCATCTGAAAAGGAAAATCCGTAAGTATTATTACCATACACGTTGATGGTATTTAGAACATGAATGAGGATTCAACAAGAAATTCTGGGGTTAGAGTTCTGCTGAAATGAGTTGGCAATCCCTTTCACAGTGCTGGTTCGAGGCTTGGCTGTTATGTTTCTAATCCACCTCCCTGCTACTGTGCCAAAGAAAGCAATGGAATATGGCCTAAGTGCTTAGGCCTTTAGCTACCCATGTGAGAGACCCAAACTGAAATCTCAGTTCCTGACTCTGGCCTGACCCAACCTGTTGCAGCCACTTGGGGAGTAACCAGCAGAGAGATCTCTATGTCATCCCCTACTCCCAAGTTTATCTCTCCCCTTTTCCATTGTTCTTTCAAATAAATCTTAAAAAAAAAAAAAAAAGGCCGGCGCCGTGGCTCAATAGGCTAATCCTCCACCTTGCGGCGCCGGCACACCGGGTTCTAGTCCCGGTCGGGGCGCCGGATTCTGTCCCGGTTGCCCCTCTTCCAGGCCAGCTCTCTGCTGTGGCCAGGGAGTGCAGTGGAGGATGGCCCAGGTGCTTGGGCCCTGCACCCCATGGGAGACCAGGAGAAGCACCTGGCTCCTGGCTCCTGCCATCGGATCAGCGCGGTGCGCCGGCCGCAGCGCGCCGGCCGCGGCGGCCATTGGAGGGTGAACCAACGGCAAGGGAAGACCTTTCTCTCTGTCTCTCTCTCTCTCACTGTCCACTCTGCCTGTCAAAAAAAAAAAAAAAAAAAAAAAAAAAAAAAAAAAAAGAGAGAGAGAGAGAGAGAGACAGAAAAGAAACTGCAGAACTAGAGCCTTCAGGGTTCTCGCTGAAATCATGTCTTTCTCATGCATCATCTTTTCTCATAAAAGATAATGGAAGCCGGAGCTGCGGCTCAATAGGCTAATCCCCCACCTAGCGGCGCCGGCACACCGGGTTCTAGTCCCGGTTGGGACACCGGATTCTGTCCCGGTTGCCCCTCTTCCAGGCCAGCTCTCTGCTGTGGCCCAGGAGTGCAGTGGAGGATGGCCCAAGTGTTTGGGCCCTACACTCCATGGGAGACCAGGAGAAGCACCTGGCTCCTGCCTTCGGATCAGCACAGTGTGGCGGCCATTGGAAGGTGAACCAACGGCAAAAGGAAGACCTTTCTCTCTGTCTCTCTCTCTCATTATCCACTCTACCTGTCAAAAAAATAAATAAATAAAAAAAAAAAATTAAAAATGGAGGGACCAGTACGGTGGTGTAGCTTGTAAAGACTCCGCCTACAGACCTACAGTGCTGGCCTCTCATATGGGCACGGGTTCAAGACCCAGCTGCTCCACTTCCGATACAGCTCTCTGCTATGGCCTGGGAAAGAAGATGGCCCAAGTGCTTGAGCCCCTGAACCCACATGGGAGACCCAGAAGAAGCTCCTGGCTCCTGTCTCTTGATTGGTGCAGCTTTGACCTTTGTGGCCAATTGGGGAGAGAGCCAAACAATGGAAAACCTCGTACTCTCTCTCTCTCTGCTTCCCCTTCTCTCTGTATAACTATTTGAAATAAATAAAAGAAGTGAAATGTGAGAGGACCCAAAACACTTCTTTAAAAAAAGATAGTGAAAGGGTCAGCACTGTGGTGTAGTAGGTTAAGCCTTTGCCTACAGCACCCAGCATCCCACATGGGCACCAGTTGGAGTCCCAGCTGCTCCACTACTGATCCAGCTCACTGCTGATGGCTTTGGAAAGCAGTGGAGGATGGCTCAGGAGCTTGGGTCCCTGTACCTGTGTGGGGGACCCAAAAGAAGCTCCTGGATTCAGACCAGCCCAGCTCTGGCTGTTGCAATCATTTGGGGAGTGAACCAGCTGATGGAAGACCTGTCTCCGCCCTGTCCCCCATAATTCTGCCTCTCAGATAAATACATAAATCTTTGGGGAAAAAAAAAGATACTGGAATGTGAATTCAGAAGTCAAAATATCTTAGAATCTTGGCTGAAAGAGAACTATTTACAGCCCATCTTCTTCGAACTCCATTTATGCCTCCTTTACACCAATTCCTGGATATATGGTTATTGGTGTGTCCTTATTATGTGTGTAAGTATAGTTGTGTCCCTCAGTATCCATGGGGAAATAGTTCCCTGACCCTACACAAACATCAACATCTGTGGATGCTCAAGCCCCTTACATAAAATAGCACAGTATTTGCATATAACCTACATACAGCTTCTAATCATCTCCAGATTACTGATAATAGCTAATAAAATGGAAATAGCAGGGGTCAGCACTGTGACACATCAGGTTAAAGCCCCGGTCTGCAGTGCCAGCATCCCATATGGGCACTGGTTCAAATCCCAGCTGCTCCACTTGCAATCCAGCTGTGGCCTGGGAAAGCAGAAGATGGCCCAACTGCTTAGGCCCCTGTACCCGCGTGAGAGACCTGGAGGAAGCTCCTGACTTCGGATCAGCGCAGCTCCGGCCGCTGCAGCCATCTGGGCAGTATACCGGCCAGTGGGTGGAAGACCACCCCTACCTGTAAACTCCGCCTTTCAAATAAATAAATAAATCTTAAAAAAAATAAAATGGAAATAGCTGTTAAACTGTTGTTTAGGGGAGTAATGACAAGGAAAAAATATTTCCCATCCATGGTTGCTTGAATCTGCAGCTGTGGAACCCACAGCAAACAGAGAACTGACTGCATATCCCATCTATCAAAACTACCACCAGGGGTGGGCACTGTGACACAGCAGGTCAAGACACTGCGGGAATACCCACATTCCATATCAGGGTGCCAGTTCAAGTCCTGCCTACTCTGCTTCCAATCCAACTTCCTCCGCCTTGCGACGCTGGCACACGGGGTTCTAGTCCCAGTCGGGGCGCCGGATTCTGTCCCGGTTGCCCCTCTTCCAGGCCAGCTCTCTGCTGTGGCCTGGGAGTGCCGTGGAGGATGGCCCAAGTGCTTGGGCCCTGCACCCCATGGGAGACCAGGATAAGTACCTGGCTCCTGCCATCGAATCAGCGCGGTGCGCTGGCCGCAGCACGCCGGCCGCGGCAGCCATTGGAGGGTGAACCAACGGCAAAGGAAGACCTTTCTCTCTGTCTCTCTCTCTCTCTCTCTCTCTCACTGTCCATTCTGCCTGTCAAAAATAAATAAATAAAAAAAAATCAAGCAGCTACCATAATCCCGTTTCTAAGTAGGCGCTTTCTTACCCCTGGGAGGACCTTCATGTTGTGAAGAGCATTCTGCGCTTCCAATGCAGCTTTACGGGTGTAAAACGTAACAAAACAGCACCCTGCAACAAGGTAGAGTTCACAAAATCAAACCCATCCTTTGAAAACAAACAATTCCTAGAGCATTTTGTTACACTGACATATTGGCATTTAAAAGAGTTACACTGGCATATTGGCATTTAAAAGAAAAGGTTGCTTTATTAAAACTGGCTGAAAGAAAAGAAGGGGGGGAAGGGAGGAGAGGGAAGTACGGAGAGATGGAGAGAGGGGAAAGAGGAAAAGGAGATGGGAGGGAGGAAAAGAGAACTTAGCAGGAAACAGGATTCTTTTTATTTTTTATTTTTAATTTTTTTTTTTTTTTTTGACAGGCAGAGTGGACAGTGAGAGAGAGAGACAGAGAGAAAGGTCTTCCTTTGCCGTTGGTTCACCCTCCAATGGCCGCCGCGGCCAGCGCGCTGCGGCCGGCGCACCGCGCTGATCCGATGGCAGGAGCCAGGAGCCAGGTGCTTTTCCTGGTCTCCCATGGGGTGCAGGGCCCAAGCACCTGGGCCATCCTCCACTGCACTCCCGGGCCACAGCAGAGGGCTGGCCTGGAAGAGGGGCAACCGGGACAGAATCCGGTGCCCCGACCGGGACTAGAACCCGGTGTGCCGGCGCCGCTAGGCGGAGGATTAGCCTAGTGAGCCGCGGCGCCGGCCCAAGAACTTAGCAGGAAACAGGATTCTTTTTAAAACATTTTCTTTGCTGTGTCCGCCTCCTCCTGCTTATATTTACGGCTCTGGGAAAGATGGCTTCCTTTATAAAGGTCATGTGTCACTCTATTCTACTTACAGCACCAGGTAGTTTACTGGGCAAGGTGACACTGTCACAAAGACGACAAAGGGCTTGCAGCCTGTCGTCTACCAGGAACTCTTTCTGCCCTTGCTGTCTCAGAACAAACCACTACCTACACGGTAGCCAGCTTCCAACAGATGCCTCAAACATAACTGTCATGTACTGAATTATAAAATGACTTAACAGCAAGAACCTCTTAACATCTTTTCTGAATTCTTGGTTCTCATCAAATATAATTAAGCTTCTAACTGCACATGATGCTGCCTGAAGTACATATACTTTGTGCTTTGTGATAGTGGGGGCGGGGGGGGAGTATGCCTTGGAAATCTCGGGCTTCAACGTTCTGACACTCTTATTACTGTGACACAAGAGATGCCTTCCAAATCACGCTGCAGTTAGGATTTTTAAATTATTTAATATTACACTGCCAGTCATTTCAGAAAACTATATATTTTATATTTTTGGTTAACTATATCATAAAGAGAAAATATTTCTGCTTCTAGATATTCTGCTATTAAGCCGGTTTCAAACATGTGAATCATGCTTATTCACATCTGTACTTAGGACAGCGTTCAGAAAATGACTCTGAAATCGGTCGCTTGTCTGGTGGGGGCAAGGGCAAAGCTATGCCTGTTGACCATGGGTCCTCCAAGCATTCACTCTGCTGTTGTTTCTGGAAGCAGCTCGGCTTTTCTTCTTTTGTTTATTTTTAGGCTACAGAAAACAAGTCATCTAAACAAGTCCTTCTTGTCTGATAGACCAATCCTGAAGGACCTCTATATGACATTAATAGGAAATCTATGGTATGTGGATGGTCCTCTTTCAGCTTACTCTCGTCAACCCACCGCGAAGATCAAGTGAGATATTCACATCGGTCTATGTCTTGAATTTAGAGCTCTAAAAAAGAACTGCTCAAGATGTGATTTACAAATTATCATCATGTCACCTTAACTTTTTATTTTTAAGCCATTAAATGTGTCTGAATCGGAAGAAAGAGTCACTCTAAGAGGATTCACTTTTTCCCTGTATGACTTCAGGAGTATCCTGGCAGTAAAAAGAAGAGAATGAATGCATGTAGTAGAAATTAACAGAAAAATCTAATTCTTTGTTCTGTCAAAAATCCAGAGTCCTCACCTTTGCTCTGAGGAGGGTTTTGGCTCCTATCCCTTAAGACATTGATTTCATAGACAGCACCATACTGTTCAAAGAGTTCCCTCAAGTCCTTCTCAGACCAGGTCCTGGGAACCTGGCCCACAAACATCTTGATAGCATCAAGATCCGGTTGGTCTGGGTGGTCCAGGGTGCCGTTCATTTTCTTTGAGCTGCATGAGATAAAATGAAGTATATTACATATTCATGTTACTTTCCAGAAAGTTTTTTAAGATCTCAACTACTTTCTGAAAGAGGAAAAAAAAAATTGTACCCCTTTCACTACTTCCATTCACTTTACCAGTTTCCTGGTCTTCCCTCACCATGGATGTCTACTTAATTGGATGCCAAACAAAAGTCAGCATCATGATTAGGACATCCTGGATTTTAAAGAGGCAACTAACAGTGTCACTCATTCTTTGTCTAGCCTAAGAATTCTCAGAGCAACTTAAAGAGAAAAGCCCTCAAAGCAACATCAAGTTTTAGTGATCCTTAAGCATAGTTAACAAAACAGAGATACTTTTAAAATGTCCATAAAATAATAAAGGACTGTTGACTAAGGATAAGATTCAGAATTTAAGTACAGTGATAGATGGAGTTTCCTTTTCAGGAGATGTTAGAACAGAAGTACCTGATTTCTAAGGCCTAATTTCCAAGAATTGACTCAAGGGGCCGGCGCTGTGGTGCAGCGGGTTAACACCCTGGCCTGAAGCACTGGCATCCCATATGGGCGCCGGTTCTAGTCCTGGCTGCTCACTTCCGATCCAGCTCTCTGCTATGGCCTGGGAAAGCAGTAGAAGATGGCCCAAGTCCTTGGGCCCCTGAACCCGCGTGGGAGACCTGGAGGAAGCTTCTGGCTCCTGATCGGCACAGCTCTGGCCATTGCGGCCAATTGGGGAATGAACCAGAGGATGGAAGACCTCTCTCTCTCTCTCTGCCTCCCGTCTCTCTGTGTAACTCTTTCAAATAAATAAAATAAATCTTTGACTCAAATGCTGACCTTTCTAGTATAATCTTATTGCTCTTGAGTTAGGCCTCTAACTTAAAACATAGCTTTACTTCTTAAACTCTACAAATGGCTGACATAAACATAATGTTGTCATAATTCAATACTTTTTGGTTTCTAAATTATCAAGTTAGGCAGTGGCGTTGTGGCGTAGTAGGATAAGCCACCCACTGCAGTGCTGGTATTCCAATATGGGCACCATATGAGTCCCAGCTGCTCTACCTCCGATCCAGCTCCCTGCTAATGTGCCTGGGAAAGCAGTGGAGGATGGTCCAAGTGCTAGGCCCCTGTACCCATGTGGGAGACCTGGGAAAAGCTCCTGGCTCATGGCTTCAGCCTGGTTCAGTCCTAGCTGTTGAGGCCATTTGGGGAGTGAATCAGCAGATGGAAGACCTTTCTCTCTGCCTTTCAAATAAATGAAATAAACCTTTTTTAAATAAAGTTTTTATTTGTATGCATTTGAAAGGCAGAGTTACAGAGCGGGGTAGAGACAGAGAGAGAAGTCTTCCATCCACTGGTTCACTCCCCAAATAGTGACAAAGGGGGCTGGGCCAAGCCAAAGTAAGGAGCCAGGAGCTTCACCTGGGTTTCCCACATGGGTACAGAGGCCCAAGCACTTGGGCCATCCTCCACTGCTTTCTCAGGCACATTAGCGGGGAGCTGGATTGGAAGTGGAGCAGCCGGGACTCGAACCAGTGCCCATATGGGATGCTGGCGCTGCAGGTCAGGGCTTTAACCTGTGCCACAGCACTGGCCCCTGAAAATAAATCTTTAAAAAAAATTATCCAGTTTACTTGCTATTTTACTAAGTCTTTACTAGTTAAAATCTCTTATCAACCATAACCATTTTAATGTCTAAAAGTTCCTCCATTCCTATCACACTGAACTCGGAATGTTCCTTCACTCTTACCACCCCTGCCGCAACCAAGACCTTAGGGTAATTCTTGGACTACAAATGTTTCCACTTAAAACCATTTCATCTATTTTAAGGCCTTTCTCTTGCCACTTTTTCAAATTGTTTCTCTCAACATTCATCTAAACCATTAATAACCTACATTCAAAATAACTAGTTTAGTTAGCTTTCCTTTTAGCATTTGCTGTTTAATCCAGAAATAATATGAACACATTCAAGTTTTGGGGTTCTTAATTTCCAATATTAAAAAATACCAACATTCTTTAAAGGAAAATCAGCAGTTTCTCTACCACTGCTGTCGTTTGTGGTGTGTGTGTATGTGTGTGTGTGTTTTGGACAGGCAGAGTTAGACAGAGAGTTATTGACAGTGAGAGAGAGAGAGAGAAAGGTCTTCCTTCCGTTGGTTCACTCCCCTAATGGCCGCCATGGCTGGCGCACTGTGCTGATCCAAAGCCAGGAGCCAGGTGCTTCCTCCCGGTCTCCCATGCGGGTGCAGGGACCCAAACACTTGGGCCATCCTCCACTGCACTCCTGGGCCACAGCAGAGAGCTGGAATGGAAGAGGAGCAACCGGGACAGAATCCGGCTCCCCAACTGGAACTAGAACCCGGGGTGCCGGCACCGCAGGCGGAGGATTAGCCTAGTGAGCTGTGGCGTGGGCCTCACTGCTGTCTTCTAGTGTTTGAAGATCCTCAAGAATGCTGAACTGTGAAAGCAGTTCAACCTTTCATCATTGAGTTCTTGAATCTTTTTTAAAATTTATGTATTTATTTGAAAAGCAGAGTTGGGGGGAGATAATCTTCCATTTGTTGGTTTAATCCCCAAATGGCTTCAATAGCTTCAGTTGGGCTGAATAGAAGCCAGGAGCCCAGAGCTCCACCTGGGTCTTCCATGTGGGTGCAGGGATCCAAGAATTTGAGGCATCTTCTACTGCTTTCCCAGGTGCATTAGCAGGGAGCTGAATCAGAAATGAAGCAGCTGGGGCCAGCACTGTGGGATAGCAGGTAAAGCCACTGCCTGAGTGCCAGCATCCCATATGGGTGTTCGTTTGAGTCTTGGCTGCTCCACTTCCTATCCAGATCTCTGCTGTGGCCTGGGAAAGCAGCAGAAGATGGCCCAAGTCCTTGGGCCCCTGCTCCCACGTGGGAGACCTGGAAGAAGCTCCTGGCTCCTGGCTTCAGATCAGCATAGCTCCATTGTGGCCACTTAGGGAGTGAACCAGTAGATGGAAGACCTCTCTCTCTGCCTCTCTGTAACTGCCTTTCAAATAAATAAATAAATAAATCTTTAACAACAAACAAAGTAGAGCAGCTGTGACCTGAACCTGCTGTACTATCCTAACCTCAAGCAGATTCCTAAATCTCTTAGAACTGAACACAGGCAGGCTACTGTCACATTCCCATTGCCAAGTGTAACACTAACTTAATTAATGTCCTAAGCTTGAAGGCAAATGGCACACTAGTCTGTGACAACTCCCTGCTTCTTCTAAGTTAAGCAGTTAGCTACATCCTGGGACTCAAATAGCACTAAATTTCTACCTTCACCCCAGAAGGTAACACTTTTTAGCATAATCTGACTGTATCTATCCCAACAATACTGACAGCTCCTTGAAGGCAGAAACTATTTCCTGAACATTCTTGCAGATACAATTAGTTCCATGTGAACACTCAAATGGGGGATGGGAGAAATTCCTTGCTCAACAATTCCCCTTAATTAGTTAGCCCCAGCAAAATTAGTGTTGTGTGCAAAGTGGGCTCCCAAATTTGAGTAGCTATTATAGCCTATGATTATTTGATTGCTACAGGATCAATCTATCCTCTCTTACCTGACTTTCCTCCTCCTACTTTTCCTGACTCATTTATTTGAAAGGTGGAAGGACAAATAGAGGGAAGTTTAAAGAGACAGCTTTAAAAGACACAGCCAGTGCTGTGGCACTGTGGGTAAAGCTGCCGCCTGCAGTGCCGGCATCCCATATGGGCACCAGTTCGAGTCCCAGCTGCTCCTCTTCTGATCCAGCTCTCTGCTATGGCCTGGGAAAGCAGTGGAGGATGGCCCAAGTGCACCGGTGTGGGAGACCCAAAGAAGCGCCTTCTCTCTTTGTGTAACTCTTTCAAGTAAATAAATAAATCTTAAAAAGAGAGAGAGAGAGAGAGAGACAGAGACAGACAGACAGACAGCTCTTCCATCTGCTGGTTCACTTTCCAAATGGCCACAACAGCCAGGTCTCAGCCACGCTGAATCAGGAACCAAGAACTCTGTCCAGGTCTCTCACGTGGGTGGCAGGGGCTCAAGTACCCACAGCCTTCTCAGACACATTAGAAGGGAGCTGGATTGGAACAGCAGCAGTCGGGACTCACACCAGCACTCTGAAGCAGCAGCTTTAACCTGCTGCGGGCTATAGTGGCAGCCCAAATCTACATTCTTTTTCTTCCACACGTTTTGGGACACATTTTTAACCATTTGGAATACATGGTTTACCTTTATCTGTTCATTTAAAACCACAAGTGGCAGGTCGTTGCAAAAAAATAACTGCTTTTAGAAGTATAATCCTAATGTTCCAAAAGAAATCAGGATACCATTATGACAAAAACCCCACCATGGCCATTGAAATAGTGGGTATCACTCCCTACAACCTGCCACCAACAACTTTAATTACCAGCTTTAACAGCATTTTTACTAAAATGTTGCTAATCTTTGGTCAAATTTCTATCTTAAGGAGGGTTAACATGGAACCCCAATGGTGCTCAGATATGTTCTGCAGTGAGGAAGCTGACAGCTATTTCTAGGTAGAGGCAGGGGGTCCTTGATTTGTATTACAGCTGTGTCCCCTTGTTCTTTCTTGCTGTGTTTGTGTGCCATCTCTAAACTTTCTACATCACCGTGCAGTGTAAAAGCTTCATAAATACAGTCAGTATATTTGGATTACGGATGATCTAAAAATTCTGCAGACTCAGGAGTCTATACAACGTGCTCCTTTTCTCTTCTTTTTCTTTCCAAATCCTCCTCTAGTTCTTAATGTCTATTCTACTCCCCAAGCCGTCCTTTCCCCCTTGTATACCAGTTATATCACCAGAATTCCCCACAGCAGTGCTGTTCAAAGTGTGGCCTGAGGGCCAGGGGCAATCTTCAAACTTAATACTTTAGTGATTTTATCTGTTCAATCTAAAAATACAAAATAAAAATTCATACATTACTGTACTTGTCTATTAAATCACTCTTTCTTTTCTAAGAGAGGGTGGTGTGACATGAAACATGTGCCTTCACTGCACTTGGAGAAGCACTTCCCAATTATTAGGCCAGGCTCAAGATGCTGCAGACATCATACACTAGAGCCATGCCTTGTCTTACTCCTTCCTTCGGAAAATATTGGGCACTTACTTAACACAGGCTAGGTGCTCTGTTAGATGTGGCAGACACTGGTGAATAAGAAAAAAATGGGCGATTTCCTTGGAGCTCATGGTGACATAAATGAAGCTACAGATATAAAACAAGAGAGAAGCAGCCACATGTATTCTTGGGTCTACGTAATAAGCAGGCACAAATGCTTTCTCACCTACTACTCTGTCTGAAGAGATAAGCAACAATGAATGCTCTTCCATTTTCCATCTTATATACTTTTAGTATACATGTTACGCTGAAGGTCAAAAGTAACCACTGGGGGCCAGTACACTGTGTCATAGTAGGTTAAGCCTCCACCTGTGGCGCCAGCATCCCATATGGGTGCCAGTTCATGTTCAAGCTGTTCCACTTCCAACCCAGCTCCCTGCTAATGGCTTGGGAAAGCAGAGGAAGATGGCCCAAGTGCTTGGGCTCCTGCACCCATGTGGGAGACCTAGAAGCTCATGGCTTCAGATCAGCCTAGCTCCAGCCATTGAGGCCAGTTAGGGAGTGACCCAGTGGATAAAAGATCTGTCTCTTTCTCTGTAACTCTCCTCTCAAATAAATTCTTTAAAAAAAAAAAAAAAAAAAAAAAAAGGAACCACTACAAAAAAAAGTTACTGGGCCAGGGCTGCATTTAACTGCTGTACCAGTTAAGATACCTGCCTCTGAAGTCCACATCCCATTACTGGAATGCTTGGCTCTGCTCTCAATTTCAGCTTCCTGCTAATGGGAGGCTGCAGATGATGATGGCTCAAGACAGAAATGTTGGTCTCTGCCTTTCAAATAAAAGCAGTACATTGAAGAAAAAAAAAAAAGGCCGCCTGAGGATGTGACTCTAGCATAATATGCCGAACTCCCTATAGTCATCCATTTTCTCTATGTATCAATAAACACATTCTCAAATTTGTGCCTTACCTCTCCACTCAATGAAGTACTCCTCAGGAGAATGATCATGAATGGGGTGAGGGAGGATCTCTCATTTGTTGGTTCACTCCCCAAATGCCAGCAATAGCCAGGAGCCCAGAACCAGTGGATGGCAGGGATGCAACCACCTGACCTCTTACCTGCTGTCTCCCAGGGTACATCAGCAGGAAACGGGAATTGGAAGCAGAGCCAGAACTCAAACCCAAGCTTTGCAGAAAGCACTATGGTATCTTAACTGATCTGTTGAATGCTAGCGCCTGAATTGTGTATATTTATTATAACCACTCAAAAACCAGTGAATTCAGTAGCCCTCTGGAGAAGTATCTATAGTGTTCCTATCATTCCTAAGCGGCAAGTCTACGGAAATTCTTACCTTCTGTGGGCATACTGCTAGCCCTGACCTGGGAGCAGGAAGGAAGAAAGGAAAATCAGGGCCTACAGCAGTGAGGGAAGGAGGGAGAGGAGAAGCAGACACGTGTTTAAGGGGAAGGTAGGACACCAACCTGTTAAATTATGTTTCTACTTTTGGCAGCAGAAGCAATAATAACAGTAACTACTTTAAGAGGCAAATCATTAAGAACGACCAAGTACGAAAAATTAGGACCAGAAGCTACCTTGTCCACCTTAATTCCTGATGAAATATGCCATGGGAAAATAGAATAAAGATTCTATGTGGAGGACGGACAGGGAAGGGGAGAACAAAGGGCTTTATCTTCAAAGCATGCATGTCTTCTGATTGCAACTCTCTCTTTTCTTTCTCCTATTGTTTCCCTCTCAAATCAGGTCAGTACAAATGCTCTATCCTTTCCCCTTCATTCACTGGCCCCAGAATGAGTCTTAACCCAATGGCAAGTGGATCCATTGGCTGGACTAAAACTTATCATCTGCAGCAGCCTATGTTTAAAACAGAGGGAGAGCCTGGCCAGTCAGGCTCCCCTGCAACTGCCCCAAACAATACATCTACCACACATGGCCATTTCCATTTGATTTTAAAAACTCCATTCTTCAGTTGCACTAGCCACATGAGAACACTGTTGTCACATATTTCTACTGGACAGTACTGGTCTATCAATTCTTATACTGATTAGCAGAAAGAGGTAGTTAGTGAAGTCAGAGTAGAAAAGTTATAACCAGAGAGAGTGTGAGTTATATAGACAGGTGAAAGGACTATGGCAAGAGACAGTGAATCATGGTACAACACAGATGAACTTTGAAAATATTAAGCTAAATGAATGTCAGTCACAGAAGGTCACATATTGTATGATTCTATTTTTATGACATGCAGAACAGGTGAACCTATAGACAGAAAAGGTAGTGGTTGCCTAAGAATGGGGGTGGGGGAAGAATTGTCACTAATGGGTACAGGGTTTCTTTTTTGGAATGCTGCAAATGTTTGGGAATTAGTTGACGTAATGGATAAACATTTGTGAATGCAATAAAAAAAAAAAGAAAAAAAAACTAATTGTGCCATTTAAAAGTGTAAATTTTAGGCCGGCGCCGCGGCTCACTAGGCTAATCCTCTGCCTAGCGGCGCCGGCACACAGGGTTCTAGTCCTGGTCGGGCGCCGAATTCTGTCCCGGTTGCCCCTCTTCCAGGCCAGCCCTCTGCTGTGGCCAGGGAGTGCAGTGGAGGATGGCCCTGCACCCCATGGGAGACCAGGAAAAGCACCTGGCTCCTGGCTCCTGCCATCGGATCAGCGCGGTGCGCCAGCCGCAGGGCGCCGGCCGCGGCGGCCATTGGAGGGTGAACCAACAGCAAAGGAAGACCTTTCTCTCTGTCTCTCTCTCTCTCTCACTGTCCACTCTGCCTGTCAAAAAAAAAAAAAAAAGTGTAAATTTTAGGGTATGTGAATTATATCCTGATGAGGGGGAAATCAGAGGGCAGGTTGGAAGGACAGTGGCAATGCGAAGCCACACTGCAAGGAAGTTATAAGGTAAAGAGCATATCCCGGAACCAGAAAGATGGAATTTCCAAGTATTTTGGCTTCAAAGCTCCTAATTACATTATATTCCAGCTCACACATATCCTGAAAACTGTTTCATATATATGAAATATATAAAATCTCTTCCCTTTATATAAAGAAATAAATTTAAAAAGAAAACCCTTTCCTATATGTTAGAGTGTATTCCTTGAAGACCAACAAGGTGGCAAACAGGAGCATCACACTTGTTTAAAAATCATTTCAGAAACCTTTTTATTATTCATTTTTCATTCTCTTCCCTTATCACCTGTTGTTTTGTTCACTATACAAACAGAAAAATTACATACTCACCAGTCCCTCTACCTCCCCAGTAGGAATAAATACTGTCACATTCCAAATTTCAGTCTCCACCCACCCTCATGTGGCTCACATACTGTGCTGTGGGAAAACTGGAACACAAGTGAATCAGAATTAAAGGGCCCAGGACCATTGGCCAGGCTAGTTACCAGCTACTCTCTAGTGAGGATAACACAGAATGTATCTATGATCCAAGGAAGTCATTTTCATTTGGATAAAGGAAGATCCTTCTATCACTTGGGGTGTTCAGTACTAGAAAAAGCTATCCGTAAAGGATTTAACATCACCATTCAACAACAGAACAGTTAACAATCTGCTTTTGAAGGTTTTCCGTTTTTTTCCCTGAGGTATGGAGAAAGTGTTTGGTGTCCTTACTTCTGCAATCATGTTTAATTACAAAATCCCTCAAAGGGCATACTATTCATTCAACTCTATTTCCCAAGCTCCTGTTATGGTGCCAGATTCCACACACCAAAAGGCTATAAAAAGGACAGAGCAATTCCTGCCCTGAAGGCGATGGCACTGAATGAGTAGAAGGACAGAACCATAATCCTGGATAAATCCTTTAAGAGACGTATGAACGTTGTGTGAAAGAAGTGGCTAATGAGCCTTTATGTTATCCGTAGGGTGAGAGATTTAAGCTGGACAAGGGCTGGAAAAAGCGCTATGTGGCTGGGGCCAGAGCTGTAGCACAGTGGGTAATGCTGCCACTTGCAGTGCCAGCATTCAGTGGCAGCATTCCATATGGACACCAGTTCGAGTCCCAGCTGTTCCACTTCCGATCCAGCTCTCTGCTATGCGCTGGGAAAGCAGTAGAAGATGGCCCAAGTCCTTGGGTCCCTACACCCATTTGGGAGACCCATGATAAGCTCCTGACTCCTGGCTTCGGATCGGCACAGCTCCGGCCATTACAGCCATCTAGGGAGTAAACCAGCAGATGGAAGACCCGTCCCCCGCCCCCTCCCCCACCGCCTCCCTGTATCTCTCTGTCTTTCAAATAAATAAATAAATCTTAAGGGGAAAAAAAAGCATTATGTGGCAAGGAGGAATGAAAACCATGCTGATGGAATGGTTAGGACTGACAAGAGGGAAGAGGAGGGTGAGGTGACAGTAGAAAAGAAAAGGTTGGGGGAAGAACAAAGAATATTAGAAGAAAAAAAAGAAAATCTGTAAGAATAAAGAAATAGATTAGAGAGGGGCCCGCCCTGTGGCATGGCAGGTGGGGCTGCAGCTTGTGGTGCCAGCATCCCATATGGGTGCTGGTTCGAGTCCCAGCTGTTCCACTTCCAATCCAGCTCTCTGCTGTGGCCTGGTAAAGCAGTAAAAGATGGCTCAGGTCCTTGGGCCCCTGCACCGTGTAGCAGACTCGGAGGAAGTCCTGGCTCCTGCCTTCAGATTGGCATGGTCCTGGCCATTGCAGCAGACTGGAGAGTGACCCAGTGGATGGAAGACCTCTCTCTCTGCCTCTGCCTCTAACTCTGCCTTTCAAATAAATAAATAAATAAATAAATCTTTTTGAAAAAGATTTTTTTCTCTCTGCCTCTCCTTTCTCTGTGTAACTCTCACTTTCAAATAAATAAATAAATCTTTTTTTGAAAAAAGAAATAGATTAGAGAAACACAGGTATAGTTTTCCATGTTATACTGACATGGTTAAATTTATTCCAAGATTTCAAAAAAGAATGATCATATTTGCCATTAAAAATTAATTTATTTTTCATTTAGTCAAAAGCAAGAAAAAGAGATTCCATTGGCTGGTTCACTCCCCAAATGTTCTAAACTGCTAGAGCTAGGTCACACAGAAGCCAGAAGCTGAGAATTCAATCCAGGTCCTCCCAGGTGGGTGTCAGGGACCCAAGTTCTTTGGCCATCACCTGATGCCTCTCAGGGTGCCCATTAGCAGGAAACTGGATAGGAAGTAGAGGAGCTGTGGCTCAACCCAACCATTCCGATACGGGATGTGGGTGTCCCAAGAGTCATTCTAACTGCTGTCCCAGATTCGTCTTTTAAAAAATACCTGGCTGAGCCGGTACTGTGGCATAGCAGGTAAAGTCACGGCTTACAGTGCCGGCATCCCATATGGGCGCCACTTCGGGTTCCAGCTGCTCCACTTCTGATCCAGCTCTTTGTCAAGGCCCGGGAAAGCAGTAGATGGGCCAAGTCCTTGGTCCCCTGCACCCGCATGGGAGACACAGAAGAAGTTCCTGGCTCCTGATCGGCACAGCTCAGGCCGTTGTGGCCATCTAGGGAATGAACCAGTGGATGGAAGACCTTTCTCTCTGCCTCTGCCTTTCAAATAAATAAATAAATCTTAAAAAAAAAAAAAAAAAAAAAAATGAGGGGGGAAACCGGCGCTGTGGCTCACTTGGTTAATCCTCTGCCTGCAGCACCAGCATCACATATGGGCGCTGGGTTCTAGTCCCGGTTGCTCCTCTTCTGGTCCAGCTCTGCACTGTGGCCTGGGAGGGCAGTGGTGGATGGCCCAAGTGCTTGGGCCCCTGCACCCGCATGGGAGACCAGGAGGAAGCACCTAGTTCCTGGGTTTGGATCAGCACAGCACCGGCCATGGCAGTCATTTTGGGGGTGAACCAATGGAAGGAAGACCTTTCTCTCCGTGTCTAATTCAATCTGTCAAGGAAATTAAAAAAAAAAAAAAAAAAAAAAAACACCTGACAAAAATTTTGATGAAGTACTGTGTGGGAAATGTGGAGATGAAGAGGTTCTTGCATTAAGTAGCTCCTAAGATTAGGGCACAGTCTTGGGCAATGCTAAGAAATTCTGGGTCATGCTCCATTAATACTCGGAGTTCACTTGAACTCTAAGGTGAGGAAGAAAAAGAAATTATTATTAACTCTTGGGTTCTAGAGCAATGTTGTTTATGGAGATGCCTTTATTCTAAAACAGCTCATTGGACACCCCCACATAAAGTCAGAGAACTCAGGAGACATTTGGGGTAAAAGTACAGAGATCTGAGAATCACATCAGTCTCCCCTTAAACAATGGGAGAGCTAAAGGCAAAGAGATGAGGCACAACCCTTGGAGAACACCCATATCCTAGGGTACAAGCAAATTAAGGGGAATCAGTGGGAGCTTAACAAATAAATAGTATCAGATCCATGGTGTAATGGGTTAAGAGTGATCTGAGAATCAAGGACACTGATAACACTAAGAATAGAAAGTAGGACCCAGATCCCCTGGCCTCTCCAGACTTCCTCCACCACTTCATCACTGTTGTAAAGAAATTTTGAAATAAAGTACATTTTTAGATAACATCCCCAGGCAAAACCACTGCATCCAGAAAATTACTGATTTACCCTCCCACTGAAGTAAAGGGTAGCAAAATCCAAAAAGAACTGACAAGACCATTCTTAAGAACTTCCTAGGCTGGCACTGAGGCTCGCTAGGCTAATCCTCCGCCGGCGGCGCCAGCACCCCGGGTTCTAGTCCTGGTCGGGACGCACGATTCTGTCCTAGTTGCTCCTCTTCCAGTCCAGCTCTCTGCTGTGGCCCGGGAAGGCAGTGGAGGATGGCCCAAGTACCCAGGAGGAAGCACCTGGCTCCTGGCTTCAGATCGGCGCAATGCACAGGCCGTAGCAGCCATTTGCGGGGTGAACCAATGGAAGGAAGACTTTCTCTCTGTCTCTCTCACTGTCTAACTCTGCCTGTCCAAAAGAAAGAACTTTCTTCTTCCAAGCACCGTTCTGGATCTTTGGTGTGTGATGCCTATGGGAATGGATCTGGGGAGCTGCAAGATTGGGAAAAGTAGATGGGTAACTGCTCCCTGACGCTGAGGCAGCTGGTCTGGGGAGCAGAAATGGAGGGTATCATTAAACTTGCATTCCAGGTCCAAAGTTGACAACAGCTCTCCTCAGGCTAGTCAGTTACAGCTCTCTCAACTATGTTTCTCATCTGTAAAACAGGGACAATAGCTGATACCCAGTTGGCTTTACAACTAAAATAAATACAAGTACACTTGGAAAAAATGGTATGACATTCCACTTGCTGATTAACACTGGTTCAGAACTTTAGTGTGCATGAAAACTACACAGCTTTCTACACTACACTACTTATTAAACTACAGAACCTTGGGACCTACTCTAGTATAAGAATATTAAGATTTTTAAGTTCCAGGTAACTTTAATGCAGTGATCTGTGGTCCAGACTACATAAAATATTGTATTGAATTACTCGAACCTTTCATGTCTTCAACATGAAAAAAGCGGCTAAGAAAAATGCTGTGTCTAAAAAATAAAAACTGGCAGTGGCAAAACACAAAGACAGCGTTACAATAAAAGACAATTTAAGTCAGCTGGCGCCACGGCTCACTAGGCTAATCCTCCGCCAGCAGCGCCGGCACCCCGGGTTCTAGTCCCAGTTGGGGCGCCAGATCCTGTCCTGGTTGCTTCTCTTCCAGTCCAGCTCTCTCCTGTGGCCCCGGAGTGCAGTGGAG